>NC_080584.1:46436382-47636382 GCF_029962835.1 Magnolia sinica | reverse complement strand
CCCCTCCTCGAGACAACTCTCGGGCTTCGAAGAAGCAGAAGACGTCCTCCAAGAACAAGGGGAAGGCTGCCCCTCCTTGTTCAATCGTCATAGAGGTCGTGGATGAGGGTACGGAGGTGGCGGAGGCGGTTCCTCCTGAGCCTCGGGAGGTGCCCGAGCCAGGACCTGTTGTAGAGCAGGTCCTCCCGTGAGGGAGGAGGAGGAGCCTCCAAGGGAGGCAGCCGAGGAAGAGAGGGGGAGTTTTCGTCGGCATGTCGAGGGAATCCTCCCCTGGGCGAGTCGTCAGGAGGCCGAGGAGGAATTTGTCGACCTCTTCGAATCTCCCATGGAGAAGACATTCACCAAGATGACGACGATGCTCCTTGAGGTAAGATCGTGACCGTATCTTATCCTTTATTCATTCGGCTTGTCTCCTTAATGCTGATCTTCTTTTTCTTATGCAGTTCGCCCAATAGGCAGGCGGGAGAAGCTGAGGCTCAGCTATCATCCGTCGAGGCTCGGATGGTGTCTACGAAGGCTGAGCTAGAGGCGATGAAGGTCACAAGAGGCCAAAATGGAATACGACAAATTCCATGTGGAGCTCGTTGAGACATGCGCTACAGCAAATCTGATTAAGGCGGAGACCAAGGCTGCTCTTGCCATCGCACGGAGGGACGCTGTGACGGAGTATCAGTCATCTCAAGCGTTCGAGGACAAGAGGAATTCTCTCTTTCGTCAGGGTTACGCCGAGTGCGTGAAAGCGATGAAAGAGAGCTTTCCCGACCTCGACCTTTCCGGCTTCGGCGAGAGTGAGTCGGGATCCGATGGTCCGGGTGACGAGGAGGCGGTCGAGGCAACTCCCGAGGCGGCTTCTTCAGCAGCTCCTGATGCGGCGGTCGAGCCTTGAAATTAATTTGCAGGGCAAAATTCTTTTCTGTTCCCTTTTTCAACTTCAAGCACCTCAAGCACACCAAGCTCCTGAACTCAAAGTATCGTTTATCTTCAATACTTTTGTATACATGTTTTTTTTTTGTCAATGTAACACCGATTGTACGTGCCGATGTAATTTTTCAGTATGATCAATGAAATATGTCTTTATTCATCAAAATTTCGCATTCATTTTCTTTGTCAGATTACAAACTTATGAGCATGTGCATGTTTATGGAGAATCACTCAGAATTCAGTTCGGCAGAATTCGTATACTTGTCGACCTAAGGATAGTAAACCTTGAGGTACTCGGCATTCCACGGATGAGGAAGTAATTGTCCGGTTAGATCTTCCAATCGATATGTGCCGGGTCGGACAGTACTTGCAATCACATAGGGTCCTCCCCAGTTGGGCCCCAACGTACCTGCGTCAACCTCCTTAGTATTTAGGAATGTCTTCCGAAGGACTAGGTCTCCTACTCTGAATCATCTGACTCCAACTCGAGCATTATAGAATCGAGACACTTGCTGCTGACGGACTATCATCCGAAGCCGAGCTTGTTCTCTCCGCTCTTCCAAAAGGTCGAGGCCGAGCGCCAGAATTTCCTCATTGTCATGTTCATTGAATGAGCTTACTCGGACGGTCGGCAGTCCAATCTTCACAGGGGTGACCGCTTCCGACCCATAAGCTAGGAAAAACGAGGTTTCCCCTGTGGCAATCCAAACTATGGTTTGGTAAGCCCACAAGACTTTAGAAAGTTCCTCGGCCCAAGCTCCCTTGGCTCTATCGAATTTGGTTCAATGATGTTGCTTGATAATCTTGTTGATAACCTCGACTTGTCCATTCACTTGTAGATGTCGCAAAGACGAGTATACGTTTCTGATCCCGAGGTTTCTACACATCTCTTGGTACTGCTTATTGTCGAACTACTTCCCATTGTCAGAGACAATAGTCTGAGGTACTCCAAAACGGTAAATAATATTCTTCCAAACAAAGTCTGTAATTTTTTGTTTGGTTATCTTAACCAACGGCTTGGCTTACACCCACTTGGTGAAGTAATCCACGGCGATGACAGCGAACTTAGTTTGATCTTTTCCCATGGGAAAGGTGTTACGCCCCAAACTCGGAAACCGGGCTCACAAAATTCCCGATCGCCGAATCCGGCGCCGACAGCCTCCGTAGAACCCCATTCTCGGCTCCCAGCGCCCATTCGCCAGGTTCCGATCCTGGGATGCTACAAGGAGGATTTTCAACATCAGTTTGATTCGTAATAAGCATAACCAAAGGCATAACCCACAAACAACAACCAAAAACTCCATCACATTTCCACTATGATCAAAAACTTTACAAGTACAATGAGCATAAAGGGAAATACAATGATGATAGACCAAAAGCTCCAAAAAGATCTGCTACGCGTCCAAGCCTCAGCGCTGCTGCGATCCCACGTCACCTGCACGCAACGGTCGTGCATAAGCTTATAGAAAGCTTAGAGGGTGGTGAAAGTGTATGCTCAAGGTGGCAATGCAGCCATGCAGTATCAGAGTAATGCGGAACATGCTGATGAAGGCTAAGAATACCATAGCCGTACCAAGGCCATGCGATGCAAAGAATGATGTCGGCCATACCAAGGCCATGCAATGCGAAATGCAACTCAAGCATGCAAATCCTCATCTAAGTCCACATATCAATACAGCTCAAAATCTGGAATATCACCGGGGTCTAGTACACTCCAAGCCAGATTGCCGCCCCATCGCGCGTAATAATGTGAGTGGAAAAGACCTCACTATTCGCCTGCCAATATCGGGCTCGGCTCGTCAATAGCGGACCCATTCCTCGAGCTGGTCAGACTCAGCCTAGCTTTGCCCCCTACTCTCGGGCGGGTAAGGCCGCACCCCCTTCCAACCGACCACGACACAGTGGAAAGCGCAACCGTCTGGTAATCGGCACTCAGCGCTCATACACCCACTCGGTCTAGACGTTGGAGCAACCTCCTGGTACCATAAGGGTTTAGGAACTTTCACCCAGGGATATCTATCGCACCCCATGTAGAACAGTATTTTCGGTATCTAATCCTGCCAACCACGATACGTCTGTGGAGGCTACGGCCCTGATGTCGCTAGGGCGTACAGCAACCATATCACACAATGCGAATGCATGAATCATACCATCCAGTCATGCAGCAATCCTGCGCGTATCGTGCGCTCATGTAGGGCAAACAGTCTGCCCGAAGGCATATGCTATAATCAGTCATTTCTCATATCAAGCATACATATGATGCATATGATCATGAATCATGGAATTAAACATGTTATATGGGATGGATGATGTTCATAACGAAGATGGGCCTAGACGGCCTACACATAACACGTATGAGCCTAACAATGGGCCCCAGGGAAAGTCATAATGCGGACATTTAACCACACTATACTTGCAATGTGGACGTCAAACCACCATTGCTCCCAAGGCATAGCCCGACGTAAACATCATTACATAACACATGTTGGGATTGTGCATTGCAATGGACCTTAGGTACATCCCATTGGACCTAAAATACATCAAATGACTATATCATATGGGCCTTATATTCATCAAGTAGGCCACATCAATGGGCCGCACCAATGGGCCTTATGTGCATTGCAATGGACCATGACCCGCGGGCCTTAGAATGCATTAAATGGGCTTAATCTCATGGGCCTTATGTGCAACAAATGGGCCACCCCAATGGGACCCCAAATGTATATCAAATGGGCCTCAACCCATAGGCCCCAAAACATTTTTAATGGGCCATAACCCATGGGCCCCTAACACATCAAATGGGCCTCGACCCATGGGCCCATAACACATCAAATGGGCCTCGACCCATGGGCCTCTAATACATCAATGGGCCTCGACCCATGGGCCTTACATGCATATCAAAGTGGGCCTCAATCATGGGCCACAAGTAACCGAGGTGGGCCTCCCACCACCATTATATTATATATGATATAATATATAATATATATACATTACATATAATATTATATATTATATAATATTATATATATATACACACACACACGCGCACACACCACATACGCACGCACCACACACGCAAACAACACAGTGGGCTCCACCGCTCAAATGTCAGAGTGGGCTCCACCGTCCGCTGGATGGTGGAGGGAAATCACATATCTCACTGTGGGCTCCATGTGGGGCCCACCATAACATTTATTTTCCATCCAGACCATTGATAAGGTCGCTTGGACCTAGGTGAAGGGCAAAAATAAATTTCATGCTGATCCTAAACTTCTGTGGGCCCAAAATGGGATTTCAATGATAGAGGTTCAATCCCACTGTTCCCTACGGTGTGGGCCACCTGAGTCTTGGATCAGGCTGATTTTTGGGGTGGGCCCACTTCAGGTAGTGGCCCACCCTATGAACGGGTTAGATGGTAAATAAACATCAAGGTGGGGCCCATGGCTATAGCCGTGGGTGGCTGTACGTACGTCCGTCCGCCCGGACGCCGTGCGCAGGCGCTGCCTGCTGTATCTGACACAGCAGCAGCAGCTACTGTGTTATCTTTTTTTTTATTTCTATTTTTCTGAGGATTTTGCAGGTGGGGTCCATATTTTGACAATCCACACCGTCCAATGGCATCCCATGGCTCAGCACGAGCAAAATAAGTCCAATATCGGACATATTTTGGCGTATAGAAAATCAGGGGAGGTTTCAATGGTGAAAACCGCCATTTGGTATGGTATGGCCTGCCAAGACCTCGGGTTGACACCATCTTTTGGTTCAACGCCTAAAAGAAGGTTGGGAACGGAATGGGCGGCGTGGATTGAAGACATGCATCAAGATGGAGCCTACACAAGTGGACCACCCTCATTGGCTTGGAACCAAGCCATTTGTGTTTTCAAAAAAAAAATGTCCAGCGTCCCTGGACGCTGGACTGTCTGCCGAGCAAGGTGGGCCTCCTCATGTGGGCCACCACCGATGGATGGTGTGGTTCAATACATGCAAAGTGGGCCCCACTTGTAGGTGATTTGGATGGAATAAATACCTTGTGGTGGGGTCCATTCAAGTGGGCCACACAACCTCATTATCAAAAAAATAAAATAAATAAAATAAATGGGAGAGAGATAGAGAGTGAGACCCGCGTGATGGAGGGACCCGGCACTATAGGCCCTCCCTTACACTAAATCATACATCAAGTGGGTCCCATTACATGTGGGTCCATGAAATCGAAATCCAACAGTGAAGATCCCTTCTCCACTAAAATAGACGGTCTAGATGACCCTAAGCATGCAAAGAAATAAACATCATGATGGGGTCCATGGAGAATGACCCCATCATGGAATGATCATGATGATCCAAGTGGGCCATCGGCCACATCTTAGGGTCCAAAGTGAGATCCAAACCATTGATCGGTTGGCCTCACTTGGCCCATCTTAAAAACATC
The DNA here is from genome assembly GCF_029962835.1 of Magnolia sinica. NCBI lineage: Eukaryota > Viridiplantae > Streptophyta > Magnoliopsida > Magnoliales > Magnoliaceae > Magnolia > Magnolia sinica. The sequence continues at coordinate 47,631,035 of NC_080584.1, read as the reverse complement.
AAAATCTACCCTATCAAAACACCCACCGCTTGATCTTCTTGCTCCCTTGGCTTCCTTAGCTCCTTGTGCTTCTCTTTGATGGAGGAAGATGAGAAATGGATGGTTGAGATGAGAGATCTAAGGATGGAAAGGTGGGCCACACATAAGCATTTTTCTCACCATAGGAGGGCTTGGAGAGGTTCATACGTATGGAATTTTTACTTATGGGAGAGTTTGAAAGTGAGAGAGACTTGTAAGGGAGAGAGAGAGAGGGAGTGATGGGTGATGGAGTGATGGATGGGAGAGAGGGATGAGAGTGTAAGAGATTTTTGACTTTTTTGGCAAAAGTTGTAAGAAAGGGTATGGGTGGTGTAAGAACTTTTTGACTTTGGGGTTTGCTTGGGAAAGGGTGAAAGGTGATGTGTACTTGACATGATGGGATTGATTGATTGATGTGACACCTCGTAGAGATTCCCTCGGAATTTGAACGCGCGACATTTTTCTCGCACCGAACACTGGCCCACATCTCTCAACCAGGGTATCGCCTCGGCGAGCAAGTCGAGGCATCGAAACCGCGATGACGATGCGGTCGCTAAGGTACAAGCCCTGGGTTGAGTCGACTCGGGTTGACGGTATGAGAATTCAGGTCGCACGCAAATACCGATTAAGGGTCGAAGGTTGCCGAAATTCGACCGGGAAGACCATGGAAGCCTATGGAACGGTACGGTCTAGGATACGGGGCTTACAAAAGGTTCAATGATGTCAATCCCCCATTGAGCAAATGGTCAGGAGTTAGCCATAGGTGTGAGTTCTTCTGGTGGTAGCCGAGGAATGGCTGCGAATCTCTGGCATTTATCACAATTCTGGACGAGCTTCCCTACATCATGCTGGATAGTCGGCCAGTAGTAACCTTGCCGTACAATCTTATGAGCTAAGGATCCTCCTCCAAAGTGGTTTCCACAGATGCCTTTGTGAATCTCTCTTAAGACATAATCAGCCTTGTTGGGTTGCAGGCATCTCAGGAGAGGCATAAAAAATCTTTTTTTATACAGTATCCCATTGAGCATAGTGTATCGAGCGGCTCAAATTTTTAGTCATCGTGCCTTGGGTCAATCTTCAAACAGCTCACCAATCTCAAGATAACGGATGATTGGGTCGGCCCAAGGGGGTCCCAAGTCAATTGGGAGCACAGTTGCCGCATCAGTCTCATCAACACTCGGCTTAGCCACAAACTTGATTGGAATTGATCTAGGGATTTCATCTTCGTCAGTTGTGGCGAGCTTCGCTAGTAGATTGGCTTTGGAGTTCTCAGCTAGCAGGATCTAGATGACAGTGCAATGTTAAAAACTGCCGACCAACTCTTTAGCTTTGCGCGGATAGGCTTTCAGTCGCTCTTTTATAGTCTGATAGATATTGGTTATCTAGTTGACAACTAGATGTGAATCATTGTATACATCGAGATAGGTGGCCCCCAAACTAGCTTTCAGACAAAGTCCGAGGAGCAAAGCTTCATATTCTACTGTGTTGTTGGAGGCTTGAAATCCAAATCTTAAGGCATACTGCATATACGTGTGATCAAGAGTTTTCAGAACGACCCCTACTCCCCTTGCCTTAGAGTTGGATGAGCCATCAACATAAAGTTGCCAATGGGGAGGGTCGGGAAGTAAAGCAGGACCGGATTGTTCCTGATTTTGCTGAACGGTCGACTCTTCAGGCGAGTGGGTTTGGTTATGGTTGATTATGACTGGTTCGGACTGTTGTGTGACTTCAACAATGAAGTCAGCCACGACTTAGCCTTTGATCCCGACCCTCGGTTTGTATTGGATGTCGAATTCACTTAGTTCGATGGCCCACTTAGTGAGATGTCCTAAGGCTTCCGGCTTTTGGAGTATTTGTCGTAACGATTAATCGGTTAAAACGATGATCGAATGAGCTTAGAAGTATGGCTGCGAGGGCCGAGAATATATGACTAAGATTAGGGCCACTTTTTCCAAGGTCGAATACCTTGTTTCTGCTGGGACAAGTGCTTTGTTGACATAGTAGACCAGGAACTGCTTTCCTTCATGTTCGTGGATCAAGGCCGAGCTTACGGCTGCGTCGGATACTACTAAGTAGATCAGCAGTGTATCGCCCGGCGTGGGTTTGGAGACCAAGGGCGACGATCCTAAGTACAGCTTGAGTGGATGGAAAGCTGCCTCGGATTCCTCTGTCTGGTTTACCATCTGCCGACCCTTTAATTACTTGAAAAGGAGGAGGCATTTGTCCGTGGCTCGGGACAAAGCGATTGAGCACAACAATCCTTCCTGTCAGCCTTTGAATGTCTTTGATCATCTTTGGCGAGTCCATGTCGAGCAAGGCCTAGATCTTCTTAGGGTTTGCCTCAATCCCTCGCTGGCTAACCAAGAACCCGAGAAACTTGCCCGAACCCGCGCCGAATGCGCACTTGCTCGGGTTCAGTTTCATCTGATATTTTCAGAGGATGAGGAACATTTCCTCAAGGTCGGCCACGTGATCTGTAGCTTTGATGCTCTTAATGAGCATATTGTCAATGTACACTTCCATCGTTCACCCTATTTGGCAGGTGAACATTTTGTTGACCAACCTCTGATAGGTCACCCTTGTGTTCTTTAAACCAAATGACATCACTCGGTAATAATAAAGACCTTTGTTGTAGTTTTTGATTTATAAGACAGATGCATTACAATCTGGTTATATCCTGAGTAAGCATCCATAAAACTAAGTAATTTATGTCTGGTGGTGCTGTCGACCAACTGGTCGATCCTAAGGAGAGGAAAACTATCCTTGGAGCAGGCTTTATTAAGGTCGGTATAGTCTACGCAGACTCGACACTTCCCATTAACTTTTTTAACCAGCACGATTTTGGCCACCTAGTCAGGATAGTACACTTCTTCAATGAGCTTTGCCTTAAGGAGCTTGCTGACCTCTTCCTCAATTATGGTGTATTGTTTCGGGCCAAGGGCCCGTCGCTTCTCTCGGATCGGCCTGTATGTCGGGTCAATGTTGAGACGGTGGGTCATGATCGAAGGGTCGATCCCTGGCATGTCTTCATGAGACCATGCAAAAACGTCAATGTATCATCGCAGTAGAGCTACTAACTTGTCATTCAATGGTTTCTTTAAGGACGAGCCAACCTGAATGGTCTTAAAAACGTCGAATTCATCAAGTGGTATCTGGACAAGGTCTTCTACAGGCTGGCCTCGTTCAGGAGATTCATTGTGAGGGTCCAGGGACTCGATCGTCGCTACTTCAAATGGGACTTTCAATGCTGTAACGTAGCATTGTTGAGTGTCGTGCTGATCTCCTTTGACAATTCCGACTCCACGAGTTGGTCGGAAATTTCATAGACAGATAATATGTTGAAACTATTACTCAGAGAAGGCACAATGAAGATCGACCGAGAATAGCATTGTAGACTGAAGTTTGATCGACTACTAAAAAGTTGACCATCATCGTCGCTTGGTTCAGTGCTTCCCCGACAGTGAGGGGGAATTGAATGATTCCTTCAGGGAGGATCTGTCTGCCTGAAAATCTGATCAAAGGAGTTTGTACGGGCCACAATGTGGACCGTTCGATGCTTATTTTGTCGAATGCTTGAGTGAACAGCACATCCATAGATGATCCTGTGTCAACAAGGACTCTGAAAACCTTACGGTTTGCTATGGTGACGAAGATACCAAGGTGTCATCATGTGAATGATGGATGCCTCGTGCATCTTCTTTTGTGAACGTCACACTGTACTTTTCCAATTTCCTTTCCTTCGTAGGTCAGGCTAAGACCATGATCTCAGATTCAGGGCGACTAATGTTCCTTGCATGAGTTTTTCGAGCATTGTTCGAGTCGCCTCTGCCCTTGTGACCACCGACGATGGTTCGAATTTCTTGTCGGTCGGTTATCAATCGGGCGCTCTTTCGTAGTCATGGTTCTATCAGTTCCTTAGTCTACATGCTCGCCGAGATGACCTTCGCAAATGTGTCTTTCAATTTCCTGCTTCAAATTGTAGCAATCACTCGTATTGTGTCCATGATTACGATGGAAATGACAATACTTGTTCTTGCTCCGTCGGTCAGGATTGGCTCGCATTTTATTAGGCCACTGGACGAAGCGTTCACCTTTAATATTCATCAGGACCTGTTCTAGAGGCTTATTGAGCGGGGTGTAAGTGGCAAACTTACTGTCTGGTTATTTGCCCGACCCGCGTTCGTCCCTCGGTCGGTCGTCCTTCTGCTTCCTGCCGGTGCTGGCCGAGTCGGCTTCCTTCTTTGTCGGTTCCTTTGCCTAGGCTTTCCTGTTTTGGGTTGTTTCTCGCATGATCCTGGATTCCTCAGCATTGGCGTACTTCTGCGATCGGTTCATGAACTCGGCCAATATGGATGGAGGGTTTTTGTCCAGGGAAATGAGAAATGGCTTATCTCTTAAATTGAATATAATAGCATTCAGCGTTGTCTCATCCGAGTGTTTCCGAACCTGTAGGGATTCAAGGTTGAAGAGTTTGATGTAATCCTTGAGGAGTTCCCCGCCCTTCTGAACTATGTTGTTCAGATGAGCCAACGCTTTAAGCCTCTTCTTTCCCCCAATGAAGTTCGTGATGAACACCTCACTTAGTTCTGCAAATGAACTGATGGACCTCGGCTTCAATTGTTTGAACTAAAGTCAGATAGCATCGGCTAGGGTAAGTGAGAAGGCTCGACACATTACCGCGTCTAAGGTATTGTGTAATTCCATATAGGTCCAGAAGGACTCCATATGTTCTGTTGGGTCGGCCTTCCCAGTATAAGGCATGATCTGAGGCAGGCGAGACCTGTCCAGCAGTCGAGCCCGCATTATATCAGTCACAAATGGAGACTCTGTCTCCTCAATTCCAGAAGGGTTGACTAGATGATTTTTCTTTATATCCGCGATCTGTCTTTGCAGGTTTTGGATTTCAGTCTTCCACGTCTCTTCGCTGTCTGTAGTTCCTTCGGCCTGAGGCCGGCTGTGTCTCCTCCGATCTATTTCATGTTGTAGGTCAGATGCAGGCAGCGGGATAGTCCCTAAAACGTGAGTCGGAGTCGGCTCAACCGAGTCTTGATGCTGGCTCGGCTGATGAGCAGCTTGTGGGGCAGAAGGTTGAGGATTGGTGAACTGCCGAGTGTCACTCGACCGCCATTCCCTCTGGTTGGGCTCATGCACTCGCTGAGGCTGCATTTGTTCCAACATCTGCCTCGTATAATTTAGGTCAGTCCTAATGTCTCCAACCTCTCTTTCCAAAGTATTTCGTCGTCCATTCCCCCCCACGGTTCTCTTGAGCACGCCTGATCGAACCAGAGATTGTCCGGCGGGCTGGGGAACCCTGGCAGCTCTCCTGTCACTCCAGTCAATCCATGGATCGTAGAGCGAGATCTGCTGCCGGCAGGGTTATGTTCGGGACCACCTTGGAGGAGTTTGGGCTCTCTTTTTCCCCCTCGCCGTGGCAGGTTATGTAGCGTTTGTGATAGAGCGAGAAACGACTTGCAATGTCATTCCCACAGACGTCACCAAACTATTAATGCAGTTTCTGGCTCAGCCCTTTTCACTACCTTCGAACCTGCACAGGAAGAGGACAAAGGAGACCTTGGTTAATGCAGGGGACCCTCCATTGTCAAAGTCAGGCCTGGAATCTGAGTCTAATAAGCTTGTAAAGGGTTTAGGGCTGAGAATGTGTGTGTACCTTTCACCTTTAGGCGTCTCTTATTTATAGAGAAGGTGTAATCCCGTGATTCCGGGATTCTTCCCTGATATGTAGGTGTTATCCAAGATGATCTCAAGATCTTAGATCTCCTAGATTTCTGGGATCAGGAGTTATCTTCCAAGGATTTTGGAAGACAGATCTTCAAAATTTAGCCAAGTCCTTGGCTCGGCTCTGAGTCAGATATAGTGTTGAATATTGGCATTGCTCGGTTTGATAGATCCGGATTCACCCCTCCTCATCGTCAACTGGTTCTGAAGGGCTCATGCTGGCCAATTCACGCGCCGACCATATTATGGCCGACTGATGGTGGCCGACCCTTAATCAGCTACCGGATGAAGTACAGTCATCCTGTAGTTGACCTATCGCGGGCTGATGGCAGACTTATAGCCGACCTAGAGGTTATGTCGGACTCGGGTTGGGCCAAGGCATGGTTGGTCTATATCCAACCTATAATCGACTTAAGGATTGAATCAGTATTATGTGGTCTCTGAGGGGCCTTTTGAGTGTCATTAAAGGTGTATTGGCCTCCTTAGATGTCTCGCCTTTAACTCGGGACATGTGGGCCTCGATTCGGCTCGGCGCCAAGAAGGTCCAGGCCATGTCAGTAGAGTTGGTTCATTCCATAAGCTGAGTTATTGATTTGTTAGATTTTTCCCCCAACAGTTTCCATCCAACCCATTGATAATTTCACACAATCCTGGATGGATGAAAAACACAAATATCAGCTTGATATGATGTAGAATCAGATCTAGTCCTATCAGGACACATCAAAGTCTTAAAACCTTTGTTCAAATGTTACCCATTGAGACATGATGTGCAATCAACATGTGATCTTTGTGTGGCCACAGGCTTCATATCCAAACCGTGCTTTAGGTGTACACAAACAATGGAAAATTCTAAGAAGGTTAATTGTGTGGAATAATCAACACACTCTTGTGGCCCACTGTTTCCCTTGCAAATAAGAAAGTTTCTCATTTATACCTATGTGATTATGAGGCTCATTATCAGTTTATCCAAGCCATTGATCTGAGGTCCTCTGTCATGGGTTAACCATGTCTTCATTTGGTCACATGTAACCTTTCCATTGTAGGTGTGTAAATATATGGTTAAACAATTTTCACTAACAGCTTACATTAACAAAGAAAAGATATAAGATTTTATGGTTAAGATCTTTCATTTTGTACATTTTTAAAGCACGTACGGTTCATTTAAGATTGGGACTTCAAATCAATGGCTTAGATAAATCAATCGTGGCACCATATGCACAAATTAGGTACTAGATATGTGTTGGTGGTTTGGTTTGGTTTGTTTAATGTCACATGTAATGTATGTGGGCGCACCATAATTGATAAAGCAGCTCGATTCAAATAGATCAACTTTTGAACCAAGCATCAAAATAAACAGATATATATAATATAAATGTATATGACCAAATTCTTAGAAGATCGGTCGCTTACGTACTCAGCCACTAGTATAATTTTATAATAATCAGGTGATAATCAGATGTTGAAGTTCTTCTTCTAAAGATAAGTTGCTCTGTGCCTTTCAAAAAAAATGACTTTCAGAATATCGGTGCAATCAAACAAAAGAAAAAATTCACAATCAGTCATTAACAGTGACTGCAAAATTGTCTCTTAAAAGAACTACGTGATATTGGATGGATATCAAATCTAGCGTATGAGCATAGATTTGGATTACAACTAAAAATTATAGCTAAAAATTACTGTTACTCATAAGATAAGTTGAGATAAAAGACAATTTTATTTGATTTGTAGTGATTGGTTGTTGTTGGATTAGAGATTAAGGTCTTGTCAGATTCCTTCTCTTATTTATAAAGTTCTGTTGCATGACTTATTCTTCCATATCCTTGTTTCATTATTATAACAGTTATAATAATTAAAAAGTCTCTCTCTCTAAATTCTTATTTTATTATATATTTTTTTTGTAACTATTTCTCTTCTGTTAGTTAAATTATGTTTTTCTCGGTCTCCTTCTGTATCTTAATTTGCTTTGACTGTTCATTAGATTTTTAAACAACTCGACCAAATCACTTGTCGACCGTCAACTAACGTGTAAAATTGAACTTATATCAAATATAATTCCGTGAATGGCGTTTCAAGTATCTTGAAGATCTTTCCATCCATATATTTCTCGTGCAATGCAACGTGCCGCTCCCTATTGGCTTTCCCTAGAATGATCAAAAATAAAGTTTAACAATAAAAAAATAATTATAGATAACTAATTAAAAAATGCATCCACTTATATATCATTATATTTTAAATAAAAAAAATTATTAAAAAACTTAGAAAAACTTAACCAAGTAATTAAACTCAATTACCCAATGTAAGTGTGCGCTACTCCATTACCCAAAATGGTCGCCGCCTATATTCCCTTTCTCCCAGAACATGACCAGCTGTTATGGTTTTATGCTCAGTTGAGTCTCATGCAACTTGTTGAGTTGACTCAAAAAAGATGGGACGGGGTGGAGGAGCACGAGTCATTGAGTTTTTTAACCAGGTTGGTTGTCCCATTATGAGCCATTCATCCCGTGGTCCCTCTAATAGCGAGCAGCAATAGAAACGAAAGTGCCCAAAATGGACCATCCTAATTAGTCTTCTATACAGGATGATCCTTATCATGAATCAGTGGCCTACAAAGGACGGTGCGAATTAGGTAGTGAGGCTCTCACCGCTGGTATCGATCCCTAGCGGGGGTGGCTAACATGGAGTGTGTGTACTGACATTGGTGTGTACTGACAAGCTAACCTTAAATAATAATATAATAATAATAATGAAAAAGAACGGTTCTCACCGCCTTCAGTTGGAAATCGGATTGCCTACTTAGGTACTCAGTACGCTTATCCTAATGAGTAAACTCTGTTGGGCCCATTGTGAATTCATGTTATTTATCCACGCCGTCCATCTACTTTGCTATCTCATTTTAGTGGTTGAGACCAAAATTGAAATGTATCCAAAGCTCAAGTGGGCCATGCCACAGGAAACAATGGGAATAATGATTTCCACCATTGAAACCTTCCTAGGGCCCATAGTGACATTTATTTTTCATCCGACATGCTCATAATATCAAAAGGACATGGATGAAGGGAAAACATAAATATTAGCTTGATCCAAAACTTCCATCACCCCAAAGAAATTTTCAAATGTAGATGTTCAATTTACCCAGTTTCATGTGGTGTGGCTCATTAGAGCTTTTTATATGCTTGATTTTTAATATTATAAATTAAAATTAATTAAAAAATAGATGAACAGAGTAGATAAAATAAATACATCATGGTGGATCCCACATAGTTTACTCAATACACAAGGTAATGAGTTACTTGATAGGCAATCCGCTTCCCTTTGGTTGCGGTGATGTGGTGACATTTGATCGGTGAGTTATACGGCGGCGGATTGGATATTGACAAGGTCCTTGTCAACAGTCAAATCCCTACTGAAGTGACGTCACTAAGATATGCAAAATTACTACTATGATGCATGTGTTGTGTCCATACCGTCCAACCATTTTTAAAAATTGTTTTATGGCGTTATAAAGAAAATGAGATAGATCTATAGTTAAAGCAGATACCACCATAGAAAATAGTGGAGACAGTAAAATTCATCATTCAAAACTTCTTAGGTGCTATGTAGTTTCCAATCAAGCTGATATTTTTGTTTTCACTTCACACACCTCTATGTTAATTCATGAATAGGTTGAATCTCAAAAATACATCAAGGTAGGCCTTATAAATGCATCAACAGTGGGTATGACTGCTCCCACAGTTTTCTATGGTGGGTCCACTTGAACTTTAGATATATCTCATTCTCTTTGTGGTGCGATGAAATGATCTCTAAAAATGGTTGGACGGTATGTATACAACACACGCATCATGGTAGGGCCCACAGACTTTGGGACATCACTTCATCAGCGATTTGGATACTGACCAATCCGCGCCCGGTTATATGCTACTGGCTAAAAACTTGGCACAAGGTAAGAGTGACACATCAAATCTGGCGTGGATTATGTGCAACCTGAGTGTTACTTTTATGGTAGGCCCACTATAATGATTTATCGTATATCCACACCGTCCATCCATATCATAGGACATGTCTCAAAAATTAAGCGCAAATCCAAGTTTCGAACAAAGTCGAAATTATATGCTGGCTAGTAAAACTTCTTATGGCCACCATAATGTTTATTTTCCATCCAACTCTTTGAAAAAATCAACCAAACCAGATGGAGGAAAAATACAAAGATCAGCTTGAGCCCATAAAAAGTTTTGGATGGTTAATCACAGGTTTTAGTGGTGTGGTCCTCCTTGCTTTTGGATCTGCATAAGTTTTTGAATCATATCATAAAATAAGTTAGAAAAATGAATAGATGATGTTGATGCACAAAAAATTCATTAAAGTGGCCCCCACGCAGTAAGGGTAACACTCATTGAGGCGTTCCCCGGTGACACCTTATCCACTCCTCAATCAAATCTGGCCGCCTCCGAATCTGCATCCCATGAAGGAACACCAGGCACATCCACTTGGACGTGATTCCCGTGAAAATCTGACGCGCCGCTGATTTGGGCGGTCACGAATGTCATGTCATCAGAAGTGGATTGTGTACTAAGTAAACTCTGTGGGATCCATCGGGATTTATATATTTCATCCACACGGTCCATCCATTTTACCAGATAGTTTTAAGTCTGGAGCCTAAAAATTAAATATATCCTAACCTCAAGTAGACCACATTAGAGGAAACAATGTGAACTGAACAACTAAAATTGAAAATTTATAGGGGGCTTCAGAAGTTTTGGATCAAGCTTGTATTTGTTTTTTCCTTTCATTTATGTCCGCGTGATCTTATGAACATGTTGGATGAGAAATAAACATTACTGTGGGGCCTAAAAGGGTTTCAACGGTGGAAATCATTTTCTCCACTATTTCCTTTGGTATGGTCCACTTGATCCTTGGGTATGCTTAAATTTTGGTCTCAACCCCTACAATAAGATAGAAAAACAGATAGACCATCATAATTTTGCTCTCACCCGTACCATTGTGAGCCATTCAGCCCATGGTCCCACTAATAGTAAGCAGCAATAGAAACGGCAGTGCCCAAAATGGACCATCCTAATTATTATTCTATACAGGATGATGATCCTTATCATGGATTAGTGGCCCACAAAGGAGGGTGCAAATTATGCAGCGCAGCTCTCACCGCCTTCAGTTGTGATGATGTGGTGAGATTTGATTGGTGGGTTATGTGCTTTGAGAATTGATTGGTGGGTTATATGCTTCCAGCTAAAAATCCAGCACATGGCACGGATGACAAATCAAATCCAGAGTGAATTATAAGCAACCCGGGTAATACTTTTACGGCAGGCCCACCTTAATGATTTAGATATATTCATGTTGTCCGTCAATATTTTAGGACATGCCTCAAAAATTAAAGATCCAAATTTCAAAGAGGGTAGTAATTAAATGCTGACTGTTAAAACTTCTTATGGCCCGCCATAATGTTTATTTTCCACCTAACTCCTTGGTAAAGTCAACTAAACCATATGAAAGAAAAATACAAAGATCATCTTGAGCCCATCAAAAGTTTTGGATGGTTAATCATAGGTTTCAATGGTGTGGTCCTCCTTACATCTGAATTCATATATATTTTCCAATCATATCATAAGGCAAGTTAGAAAAATGAATAAATGATGTTGATGCACAAAATATTCATTAAAGTGGCCCTACACGGTAAAGATAACACTCATTGAGGTGGTCCCCGGTGACACGTCTTCCACTCCTCAATAAATCTGGCCGCCTCCTAATCCGCATCCTATAAAGGAGCGCCAAGCACATCCACTTGCACGTGGTTCCCGTGAAAATCTGACACGCCGCTAGTTTGGGCGGTCATCGGGGTCACATCAATTTCCCGTCTAAACGTTGGTCGGTGAAACGAGAGAAGATTGCCTGTGACGCCGGTCACATGGATACTTCGCTACGTGGGAAATGGATTGGCTACTTCCCCCGCCATTAGCCAATGCTTGATGTTCGGTGCTCCGTGGGCCGCGTTTCATCCATTATTTTTACAAATTATTTTAGGCCATGAGACCAAAAATGAGGAATATACCAATCTCAAGTGGACCACGGACAAGAAACAGTGTTGAATGAACTTCAATTATTAAAAATGTTTCGAGGCCCATGAAGGTTATGGATCAAGCTGATATTTGTTGTTTTTCCCTTCATTTGGGTCTATATAACCTAATCAACAGATTGAATGTTAAATAAACAGTACAGTGCGTCTTAAGAGGATTTTAATGGTGGATATCCTGTTGGAATATTTAGTTGAATTAAATAGACTATTAAAAATCGAGAACCAAAAAAAGAAAATAAATTTTTGAGAAAGAAGAACTTATTGAATGAGTCGAGGCGTGACTGAGTCACTCGGCTTGAAATCGAATTTGCTTCCCTTGGACAGCGTCCCAAGTGCAACAGGTTCCCAGAGCAATCGACCTCCAGGATACAACGACTATGACCCGGTCCCAGCGGTGCACTCACTGTATACGGGCTCGAACCACTTGCAGTTTAATCCGAAAGTGCTGAGTTGACTCAGCGATGAACTCAGTAGAAAATTGCTTAAAACCGAATATCAGAGAGCGTTTTATAAGAGAAGAATTTTTCGTGTATTAAAACTGGAATCGGTAGTCTTTATATAGACTCCGAAGTGGTGCATAAGCACCCTTTACAAAAGGTTAGGTCCGTTGGGTTTAAACCCAACAGGTGCGACCAACCGGAAGGGACGCATCTCTCTGGTTTAAAACGAAAAGGCGCAAGTGCGAGTACCCATACACACACCCACGCGAGTATACACACACCGCACCCGCACCCACGCCACGCCACGCCACCGCCCCTGTCCCGTCGCGCACGCGCACACGGACTCGGACTCGGCTCGCACACGGACTCGGACTCGGCACGGCACGGCTCGGCTCGGCTCGAAGCGCACGCGCGTGTGTGGTCAATGGCATAGATTAGAGCTATTGGCATAGGCCCCCCACATGACCAAATTCGCATGTCCCTGAAAGGGGCTCAAGCCCTAAGCAAAAATACTATCTTATATACAAGATAGTTTACCTTTTCAAATCCGATGTGGGACAAAACCTACAACATAAAAATACAACTTTTCAAAATTGGAGGGAAATTACCGAAAATTTGAAAATTCAAATTTTAATGCTATTTTAAAACAAAATACAACAATCCCCCACATGTTTTAAAATAAACCCTTTCGGATTAAAGCGTAATAGTTGTGCAATGGTGCCGGTGTCACCATAGACTTGAACCGACATTAGAGTAAGCAAGACAGGTCTACAGGAATCAGGTGACACCATAGTCTTGAACCTGAATCCTTGTAATGTAGATCGCAAGTACATGCCACTCACACAACTCTTCCTCTGCAAGTGATTCTGCGGTTCGGTGCGTTTCGGCCATACACCATTACCTGGATTTCATGAGTGCTCTAGAGAATTCGCCTAGATTCTCATAGGAAGCGGCCTCCACCTCCACACCCATATAGGTGAATTCCATCAAGTGTATGCAGCAACTATATACACCACCAAATATATGGCTATGGATTCATTAAGAGTTCTAACAACTCATCCTTCTGCGTTGCTGCTCGCACTGTACACCATAGAAGGGGCTCATACAACTCAGTGCAATCGTCTACCTCGTGTCTTGTTGTTTACCCATTGAACCTATCTCATGGGATCTCCACTTATATAGGTTGGGTTGCCGACACTAGCAACTTATATATTAGGCTCAGTCTCATTCCCTTCGATGTATCATTGACTAATCTTTTAGATAGTCCTTTAGTCAGAGGATCTACTTGATTCTTTTCTGACCTCACAAAGTCAATAGATATGACTCCATCACGCAACATATGTTTCACTATGTTGTGTCTGAGTCTAATATGCCTGCTCTTTCCATTATATATTTTACTCTTTGCTTTCGCTATAGCTGCTTGACAGTCACAATGAATAGATACGGCCGATACAGGCTTTGGCCACAATGGTATATCAGCTAAGAGATTTCTAAACCTGATCCAACCTTTTCTAAGGCAATAAACTCGGATTCCATAGTAGACCGAGCGATACATGTCTGCTTGGTAGACTTCCAAGAGACTGCTCCTCCACCTAAAGTGAAGACATATCCACTCGTGGATTTTGTCTCATCTGAATCACTAATCCAGTTAGCATCACTGTATCCTTTTAATACAGCAGGAAAACCATTATAATGTAAACCATAGGCTATACGCCTTTTAGGTATCTCAAAATCCTAGCAAAGCATTCCAATGCTCTTTTCCGGGTTATGTGTATATCTACTTAGCCTTCCTAGTACAAAAGTTATCTAGTGCAGCTTGTTAGATACATAAGGCTACCAATTATTCGGAATACTCCAATTGAGACACACTATTTTCGTATTCTTCATGAGAGTCACACTATAATCATAAGGAGTATTGATAGTCCAAATGGTTAAACTTTCTCAATATCTTCTCAATGTAATGAGATTGAGATAATATAATAACATCATTTTTCCTGGTTACTTCAATACCCAAGATTACACTAGCCTCTCCTAAGTCTTTCATGTCAAACTTAGATGACAAGAATTTCTTAGTTGTATTAACTAATTTAATATTAGTTCCAAAAATAAGCATGTCATCAACATAAAGGTATATAATAACATAATCATTTCCAGAAATTTTACTATATACACATCTATCTACATCATTTATATGATAACCATTTGATTTTAAAACACCATCAAATTTTTCATGCCATTGTTTAGGAGCTTGTTTTAAACCATATAATGATTTAATTAGTCTACATACTTTATTTTCTTTTCCTGATATCTTATAACCCTCAGGTTGTTCCATATATATTTCTTCTTCTAAGTCTCCATTTAGGAAAGCTGTCTTAACGTCCATCTGGTGTACCACCAGTTTATATATGGAGGCTATCGCTATTAAGACCCTGATAGTTGTAATTCTAGTTACAGGAGAGTATGTATCAAAGTAATCTATTCCTTCTTTTTGTTTAAAACCTTTCGCTACCAACCTAGCCTTAAACTTATCAATAGTCCCATCTGGTTTTAGTTTCTTTCTAAACACTCATTTACAACCTATTGGTTTATTTCCAAGTGGTGGGTCTACAATTTTCCAAGTGTTATTAGATATAATAGATTCTAACTCATCATTTATTGCTTCCTTCCAAAAGGTTGCATCTGGAGAGTTAATTGCTTCTATATAGGTTGTAGGATCATCTTCTACTAAGAAAGTGAAAAAACCATCTCGTAGGTTAGTTTCTCTTCTAACCCTAGTACTTTTTCTTGGTTGTATTTCTTTTACTACTTTCTCGTATGCATTTTTACTAGTAGATGCAATATCTGATTCATTGACTTCTTCTATTCTTATAGATTTAGATTTCATAGGGAATACGTTCTCAAAGAACTCTGCATCCCTAGCTTCTATAATTGTATTAGGATCTAGAATATTATCCTTAGTTTTTAAAACTAAAAACCTATAGGCAGCACTATTTTTTGCGTAACCAAAAAAAACACACTAGGTCCATTTAGGGCCAAACTTTCTTTTATTAATTTAATGTAAACCAACATTATCAAGACACCCCCACACATTAATATATTTGTAACTAGGAACATGATTCTTCCATAGTTCATATGGTGTTTGTTCAGAAGATTTAGAAGGAATCCTATTTAGAATATAACAAGCATATAAAATTGCTTCTCCCCACATATTTGAGGGTAAGCCTGAACTATTTAACATAGCATTCATCATCTCTTTTAGAGTTCTATTCTTACGTTCTGCTATTCCATTTTGTTCTGGTGTATAAGGAGCTGTAGTTTCGTGAACTATTCCATTCTTTTCACATAATTCTCTAAATTGAGAAGATTCATATTCACCTCCTCTATCTGTTCTAAGTCTTTTAATTTTTATATTTAACTGATTTTCAACTTCAATTTTGTATTTAGAAAAAGCATTTAAAGCTTCATCTTTGTTCCTTAACAGATAGACTCTATTAAACCTAGAGTAATCATCTACAAAAGTTATGTAATATCTTTTTCCACCTCTAGACATGTGATTTCTAAAATCACCTAAGTCACTGTGTATTAACTCTAATAGAACAGATGATCTTTCTATTTGTTTAAAGGGTTTTCTAATGAATTTTGATTCGACACATGTTTCACATTTGTCAAATTCTTCATTAGATATATTAGGTAATAAACCTAATCTTTTCATTTTCTTCAAAGATGTTATATTCACATGACCTAATCTACTATGCCATAGATAACAAGGTTCAACGATATAAACAGAACTGAATGTCTTCTTATTATTATCATTGGATACATTTATAATGAATAAGCCATCGCTACAGTACCCCTTACCAACAAAAGTTCCATTCTTAGTCATTACAAGCTTATCTGAATCAAATACTAACTTAACACCAGCCTTATTGAGGAGTGAACCAGAGACCAAGTTTCTTCTAATGTCGGGCACATGTAGGACATCATTCAACATCAGAGTCTTTCCAGAAGTGAGTTTCAGAAGTACTTTTCCTTTCCCTACAATTGGAGACGTTCTAGCATTACCCATGAACACCTGTTCATCATCTCCTGATACTTGATAGGAGGTAAACATGCTACGATCCTTGCACACGTGCCTAGTTGCACCAGTGTCTAGTACCCACTCCAAGTTGTTTACAAGGAAGACTTCTGACACCACAGCTACTATCATGTCAGACTCATTGCCTGTTTCTGTAAGATTAGCTTGCGGCTTATCTTTGTTTTTCTTAAGCCTGCAGGTTTTGACATGATGCCCAGGCTTTCCACAGTTGTAGCAGTTTCCCTTTTTCTTGAATTGATTATTTGCATTCTTCTTTTTGAGCCTGCATTCATTTGCATAATGTCCAAGTTTGCCACAGTTATGACAGTTGCCTTTTTTCTTATTATTTGCCCGACTTGATTCCACAAGATTCGCCTTTGAATCTATCTCATTTTTATTTTCTTTTTGGTCTCTGATTCTATTGGCCTCCTCTATTCGTATGTGTACGATAGTGGTTTCCAAAGAAATACCGTTCTTTTTATGTTTCATTCTATTCTTATATTCTTTCCAGGAGGACGGTAACTTTTCTATTAGTGCTCCTGACAAAAACACTTCATCCAACTTAATTCCTTCTGTTGATAGTTCATGAACTAGACTTTGAAAATCATGAATCTGATTTGTGACAGGTATATCGTCTGTCATTTCATAATGAAGGAAATTGGCAATTGCATGTTTCTTAGCGCCTGCATCTTCTAATATGTATTTCTTTTCCAAAGCAGTCCATATGTTTAGCAGACACGTAAGAAGCATACACGTCATATAGTTCGTTGGATAAAGAGTTTAGAATATAATTTTTACAATTATTTTCATCTGTTACTTCAGTTTGATTTGCTGGATCTATAGTAAATGATTCAGATAAAATGTATGAAACTTTCAGGGTGGTCAGAGCGAACATCAGTTTCTGTTTCCACCATTTAAATGATTGTCCAGCGAACGGTTCGATTTTGGCTAACTCAGTAGAAGCATTTACTGTTACTGTAGCCATAGTCTATGTAATTCAACAATTTCGATTTCAAGATTGTTGGAATATTTAGTTGAATTAAATAGACTATTAAAAATCGAGAACCAAAAAAGGAAAATAAATTTTTGAGAAAGAAGAACTTATTGAATGAGTCGAGGCGTGACTGAGTCACTCGGCTTGAAATCGAATTTGCTTCCCTTGGACAGCGTCCCAAGTTCCTAGAGCAATCGACCTCGAGGATACAGCGACTATGACCCGGTCCCAGCGGTGCACTCACTGTATGCGGGCTCGAACCACTTGCGCTTTAATCCAAAAGTGCTAGGTTGACTCAGCAACAAACTCAGTAATCAAAATTTGTAAACCGAATATCAGAGAGCGTTTTATAAGAGAAGAATTTTTCGTGTATTAAAACTGGAATCGGTAGTCTTTATATAGACTCCGAAGTGGTGCATAAGCACCCTTTACAAAAGGTTAGGTCCGTTGGGTTTAAACTCAACAGGTGCGACCAACCGGAAGGGACGCATCTCTCTGGTTTAAAACGAAAAGGCGCAAGTGCGAGTACACTCCCGCACATACAGTCCTGCGAGTACCCATACACACACCCACGCGAGTATACACACACCGCACCCGCGCCCGCGCCCGCACCCACGCCCACGCCCAGCCCAGCCAGTCCCGTCCCGTCGCGTCGCGCATGCGCACACGGGCTCGGACTCGGACTCGGCTCGGCTCGGCTCAGCGCGCGCGCGTGTGTGGTTAATGACATAGATTAGAGCTATTGGCATAGCCCCCCCATAGGACCAAATTCACATGCCCCCTAAAAGGAGCTCAAGCCCTAAGCAAAAATACTATCTTATATACAAGATAGTTTACCTTTTCAAATCCGATGTGGGACAAAACCCACAACACAAAAATACTACAACTTTTCAAAATTGGAGGGAAATTACCGAAAATTTGAAAATTCAAATTTTAATGCTATTTTAAAACAAAATACAAGATATCCAATCACTATTGTTTTCCTGTGGTGTGGACCACCTGAGATTTATATTCTTCTCATTTTTACAATGAAAGCCTAAAATGATTTCTAAAAATGGATGAACGGAATGAATGAAACACATACACCATGTTGGGGCCCATAGAGCACCGACCATCGGCAGGGGGTAGCCAATCCGTTCTCCGCTATGTGGGGCGGATGAAGATGTCCGCGACCATCTGCCCATATGTTTTGAAATATCAAATAAAACATGAGTTTAAAAATCAGTTGGATTCAAAACTCATGTGAGCTATTTCATGCGAAACAGTGGGGATTGAACAATTGCTTGTGACAGTAGTTTTATAACAGGAGGTGATATTTGTTCCTATAGCTTATTTAAGTGCTAATAATTCTATGAATAGTTTGGATGGCTTATTAACATTATGGTCAGCTCTATGAAGGTTTTAACGGTAAACATAAGCGGTTCCACTGCTCTGTTGGTGTGGCACAATTGAGTTTTGGATGTGCTTGACCTTTAGAATCCTGTCCTAACGTAGAGCCGAGTGGATTTTTCATAGACATTTCTATGAACCCCACACAGCCCTGGGCATAGAAATATCTCTGGGTCACTTATTCGGCTCCCAGATAAATGGATTTAAGGCATCCCACAGGCACTGTGACAAATACTGCCGAGATTTTAAAAATCCAGTGAATAAATATCTGATGTTTTGAACTTCTTGCCGTATTTTTTTCAAAATCAACGAATAAATATCTAAATTTTAATTATCTCATCATATATTTATATACTTATATGATAAAATTTTATAATAATTATTAAGTTATAATAAATGTTCTTTAATCTATTTTTAGCTTGATTTTCTTGATAATAACCGAAGAAAAAAATGTTTTAAAAAAAAAGCTCCGAAGAAAATTTCATCTAAATTATGGTTTTGTGCAAAAAAAAAAAAAAACAAATTTAATCATATGATATCACATGGAGGGACATTTACTGGACAGTTAGAAATGAAAAATATTAAAATAATTCTGATTTCTATAGACAAGTGTCCACAAATCAAAGGTTAGGATTGTTCAAAGAATCTAATATGGGGATTGTTACTTGGCAGCAGCATAATGCCTAATATAGTCAATTTTATTTCAAGTAACTTATGGCATGTAACCAATTTTCTTAGTTATGTGCACCAATAATCAAACCAAGTAGATTATTAGATAACTTTCTATTGTCTATCTCATAAGTACTGACTACATGGATTTTAACGAAATAAGAAAAAAATTAAAATCATAATTATCCAATACTGACATTTTCTAGAGCTATTTAAACAGGAGTTGCAATTTGTATTCTTCTTTGAATAATGAATGAAAACCTCACGATCCTCTTATAATACTTAGGCCTTGTTTGGCACCGTACATTTGAAATTCTCCAATTGTGTTTGGCACCTTGGATTTAGAATGTCTTGTAACAAAAAAAAAAAAAGAAGCTATACATTTAAATTATGTAGTATGTTTATAGGAATTTGAATTTAATAACTAAATCAAATTTAATATTTGGTACAACGATTGCAATAAGCATACTTTGACCAAAATGATGAAATTCCAAGCCCCAGATGGGCCACAAGCATATGATCACGACCATCTAACTAACCAACATTTTTTAACCATTGATTTACATTTATAATGTTTAGAATGCCCGTATCATTCTATCGATGTAATTTTAGTGATGCAGTTGATAAACTCCACATGTACAATAGATTAGTAGCCTAGTGACACGTGTTACATATGTAACTCTCTTGTCTTAAAAAATGAGAAAAAAAAATGGAATGATTAGTTATCTAAGCAAAATGGGAGATTGCAAAACTAACCAAAAGTGAGGATTTGAAATCTCTTGTATTTGGAATACCCTCGAAGCCATTCTGCCAAACGACCAATGGATTTAGAATACTCGCAAGTTCCCCAGATGTGCCAAATGACTTCTTAAGTTTCTAATGCCAAGAATTTAAATTATGAAAAGCAATAATGATTACTTGATAGAATCCACCCATTTTCTTTCATACCCAAATAACATAAATTTGTCGATTTTTCTTCCCTTCTCCTTTGTTTGGCATGAATCCAATGCTTCCAAAATGGCCTAAAATCAAAACCCTTAGGCTGTCTCCATGACCCCGTAGTTGTTTTGTGAAGGTCTGGCATGTGGAAAATACTTGTCATCATGACTGCTAATTATATGGGCCATTGGTTAGATGGGCTGTGGGATATAAATGGAAGATATTGAGCATCTTTTAACATTCAATAGCTTCAAATTTTTTTAATGGATATGGACCTTTCATTCTAACTATTAGTTCTGAAGTGCGTTGACGTAATTTTTATTGGTCCAATCCTCTCTATTTTATGGGATATGGCCTAACCCTATTGGTCCCCACGAAATCAAGGACATCATCATCATATATGTAGTATCAACAAATCACAATTAGAACTTGCATAGGATTGGGCGAACGGCTTCGGTCGTGGGTTCGCTCCCCACAGACATGTGTTTAATTGCCCTCACCGTGGATTATTCGATGCACGTATTTGACGGGTGATTGGTTGCCTTAAGGAGGCGGCTACCATATAGTAAAAAAAATCATAATTACACTATCCATAACCTCCAATTTAGTAAAGCATGGTAGGTGTTCAATTCACACTGCTTCCTATGGTGTGGTCTACTTGAGCTTTGGATATGATTTAATTTTGGACTCATGCCCTAAAATGATCTGGTAAAATGGATGGATAGTGTAGATATGATACATATATCATGGTGAGCTCAATGGAGTTTACTTAGCATGTGATCACGTCCCATATTTAAATAACATTTATTAATTAAGACCCTTGATGATGTTCATTTTAGCCATTCCTTTATGGTCACGGATCCCACCATTATAGTAATCCTTCTATAGTACTTTTGAGCCATGACCCACTGCTTTTTGTTCTCCTTCGTCTTGCCCCGAAGGAAGTTCCAATGATCAAAAGCTACGTGGGGTCCATCAAAATTTCAGCGAGAAATCCACCTAGTCCATCTATTTCTCCAGTTCATATTAGGACATATCCCTAAAATGAGCAAGATCCAAATTTTAAGTGGACCACATTATAGGAAACAGTGGGGATGGAATGCTAGACATGGAAGTTTTGGAACACGCCAATATTTTTCATTCAATTCATCCCACTAAGAATGACCTTATGAATGGTTTGGATGGCATATAAACATCACAGTGGGCCCTGTGGTGGTTTCAATGGTAGGCATTTCCATCCCCACTGTTTCCTATAATGTGACCTATTTAAATTTTGGATCTTTCTCATTTTTTGGATCATGTCTTAACATGAGTCAGAGAAAGTGGACAATGTGGATTTCTGACAAACATCTCTGTGGGGCTCACGTAGCTTTGGATTAGGCCATAACCAACTTGCTTTCATTACCATTCATACACGTGAGTCCCATGTAGCTTTGGATCAGGCCATAGGCAACTCGCTTCTGTTACCATTCGTACATGTGGGCATGCACATAGAGTATCAATTGCTATGGAGGCATTAGACACGGAGTATCAGTCACTATGAAGGCATTAGGGGCGTGCTTGGATTCTTGTTTTGGCTTATATTGTATTGTTGTGAGTGGAATCTTCCGTCACATCATGGATTTCATAGGGTTTAGTTGGTACTAAGTAGAGCTGAGCATCAAGTTGAGTTGGACCGAGTTAGGGCTGACCCAACTTGATCCGATTTTGAAATAGGCTTAACTCGAACTTAACTCGACTCGGTACTGAGTCCAGCATGCTTGAACTGATCTGAATTCAGGTCTGGCCTGGACTAATTCGAATCAAGTTCAACCCGACAAAAAGTACCGAGTCGGTTTGAGTTGGCACCGATTTAGATCGAGAGATGAGGGAGGGAGGGACTGGAGAGGAGAGAGAGAGGAGGAGGAGGAGGAGGAGGGTGGTGATGGTGATGGGTGGCAGTCAGTCTTGGAAGAGGAGGGTGGGAGGGAGTAGAGAGGAGAGAAGGAGATGATGAGGGTGGTGATGGTGGTGGGTGGTTGTTGGGCTTGGAAGAAGAGGAGGAAGAGGGAGTTTAGGATCGAGTTGGGTTGGGGTCATGTACGGCGATAGGGTTAGAAATACTTAAAATTAGGGATTTTTAATTTTATATATATATATATATATATATATATATATATATATATATATATATATATATATATATATATATATATATATATATATATATATATATCGAATAGGCCATACTAAATTGAGTCAAGTCTGACTGGATCAAGTTTTAGATCAAGTTATTAAGTAACTTGAACTTGACTCGGTTTGAGTTGGGATTAGGTGAAGCCTACTCAGTTCGGATCGACTCACCCATTCGGTTTAGATTGAGTTGAGTCCGAACGAGTCAGACGAGTTGAGTTAGGCAAATTGAGTCATCCCGTACCCAACTCTAGTACTAAGTAATGTATAAGCACCCGTTTAGATTAACCAGATATGGATGTAGTTACTACGTGAAGCAAGTACATCGTATCATATGTTTAGAAAAGGGAATAGATTAGGTGCCATAAGATAACACGTTGCCCTTATCATGTGGGGGCCATCTTTAATGAATGTTTTTATATATCCATGCTATCCATTTATTTTTTCAGCAGCTTTTAGGACATCATCCCAAAAATTAAGAAGATCCAAATCTATGGTGGACCACACAACTAGAAAAAGTGGGAATGACCATTGCAAGCTTTGTGTGGGCTATAAAAGTTTTGTATCAAGATCATATTTGTATTTTCCCATCATCCAGCCCTGGTTGACCTTATCAATGGGTTAGATGACAAATAAACATTACAGATCTACTTACATTAGACCCTAAGAGGTTTGTTATTGCAGGCATTCAATCACCATTGTTTCCTGTGGTGTGGTCCACTTGAGCTTTGGATCTGTTTCATTTTTGGGTTCAAGCCTTAAAATCATCAGGCCAGATGAACGGATGGTTTGGATATAACACATATATCATGATGGGCCCTATAGAACTTGGTGACATCAACACACCACCTAGTGGGTGTGTGGCACACCATGCAAATCAAGCGTGGCTTTGGTGGATCCGGGGATCCACCAAGGTGGTTGGTATCTCTGACCGTGAGACACACTGTGATGTATATGCCTCAAATCCAAGACTAAAGTGGGCCACACAAGAGAATATTGGGGAAAGAAATGTACGTTGTTGGAACCTTCCTGGGCTTCACCTTGATGCTTATATGCCATCCATTTTGAAAACTTATTTTAGGGCATGATAAAAAAAATGAAACAGATCCAAATTTCAAGTGGAGTATAATACAAGAAAACAATTGTAATAAAGCATTAAAAACTTCTCATGCACTACTAGAGTTTAAACATCAAACTGATATTGTGTGTGGTCTCTTCATGCATGTCTTTGTGACCTTATCAACTAGTTGGATGGCCAATAAATATTTAAGTGGCCCCCATGAAGTTTCTAATTGTGGGATTTCAATCAATGATTGTTTCCTATGGTATGGTCCACCCAAGATTTAGATTTAATTCATTTTTTGTATCATGGCTTAAAATGAGCTGTCAAAATGGATAGATGCATGGTGTGGATGTAAGATACATATCATAGTAAGCCTCACTGGGGATCTACCTAAATTGCGCTATGAAGACATGACCAAAATATGAAGTAGATTTCCTGTTAAAGCCTTTCCTAGGAAGATCCTGCACTGATAACCTAGGTGAGGTGCCTACCGTTATGTTTATGAGAAATCCACCCTGTCCATCCATTTTGAGAGCTCATTTTAGGACATATAGCAACAAATGAGCTGAATCCAAGACTCAAGTGGGCCATATGAGGGGAAACAATGGGGATTGAACAATCACCCTTGAAACATTCAAATGGCTACAAATGTTTTGTATCAAGATAATTTTTTGTGTTTTCCATTAATCCCAATGGGGATGACCTTATAAACAATTTTGATGACATATAAGCATCAAGGTGAAGCGCAGGAAGGTTCCAACAATGTACATTTCTTTTTCCAAATTTCCTATTGTGTGGCCCACTTTAGTCTTGGATTGGGCTCACTTTTTGTCATATGTTCTAAAATAAGCTTGCAAAATGATGGATGAGATGAATTTTTCACAAACATCTCAGTGGTCCCCAACTTAACTCCGAGGCGAAAGGCATTGGCAGGAAATCACCGCATGTTCCGAATCATTCTTGATCGTGCTGGAAAACTAACCCAATAGGCGGATTTCACATCTCATGTTTTTAGGTGGAAAGCTAGCTCACTTCCAGGTATAATTCAAACAACAGCTTTGCCTCACGCCCTAGACATAACATACCCATGTTAATTTTGCACATGTGGCACTGATTTACATGATCTAAACCTTCATTGATAAAAGGTTCATACGTGCCCGGTTTGATGATTAAACTTTTTTTTTTTTTTAAATAATAGCATGTTAAATTGATAATTCAAACACGAACTCTCAAAACAAAACTGGCAATATCTTACACTCCCTGTGAAAAAGTTCATTTATTAGATCGTTAGGATGGCCCAATCTATGCTCACAAGAGTTTCAACACGAGATCGTAGGTTCAAATACCTGTTACAGTGAAATCCCACAGTGTGGTGTGAGTGCCTGTGTAATAAACAAAAAGAAATAGAAAAAGATAACCCAACATAATGTGTCAATTATTATTTAAAAGAAAATTAATAGTAGCTCTTGCATCATCCATGGGTCTGATGATCATGCACATGTAACAAGGATGCCGATTGGATGCTACCTAACCTAGACCTAGCGAGAGATGGACTGTCCTGGCAGGGCTCTATGGGGCTCACCTTGATGTGTTGGTTTTATCCACATCATCCATAAAGATCATTTTAGGGCATGAGCCCAAATAAGGAGTTGGATCAAAGGCTTGAGTAGACCACATAACAGGAAGCGATGGTGACAATAATGCCTACCCTTGAATCCTTCTTACTTCCCACCATGATGTTTATTTGTCATCCAACTTATTTATAAGACTAGATGAAGGAAAAATATAAATATCAATTCAATCTAAAACTTTTATGACCTCGAAGAGGTTTTAATAATAGTTTAGTTGAGCATTAGATCATTTTTATTTATTTATTTTATTTATTTTTATAGACTTCTTGGGAAAGGCTTTTGTAGAAAGTCTAGGCCATCCATTTTACAAGCTCATTTTATAATGTACAAAAAAAAAAAAGGAGGTCTTCCAAGACTGCAGTAAGCCATATGAGAGAAAGATTTGGGAAAAGAAATGCTTGCTAAATTCCCATTTTATGATGCAAAACTTCTTTGCCTAGACGAATGCTTCAATGGTGGTTTCTAAATTCCCATGGCATCCTCTGGTGTGCCTCACTTGAGTAATGCATCCATCTCATCTTTAGTATATTGTTCTAAAATAAGCTCCCGAAATAAATGAAAATGGATTTCTCGTAAGCCGGGGTGAGCCCAACCTAACATCCTGCCGCGGTGACTATCTAAAAATGGCTTTGGTAGGGCATTTGAGTCCTCGTGTTTCGCTCAATATGATGTACATCAAGATGGCCTCACATAGCACTTGGCGGGACCGTCCATCTCTTGCCAGGTCTTCGTGGGGGTGGTACCCAATCCACGTCATGTAACACGTGTATGGTATAGGATCTCGAGCACGAGAATCCAATGCCGGCTGAGGGCATTTCCGTCATTACAAAAATTCTCGAAAACCCAATGGCAAAATGGAGATTCCAACCATATCCATGGCCATTCGATTCCACCTCTCCTATAAATATCAGAAAATCGCCCTGAATCTCCTGTCGTAATTTCCGGGTTTTATTTTCTTTCCCCAAATTTAGGTTTTTTTCCTCTTGAGTTCAGATCTGATAGTTCGGGCGCAGATTCCGCAGGGATTTCAGCTCGTGTTCCATTTAGGTCAGTCAGATCTACTCGAAATTTCGGAATCTGACGGTTATTCTGCTGTTCTTCGTAGATCTTTGTACATTAGATGTAAAGATGCCTTTTTGATCTGATTCTCATGTTTTTCTTTTATTTTTTTTTTGGGATTTTTTGTGATCTACATCAGGAAAATGTGGTTTTTTTTTTTTTTAAATAAAAATAAAATCTGTTTTTCTCTGAGATTCTATTTTTAGCAAATGAATGCTCTAGCCTCATCTTGTACGGGGGCCGGGTTCACCTAGGATGGGTGGGAGACTGAGATCTCTTCTATCGAGCTATCATCCCAGACGTCTGATAGTTGGGACCGTGGTTGCCTAGTGACTCCTTTTATTTTTCATCCATCTACTTTTGTGGGTCAACGATTAAGAGGACTGGGATTATCCCAAAGGGGATTTTTTATTTTTTATTTTTTTTGAGATCATAGACTGTCTAGGCAAGGCCCACCAGTTGAACGGCCTGGATAACAGAGTCTCGGGCAACTGTCATTTTTGCGGGAGCATTTTGCATCCCTTCTTTTCCTTTGGCTAAGATGATACTGTGGTTGTCAAAGAAAAATAAATACTGTGCATTTCCCACAAATTACTAAACTGCGGCAACTTGTTCACGGTGCACATGGCATGCATGTATGCCAATTTAGACCATTCAAATAATGGCCCCCATTTTAGAATGGGCATAGCCTGAAAATTGCACCTGTCAGATGCTGTTGCAGTGAAAACCAGGAACTCACCATCATGAATCCTGGAAAGTGCTTCAATCGCATGTGTAGGCGATTGTGCAAAGACAATGCAAAATATCAATCCCCATAGATTTGGGCATGCATGAAAATGAGTTGGGAAGGAGACACAAGATATATGAGGTTACATCCACAAGTCAATCTTCTCGTTTCCAAGACTAACCTGCTGTAAGAGAGCCGCCTTATGACTACACGATCATGAATCTGGGAAACAAACCGAGCTCCCACTTGCAGAAGCCCTTTGATCATGTGTGAAGCGATCATGCAAAGACAATGTGAAATATCATTCACCGTAGATTTGGGCATATGTGAAAATTAGTAGGGAAAGAGACAAGATTATATGAGGTTCGTCACAACGTGACTACATCCACAAGTCGATCTTCTCTAACCTGCTAAGAAAACCTCCTTATGACTACACCGTCATAGGCAAAACATCAAACACCTTGTCGATCGCCTCCCTCCCACAATTAACTCACAATAAGAGAATTACCCTTCCATAACTAGACTGTCATAAGCAAAGCATCAAAAACCTCGTTGACACCCAATATAAATTTCTAGAAAATCTCAAGAAAAGCCATGAGAAATCTCTTCTTTGGAAGGGGTCAATAGCTTAAGAAATCCACCAAGATCTCACATCTCAAATCATCCATTCTCACCATTTGCAACTCTTCCTCATACCTACAACCAACATCTTTGCTTTTGTTCTTCTAATTGAAAAACAAACAAGATTAAAACCATACACACCACCATGAAGCGCATGTACCATTTGTTGTAGTGAAAGCTGGGAACCACCATCATGAATCTGGGACTTCCACTTGCAGAAGCGTTTTGGCCCTATATACAAGAGATTGTTCAAAGACAATGTGAAATATCAATCACCATTGATCTGAGCATACATGAAGACGAGTAAAGAAAGAGACAAGATATACATATTTCGTCACAACATGAGTACATTAATGGGGAAGCTCTGGCATATTATTTCACTTGCAGATAAGGAGAATACAAGATACAAGAGAGGCAATGTCCAAATATGATGAACATGCAAGAAACATCCCTCACGTCTTCTCATATACTAAGAGAACCTTTGGGAAATCATTCCATCTCCTCTTCAAAAGCAGTCAAGAGAACCTTTGGGAAGATCATCACACCTTTGTCTCCACCTTGCTAATACATGAGAGGGAACCCCTTGGAGAAAACTCTCCCATTGAGAGAAATCCTTGCCCTCTCCTCTCACTCTTGTTAGTACAAAAACCTTTTTAGGTTCTAACGAGAAAAAGACCATCTCTCTAGCTTATATAACATGTCGTAACTTCTGAGTCATAAGTAAAATGACAATGTTGCCTTTGGGAAAATAACCCCTCACCTAAAGCCAAGGTTTTAGGCCATTACCCTCAATAGATGCTTTGAACCATCTTGTTTTACTTGTGGAAAATTTAGACTAGTGACCTTTTCTGGACGGTGGATGGGTTGGTAAATTGCAGCAAACACTGTATTTTAGCCTATTTTTTCTATCATGATGGAATTGCTAGTGTCTTTATCATTATTAGTATGTCTTGTTTTGTTAGTGAAAAATGATACTATGAATTTTTGTGAATTTACGAATCATTCATGATCCTTCAAAAAAAAAAAAAAGAAGATTTTTTCATGATTGATGTGCAGTTGAATATTATTCAAGTTTGGAGGTCCATTTTCATCCCTTTTGTTTTCTTTTTCTTTTAGAACTTCTTGGCTAGTTTGTGCTCTACATTATGAGTATCGCTTCTTTACTCTATTGTGGAAATGGTGCTTGTAGTTTCATGTTTTTCTATATTTTGTTATTTTTTGTGATCCCAAATAGATGGGACAATGCTATGTTGATAATGATGTTTGAATTTCATCGATTGATATGTCAATTGAAGGCGTTATAATTTCTTCGATTGATTTGTTAGTCAAAAGTTGTTATAATTTCTTTGATTGGATAAGGACCATAAGGTTATGATGTGCCATTTCATTTGGTACTTATTTCCAACTTTTGTGGTTCTTTTTCTAAACTTTATATTAATGGTTATTTTTCATGTTACATCTCCAAGAAGTTATTAAGGTCTCATCAGAGCAAAACTTTATCGTAATGGTTTTATTCATTTATTGTCTCGATATACCCTTTAGGGACTTGCATAAGATTTTATTGCAAAATTGTTTTTCTAGAATCTAGACAACCCTATCTCAAGGTACGTGCTCTCCACTATTTCCTGAATTATGTAGGGTTTTCTAAGAGGGATTTAGTCCAACCAACCATGTTAACCCCTAGGAGCCTCACCAGTTTTGAATGAAACCACCTTTTGGAATTTAACTAGAATCTCAAATTAAACCCAAAGCTAACCTTGAGGTGTGGAACCCAGCCCACCGCAACTTATCCTTGGTATATGAATTTACAATCATACCATTTTAAGAACCTTAAGAGTTTCTGTCATTCAGAGAAAAGAAGGGTTTTTACATCTGGCAAAATCTCATTAGTTCTGGCCAAAATCCAGGGGCAGTTTCTAGAAAACCTCAAGTTTTGTTCACTACCCGTTCTAGCATGATAATTTGCCTCCAACCTTCAAAATAATAATTCAAATCATGCCACTTGTCCTTAATCTAAAGCCAGCCTACACTTTGAGGATACCTTCAAAGCCAACCAATCTCTAACTCTATAAATAGACATCCTCTCGCCATAGAAGAGTCCTGATCTAGAATTCCATTCCCTTAGTTATCGACTTTTATCTCCACGGGCCCTTTAGCCCTTCCAGAATCCCAGGAAAATTCAGCAAAAAATACTTGAAATGAAAAGGAGGAGTAACTAAGGCTCTAGTTTAAGATGCAAGGGGAATTTCTTTTTTCTAGGATATCTATGGAGTAGGATATAACAGAGGCTATGAGCACTGGCTTTTGAAGTCTTCAGGAAGGGGAATTTTGCCTACTCGTCTATTCCACCACTGGAGAGTTCTCTCATAATCTCGCCAATTGAGTAAAGACGAGCCTTCAGTGGATATTGAGACAAATTGAAGAAAGATGGAGCTTCAAGTGGACCTTTGCCACCTCTCTTTGACATGCTTTATTTTTTGAAGCATTCTAAATGGTCAGAATGATGAAAATTTTCACCTAAAATTTTCATTGCTAGATATGAGCAGAGTTTATGTATTTTTTCCCATCGGCATGGCCCGTTGAATCTTGCAGTGCATACTAAAAATGGAAGATATTTTTTCCTTTTTTCCTTTTTGTAAATTCAGTAACCCATTTTTTCTACAAAATCTAGATCCTAAGTTTCTAACCTTGCCTGGCTTTTCAAAATAGGTCAGCGGCGAACTGGCAATCTGTTATCTTCATCTCTTCTGCCTATCTATAGTTTTTGAGCAATTTTTGTTGGTCCTGTTGATGGAAATTACATTTAAAGTTTCTACAATCATTTATCTTAATAAAATTTACCATGTTTGCTTCATGCCATTGAGAGATAAATTAAATTTATTAGAAAATCGAAGCATGCAAGAATTCTGAACACAGAGCCTAACTGTTACCACTATCTCTAGCTAAAGTAGAAGATTTAAGTTTGCCTTCCCCATCATGGCAGTTATGGTGACTACTCATGCACATCTCTGGGTGTTTTCCGCAAGTCAAGGGGCTGGTCTAAAATGCGATTGTAGGCAGTGTTATAATTCATATGCAGAAGTTCCATTTATTTGCAAGTTCGGGTTGCTTTGTGCTTTATTTACGTTAACTTCATAGGCAGCTCATTGTAGGAAATTCACAGGTCGATTGATTCTAGGTGCTCCTGTTTTTATAAATTAATGATGTTAATGTAAATTTATTTCTGAGTTTTATTTTTTAAATTTCTTTCACAATGATTATTTATTTATTTTTATTTTTTTAATGTTATTAATATGGAATTACATGTTTGATTTGTGGGAGTTGAAGGACATTACCGAAGTTGGGTTGCTAATACTTCTCTCAAAATTTTGAGTCTACTCTGAAATTCTATTGTAAATCATGTCCAGTACTGGCAGGTCTTATGCCATGTTACGTATGTTCGAGATTCATCCGTTTTCATCTCATTTACATTTGCATGCATTGTTGGCTGCTTTTAGGTATTCAAAATATGGATA
Organism: Magnolia sinica; assembly: GCF_029962835.1. NCBI lineage: Eukaryota > Viridiplantae > Streptophyta > Magnoliopsida > Magnoliales > Magnoliaceae > Magnolia > Magnolia sinica. The sequence goes on along the minus strand of NC_080584.1, from coordinate 47,599,899 downwards.
ACCAACAAATCTTATGGAAGTTGGGGGATGAGCTCCGAGGACAGTCGAAGGTCTCGGAGGATCATAAATGGTTGATGGTCGCGTCAAGGTTGGCTGAGCAAACTAGATCAAAGGGCGAACGGATGAATAACCTTGATCTGTCAAGGACTCCTGTAGAAATGAAGTTCAAAGAGAAAACCAGCTTCCAGGAAGATAACAAATTTGAGAACCTGAATTTCAGCCTTATGAATTTGGATTCCAAAATGCCTGAACCAGGGAGCAAGAATTCCTTCCGGAATGGCGTTTATAACACAAATGTGTTGTATCAGAAGAACAATAACAACAATATTGGCAACTTGAATGCTACAGTTTGCAACAAGTACAATGGCAATGGTAACAGCAAGGATGCCAACACCCACAATAACAACAACAACAACACGAACAACAACAACAATGGTAATGCTGACAAGCGATTCAAGACATTGCCTTCGTCAGAAATGCTTCCACGGAATGAGGTGCTTGGAGGTTACATTTTCGTATGCAACAATGACACAATGCAGGAAGATCTGAAGCGACAGCTATTTGGTAATTTTAGCTGTCTCATGCTATATAATTTGTTTATTTATTTTTTGCATTTTGATTGCCTACATATTTTACTTCCCTAAGCTTGCTTTAGCTTAGCTCTCTCTCTCTCTCTCTCTCTCTCTCTCTCTCTCTTTCTTGTCATACTTGATGCAAGTTGATCCACAGTACTCACATGTAGATCCAACTTGATCACACATGGGCGCCACATGCATGTGTGAGCATTGCATGGAGTCCATCTGAGGGGGAGCTATTACGTGTTTAGTTTGCTTTGTTATGTCTTTAAATGAATGGAGAACGCTTAAATGCCAATGCTCAAGGGTTGATTGTAATTATCACTTAAGTAGGGGGCACTTAAGTCATTTTTCCTTAATTAGAGTTTTATTTTTGTTTCTTGGTTATAAGCCTCTCAGGCTTGTTAGAGAGAAAATAATCATTTGTTTTATGAGGAACCTCTTATTCTTGGGGTTTGTTGCTTTGGGTGTGGCATGTGTTACTGAAATTATTCTGCAAACCCGCCGATTAGTGCTTTCTTGACCTTGATCTACATTGCATCTCCAGCTTCATCAAGAGGTATCAGAGCAATTTCAGGCTGGTATCAAGGGTTCCCCTTGTGCCCCTCTGCACATTTTTCCCCTTTAATATCCTTTTAAAATTTTCCACTTCTATCCCAATAGTTATTACATGCTTGGGCACTACACACAAATGGGAGTCGCTCACTGAGCTTATAGCTCATGCCATTCCCCATCTATTGTTTTTTAGGTCAGGAGCAGCATGGATGATATTGTCTCGTGGATTCCTTTTGTCTCTTTGTGCTATGGTGATGATCATGTTATATGTATATTTTGGGAAAATTTTGTAATTGTAAACATTTGGATATATAGTGGAGGAAGATTGTTTTTTGTTTAGTATAGGGATTATGGACTAGGCTTTTCCTTTATTATGAACAGGTCCGTATTTAGTCTGCATTTCACTTAACATCTAGGAGAAGTGTTGATTTTCTCTAGTAATTTTAGCCATTCGCTTATGATATTTTTCCTCTTTTCCTATTCTCTTGTTGTTGATTGTAATGCGTTAGATGTTGATGGTCTTCAATTTGCAGGCTTACCGCCAAGGTACCGAGATTCTGTTCGTGCTATAACGCCAGGGTTGCCTCTCTTTCTCTACAATTATACTACTCACCAGCTACATGGGATCTTTGAGGTCTGATCATGTACTCTCTTGATTTTTTAATTGATTGTTGTCACCCAACAATGCTTGAGGTAGTATCAGTGGATCTGAACGTCTGGTCAAGAATGCATTACTCAGTCACTTGTGTTTTATACATGAGAACTGAGAAGAGATCCAATTTCTCCAAGCAGTTTAGAAGATTCAGTAGGATTTTGTAAGCTGATTGTCAGATAGGCTCGTGTTTCTCTTGAGCTAGATCTTTCTTTTCTAGAAAGGCTGTTACATAATTGAGGAGTTCAAGCTTTTTAGCTTTTAAGCTGCATGCTTCCTGATCCTCAAGTTCACATCTATATTTTCCCAGAAAATTGTTAATTTAAACATACTTGCTAGTATACTCGAGATATTTCTTTCTATGGTTAATGAGTCCCTTAGGGTCGGCTTGGATACCACCAAATAAGTTACTTTTTCTACTTAACAGCAGTAGATAATTAACTTATTTCAGATAAGCAAGTTTGGTTTATGATTAGTTATAAGTAACTTTTTTCCTTAAATTACTTAATCACTTAAGTTATTAATTTTTTAGCTTTTCTACTTTTCATAAGTTGCTGAAGAGATGCATTAGGAGAGACGAAAGAGAGGAGAAGCTGATAAGTATGTTGTCTACCAAACACACTTATTTTCTTAATAAGTAGAAAACTAAGATAAGCTACTGAGGCATAAGTAGCTTATCTTAAGTAACTTACAATCCAAATGCCCCCTTAAAGGCTTTTTTTAGGCCTCAGGAGGCCTTAGGCAGGGTAATTCTGTTTCCCCTTTCTTCTTCCTTGTAGTTGCTGAGGCTCTTAGCCGAATGCTTGAAAGGCGTCAGGAGGTGAGTCTTATTCGTGGTCTTGAGGTGGCTAATGCGCGCATCTATATCTCCCACCTGCAATTTGTCGATTACGCTATCTTATTCTATGAAGTGGAAAAGGAGATAGTAGAGAACACAATGAAGATTTAAAATGTTTTGAAATGGTTTGGGTTTGAAGATCAACCTTTAAAAAGCGAGATGTTAGAAATCCAAATGTTAAAGGAGGTGGAAAGGTTTGCAATTGCTTTTGGTTGTGAGGCCGGCTTCTTCCCATCATCATTTCTCGGCCTCCCTCTTTTTATTGCTAAGCTGCCCTAGCATCTTTTGGATTAGGTCCTAGAAAGAATGGAAAGAAAGCTATCTCGCTGTAAAAGTTGTCACTTATCCTTGGAAGGAAGAATCACACTTATCAAATCTACCCTCTCAAATATTCCATTTATTTCATGTCTTTCTTCCGGTGCCCTAAGTTGGACAAACTTAGAAGGGATTTCCTTTGGTGTGGTGCGAATGTAAGCAGCTAGTTTCACCTTGTTATATGGGACGAGGTTACCAAACCGTTGCCCAAAGAGGGGGTAGGAATTAGAGATTTGGATAGTATGAATTTTGGCCCTCTTGGGAAGTGGTTGGGGAGATTTGCGAGGGAAAGAAGGCTTTAGAGAGATTTGATTGCTGGTAAATATGGTGTTCAAGAAGGGGGTTGGTGGACTCGAGACTCCTCGTGCTACTGGATGTCTGCTTTTTGGAGGGCAGTCTCTTTGGGTATGACGAAGTTTAAAGAGGGAGTAATGTTTTCCTTGGGCGATGGGAATCAGATCCAGTTTTGGGGGGACCATTGGGGTGGAGATTCTTCGCTTCTAGGTCTCTTCCCTAAGCTCTCCATGTTGTCCTTGGAAAAAGGAACGACAATAGCCTTTGCCTTTTTAGACCTTTCGGGGGAGGAAATGACTGACTTTGCTAGGCTCAAGTCACTCACATCTCTTCCATCATTATTTGGATGCGATACATTCTGTGGTGTGGAATCAAGGAAGCTCAGGAAAGTTCTCGGTTAAATATTTCTATAATATGATTTATAAGTTGGCCTTTCACGTGCAAGACTTATTTTGTTTTTTTGGACCGCCTCCCAAGATCGCGGTGTTTGTCTGGTTAGTGGGTAAAAAGAGGGTGCCTACCATTGATAATCTCCAAAAAAGGGCCATGATGCTCACAAATGTCTGTTCTGTGCATGGAAGATGCCGAGTCGCTTAATCACCTCTTTATTCAATGCGAGTTTGCTAGGGAGGTTTGGACTATTTTCTTTGGTTTGTTCAATACGTTGTGGGTGATTCCGGAATCCATTGAAAGTTTCCTTAGGGCTTGGCATGTGGCGGTGTAGGCAAAGGTGTCAAGGCTTTGTGGCCTCTTGTTCTTATGGTGTCGCTTTGGGCCATTTGGTGAAAATTCAATCCTTATTCCATTTAAGTAACTACCTGCTACTCTAGAGAGCTCTAAATAAACTACTACTTCACGACGTTCCTAGAGCGTATGATAATTACAAGTATGTTTGTTCCCAAGTATACACTAACCAGAAGATGGTTATTTTCTCTGATGAATAGTTGTTGCTGTTTATATCTGTCTCATTTTCATTACATTGACATGTCTTATTTATTTATTTATTTTTGTTATTTTCTGCAGGCAGCCAGTTTTGGGGGATCTAACATCGATCCAACTGCCTGGGAAGACAAGAAGTGTAAAGGCGAATCGAGGTTTCCAGCACAGGTAAAGTAAATACAGGTCGAGTAATTGTAACCTTTTTTTTTTTTTTTGTTTAGTAATGTTTCTCGGCCAAAGGTTCTCATTCATGGAATTTCCATAAACAATAGGTAAGGATCCGTGTTAGGAAACTCTGCCAGGCATTGGAAGAAGATGCTTTCAGACCAGTTTTGCATCATTATGATGGTCCCAAGTTTCGTCTTGAACTCTCCATCCCAGAGGTAATGATACAAAATTTATTTATTTATTTTATGTGATTGTTGTGTACTAAAACTGAAATAGAGATTTTATAGGATAGCTATAAGACCAGCCATGCTTTATAGGACAGAATGTTGGGCAGTTAAGGAACAACATGTTCATCGGATGAGTGTTGCTGAAATGGGGATGTTTAGATGTGGATGAATGGTAAGATGAGGATGGATAGAATTAGAAAAGAGTGCATTCGAGGGAACTTGGGAGTATCACCGATAGGGTAATGAGATGAGGGAAAGTAGACTTGGGTAGTTTGGTCATGTGTGACGGAGACCGCGAACTGCGCCGGTTAGGAGGGAGTTGTTACAAGTTGAAGTCTCTAAAAGGGCAAGGGGAAGGCTCAAAAGGACATGGATGGAAGTAGTAAGAAAAGATTTGATGACCTATGGGATGACCGAAGGTCTGGCCCTTGATAGAGTGGAATGGTGGAATAAGATTCATGTAGCCAGCCCCAATTAATTGGGATAAGGCTTAGATGATGATGATTTTATTTGTTTTTTATTGCATCTTTGTTTGCTAATTGGCTCCTTTTCCTTTTATTTTATTTTCTTTTTAATGTTTTAAGTACTGGTTTACACAAGGGAGCTTTGCTAAGCCCATGCACTGTCTGCTATATGCACACGCCATGACATATGCCTGCATGGCACACAGGTGAAATATCCAAGCCATCCATCATATGGACCTCACCATGTAGATGCTACTGATAAAAGATGATGGTGATCCACTCACACTATGTGTGCCATGGTATTAGAAATAACTGGACAGTTTAGAAAACTTCGGTGGATTTCTTCAGAACTGTACGTTTCTTCTGTTAACCGTGGCTGACCTGACTAGTGGATGGGTCTGATTCTTGATATAGGGTATCTATGAACGGACCTGATTCTTGGTATGGGGAATCTATGCACATTGGTACTCTTACGATGGATGACTTGGATATTGCACCTAACCCAAATGTGGACATTTGAGGTGGCATGTGCATTACCTGACTTGTTGCTATAGGGAATCTATGTATTGGTACTCTTATGATGGATGGGTTGGATATTGCTCCTCCCCCAAACACGGACATATGAGGTGGCATGTGCATTATCTGATTTGTACATGTTTGGGCTTGTCAAATCTCTCGTACAAAGGTGAAATAGATAATGGATGGGAAAGGAATAATGGTGGTTGGAGTAGACCTTAGCATGCATTTCATAAATGTGCTTTTTTGATGATATATGGCACAAGAACATGTGGGCATATGTGTGCAATATCTGAGCTTTCCATCTGGTTGATACTGTTTATAACTTCTGGCCTAAGAATCAGGCTGTTTCAATTTCATGTAGGTTGCTATACACAAACCAATAGATGATAGAAAAAAAATTTGTTTTAGCTGGGCTCGTCTGCTTTTGTACATTGTGGCCCATCTAGTGAGTGGTGTGTCCTGATTTCTGCATGTAGTGCAGGGGCTCCACCAAGGCATTCCATAACGGTGAAGGTGGCCATAACGGCTACCTCCGTTACCATTACCATTATGGCCATTACAACCTTTTTCTTCCTTTTTTTAAAAAAAATATTTTTGAAAAAAAAAAAAAAAACTGTTATGGGCCATTTTATGGGATATGACAGGTTATTATGGGACTGTTACGAGACATTTTTTCTGTGAGGTCTATTTCAGCCCCGTAATGCTTTTACCACTGGTACTGCTACCTAACAGCCATTATGTAACTGTTTTGGCATATACCATGGTCTCTACACTTGTGGCCCGGGTTGGCAAACCTCATTGTTGCATGTATTTGACATGGATGCATTTATGATATTGATATATGGATTTGTAAGTAATGCATCGACTGACCTTTGAGTGGTAATCTTCTCGGATGATTTTATCCAGACCTTGGCGTTGCTTGATCTATGCGAACAAGGAGGCGGCATGTGAATCTGTCATAATCACGTGGTGATGCTAGAAGTGTATATGTATGCCATGAGAGTTCTGGAGTCTGTTGCCCTTTTCACAATATCCACAATATCCCTTTTCACAATATCCATGAAGCGCAAGCTTGGGTGAGATTCCTGGTTAGTCTTTATATCTATAGAAAGATGTATGTGGTTTGCTTTGGAGGTGTTCTGAAACAGTTGAAAGAGTTGTGTATGCCAAATAAACCCCCTCAGAAATGCATAATAATATGTTGTATTATTGTAAGACACTTCTTAGTTGGGAAGAAACCTGGAAAAAGAGGAAAAAAGAAGAAAAGGTTTGTAATCTTTTAGGAGATTTCACTAGAGAAAGAGAAAAGGTGATGTTTTCTGTGTGGTGATGTTTTCTGTATATTTTCATCTCTACAAATTCTGTGCATTGAACCTTCTGGAGTTAACAGGCTTTGTTTGCTTTGATTGATCTGTTTTGGTTGTGTGAGATTTCGCCACTGTTTTCCAGGTTGTGGTTTCTAGTCCACCATTTACCTGATACGCATGCATCCCAAGCCATAAGTGCAAATATGTGGGCCCCACTACACAACCAGCAAGTCCTGTGTGAAGTAAACTGCAGGGAGTGCTGGGCCTTTTAAATTGACCCATTCACTTCATTTCAACTTTAAAGGGGGATGATAGTATGGTAGTGTTTGGGCTCGGAGACTAGGACCACACAAAGCGTGTTTGAAAGTTGTACTGTTGATCATGAACTTGACCGGGTCTTATTTCTGACAGCGTACAGTCTGCTTTTCAATCAAATCCTGCCTTGTCAGTTCAGCCTGCAGGTATTTTGGATAACTGGGCCATCTGATAACCTGCCAAGTGAGCCATGTATGTACGGTTGAATCTGGATTGTTTGACATTTTTCTTCGACTGTTTATTTTTCTCATAAAAGTTTGATCCGGCTGATCGGTGGGTTAAAAATTATTTGGGTTTGGGGCATATTCAGTTTTCCTTAATGGCCTGTTCTATGACATGTGGCTTATTTTGACCCTCACCTAATTGGGGTAAAAAATTCTTACCGTGAAAACCTTCCTGGGCTCCACCTTTACGTTTATATGGCCATTTCTGACCCCACTTTACACTTAATTGGGGAAAGAAATTCTTACCTGTTTATATGGTCATTTGTAACCCCACTTACACTTAATGGGAAAGAAATTCTTACAGTTAAAACCTCCTGGGCACCACCTTGTGCCTGTATGCCATCCAAACCATTTATAAAGCCCGCTAAAAAATTTAGCTTGATACAAAACTTTTGTGGCCATATGAATGTTTGGATAGTGATTTTTGAATCCCCCAATGCTTCCTCCAATGTGGCCCACTTGAGTTTTGGATCTGCTTCATTTTTTGTTACATGTTATAAAATTAGCTCGCAAATTGAGTGGACAGGACATCTCACAAACATCATGGCGGCCCCATCTACCATCCCAGTGCGGTATCTCTTTGTAGGAAATCGCGCCCTAATAAACAGGCATTGAGAAACTGTACACAGTTGTCGGTATTGAAGCAATCGCAGCCTCTAATTTTAAAACAAGAACATTTGATTATTTTCAATTCTACTGTTCAGTCAAGGGTCGTTGTTTGGATGCAGTAAATAAGCTGTAAATATTTTACACTTGAACTGAAAAGTATTTACAAAATATTTAACTTGGCTTTACTCTATGAAGTGTTTACAAGTGGCTGCTAGCTACATGCAAGAAAGAGGGAAGAGCCTGCAAGTCTCTTTAACAAATTAAAAAGAAAAAGATGGTAATTAAATTTCCTTCATCCTAAAACATAGCATAATGCTAAATTTCCAAAAGCTCCGTACTTTGACAAGTGTGTGTGTGTGTGTGTGTGTGTGTGTGTGTGTGTGTGTGTGTGTGTATATATATATATATATATATATATATATATATAAAAGATTTACAGGTAATTATAGGCATCCAAACAACCCCTATAACATCTTTATCTATGGACCATTTACATCTAAAAGATTTTAAAAGCATCCAAACGACCCCCAATTGTCACCAATCCGGTAGATCTTGTATGACACATGTAAAATTTCGGCATGCTTGTGTATCATCTATCACGCGAAATGCTCAGGTGGGTGCTAGTTCTCACAGGAACTTGTGAGCACTTTTTCACATGTATGTGGGGACAAAATCCAAACAATCCACTTGACAAATCACCTCATGAAACCCTCAGGACTGAAAGTTAGCTTGATCCAAAAATTTGGTGGGCCACAATAAAGTGAGAGGGAGTGAGAGGGAATTTCTTTTCTTGATTTATCTTTCACTTTGATATGGCGTATTATATTTTTAGATCAGGCAAACTTTTGAGCCCTAGGGTTTTCATGAGGTGACTCGTCTAGACACACTGTTCTGATTTTGTGCCCACGTCACATGTAAAAAAGTGCCCACGAGATCTTCAGTTCCCATGTGAGCATTTCTCTATCTATCATATTCTTCCAAAATAGCATTTTATCATGCTATAGTTATATTTGGTTTAGTAGACCACCAATTTTTTTTTTCTTGTTTTATTTCTACTATAAAATTTTATCTTTTGAACAAATGGTGTGATTTTTCTTTAAAAAAATCTCAATTTATAAACATGCAACCAATATAGGCATTCAACTGGGCTATGATCCCGTCCAAGTGGAAGTTCTTGTAGGCGAAGCTCTGTGAGGCCCACTGTAATGTACATGAGAAATCCACTCCATCCATTAGTTTCGTGAGCACACATTAGGTAGGATCCTAAGATGGGCGTGACATGACAAAATAGGTTTTGGATGAAAACACCCATCATTTATGCCTTAATGGGGCAATACAAGTTTTGGATCAGGATAATGTTTGCATATTCAGTTCATCCCAGTGGAAGTAACCATATGAACGGTTTGAACGGCATATAAAACATCATTTTGGGCCCTAGAAAAGTTTCAATGGTGGGAATTTCCATCATTATTGTTTCTTGTCATGTGGTCCACTTGAGTTATGGATCTGCCCCATCTTTGGGTCCCTGTCCTATTGTGAGCTCACAAAACTAAGGCATAGACTAGATTTCTCATGAATATCGCGGTTAACTCACAGAGCTTCCACCTACAGGAAGCTGTCATAAAGGGCAGGCAATTCACGTCCCCAGGACGTGGATTTCCTGTTAAAGCCTTTCGCAGGAAGTTTAAGTGGACCCCAAAGAGATGTTTGTGAGAAATCCACCCCGTCCATCCTTTTTTCGAAATCATTTTAGGACATGGAACCAAAAATAAGATGTATCCAACACTCAAGTGAGCCACACGAGAGGAAACTGTGGGAATTCAGCCCAAAAAGATTTCAATGGTAGGAATTTCTTTTCCCCTCTCGTGTGACCCACTTGAATTCCACTCATGCTGTAGTGGGATTTCACCACCTATGGATACTCAACCCTTGAGGGGGTGTTGAAACTCCTAAGAGTCTACCACCGGAGCAAGACTGTGGATCCAACTTTTTACGGCTACTTATAAAAAAGGAAATGCTGCTGAAAACCGTGGCACAAAACTTTTTTATTTGATAGAAAATGGTAAATTTTGTGAGGCCCATTGTCATGCATGTCTGATTCACACGTCTATTTATTCTAGGTGCTCATTTTAGAAAATGAGGCAGATACAAGGCGCGAGTAGACCACACATTAGGAAACAGGTGGAAATGAATGCCTATCGTTAATAGTTAAAATGCGCCTAGAACTCACAGGGATGCATAGATACCATCCAAACCGTTCATATTGTCACAGACATGGATGAAGGGAAAACATAAAAATAAGCTTGATCCAAAACTTCTGATAGCCCCATAGAAGAAATGAACAGCAAGTTTTCAATTCCCCCCTTTCGTGTGGTGTGGTCCACCTGAGCTTTGGATTTTCTCATGCCCAAAAATGAGAGGGAAAAACAATGGACGACATGGATCAAGCACACACATAACAATGGGCCCCACTAAAATATCATCCTTTTCTCAATTTCAACCCACCGTCAACGTCAAGTCACTATCAAAGGGCGGCTGCATAAGGTACATACAAGGATAAATAATAATTGGTCATTTACACCCCATTTACCCCGTGAATTGAAAAGACAAACAAGCCCTAAATGTGTGCAATTAGATTAGGTGTTGGGTCGTGCTAGAGTTGTGTTTGACTCAAATCAAATTGAACACTTGTGACCCTAGGCGCTGAATTAGCCAGATTTGAACTAGATATATGAAGATTGGCTCGACTGTTCAACCATCAGTTGTTACAATAATTAGGCAATTTGAGAAGGGAAAGGTTTGTCCTTTTGAATGAGATCTTTTTGCCTTGACGATAATGACTTTTCTTTCAATGATGATAGCTTAGATCGTGTTTTTCAATAAAGTAATAAAAAATAGACAATAAAAATAAAGGCTTGATCGCCAATTTTATTAATCAGAATATCAAGGAAGTACAATAAGTAAAGAGAAAAAAAGAAAATAAGCAGAATATATCACCTACAACGATATGTACGGGTGAGAACGGTCGTGGCGTTGACAATGCTTTAGATTTGGATGGTTGCGGAAATACTAGACAGTCATGAGATGATCGTGGTGTGAGATCAACAAGATATGATCGGAGATGTACCAAGTAAGAACTCAATAATTTGGGGATTTGACGACTTGTTCGTGGATATTTAAACTAACATATGAGCATACTGCAATGATGCGCTGGATAGTAGCGAAACTAAGCTAAGAATTAATAGCTCTAGACTTACTGCAACATGGCTAGACAGAAGTGGAGGAAACTAAGCTAAGAAGCAAAACTAATATGTATCCATGGAAGATGAAAACTGGATAAGCAATAGAGCTAAAAAGAGTATTGATTGATTTGTGTTGGCAAGAGCCCCAAATTCATCTTCAAGTGCTGCTCTTATAATTTTCCAAGAGGTGATGGTCGTGCGTATGATCCCGTTACTTGCGCTTGAACCTTCCAATTACGTAGTGGCCGTATCCTATTAGGATTTTGGGTCCTTGTTGTATCATACTGCCATCATATATGATTTGCTTATAGTTCTGGATGGCTTTTCGTTATTCGCTCCGAGTTTCTTGCGACTTCTAAATTGATCTCGGATGTTCTCTAGAAGAGTTTCCTTTTACGTCAGAATTTTGGGATGGCTATGTTGTGCGTGTTGGATACGGAGAATCTAGCAACAGTAGGCCTTTGGGTAAAACTTCCTTTACATGCTAAGGTTCATGCGTGCCTTGTATTCATTGGTCACGTGTCATATGAAGATGACCGCCTAATGGGCTATGGTCTTGCGTACGGCTCTGAACAGCTCTTTTAGCAAGATACACATCTTCGACACATAGATGCTTGCAATCTCTCTTGTTGTATGTTTTTCTCCTATTTTTTGTACGTGTGCTAACATGTGATGACTTCTTGTTTGCTGATTTGGACTGCATTAGGCCGGGTGTAAACAATGTGCCCCCATGTCTCTTTGCATTAAGAGAATGTGAACAGACATTGCATCATTTTACCTTCTTATCGAGACAGATATATTACACATGATAACATAAGTTTGCTTTCGGTTGTCATGCGTAGCCTTTGGCGTAAAAAATCGTTTATCATTATAATGTGGGGGCATTTTCGCACCGAGCTTGAGTGGAGTGGCCTATGGGATGTAGAGGCATACTCGGGGTGGGCAGCCTGCAGAGCTCATGGATTTGGGGCCCACGAGAGAGAGTTACTTATGGATTTAAGGCCCACAAGGAGGGTTTGGCCGAGGACCTATCCCATGGATTTGGGGCTTGGGCTATGAGATAAAGGGATTGATTCGCTAATCTCTATCAGTTCGAGCTTTTAGAGCAAGTGGTTAATTATCCCACATAAAATTGGTATCAGAACGGGAGGTCTCGTGTTTAAGACTCCTCATTGAGAGTGATTAATGCGGGGGCATTTTCACACCGGGCTCGAGTGGAGTAGCTTGTAGGATGTAAGGGCACACTCGGGGTGGGCGGCTTGCAAACCCATGGATTTGGGGCCATGCTCTATCAGTTCGAGCTTTTAGAGCAAGTGGTTAATTGTCCTGCATCACATTATTGTTGCCGATGAGGAAATTAACAACCATGACTTTTTATAAATGGATTCCTTAGGTCCAATCCGTCTCACTGTTCAAGCTTCACTGCTTCCTTCTCTCGCCAACATCTCCACCTCCTGATGTCATCTTTTTCTCATTTAATTGTTCATGTGATGAAAGTTTAGGCTAATGACGCTTTGTGCAAATGACAGTTAACGCTGAAAGAGCTAATTACTTTTTCTATATAAAAAATTAAGCCATTAAGCCAGGGAACCCCTTTTCGTATGGGCAATTGACTAGAGATAGATAAATTTTTCTCTTTTGTTTTGTAATCTTCAACTCCTTTATATAAAAAGAGGTATGTTAGAATTTTTTTTTTTTTTAATAAGGCCAATCTTATTTTAATGAATAATCAGTTTTTTAATAAAGACGATAACTTTTGCTTGGCTGACTCCTCTCATCGATCTTGCTTATACCCACTTGGTGAAATAATCGGTTGCCACAATTATAAAGCTATGCTAGTATGATGATGGTGAGAATATCTTTTCAATAAGATCAATGACCAATCCACAAAAAGGACATGGCTTGATAATTGAATGGAGCTTGATTGCAAGCACATGCTGTAAAGGTCTATCCTTGGCAGGCTTGGCAACCCTTTACATATTTCATGTAGTCCTTTAATATCATTGCTTAATAATAATTGTCTTCAGATGAGCAATAACATCTCCTGTCCTGCTTGATGAGCTCCACAAATTCCTTTATGTACTTCGTCCATAACGATTATGGCTTCATCCATTCCAAGTATTTTAATAAAAGACCGTCTGCCCCTTTTCGGTAAAGATCTTCATCAAGAAGAAGATAGTGATAGGCGGTTCTTCGAATAGACTGATTAGTCCTATGAGTTAGTCACGGATAATCGGAGTGCTCTAATCATCTCGCAGAACTTCTAGAGAGGCAAATTCCAAGGTCATCGCTCTCTACTGGGCAACTGGGAGTGACCATCTTTAGAATATGAGGAGCCTCTTGGATATTTCGTCAGGCTACCTGAGTCTTGCTACAATCCGGGCCATCTCATTCGTGTCGACGTTCTGTTCTCTAGGGATATACTTTAGGACCACGTTGTCTAAATCAGACATCAGCTGCACCGCCATCTTATAATAAGGCATTAACACCCAACTTAAGCGTTTATATAAGCCAATTAACATGTTGATAACCATATGATAATCTCCGATGATCTTAACATTCATTGCTTTGAGCTCAATTAAAATTTCAAGTATGATAATTTAAGCTTCATACTCTACCTGATTATTTGTATATTCAAATTTGAGTTGAAAAACATAATCCTTTCTTTTTTTGTTCAGAGATATGATAATAATTCTAGTTCCAGACATCTGATTTTTTCTCGATCTATCAAAGATTAACCTCCAGAAAATTATATAGATAACATATATTTCTAGAATATTCGGCGGATTTGGTTGTTTATTCTCAGCGAGTGGTTCGCTAGGAAATTAGCCAAGACCTGACCTTTGATGACCCTTTGAGGTACACATTTAAAGAAAAATTCTGAAAGGTTCAAAATTTGCTTCTTGATCTTTCTCCTGAAAATTGGTCGTGTAAGCATGTTTTTAATCAGGTCGGTTGAAGTAATAACATGAACCATACTTGTTAGTAAATAGTGTCGGAGTTTGATGACAATAAAATACAAGAGCAAACACTTTTCTTTGGCTAAATACCGTCGCTCGGTATCATGGAGAGTTCTGGAGAGATAATAGATTGCGCGCTCCTTTCTATCATCATTTTCTTGAGCTAATAATGTTCTAACTGATTCTTCGGTTGTCAGGATATACAACCAGAGCGACTGATCTCTTTGTGGGGTAACACTAACAACTTTGTCAGGTATTCTTTTTATGGTCAAAAGTTGTCTGATGTTCTCCGTACTATACAAATTTCTCTCCTACCTTTAGTTTGATTAATAGGGAGAAGGTGCTAATTTTTCTGGCTGAATTAGAAATAAATCAACACAGAAAATTAATCTGACAGATGAATCTTTAGAGCTCCTTGTTCTTTGGTGGCCACATTCTAGAATGGTGCATACTTTATTTTAGTCAACCTATATCCCTCGCTGATGGATGGGGAATACTAGAAAATTTTCTATTGAGATCCTAAAGGCACACTTGAGAGGATTCATCTTGAGCTTGCGTGTCTCCTCATGTGCTCAAACAATCTCCTTAGATGTGCCGACTGATCACCTAAATTGACTGTGTTCCTTGTTGGTTGCTTGAATGTCCTAAATCCTTCTTTTATTAAGAGACGATGCTCAACCAAGTATTTGTCCAGGCCGGGCATTTCACAGTAATCCCAGGTGAAACAATTAGAAAACTCCTTAAGTAGTGCAATGATCTTCATCTGGGCCTAGGGATTTGTTATTGCACTGATATAGGTTGGTTGTGGGTCCTCTCTTGTTCCGAGATTCACCTCGAGTAACGGGTTTTAAATGTGGGCCCTGACATTATCCATCATTGTTGGTGCCGGCTCGAGTTCATGGAATGTCACACCGTCTTCAGCAACCTCATAGTTTTTTAGCATACATTTTGTAATATTGATGTGACATCCATTATGGACTTCTACATATCCATTATGGACTTCCACATGTTCAAGATAATCTTTTATTTTTCAAAGGGTAGTCATGGTTTTAACTTCTCTCTCGATCTTCCTTTCATGGTCCATTAAAGAGCTTCAACAAAATAATTAACAGGCCGCTAATATAGGACGATCACATTTGGCTTGCTTGGTGGTTCTTGCGTTAGAGTGGAAACATTGTGAATCATGGAGTCAAGGTCCAACTCAGGGTTACAGCTGTGATCTCTGTCGGACAATCGTATTTGTCTTGGCTGATGAATCGCAGTGGCCATATCTACTCGTTATAAAGGTGGGCTTCGGCCGTGTTAGACTCGGCCAGAAACGGCAAGTTATCCACACAATATTTCAACCTTATTCTTGTTCCACATCATTAGGAATTGATGGAGGGATGCTAGGATACACTAGTTGGAGTGAATCCAATTATGTCCAAGTGATGCATTATAACTGGGTGTTGGCTCAATGACAAAGAAAGCCACTACAACTTTATGACTCCCCACTATTAGCTCTATGGGCAGAAGACCCTTGGTATTTGTGATCCCACTAAAAAATCTATACATAACTTCGGTAGGTATTAAATCCCATGGTGTTTTTTCGAGCTTGCGAACCATTGCCACAAGTATAATATTGACGACAACGCCATTGCCAATCAGAATTTGAGTGACTGGGTAACCGTCCATGTGTGCAGATATGTACAAAGACTTGAGATGCCTTATCGTCATGTGAGACGGCTTGGTGATCACAACCTTCTCCACTTTATATCCATGTTCAATAGCAACAATCGACCTAGCTCCATGCTTATGGCCAATAGTGACGGATGTTGATTTGGTCTGATTTGGACTCTCTCCTTCTTCACATCTCCAATCATATAATTAGGCTGCTTCATTTTCACTTGGAATACCATTGGAAGCATTTAATTGATTTTGTATTTAGTGTGAGGGGTGGCATGGTCTTAATCGGACTACAGTGCTCGCATCTCCTTTCTCGGGCTCTAGCGACCCGACTTCCTCTTTAATGTCCCCCCAAAATTCTCTGCTTCAGGGAGAACTCCTGAGATATTGGTCAATCTTAAAAGATCCTTCAAGGGTAAGGTAGACCTCATTGGAGTCTTCATCCATGGCAATGTCATTTCGGTTGCATAAGGGGCCTGATTGGGTTGTTCGACCTTCAGTTAGAGGGCCTAGATGCTCAGTTATCGACTGTGGTTTCTTTTGGATAACATGTTTAGTTATTGTGATTGCCCTAACAACAACTCTTTGTCTTTGTAACCATCGTTTCTATATCCTGGTTAATGCATGCGATGTCTATGGAAACTTGCAATAGACAACGATGACCCATCAATCTGACCCAGTTGCTGTTGGCCTGACCATCCTTGGACATTCATATGGTCTCTCTGATGGGTAGCCATATCCCTCCAGGATTCATTTTTTATGGGGTTTGTCGAGGCTGGTCAGGGATCCTCGGGTCATAGTTCCTTGGGGCCCAATTATAGGTTTAAACGAACCTCCTTGCTCTTTCCCAAGGTGTGGTGTGATCGTGGTGGACTCCTTAAACCCATTTGGCCTGGCAGTGTGATCTTCGGGGTTGCTTGCAAGACATTGCCATGACCTTCTGATGTGTGGCTCTTGAGCGTGCACTAGATGACTGTGACGGTCGCGACAAAGCATTGCGCATGATAGGTGGAGATGGTCGTCTACAGTCATCGTGGATTTGCCTTGAGTAACGCTCATATAGCATGGGCTAGATAGACAAATCAACCATGGGACCCTTTCCTTCGTCGTTTAGCTACGTTTATTACCTTGCTGTGGTTTTTAGGGCTAGATTAAAGGGTGAACCGGTCATCTTTTTGTCAGGCATGGATGGTGACTTCTTATCTGGCTACAGCATTGTTGTCGTCTGTTTCTCTGGAGACAGACCCAACATCTTCAAATCTGCTAGAACGATGTTGGCTTTGGCCATCTTCGAAAAGGGTCTCTGTCGATCCCCATGGCCTCTTTCTTCTCTAGGAACTTCAAAAGCCCTTTATCAATGTTTTCATGTATAATGTTCCTAGAAATGACATAATTTTTGGTTAGTGAGATTTAGTCTCATGCCATTTATAGAAGTCCCCTTTTTTCACTTCCTCAACTGATGAAGTTTTTATATTCTAACAACTTGATGAATTTAGACTATATGAGGAGATTGAAATTTCATCAGCCGATCTCATTGGCCTTGGTGATGTCGAAAGAATGCCATTTGGTGAACTCAAATTGATTTTTCCGAAGATTAATCCCCGCAAGGGTTTGTACTTATGTTCTTTTCAGGGCTAGACATTCGTACGACCGCTTGGTCGCCACCTTAACAGCCAACTCATAATTAAGGTCTTGATAGTAGGTCCCCTATGAGTAGTTTCTACTTTGATTCTCTTCTTGAAGAATCCATTCATAACGAGTGACATGGGTAGAGAGTTCGAAAAGGTCCTCAAAGTGCATGCCCTTGAATTTCGAAAGAAGTTTGATGTTCATGCTGTCTTGGGCCAGTTTAACAAACTCGGTCTCAAGCAAGGTAATCGAGCATTGGTTCTTCACCTTTTTGAACTGAGCAATAAATCACTTAGCTATTTCTCCTGGTAATTTTTGTAATTGAGAGAGATCGATCATGGAAACTTCAGGTTCCGTTAGATGAAATAGGGTATGAAACCTCTCAACCATCTTAAGCCAAGTATGAATCGAGTTGGGGGAGTAGATAAAATGTATCATGCAAAAGCTACTCCCGTTAGAGAAATTTTTTAACTTGAGTTTGAGGAAATCATCGGTTGAAACTTCATCACATTGCATGGTAAAATGATCAACATATTCGATTGTTCTTGAGTCACCTTCTCTAGAAAAGGGGGTGAATTTGAGGACCCTATATTCTCTGGGCAATTCAAAGTGCCGATCTATCCAATCCAAGTAGGGTCTTTGATAGACGGGTTGAGTGACCCATCGGCCTTGGGGTTAACCATAAAACTCTTGGGTGATCCTTGATTCCTTATGACGTCCACATGGCTGCGTAAGGCATTGAATTTGCACCGCTAGATTAGCGGCCATCGGAGGTTGCCTCCTAGGTGCCTCGGTTCTCACATAGCCTTGAGGGGATTATAAGCATCACAGGGGTTGCTCCTTGAGCTGCTTGACTATAATATAATAGCTTTATGGCACCGTTGGCAAGGGTGGTTGCCCCTCGAGCGGATAAGCACCTATATAGAGTTACCCCCTAGCCATATAGATATTTTGTAAGTCTCCATAATCCTGTTGGCCATGGTTTCAACTGTTTCTCATTGCAACCATCGGAGGTGATAGAGAGTGGCCTTGTGTTTCGTTCTAGCTAATCCTTGTAACTGGGGGTTCAGCCGATCGTTCTACCTCTAAGTCCGTTGGAATTATTGGTAAGCTGGGGATTCGCCATTGCTAGAAACCTTTTGACATTGACCAAGACGAGTCTAACTATATTTTCGACTTGTGTCATGTTGATGTTTGTCATCTGTTGCATGGCCCCTTGCACGTCGCAAAGGGTCTATACAACGTCATCCAGAATAACATGGGCCTGGAAAGAGGATCTTGCTTCCACATCGATAGGTTTTGCATGCTTTTTCTCATCTTGTGGTTCTTTCATGGCCTTAAGGGAATTATTAGCCTTCGCTCTAGATTTACTAACCATATTGTTTTGTTGAGAAACTATGATTTAACACACTATGTCCCACCGCGTACTAGAAAATAGTGTTGCTGTTTAATCTAAACACGTTACCACATGTATAATGAACGACCTGATTTCTATTAAATGTGTGTTATTAGATTAGGTGTCAGACATGCAGAGTCGTGTTTGACTCGAATCAAACTAAATGGTTGTAACCTCAGGCGCTGAATTAGCAAGATTAGGACCAAATATGTGAATATTAGCTCAAATATTTAGTCCACCAATTGTTACAATGATTAGGAGATTTGAGAAGAGTAAGGTTAGTCCTTTTGAAATGGAATCTTTTTACGTTGAAGATAATGACCTTTCTTTTAGCGATGATAGATTATATTATGTTTCTCAATAAAGCAACAAAAGATAGACGAAAAATAAATATAATATATTACTTACGATTATCTGAGCTGGCGAGAGTGGCAGTGGCCTTGACAATGCTTTGGACTTGGACGATTATGAAACAGTCATGGTGTGAGGTTACTCGGTAATCTAGGGATCCGACGACTGGGTCATGGATATTTAAACTAATGCACTGGACAGTAACAAAGCTAAGCTAAAAACTAATAGCTCTAAGCTTGTTGTAATATGATTAAACAGAAGTGGAAGAAACTAAGCTAAGAAGATAAACTAATATGCATCTATGCAGGATGAAAATGGGTAGTCCTTTTGAATGTGATCGTTTTGCCTTGAAGATAAGGATCTTAAAAATAAAAAATAAAAAAAATACAATGATAGCTTATATTGTGTTTCTCAATAAAGCAATAAAAGATAGATAAATTAAAAATAAAGGCTAGGTCACCGATTTTATTAATTGTCATATCAAGGAAGTATAACCGATAAGGAGAAAAAAAAATAAGTAGAATATGTTACCTACGACGATCTGTGCTGGCAAGAATGACATAGCCTTGACAGTGCTTTGGACTTAAATGATCGTGAGACGGTCGTGACGTGAGGTCAGCAAGATGTGACCAGAGAAGAACCAAGTTAGAACTCAGTAATCTGGGGAACTGATAACTGAGTTGTGGATATTTAAACTAGCTTACGGGTGTACAACAATAATGTGCTAGACAGGAACAAAACTAAAAACTTCAGACTTGCTGCTGTATGACTGGATAGACGTGATGGAAACTAAGCTAAGAAGCTAAACTAATATGTGTCATGGAGGACGAAAATAGATAAACAACTTAGAATTAAAAAGAGTATTGATTGATTTGTGTTGGCAAGAGCTCCAAACTCATCTTTGAGTGTTGCTTTTATAGTTTTTCGAGAGGCTGTGGCTATGCATATGATCCCATTATTTGCATTAGAATCTTCCGATTACATAGCGACTGTATCTTATTCGAATATGGAGTCATTGTTGTATCATGTCATCGTATACTATCTGCTTTCATTTTCGAATTGCTTTCTGTTGTTCATTCTCTTCTGACTTCTAAATTAATCTTGGATGTTCTTTGGAGGAATTTCCTTTTAAGTTAGAATTTTGGGACAGCCACGCCGTGCGTGTGTTAGCTATGAAGAATTTGACAAACTCAGGTCTTTGGGTGAAACGTGTACACGCTAAGGTTCGTGTGTGCCTTACATCTGTTGGTCACGTGCCATATGAGAGATGACTGCCTTTTGGGCTCTAGTCATGCACATGGCTTTGAACATCTCCTCTTTTAGTAGGATATGTGCCTTCGATGGGTAGACGCTTGCTTTCCCTTCTACTGCAAGTATGTTTCTCTCTTGTCTTTTGTACGAGTGTACCAATACATGACGGCTTCTCATTTATTGATCTAGATTGTGTCAGTTTAGGGTAAACAATAGGTATGTCTATCAATAAGGTTCTTTAATTGGTTTGTGTTTGGATTTTGAACTACTTGGGACAACCTATTCAGATTTTAGATTTTGGTTAGCCCTTGGCCTGGACCAATGGTGGTGCAACCCAAAAACTGATTTAATTTAGGCCCAAACAATTGATGGGCTTGGCCACTTGGGGATTAGATAGGTCATGACTGAAAATTACACTTAATCACAAATCAGCATGTTTCGATCCTCTAAACTAAAATGAGATGGAATGATCCTTGAGCCAATAGCATTTACAAAATGAGAATGTAGTGATAAAGGTCTAAACCCATTTTATCATATCACTAGGGGTGTACATGAACTGAGCTAGCTCGGTTAGCTCGCTCGACTCGACTAGGTTCGAAGCTGAGTTCGAGTTGAGTCGAGTTGATTTTTTGAGCTCGAAAATAAGTTCGAGCTAAGTTCGAGCAGGCCCCAGCTTGACTCAACTCGGATCGAATCTAGTTCGAATCAGTACGCATTCCCCTTTCCAGATTTTGCAGTTCCACGGGAGAAACTTCACCCAGCGGGAAAGCTCGATGTCTACAAATGGGATTCTTAATCCATCGAAAAAGTCTACTTTACCCTTGCTTGGCATGTAGAGAAGAGCGGTCCCATCCTATTGGACCAGTGGGCAAATCACGTCAACCAATACCACACGTAACATGGAAGGGCATGAATACCCTTAGAAGTGGACCACCAGAAAATGATTTATAATCCACAAAGGCCCACCACTTACTCCCACTTGATGAAAGGTGAGAGTTTGGTTGTTTTTACATGATCATCTTAGCAAAAGGGAATTCGAGGGTGCTGTTGAGAGCTTTGTTGCATATGACAATGGCCACCGAGGAAGCCACCGAAAGTACCAGCGCACCCACCACGCCCAACTGAAGTTCAGATGCTTCCGCCATCCTTTCTCTCTCTCTATCTCTCTATCTCTCTCTCTCTCTCTCTCTCTCTCTCTCTCTTGGATGACATCCAACTCCTCCAACTGGTGCATTCCAACAAATACCTTTTTTCTCAGTGGGATTTTGAAGTTGCAATTAAGGTGTTTGTGGAAATGCCTCAATGGCGAACTCGGCTTGAACTCAGCCCGAGCTGGCCCGAGTTGCTGACCGAACCGAGCTGAGCTGTCCAGTCAGGCTCACGGACCGAGCTGACCTGAGTTGCTGACCGAACCGAGCTGGCCTGAGTTGCTGACCGAACCGAGCCGAGCTGGCCAGTCAGGCTCAAGGACCGAGCCGATCCGAGTTTGAGCTGAGGTCAACCACTGTTCGAGCCAAGTTGAGCTGAGGCCAGCTCGACTCGGTTCGACTCGATGTACACCCCTACATATCACTACGTTTTGATGAGAGGGGTGGCTTGCCCGCATTCCAACGAGGTTTTAGGCTATGTTTGGTTGCCACTTGAAAATGAGTTCATCTCATTGTAAGTTAATAGTAATTATGTAATGGAGATTTTGATAAGGACTAAGAACAAACTTGAGCTTGATAATCCATAATCTAGATAAAATACTAACTCTAATACAGTGACTGTTAACTAAATGAGATAACTATTTTTTTAAAAGTGGAAACCTCTCTCTCTCTCTCTTCAAGTTTGTTATTCATTTACTCATTGATCTTATTTTGTAAGCTTCTCTTTGATTTGTTCAACTGTACAACACCCCAAAAGGCCCAGTTCACAAGAAAATAATCATAACAAATCCCTAGCATTACCATCTTTCCATTCATTGGTTGCAAAGGCAAGATTGTGTACTCTTGAATCAGGTACAAAAAGTCATGGGGGATGATTGGTTACAGCTCCGAATCCGTTATCATATATTTGGTATAGTTTTCGTTGTTTTTGATATGGAACTGGTCTTTCTTTATCTGTGGGCAGTGAATTTGGACACACCGAGGGCCCGTTTGTTAACGCTGAAATTTTTAACTTAATGCGAAATTCGAAAGCACTACATAATTTTTGTTTAGTTTTTTCAACAATGGAGGTCTAGTTTAATGGCCGCTCTGTGGTCTACTTTAAAAAAATAAATAAATAAAAATCAAAAATTGCCTCAAGCCACGAGATTTTCCCCATTGTGTAATACACAACCCCACTTTTAATGTGTGACACTTCTTTGGGCCCACCATGATTTATGTGTTAGATCCACACCATCCATCAACCTTTCTTTATCATTCTAAAGCATGATCTAAAAAAATGAGGTACATCCAAAGCTCAAGTGGACCGCACCACAGAAAGTCATGGGAATGGAACAGCTACCATTAAAACCTTCTTGGGGTCCACTGTGAAGTTTATTTGCCATCTAACCTCTTCATAGGGTCACACAAACCTGGATGAAGGGAAAATACAAAAGTCAGCTGATCAGAGCCTCCTGTTGGCCCAAGAATTTTCATTGGTACGGACTTAATTTCCATTGTTTCTTGTAGTGTGGCCCACTTGAGCCTTAGATCTTCTTAGTTTTTTGTCTTGTTCCCTAAAATAACATGGAAAAATGGATGGACGGTGTGGATAAAACATAGAAATTAAGGTAGGCCCCAAAGAGCCCTTTGACAGGACCGTCCCTCTCTAACTAGATCCCCGCTGGGGGTTGTACACGATCCCCCACACGGATTTGGTGATTTGGTGAGACCCTGGATCCACCAAGGTGGGTGTGACCCCTGACTATGGGGCCCACTGTGATGTATGTGACTACATCCACACCGTCCATTCATACTGAAAGCTCGTTTTAGGGCATGATCCAAAAAAATGGAGTAGCTCCTAATACTAGATGGACTATAGCACATGAAACAATGGGGATTGACCATTAAAAATTTCTTGTGGGCCACAGCTATTTCCTATGGTGTGGTCCACCTAAAACTTGTGTCAGCTTCATTTTTGGGGTAAGGCCCTAAAATGAACATTCAAGATGGTTGGACGGTATGAATTTAAGGTGCACACATCACTGTGAGCTCCACAAGGTCCCTCCCACGTCGGTGGATCCGGGGTCTCACCTAATCCGCTCTCAGATTTGGGGGGAGCGAACTGCGTGGTGCGCCATGCCCTTGCTGTGGGGCCCACCTTACGTATCCTATATTCACTCAGTCCATCCATTTTTCCAAATCATTTTAGCGCATTATACAAAAAATGAAGCAAATCCAAATATCAAGTGACCCATATCATAGGAAACAATGGTGATTGACCATTAATGGGCCATGAAAGTTATGGGCCACATGAGATTTGGATCATCCTCAGTTTTGGGATCATTACCTAAAATGATTTGGAAAAATGGATGGACGGCACGGATAAAACACATAAATTATGATAGGGGCTACACAACACTGTCCAATAGCTAGGGGTACTGACATCATCCGTACGCAATCCAGATCCATTGAGGTGGGTGGGACCCCTGTGGGGCCCTCTGTGACGATAGGTGACTACATCTATGTTTCCATCTGTATTGAAAGCTCATTCTTGGGCATGATAAAAAAAAAATGAAACAGAAACAAATCTTAGATAGACCATAGTATAGGAAACTGTGGTAGATGAGCATTAAAAAGTTCTTGTGGGCTACAAAAGCTTTGGATTAAGTTGATATTTGTGTGGTCTCTTAATCTAAGTCTTTTTGACCTTATCAATAGATTGGATGGCACATAAACATTCTGGTGGTATCCATGAAGTTTCTAATGGTAGGGATTCAATCACGACTGTTTCACAGAGGCAAATATGTCAAATTAACATATTGCAAACATTTCGGATGTTAGTTAACAAATATGTTATTCCAAATTTATTACTAGTTTTCTAACTTTAGATTCAGACTATAGATTCAGATTTCAAATTCAGACTTCAAATTTAACAAACAGGCTTGAGTGTATGTATACTTATAGAAGCTTTAATTTTCATACTCATACCAATTGTTATTTCAGTTTATGCATTGTGAAACGGAGCATTGGAATGGTCTTAGTGCACCAGATGCCACCTTGAAAAAGAGATGTCCTGAACCACTAGATGATAGGGGCATATGATCCCGATCACCATCATACTCAATTTCTTGTTCTATTAAGAAGTTTTAGTTATTTTGAGCTTTCATTGATGATCCAAAAATAGTATTATTGCTCAAGTGGTCTAGATTGGTTGAGTAGGGCCATTCAAAACTATGGGCAAGATATTGTGTAGGATCAAGGTATTCTAAAATGGTTAAGTAACAGCTGTTACACAATGATAATAGTGGCTACCGTAACCGTTATACAGGGTTGTAAACAGTTACTATAGAAAAATTGACCTGTAACAACCCTGTAATGGTCCATTACCGACTATATATATCTGTAATGGCTGTTACGGCCATCATTACCAAGTATGGAATACCTTGTGTAGGATGCTCTCTTTCACTCTCAAGTGGGGGATTTGGAAAGATTGGAATAGTAGAATTTCTGACAATCTGGAGCAACCGAAGGAGAAGATTAGGGACATTATCAGAAATATTTTGATAGAATGCACCATAACAAGGAAGCAATTCAGAGGAATTACCCTCTCCAAGTTGCAAAGGAACTGGAAAGTGTTTTTTTTTTTTTCCTAAATGGCAAAGAGAGAATTTATTAATGTGTAAAAGAGCCAGACTACAAAGGGAGGGAGAACAGGATGATGAGAAGTCATCCTATCTCAGCCTCATTTAGAAAGCACCATTGCTCCCAAATAACCCAGAAATCTTCCCAATTACTCCCCTTTGGGGATTTTCAGAAGCCCAAAAACATCCTCTCTTTTGCCCTCCTTGTTGAAGGTCCTATTCCTCCGTTCTCTCTGTAAGGACCACAACACTGAAAAGAAAGACAAGCGCCAAAAGACTTTCTTCCTTTTTCCTCAAGCTACTCCAGATGCTCCCCATAACCTTGCTTAAGAAACTGCCTCAATAAAGCTAGGCAGACCTTCTCCAACACCCACTGAATTTTGAAGAGGAAACCTTCTCCAAACCATTGAAGCAAACTCTCAATGAATAAAGAGGCAATTTCCTGATTCCACATCTTTAAGGCATAAGGAACACACATTCATGATGATCATGGTTTTGAGGGTGGCCAATAGTAAGCAAACTCGCAAGCATTGCAAAAAACATTGCTGAGATTTTGAAAATTTCACAATATTCTCACGGAAAATTTATCACATGATAATATCGTGATATTCAAATTCTTGGGAGTTCTTTTTTCTTGCAATTTTATTGTGAAATTATGCTGTTTTTTAATATACAAACATTTAGAAGTGAAATAATTCATTCCACAACAATATATTTATATTTTTAAATTTATTTATTAATTTATAACAAGTATTTTTAATATTTTATTTTAGTGAGATTTCCCTGATAATATAGAGAAAATGTCAAAATATGAAGATCTTCCAAGAAATTCCCAGGCTGAGAAATTGCCGAGAAATGAGCTTTGTCACTATGCTCGCAAGGAGTTGGAAAATGATTCTTAAAGACAACAACAAAAAAAAAGAAAAGAAAAGAAAAAAAAAGAAGCAAATTTAATGAAACTTCAACGTGTGATTTTGATCTTTCAAGCAGCTGCGTTATAAGAGACAAAAGGGAGAGATTAAGCTGGCTTTCTCAAGCCGAGTCGGTAATTGAGAATAAGCAACTTTATGGGCCAAAAGAAGTTGAGGAATAGAAATGACTTTCATAGGGGCGAAATTAGGGACTTCGTATTTATCCTTTTTGTCATAATGTTAAGTGAAGCTAATGTATAAGCCCTTGTCAAAGATAGGATTTTGGAGAGTTTCCTTTTAGGAATTGGGGTTTCATTGCCGTTTATTGATTTTTTCCATCATACCGTCTGGTTCTTAATAGAACCACTTTGTATCCTGTTAGAAAAATCATAATCTCTACAGCAATTCTCAAAAGGGTGGTGATAGAGGGGAGAAGATCCCATGAAGGTTTAGAGACAGTCTGTGAATGGTGCAACAACTCTTAGAGGTATATGCGCAATCAAATGCAAACATAACCAAGGATTATGGTATGCTGTAACAGTCGTTACAGAGCCATAAAGGCTGTTACGTAAAGGTAAGGCAACCATTACACATTACGGGTTGTAAGGGCCGTAATAGCCATTATGGAAAAAATAACCCGTAACGGCCTGTTACACCCCTGTAAAGGCTGTAACATCCATTGCGGGGCTGATACAGGTTTTTAAGGTTTTCTTCAATTTAAAAAAAAAAAAAAACCCCATACGGGGGGGCCGTAACGGCCGTTAGAGCCCGTATCGTAATAGTAATGGTGGAGTTACCGTTACAGAATACCTTGCCAAGGATATAACCTTTATAAACGATCCTCCTCTCATAATTCTAGAACTCATTAGTTTGATTCAAAACTTGACCAGTCGACTCGACTTGAAGAGATTTCAAGCAGAGTCACCGGACTGACTCATGATGTGACATGGTACCAAATCGACAGGACTCATTGAGCTGGCTCACTGACTTGGTTGACTTGCTGTTAATTGAATGGAGAGTTGCGGACTCATTTAGTTTGGCTGTTTTGCGTAATTTATGCAGCCATAACAATTTTAAATATTTATTACTATAAATACATTTTATATATTGAGTCAAGAACAGACTCAGTTGAGTCTTCAAGTCAATGAGGCTGGACATCAAACCGAGCCAAGCTTCTGGATTTTTTCAATATGCTACCTCATCAATTATCATCATCATTGTCACAACAAACACTAAACTTCATAAACCATGGTTCAAAACATCAGCCAATATGGATTGGTTTTTGACCTACCAACATGATGCAATTTTTTTTTGCATATGACACTAAATTGATCTTAATTTACAGTGATACAACTGATACTGTGATACATTTTGGGTTTGGAGCTGGTCCTTGCTAATGCTTTGAATATTTTTATGAACACAACAAATCGTACACCAGAAGGACAATTTACAACATAGACAAAAGGAGTGAGGTTTCAGAATGGAGGAGCTTTTGAAACTCTGTTGACAACAAAAGCTGCTATATCTTTGTTCTAATCTCAAATATAAGTTAGGATAACATAACAATACATTGAACAGGAATTTGTACAATAATTACCTAGCAATACAAAGCATAAACATACTTCATAAGACCAAATCCATGTTGTACACCACACTCACAAAAACTTCTATTGATTGCTTCAACCAACGAACATCATACGCAATAGCAAATAAGAACATATATGGAGCATTTGGATGCACTATTCAATTGGATTCCAATTATTAGTCCAATAAAGAAGGAAAAAAAAACCAAATGTGATTTCATTTTGTACCGCTCATGCCGAGATTATTGACTCCAAATTGAAATTACATTACTTTCAAGTTGAAATTGGAAGTGAAACAAAGATACGTGGAATTTGAGTAGGAAAGATCACCATTTTTCTCATCTCCTCTTGGTTAAGCAGAATGCTTGCAGTTCAATGCACTTGTGAATCCAAATGTAGCCATAAGTTACAGGAACAAACCTCAGATACAGTCTCTTTTCTCTAAAATGAATACAACATTCTCCAAAGAAGCCTCATCTTTCATGTATTAACACCGAACACGAAACCGTTGCTATAGGAAGGAAGATTGGTTGATGGCATTGGATTCCTCACAGGCGAACGGAACGGATTCGGCATCACGGGGAAGGTGATGTGAAGACCAGCCCCCCTAAGAACCTGTTTCGCATTCGTGCAAGAGATTTCTGATTGATCTGTGAAGAATGCCGGCACATTCATCGAATTTATCAATTCAAGGGCCCCACCCCAACTTCCGCCACTCTCCAAACCCGAATTCAATGCAACCACAACATGCGGTGAAGGGAGGTAAGTCGATTCCTCCTGATAAACACCCCTCACCAAATTCACCCTCACTCTACTACTTATTCCCAAGACTGTCCCTGACAAATCGCTCGGGACTTCAGGCCCCACCATTACAATCTGAACATTTCCAGACCCGTTTAGCAAATGCCCAATCTCGGTGAATGCTGGCATCCAGTCTAACTCCCCTTCTGGTCCAAGATAATGCACTATCACCTCTCTTCCCTTTAGTAGAAGGTTCTTACAACCGATGCTAAGCGCTGTTAATATGTGATAAACCGTTAATGGATAGGATAGTAAAACAGCGACTGGGCTTGACAATGGGAGTGATCGTAGGTTGTAATACTCTGACCAGCCTGAGAGAAGAATTGGGTTACAATTCTTATCTCGACCGTCGAAAGGCGAATCAGGGGGGTAGTCCCCATCATCCAAGCTGCCCCACGAATCCAAAGCTCCTCCGCCTTTGACAGGAAGGAGGCCGAACGGGCAATGTAGATAGCAATTGCATTTCCTCCGCCACATCCCCTTCTGATGGAGGCCTACCGACTCGAGCCACTTACATGGGTGGTCCACAAAACAGGGGAAGACGAAGATTTTCATCGCCAATTCCTCCTCTCTTTCCATCATCGCCTTGTAGAGACCGCAGGTGCCCTTGTGGGTGTCCTTCCAATGCTGCTTCTGGCAAACCGGGCCACAGTAAACAACCGCCCGGCACCGCCCACAGCACACTGACTGTTCTCCATAGACTTCCTTCTCACACACACTACATTGTCTTGGCGCCGCCCAGTTAATCTTCAGATCGACAGCGGACGCCTCATCTTTGACAGGTTCCGCCTTTTTCGTCGGAGTCGAACTCTGCTTCTCTTCATAGACTTGCCCCGGCGGGTGTGAGATTGTCACCGCTACCACATCGGAACCCTTCCCCAATTCAGGCGGCCACTGCACATCAACTGTCTCGATGAACGGCTCGAAACTCACCAATCGGGTCCATTTAGGCGCCGGGGCATCCTTCGCTGACTGGATTAGTGCGTGCACCAGTGCGATCGCCTTCATGAATGCGTATACGTACTGGAGCTCCTCCACTGTCGGATTCCGAAATCGGACCCCACCAGTTGCAGTGCAGCGGGCAACGTCGATGACGGGGAACCGGTCGGTGCCGGAAGGCTCCAGCGACAGTGACCGGACCATCCTCCGGTTCGACGCGTAGAGCAGCGATTCAGGCTCGAAGGTGACTCGGAGGAGATCGACGTGCGGGATTCGACGGGTGTCGCGAGGCCCGGTCATCTGACGGGCGTCCTCATCTGATCGGAACATGTGGAGGCCGAGATCGCCACCGTCGGATCCGATGAATTGGAAGCAGGGGAAGGGCTGCTTCTTGCCGGACCAGTCGGAATCTTTGCCGACTCGGATTCCGAAGAGATGAGTCGGTCGGAATCGTTTCCATGGATCGGTTCTGTAGAGAGCAGCTGAAGCTCGGAAGAGGGATTTTATGAAGGCGGGAGAGATTCCTTCGACTCGTAAAAGACAGGTGCCCGAACCCGGTCCGAGTCCAGGGCCCGATCCGAACTGCTCCTGGAATCGGGCGAAGAGGTCTTTCAGGTGCGCGTCCATGGCGCAGGATAGTGGATAGCAGGGGAGAAGTAGAATTGGAGAATGATCGAGATCTGCTTGGAATTTTGAAGTGGGGTTTGTTTCGTGGATTCGTTTTGAAATGGGAAGAAGTTGGGGTTGGATGTGATTATCTGAACCGTTGAGATTAACGGCTCAGATTTCAGGCGTTGAGGTGGGGCTTGACTTGGGGAACTGAGATCTGGAACCGAGAAATGGGGTGAGAGAGACGGAGAGAGAGAGAGAGCATTGCGCATGTGTAGAAATACATTTTGACTCTGGCAGTGTGGTGGATGATACTCAGGTACGAAAAAATCGAGGATAGGGCATACAAATTAGTTAAATTAAACTGTCCAAATTATGGTTAACAGTTTAGATGTTCCATGAACAGACAATTACCCCTATTTGATAATCTGACTGTTGGATTGGTGGACACTTTTTTCGACGGTTGAAAAGGAATATTTTCCGATGGGTAGCAGTGCAACAACTAAGTGGCGGGAAATCAAAGGTTAGGATGGCTCAACCATTCTGATATTGGGGGTTTTGACCTCGATGCCGTAGCTACCACAACTTAGTCGGTTTAAGTTGAGTTATTGTTTGCCACGTGTACATTTTCTGATTGCCTGTGTATCATTGTCATATCATGTCCGAGTATCATATAACTCCCGTTGAGGAGCGGATTCAATGGGAAATTTGCGACTGTACGACCCATTTATGGCCCTATTTACGAGACCAAGCCCACCTTATTTTCCCTTGCGAGAATACGCCCCAGCTGTACGGATGGCTTGCCAAAGGTCGAAAATGCCCCTGCTTGTTCCTTCAAGCGGATAGGTGGTTCTCGAAGGCTAGCGCTGGCACTCCTCAAACTCCGAGGTGTACGAACGGTTCAAAAGATATCAAAGTTACATGGGCCCCACAGTTACGTATTTATTATATCCACATTGTTCATCCATATTTCGAGATCATTTGGGAGCATTATCAAAAAAAAAAAAAAAAAAATCATATCCAAAGATCAACTGGACCACACCACAGAGCAACGGGAAAATTGATTTTCACCGTTAAAAATTTTGTAGGGCCCACCGTTACATTTATTTTCCATACAATCTATTCATGAGGTCACAAAAGCCTGGATGAAGAGGGAAAAAAAATTTCATAATGATCCAAAACTTCTGTAACCCTAAAAGGGTTTCAATGGTAGATGTTCAATCCTACACAGCGTTTTACAGTGTGGTCCACTTGATAGCTAGATCTGTCTTATTTTTCGCCTCAAGCCTTAATACTAGTTCGTCAAATATATGGACGGCTTGGATATAACACATACCTCATAATAGGACCCACAAAAAGCGATGGGAATTACAATAGTAAAAAAATAAAATAATAATAAATAAATAGGCCAGGAACTTATGGCTACGGTGTTTTCTATAGCTACAGATTATAACCGTAACCATATCCGTAGCCCCTACTATTTCGATATGTCCTTTTATATGTATCGAAGGTCTTTCGATTAATCGAAAAAGGTCCAGAACTGTCCAACAAGTTTGCCTCAAAAATCCTGCAATTTTCGATACATATTGAATACTCTTCGATATGTATCGAAGGTGATATGACCAATAGCTACAGATTATAACCGTAGCCATAACTGTAGTTTATGCCAGTTTATGATTTTTTTTTTTTTTTTACATGGATAAATTTATTCTACCTACAATTTTCTCTAATATATATTTATATAAATATGTATATATAAGTATATAAAAAAAAATTCTCTCTCTTTTTTCATTTATTTCTTTATTCATTTAACGAGAATATGTCCTAAACCAAAATTAGCTACTTGACGTACCCTATATAATTTTGGGGTAGGAGAAGCTACTTTAGCCAACCAACCTGGTTATTTTTCAAGATTCCATTAGATCTATGGTCAAAAATCCATTTCATTCACTTCGCGGTCAATTTCAATCAGTTCGCGGTCAATTTCATTTATTTCATTTACTTCGCGATCAATTTCATGCATTTCATGGTCAATCCTAGCGATTCTATTTTGATTCACGGTCATTTCCATGCATTTCACGGTCAATTCCCTTCACTTCACGGTCATTTGCATGCATTTCACGGTTAATTCGCTTCAATTCATGATCATTCCCATGCATTTCACGGTCATCCCAAACTATTCCGTGTTGATTCACGGTCATTTCGAGGCATTTAACGGTCAATCCCTTCACTTTACGGTCAGTTGCATGCATTTCGCGATCAATTCACTTCAAACCATGATCATTCCCATACATTTCACGGTCGTCCCAAACAATTCCGTATTGATTCACGGTTGTTTCGAGGCATTTCGCGGTCAATTCCCTTCACTTCACGGTCAGTTGCATGCATTTCGCGGTCAATTCGCTTCAAACCATGATCATTCCCATGCATTTCACGATTGTCCCAAACAATTCGGTGTTGATTCACGGTCGTTTTGAGGCATTTCGCGGTCAATTCCCTTCACTCCACGGTCATTTACATGCATTTCGCGGTCAAATTGCTTCAAACCATGATCATTCCCATGCATTTCACGATCGTCCCAAACAATTCCATGTTGATTCACGGTCGTTTCGAGGCATTTCGCGGTCAATTCCCTTCACTTCACAATCATTTGCATGCATTTCGCGGTCAATTCGCTTCAAACCATGATCATTCCCATGCATTTCATGGTAGTCCCAAACAATTTCGTGTTGATTCACGGTCGTTTTGAGGCAATTCGCGGTCAATTCCCTTCACTTCCGGTCAGTTGCATGCATTTCGCAATCAAATCGCTTCAAACCATGATTATGCCCATGCACTTCACGGTCGTCCCAAACAATTCCGTGTTGATTCACGGTCGTTTTGAGGCATTTCGCGGTCAATTCCCTTCAATCCACGGTCATTTGCATGCATTTCGCGGTCAAATTGCTTCAAACCATGATCATTCCCATGCATTTCACGGTCATCCCAAACAATTCCGTGTTGATTCACGGTCGTTTCGAGGCATTTCGCGGTCAATTCCCTTCACTCCACGGTCATTTGCATGCATTTCGCGGTCAAATTGCTTTAAACCATGATCATTCCCATGCATTTCACGGTCGTCCTAAACAATTCCGTGTTGATTCACTGTCATTTCGAGGCATTTCGCGGTTAATTCCCTTTCATTTGCATGCATTTCGCCATCTCAAATCATGATCATTCCCATGCATTTCACGGTCGTCCCAAACAATTTTGTGTTGATTCACGGTCGTTTCGAGGCATTTTGCGGTCAATTCCCTTCACTTCACGGTCATTTGCATGCATTTCGCGGTCAATTCGCTTCAAACCATGATTATTCCCATGCATTTCATGGTCGTCCCAAACAATTCCGTGTTGATTCACGGTCGTTTCGAGGCATTTCGCGGTCAATTCCCTACACTTCACGGCCAGTTGCATGCATTTCGCGGTCAAATTGTTTCAAACCATGATCATTCCCATGCATTTCACGATCGTCCCAAACAATTCTGTGTTGATTCACGGTTGTTTTGAGGCATTTCGCGGTCAATTCCCTTCACTCCACGGTCATTTGCATGTATTTCGCGGTCAAATTGCTTCCAACCATGATCATTCCCATGCATTTCACAGTCGTCCCAAAGAATTCCGTGTTGATTCACGGTCGTTTCGAGGCATTTCGAGGTCAATTCCCTTCACTTCATGGTCAGCTGCATGCATTTCGCGGTCAATTCGCTTCAAACCATGATCATTCCCATGCATTTCACGGTAGTCCCAAACAATTCCGTGTTGATTCATGGTCATTTCGAGGCATTTCGTGGTCAATTCCCTTCACTTCACGGTCAGTTGCATGCATTTCGCGGTCAAATCGCTTCAAACTATGATCATTCCTATGCATTTCACGGTCGTCCCAAACAATTCCGTGTTGATTTACGGTCGTTTTGAGGCATTTCGCAGTCAATTCCCTTCACTCCATAGTCATTTGCATGCATTTCGCGGTCAAATTGCTTCAAACCATAATCATTCCCACGCATTTCACAGTCGTCCCAAACAATTCCGTGTTGATTCACGGTCGTTTCGAGGCATTTCACGGTCAATTCCCTTCACTCCACGGTCATTTGCATGCATTTCGCGGTCAAATTGCTTCAAACCATGATCATTCCCATGCATTTCACGGTCGTCCCAAACAATTCCGTGTTGATTCACGATCGTTTCGAGGCATTTCGCGGTCAATTCCCTTCACTTCACGGTCATTTGCATGCATTTCGCGGTCAATTCGCTTCAAACCATGATCATTCCCATGCATTTCATGGTCGTCCCAAACAATTCCGTGTTGATTCACGGTTGTTTCGAGGCATTTCGCGGTCAATTCCCTTCACTTCACGGTCAGTTGCATGCATTTCGTGGTCAAATCGCTTCAAACCATGATCATTCCCATGCACTTCACGGTCGTCCCAAACAATTCCGTGTTGATTCACGGTGGTTTTGAGGCATTTCGCGGTCAATTCCCTTCACTCCATGGTCATTTGCATGCATTTCGTGGTTAAATTGCTTCAAACCATGATCATTCCCATGCATTTCACGGTCGTCCCAAACAATTCTGTGTTGATTCACGGTCGTTTCGAGGCATTTCGCGGTGAATTCCCTTCACTTCACGGTCGGTTGCATGCATTTTGCGGTCAATTCGCTTCAAATCATGATCATTCCCATGCACTTCACAGTCGTCCCAAACAATTCCGTGTTGATTCACGGTCATTTCGAGGTATTTCGCGGTCAATTCCCTACACTTCACGGTCATTTGCATGCATTTCGCGGTCAATTCGCTTCAAACCATGATCATTCCCATGCACTTCATGGTTGTCCCAAACAATTTCATGTTGATTCACGGTCGTTTCGAGGCATTTCGCGGTCAATTCCCTTCACTTCATGGTCATTTGCATGCATTTCGCGGTCAATTCGCTTCAAAACATGATCATTCTCATGCACTTCCCAGTCATCCCAAACAATTCCGTGTTGATTCACGATCGTTTCGAGGCATTTCGCGGTCATTTCCCTTCACTTCACGGTTAGTTGCATGCATTTCTGACCGTGAAGTGAAGGGAATTGATCGCGAAATGCCTCGAAACGACCGTGAATCAACACGGAATAGTTTGGTATGACCGTGAAGTGCATGGGAATAGAGGTGGGCATCGGACCGAGTCGGACCGGATTTGGCCCAACTCGACTCTACTAGGATTTTTTAGAGCCATACCCGAACTCGTTCTAATCCGGGACCGAGTCCCGATAATCTAACCCGAACAGATTCGAAATCCCGTTGGCCTTAACCGATCCGAGTACGACCCGGTCAGGAAAACCCAGTCGGATCAGATTGGGCAAGGCCAGGACCGTTCAGTTTTTTTTAACGGCGTGAAAATCATTATTATCAATGTTTTATACGGTGCAATTTACTTGATCATTGAATATATTTAAAATTTATTATCAACCCCTAAAATGATCTAAAAAAACTGATGAACGGTGTAGATAAACCAAAAAAATTCAAGATGGCCCACATAATGTAATCAGTACGATAAAAACTAGAGGAATGTAGCTTCTTGAAGAAGCTTTACTCAGAGATATAGCTTCCTGAAGAAGCTTTATAATTGTTGCCTGCAGCTAGTACGGAAGTGGATTGCGTACCGAGTAACTCAGTACGCTAAGCGTACTAAGTAAACTCTGTTGGATCCACAGTGATTGATATATTTTATTCGCTCCGTCCATCCATTTTACTGGATAGTTTTAGGGCTTGAACTTAAAACCGAAGTATATTCAAACCTCAATTGGACCACACCACAGAAATCGTGTGAATTGAACACCTACCATTGAAAATTTCTTGGGGGCCACAGAAGTTTTGGATCAAGCTTGTATTTGTGTTTTCCCTTCATCGATGTTTACGTGATCTCATGAACAGGTTGGATGAGAGATAAACATCACTGTAGGCCCTACAAAGGTTTCAACAGTGGAAATCATTACTGCAACTGTTTCTTATGATATGGTACACTTGATCTTTGGGTATGCTTAAATTTTGGCCTCTACCACTAAAATAGGATGGAAAAATGGATGGACGGCGTGGATTGTAAGCCCCGTGTCCTAATCCGTATTGTTCCGTTAGCTTCCGCGGTCCTTCCGGTCAAATTCCGGCAACCTTCGCACCGTATTCGGTGTTTGCGCACGATCCTAAGCCAGGTCCCGCGCACCGACGTCGGCTTGGTCCGAAAGTTATATCATAGCGACCGCGTCGTCGCCGCGGTTCCAACGCCGTGACTTGCACACCGAACCGATACCCAGGCTAGAAGATGCCGATCAACGTTTATTTCGAAGAAACACCGCGCGTTGCGGATTTCGAGAGAATCTCTACAATTAGTCCCATCAATCAACCATTAAAGCATCCCATACCTCAAGTACGACAACCCATCTCCACCTTTTACAAAAGTCTACCCTCTTTCCACCTCACCACTCCTCTTTTCCCCATTTTCAACATCAACCATACCTCCTTTTACAATTTTCAACCCAAACCATCCCCCATCACTCCATCACCCATCTCTTTCTCTCTCTCTCTCTCTCCCTTACAAGTCTCTCTCTCATTCCATACTCTCCCATAGCAAAATTCATACGTATGGTCCTCCCATGGTGAGAAAATTTCATTTGTGAGGCCCACCTTTCTCACCCCTTCATCTCTCATCTCAACCATCCATTTCTCATCTTCCTCCATCAAAGAGGAGCACAAGGAACTAAGGAAGCCAAGGGAGCAAGAAGATCAAGCGGTGGGTGTTTGGATAGGATAGTTTTTGATGTTTTTAAGATGGGCCAAGTGAGGACAACCGATCAATGGTTCGGATCTCACTTTGGACCCTAAGATATGGCCGATGGCCCATTTGGATCATCATGATCATTCCATGATGGGGCCATTCTCCATGGACCCCATCATGATGTTTATTTCTTTACATGCTTAGGGTCATCTAGACCATTTATTTTAGTGGAGAAGGGATCTTCACCGTTGGATTTCGATTTCATGGATCCACATGTAACGGGACCCACTTGATGTATGATTTAGTGCAAGGGAGGGCCCATAGTGCCGGGGTCCCTCCATCACACGGTCTCACTCTCTATCTCTCTCCCTTTTCCCTTTTTTCTTCTGTTTTTTTTCTTTGTTGTTATGATGATGAGGTTATGTGGCCCACTTGAATGGACCCACCATGAGGTAGGTATTTATTCCAAACCATTTATAAGTGGGGCCCACCTTATATGTGTGGTTCCATGCCACCCATCACTTGGTGGCCCACCTAAGCAGGGCCCACCTCCAACCTATATGCCAAGTCCAGCGTCCAGGGACGCTGGACGTCTGTTGGGAGAAACACAAATACAAGCTTTTTCCCCTAGGCTTGGAATGGTCCACTCATGTAGGCCCCACCTTGATGCATGTTTTCAATCCATGCCATCCATTCCCTTCCCAACCATCTTTTAGGCGTTGAGCCGAAATATGGGACCAATCAGACCTTCGGGCGGGCCATACCGTAGCAAATGGTGGTCTTCACCATTAAAACCTCCCCTATTGCTTTTATACGCCGAAATAGGCCCAATATTGGGCTTGTTTTGTTTGTTTAGAGCCATGGAGGGCCATTGGATGGGGTGGATTGCTTGGATGTGGACCCCACCGGTAAAATCCTCAAGAAAAGGGAAATAAAAAAAAAAAAAAAAAAAAAAAAAAAAGATAACAGCAGCCGCCCGGGCTGGGCGGACGTACAGCCTCCCACGGCTGTAGCTATGGGCCCCACCTTGATGTTTATATGTTATCTAAACCGTTCATAGGGTGGGCCACTACCTGACATGGGCCCACCCCAAAAATCAGCCTGATCCAAGACTCAGGTGGCCCACACCGTGTGAAATAGTGGGATTGAACATTTACCTTTGAAACTCTTTTTGGGTCCACAGAAGTTTTGGATCAGGGTGAAAAATTTTGTCACCCTTCATCGAGGTCTGCTTGACCTCATCAATGGTTTGGATGGAATATAGACATTATGGTGGGCCCCACATGGAGCCCACAGTGATGTATGTGTTTAACGTCCACCGTCCGCCCGGACGGTGGAGCCCACTGTGCTGTGTGCATGTGTGCTGTGTGCGTGTGTGCCGTGTGCGTGTGTGTGTGGGTGCGTGTGTGTGCTGGTGTGTGTGTATATATTTATATATAATATTATATTATATAATATTATATGTTATATGTATATATATAATATTATATTATATATAATATTATATGTTATATATATATATGTATATATATTATATTATATATAATTTATTGATGGTGGGAGGCCCACCTCAGTACTTGTGGCCCATGGTCGAGGCCCACTTTGATGTATATATAGGGCCCATGGGTCGAGGCCCATTTAATGTATTAGGGGCCCATGGGTCGAGGCCCATTAAGATGTAATGTGGCTAATGGGTTGAGGCCCATTTGATGCACGTATGGGGCCCAACTGGCGAGGCCCATTTGATACATATAAGGCCCATGTGAGTAGGCCCATTTGATGCATATATGGGGCTCAACTGTCGAGGCCCATTTGACACATGTAAGGCCCATAAGATTAGGCCCATTTGATACGTTCTAAAGCCCACAGTTTATAGTCCATTGCAATGCACATAAGGCCCATTGGTGCGGCCCAATGATGTGACCCACTTGATGAATACATGACCCATATGATATGGCCCATTTGACGTATTTAAGGCCCAATGGGACGTGCCTAAGGTCCATTGCAACATGGTTTATGTAATGATGTTTACGTCAGGGCTATGCCTTGGGAGCAATAGTGGTTTGACGTCCACATTGCAAGTATAGTGTGGTTAAATGTCCGCATTATGACTTTCCCTAGGGCCCATTGTTAGGCTCGTGCGTGTTATGTGTAGGCCGTCTAGGCCCACCTTCGTTATGCACATCATCCATCCTATATAACATGTTTAGTTCCATGATTCATGACCATATGCATCATATGCATGCTTGATATGAGGAATGATTGATCATAGCATATGCCTTTGGGCAGATTGTTTAGGAGCTCCAATACAGGGGGTGTTGCCCTACATGAGTGCACGATATGTGCAGGATTGCTGCATGACTGAGTAGTGTGATTCACGCATTTGCATTGTGTGATATGGTTACTGTACAGCCTAGCGACATCGGGGCCGTAGCCTCCACAGACGTATCGTGGTTGGCAGGATTGGATACCGGAAATACTGTTCTACATGGGGTGCGATAGATATCCCTGGGTGAAAGTCCCTAAACCCTTATGGTACCAGGAGGTTGCTCCAACGTCTAGACCGAGTGGGTGCATGAGCGCTGGGTGCCGATTACCAGACGGTTGCGCTTTCCACTGTGTCGTGGTCGGTTGGAAGGGGGTGCGGCCTTACCCGCCCGAGAGTAGGGGGCAATGCTAGGCTGAGTCTGACCAGCTCGAGGAATGGGTCCGCTATTGACGAGCCGAGCCCGATATTGGCAGGCGGATAGTGAGGTCTTTTCCACTCACCTTATTGCGCGCGATGGGGCGGCAATCTGGCTTGGAGTGTACTAGACCCCGGTGATATTCCAGATTTGAGCCGTATTGACATGTGGTCTTAGATGAGGATTTGTATGCTTGACTTGCATTTCGCATTGCATGGCCTTGGTATGGCCGACATCATTCTTTGCACCGCATGGCCTTGGTACGGCTAGTGGGGTTCTTAGCATTCATCAGCATGATCCACATTACTCTGATACTGCATAGCTATATTACCACCTCGAGCATACACTCTCACCACCCTCTAAGCTTTCTATAAGCTTATGCACGACAGTTGCGTGCAGGTGACGTTGGTTCGCAGCAGCGCTGAGGCTTGGGCGCGTAGCTGATCTTCTTTTGGAGCTTTTGGTCTATCTTCATTGTATTTCCCTTATGCTCATTGTACTTGTAAAGTTTTTGATTATAGTGGAAATGTGATGGAGTTTTTGGTTGTTGTTTGTGGGTTATGCCTTTGGTTATGCTTATTACTAATTGAACTGATGTTGAAAATCCTCCTTGTAGCATCCCAGGATCGGAACTTGGCGAATGGGCGCTGGGAGCCGAGAATGGGGTTTTACGGAGGCTGTCGGCGCCAGATTCGGCGATCGGGAATTTTGTGAGCCCGGTTTCCGAGTTTGGGGCGTGACATGGATAGACTAGATACATTCATGTTTGGCCCAATCAAATTTTCTCGGTACGATAGGATCGTACTGAGTAACCCAATACACAATTCGATTTCAGCTAGCAACAGCTAGCCTACAGCTGTCTACAGCTGTTATTGGTACGTGTAGTGCGAAGATGGCACTGACGCTCCTCGATCTCTGAGTTGTGAGAACGGTTCAAAGGAGATCAAAGTTACATCTTACGTGCCCCACAGTGATGTATTTATTATATCTACACCGTTCATCTAACAATAGAGATGATTTTAGAGCATTATCCAAAAAAAATGAATCATAACCAAAGATCATGTGGACCACGCCATAAATAGCAATAGAGATAATGATTTTCACCGTTAAAAAATTTGTAGGGCCCACTATAACGTTTATTTTACATCCAATCTGTCTATGAACAGGAAAAATAAATTTCATATGGTCATAAGTAACCGAATGAAGAGAGGAAAAACAAATTTTATATTGATCAAAAATTTGTGACCCTAAAAAGGGTTTCAACGGCAGACGTTCAATCTCCCACTAATTTTTTAGGTGTGGTCCAGTTGATGGTTAGATCCGTCTTATTTTTTGTATCAAGCCTTAAAATGAGCTCGCCAAATGGATGGACGGTTTGGATATAACACATACCTCGTGATCGGACCCGTTATACTAGCCGGTCCGCTTCATACACAGGCCAATCTGCTTCCGTCAACTTCGGGTATAACAGTCAAGACAAACAGCTGTATGCACCTTCTACGACTCTCTCTCTCTCGTTTACAACCATACACCATGTCTCGGCATATGTTTCTCTCCAACAGATAAAACCCACGGAGCTCCGTAACCCAACAGCAACCAAAGAAAATTTTGACCCATCAAAGGACATCTAGCTAGTCTTTTTTTTACCTTCTTCTTCAATAAGAATAAAGAGGCAGAAATAAAGAGAGAGAGAGAGATAGATATAGAGAGATAAGGTCGGGGGGCTTGGGTGTATAATGGGCGGGTTTTTTTGGCGCCGAACGAAAAGCCTTGGCGGTTAAACTTTTATTTAGAAATATATTTACATCCGGGTCGGGTCGAGTCCGATCGGGTCGGATCATTTCGGTTCGAGTTTTCGGATCGGTTCTGTCCGGATACACATCTATCCGAACCTAACCCGAAAAAGATCGGATTTAGATTAGAAAACTCGATCAGGGTCGATTTAGATCGTCGGTTCTGTTCGGAACGGTACCGAGTAGGGTCGGATCGGGTCGGATCCACCGGATCGGGTCCAACATGCCCACCTCTACATGGGAATGATCATGAATTGAAGCGAATTGACCGGGAAATGCATACAAATGACCGTGAAGTGAAGGAAATTGACCGTGAAATGCTTTGAAATGACCGTGAATCAACACAGAATAGTTTGGGATGACCGTGAAATGCATGGAATTGTCCGTGAAGTAGAGGGAATTGATGGTGTAATGCATAGATATGACCACGAATTGATTGAAATTGACTGCAAAGTGAATGAAATGGATTTTTGACCATCGACTTGATGGAATCTTGGAAAATAACTAGGTTAGTTGGCTAAAGTAGCTTCTCCTACCCCAAAATCATATAGGGTACATCAAGTAACTAATTTTGGTTTAGAATATATTCTTGTTAAATGAATATAAAAATAAATGAAAAAAAGAGAGAATTTTTTTTATATGCGTATATATACATATTTATATAAATATGTATTAGAGAAAATTGTAGGTAGAATAAAGTTCTCCATGTAAAAAATAAAAAATAAAAAAATAAAAAAATTTGCATAGACTTTTACGGCCTGCAGTTATGGCTATATTTATAATCTGTAGCTATATCTTCGATACAAATCGAATACACTTCGATTAATCGAAAATTGCAGGATTTTTTATGCAAAGTTGCTGGACAGTTTTGGACCTTTTTCGATTAATCGAAAGACATTCGATATATCGAAGTACATATCGAAAGACCTTCGATGCATAGTAGAGGACTTATTGAAAAAGCATTGGCTGCGGTTATCTCTACGGTTATAATCCGTAGCAATAGATGCCAGGCTTTTGTTTTTTTTCCCTGTTGTAATCCCCACCGCCTTTGTGGGTCCTTTTATGAGGTATGTGTTATATCCAAACCGTCCATCTATTTGGCGAACTCGTACTAACGCTTGGGAAGAAAAATAAGATAGATTTAGCTATCAAGTGGACCACACTGTAAAAGGCAGTGGAAGATTGAACGTCCACCATTGAAACCCTTTTAGGGGTCCCAGAAGTTTTGGATCGTTACGAAATTTGTTTTTCCTCTTCATCCAGATCTTTGTGACATTATGAATAGATTGGATGGAAAATAAATGTTATGGTGGGCCCTACAAAAGTTTCGACGGTGAAAATCAATTTTCTGCTGCTCTTTGTGGTGTGGTCCAGTTGCTCTTTGGATATGATTTTTTTTGCTTGGATAATGCTCCGAAATGATCTCGAAATATAGATGAACGTTGTGGATATAATAAATACATAACTGTGGGGCCCATGTCACGTTGATCTCTTTTGAACCGTTCGTATAACCCGGAGTTCGAGGAGCGTCCGCGCTCGTCTTCGAGCAGCGGCCGATCCGCTTGAAGGAAAAAGCAGGGGCATTTTGGACCTTTGGCAAGCCATCCGTACAGCTGGGCTTATTTTTGCAAGGTAAAATAAGGTGGGCTTGGTCTCGTAAATGGGCCATAAATGGGTCGTACAGTCGCAAATTTCCCGGATTCAATCTGCCCTGGGAACATGTTCGGGCACACAGATAGACCTGTGCCCGGGGGCTGTTTGGGTCATACAGAGATGTCTATGAAAAATCTACTCCGTCCATCTGTTTTTAAAGACGACAATTGGATAGGAAAACAAACAATCAGTAGATAAGAAACTCAGGCCGTCCACTAAAAACAATACAGTGGAAAAAGAAACTTGCACCGTTGAAACCTTCCTGGAGCTGACTATAATGTTCATATGATATCCAAACCGTTCATATGGTTATTACCATTCAGATAAACTGTATGAACAAATATCTTCTGATATAACACTTATGTCATCCCCAAGCGTTCAATCACTACTGTTTCTTTAGTTATGGCCCACATGAGTTTGTAGATGAATGATTTTTAGATTCTTATCTTATCGTGATATTTAAACTCAGATGGACGGAGTGGATTTTTCACGGAAATATCTGTGGATCCCACATAGCCCCGGGCACAGATATGTCTTCTGTGCCTTGGGGCGCATGCAATCCGGCTTCCATTCTAACCCGGTACATAGATTTTGTTGGTGAGGCTCGCGCATGTTGCTCACGGACTGGAAAATCGCTTCTTCTGCCACTCAAATGGATGATCTGAACCGTTCATATAGAATATATTAATGATTTCACCGTTCATCAAGTTGAGAACTAGAAAATTATTTTTTGACAGTTGATTCTAACCAATACTTATACGGACGTGAAAAGATTGATGAGTAGAATATCCTTTTTTTGTGTGTAACCATTTAGGTTATGAAATTTTAGATGAACGGTCTTGATCAGCACGTAGTTGGGCAGAATGGGCGAGCGGTTTGGGCGTGCTTCTTTGGCACTCCACCTTTCTTGTATTTAACGGTAGTTGAACTGAAGAAATTTCGTATATGAGGAAGCGGATTAGGTGTTACCGGGTAACACCTTAGTGGGTATTACCCTTACCGTGGGGCCCACATTGCTGATTTTTGTTATATCCACTCCGTCCATCCGTTTCTACAGACCATTTTGGTACGTGTTACCAAACAATTAAGTAGATCCAGATCTCAAGTGGACCGTACCACAGGAAACAGTGGTGTTTGAGTGCCTCACCATTAAAAATTCCAAAGGGCACATAGTAAGGTTTTAGTAATTTTTTTTAATTTTTTTTTCCAGACAAGATTTTTATAATGTCAATAATACCTGGATAATGGGAAAATACAAAGATCAGATTGATCAAAAACTTTCATGGCCCACAAAAGGTTTTTAATGGTCATTTGTCACTGTTTTTAGTGGTGGGGTCCCTGAGATTTTCATACACTTAATTTTTGGGATATTATACTAAAATACAATTATAAAACAGATGGACGGCGTGGATATATAAAAAACACATCAAGGTGGCCCCACGGTTAACGTAACACCAACTAAGGTGTTTCCCAGCAGTTCCGCTCCCCAAATATGAAGAAGCAAGTACCATGTGCTTTAACCACCGACTAATCTAGTGTTCAAAATGGCAAGCATGATTATAAATCTAGACCGTCCAAATTATGGGTAATGGTTAGAGGGTGGCCTGCAAACTGCAATTGTTGAATGTACCATGCATCCAATTGGGGGAGATCAAACCAATGGATAAAAGTGTATTGCTAAGAGGTACGAAGAAAGTTCAAATGGTTACATCGTCTAACCGGTTTGATTTCTGGATATACACAGTACGTATGAACGGCATAGATTTTA
Source organism: Magnolia sinica (assembly GCF_029962835.1). NCBI lineage: Eukaryota > Viridiplantae > Streptophyta > Magnoliopsida > Magnoliales > Magnoliaceae > Magnolia > Magnolia sinica. Next base: position 47,555,098 of record NC_080584.1, on the reverse strand, counting down.
TACAAAGTCAGGTAAGTCACCACTACTTAAGAGTTATTATATATTTATTTTGAATCAATGAACATCACTCCATTGTCGTCTAGTCCGGTTAGGATATCTGGCTTTCACCCAGACGACCCGGGTTCAAATCCCGGCAATGGAATTTTTTTTATTACAATTTTTATTAGTTAGATAGCAGGGCCAATCCCGGCAATGGAATTTTTTTTATTACAATTTTTATTAGTTAGATAGCAGGGCCCACTAAAATATCTATCCAGATTTTTATTTTTATTTTTTCCAATTTTCATTTATCAGATGGTGGGGCTCGCTAGAACATTTATCCGTTGGGATTTTTTTGGTACGGGCCATTTCATAAGTCAGATAGTGGGCCCACTAGAACATCTATCCAGATTTTTTTTTTTTCTTCATGGGTCAGATTGTGAGGAATTTTTCATTGGTCAGATAGCGGGGCTCACCAGAAACATCTATCTATTATGATTTTTTTACATGGGTGATAGTGAGGTCCACTAGGGCTGTGCATGCATGTGCGCCAGCGCCACCGTTAATTTGGCTGGTGGGATTAGATTTGTTTGGTTCACCCAATTTTATTGGTTGTACATTACCTATCATAAGGTTGTCACAAATGTGGCATTTGAATATTTGGATCGTATTGGAGTCTTCATTAGACATAATAAAGCATCAAAATCTAGCGATCGGCAAAAGTTCATAAGATTAAAGATCCGGTTACGGAAAAAGAAGGAATTAAGCACACTTTTTCACCCATACAACTAATGGTTCTACTTTACGAAGTTGCACAATTTTTTAAAGGGATTTGGAGAGACTTAAAAAAATGATTTAATTAAATAGTATTATATTAGACTACAAAGCCTATGTAAGTGGAACAATTTTTTAAAGGGATTTGGAGAGACTTAAAAAAATGATTTAATTAAATAGTATTATATTAGACTACAAAGCCTATGTAAGTGGAAAATTAAAAGAACGAAAACAATATAAAAGTATGAGTAAGCACAAAAAATTAAAGAAATGAAAGCAAAATAAAAGTGCAAGTAAAAAATTAAAGAAACAAAAGGAAAATAAAAGTGCAAGTTTGTCTAGGTGCTTTTGGTGTGTAGGATGTTTGAAATGTGTGGGATGAAATATGTCTCAATTTGAAATGTGAGATGGAACATGGGAAATCGGACACCCTTTTATTTACAAAAGGGGTGTCGGATGTTCCAAGTTCCGACCATACTCATTCGTTGACTTCGGCTTTATTTTCTCTTTTGATTTCTTAATTGAGAGAGTGGAGATAGAGTCGAGGCACGGAGCAGTTCCTGACATGGGAAAGAAGAATTTTATTTGAAATAATTTTAAAAATAAAGAAAGGAACATTGCAGTGAATTGGATGAATTTCCTGTAGAGTTTCTCTTTTGGCCTTTTTTGTTGTTGTTGCCTCGACCGAACTTCATTTTTTACTCTACTTTGCCTCCTCCTTTTTTTTTTTCATTACGGGGATCCCTTTAAATAGCCATTATAGGTAAGTCGAGTTGCTAATCTTATCTAATATTTGGTAGAGAGGGGTCGATGAGGAATCGACAAACCCTCAACAGAGCTGCTTAATATCGCTAGATGTTACAATCGAAGTGGGCTAACATAGTAGAACCTAGAACCGGCCATGCACTAGCGGGCTATGTGTGGAATCAACCATGTGTTGGCTAGATCCCAGAACCGGCCATACTTATTGGTTTTGCAAAACCTAGTGCTGCAAGAGGCGGTATTTGGAAATTATTTCTTGCTTTGCTGGTGGTAGCTAGGCCATGCACTGCTTTAGGCCCGTCCTCTTGTGTATTTTGGTGGTAGTTGATCTGCTCCTATGAGTGTGTCTGGGTGTGTCTTTAGTTATATAGGAGCTTTGCTTGGATCTCTATAGAAGTCAACGAACATGATTTAACTTTAGTTATAGTGGAGTGTCTACAGATGCTTATCTTTGACAAAAGTTGGAATACAACCGAATGCCAAAGTGAGCGGACACCCCACCTCTGGATTAGATGGGGACACGATCTAGTCTTTTTCTTCCTAGGGTGTTGTAATTGAGAAGCTTGCTTGGTTAAAAGTTTAACTTAGACACATCTCATGAGAGTTGGAAAAAACGTTGCAATTTATCCATGCGCATTTTGCTGCTTTACGGAGCATCAAATTGCAACCCTTAAACCCTTGCTTGAAGTTTAATTAAGTTAGAATCTTGGTAATTAACGATGAATTGCCGATGAATTAGGGTTTGAAGCATTTCCTCCAAATTCTCTATGCCGACGTTGCACTGGAGCCAAGAATATTCGATTCTAAAGTGAGATTTATCCTTCAAGCTTTCTTGTGATATTTTTTTATTATCTTGCAATAGTATCAACATTTGATAATCATGCTATAACCCTTGTAATATATCTCCCATGCGTTAAATCTTAAATGAATTACTAGAATTCATAACATGCTTATTTCCCTATTAAAATTCATGACATGTTTCGAATTCTATATATGCTCACATAACATGTTTAGCCTAATTCTTAGGTTAGATCACACACACACATTCCCTACCATGCTCAAATATGCTTGAATCCGTCATTTACCTCATAGGATTTACATGGACATGTAATTTGATATGCTTTAGCGTAATTCACTCATATTGCATGTTATGATGTTTGGAATCACAAATCCAAACAAATGGAACCTACTTGTGATTTCCACTGGGGTTATGGGTGATTGTGGATTGACTTAGGTGCATGGGCTGCCCTGTTTGTATATATATATATATATATATATATATATATATATATATATATGAAAATGTGCATTGATATATTAGTTGTCTCGTATTTGGATCAAATGGAATTTGGATGTGGGCTTACCATCTTGGTGTATTATTGTGCCTTGACGGCTTTGTTTGGACGAAATCCCATTAGCACCTTGTTGGCTTTATTGGGAGAAACCTATTATTGAATTTATATCTTGGGATGGTAAGGCTTTCTTGTTGGATTAAGGTTGGCCTCTAGTTGAGATAGATTTTGGATAAATGGGTTGTTTATGAATTAGATTAATCATTCATCCATTGCATGTAGGTGTTATCAGATGCTTGACTGACTATTTGAAAGGCTAATGTACTGTTCAAATGACCCTTTTGAGCTGAGTCAATTGTTTGAAAGACCTTGTCTCTTTTTACGAGAATGAGTTTATTGTTTGAAAGACCCATTCTATTTACATTAAATAGGTTGGCTGTTTGAAACTTCCATTCTTGGTCCGACTGGATATGCATCCCCAAAGCGAAGAACATGTGCATGCACACCCATGCATTTAAATAAGATGCATTATTGACTATGACTATTTTGGTGTGCATTTTATGAAATTATACCTGATTAATATGTCACTGTGTAATCTTGGGAGGATTTATCAATAAATTGGCTACTCATATTTCAAATTAAAAAAAATCGTAAAATGAATGCAAGTAGATGGAGCACGGTGATACATCGCTAGGTTAGAGCTGGATTGAGGAGAGTTGGGCGATTATGGTGGGAGGCCATAGTGGGCCAAGCTTGGTAGCTCGAGCCATTAGTTTCTTTTTGTGGCTTTCCCTTAATATTAATACATTTCATCTTTGAGTTATTTATGTTCTGTGTTTATCCCTATGGGCACCCCTTTGGACTTGTACATTTTATTTGGCTGATTGCCCATTCACTCTATGGTTTTAGTTATCTATGCTTATCTTTTGATATCCGTTGAATTTGATATATGTGTTACTTTGATTTATTTTCCATAACAGATAAATGTTAATCTGACTAAGTACCCATGTGGGAGATTTTTTCCACGAGCAGCATTCCTAAGTGACTCTTGGGTTTTGTGTACCTTGAGCTTCGAACTCAAGCGCCCAGTGTCAGTGTCGGTGTCAATGGACCCTAACCTCATTCGGTTAACATCCCATAATTCGGGAACTGAGTCACTGTACTCGAGTGTCATATTTTTGGGGTGTTACGTTAGTTCACTTAACATGTGTTTATGATGCTAGAAATTAATTTAATTAACATATGCTTATGATGATAAAAATCAGTCCACTTAACATTTGTTTACTATGCTCAAATTAGTCCACTTAACATATATTTATAATGTTAGAAATTAGTCCAATTAACATGTGCTTATGATTATAGAAATCAATTCACTCAACATTTATTTATGATGCTAGATATTAGTCCACTGGTTCGGGCCTTTAGGGTTAGGGTTTAGGATTGGGGTTCCTAGGGTTTAGGTCTTTAGGCTTAGGTTTTGATTAACCATCCATTGGTTTAAACTCAATAAACTTATTGGCCTGGGGTGGGGTGTCTAATTGGGGTAGGTCTTGGCTGGGATTTTGAACTGTTTCAGGCCGACCTTATTTAAAATTTTAATTTTTCAGGCCCGAACCCGGTCCACTAACACCCATAAGCACATATGATTTCATCTTAGTAATTTTCTGTTGAAATGTCGTGTTCTTGAATTTTCATTTACTTAGGTTTTTCTTTCTGCGAAATATTTGGTTGGGATGAGATGTATTCTTAAGGATCTTGATACTTCAACTATAAAATGTCAGCAATATTCTTTTACTGTTCATCAAATGAAATCGCCTATCTTTTCGATTGCATTTGGGTGCATGGTTTGGATTCAATTGCATTAATTAATTTGTAAAAATGACCAAATTGTAATTACTTGAGCGTTCTCATCGTTAGACCCTTTACTTTGCATTTAGGGCTTGTTTGATTTTCCAATTACAACCATAAAAGATTGTAAATGAGTCATGTTTATTTACTTTTGTAATGTGGTTGTCATCTTACATGCATTCAATTGTAATGATGATTTTGTTACATTGTTTGTTCCCCTTATAAATCACCCAAAAAATGACAGTTTTGTAAAATAGAAGTGTAATGACTACATTTTCTTTTCCCTCATTTCACAAGTGTTTTTTACTCCTAATGTACGAGCCATAATTTCTTATTAAACAAACACTTGTAAAAGGAGCTTTCAGAATTTAAGTATATTTTAATTGCACTATATTTTATTTGATTTGAATACGAAAAAATAGTAAATTATAGTAATTTTAGATTATATAAAGTATGTTTATTAGGTGTACGGAGGATTATAGTGATTTTAAATAATATAAATTATGTTTATTAAGTTTACAGGCATAGCCAAAGCCCAAAGGTTCCAAATTCACTAGAAGTTGGCTTTATTTATTTATTTATTTATATACCCAAACAAAATTCTACAGCTCTGGGACATCGAAAGTCAAAAATTTCAGCCCGGAATGAAGGCTTCCAGCTGTCAAATAATGAACCGAGAATGACATCTTCTAACTGTTGAATTTGTCCCTCACCGACAAACATAATCGGCAGCACCCTCCAAGCTGTCAAAAAATAAATGGCGACGTTATCGACGATTTTGAACTATCAAGTTTTTCTTCCCTACTCTGCCGGACCCACGAAAACTATAAGGCGGTTTTGAGTTGCCGAATTTTGTTTTCAACCTTAAAATTTTCGACGGTCATTTTCATCGCCCATGTCTGTCAAATCACCAACAATTCGACCGTTCTAAGTTGTTAAATTTTGACTTTTTCATGTAGTGCACTGTCTTAATCATACACATTAATCACATATATGCCCTCGTCAAACAGTGAGGACAACCTATTGGATGGCGGGATGTTGCAACAAAATGACAAGATGGAAATGAGATGGAAAATTAGTTGCCCACCCAATTGGACATGACACCTCTTTTAGATATCATAAAACACATGAAAAGTTTGTACACATGCAATGCATGAGATTTGGAGAATTTTCCTTCATTTTATTTCAAGCTGAAAACATGGCTCAAAGATCCATAACATCTTTTTCAGAACTTAAGGCAAAACACCATCAAAGTATCTATCACAAGAAAAGATCAAGAGTGAAAATTTTGCCTAACTAAGGAAAAACTTCAATAATCGATTCGATAGCGACAATTGGCGTTATCTTGTACCGGCTGTAACCAGCAGTTTCGATGAGCTTTCGCCATTCCTCCTCGCTCCTTTCCTTTCCTCCGACGGTGATGAGCATGTCCATTTCCATGCCTAACCGTGCACCCGTGAACTCGTAGGTGGACTGGACGTCCATGACAATGTCGACGATGACCAACTTCCCATTTTCGGGTATTGCTTCTTTGCATTTCTTCAGAATCTTGATGCAGTCTTCATCATCCCAGTCATGAAGGACAGACTGCAATGTGTAAAAGAAACACAATTAGATTCATGGTTACAAAGGGTTGCAGGAGGTGTATTGCAACCGTTGGATCTTTGATTAAATGGTTTTGGTGTATGCCCACCAGATTAACAAATGGTGGGCTCCACATATGCTATCAGATTGAGAACTTGTTATGTTCGCTTTACAAGGAAGCTTCGGTGTATATATGTACATGGCTAGGCATCAAAAGAAACAGATTTCAAAAGGATAGAGTTTTTGGGTTCTTGATCTAAAAAACTGTATGGCTGCACGCAGGGGGCGCGGCTTTGGTGGATCCCTGACTGTGGGGTCCACCTTGATGTATGTACCTTACATTCATGCCGTCCATTTATTTCGAAAGCACATTTTAGAGTATCATCCTAAAAATGACCTAGATTGAAATCTCAGGTGAACCATAGCACAGGAATAACGTGGTAACTAGTCATTAAAAACTTCTCGTGGGCCACAAAAGTTTTGGGGGAAGCTGATACTTACATCCAAGTCTTTTTGATCTTATCAACAGGTTAAGACGGCAAATTAACATTCCGGGGATTTTTTAATGGTGGGTATTCAATCACCACTGTTTCTATGGTGTGGTCCACCTAAAATTTGGATCTGCTTCATTTTTAGGATCATGCCTTAAAATGAGCTTTCAAAATGGGATGTAAGGCGCATATGATAAGCTGCACCCCCGGGATCCACCCACCTTGGTGAATCCCTGGATCCACTGAAGCCGCGCTCCACATTGAGACGATATCCTGACAGATCAGCAGGTGGGCCCTACTTTTGGAATGGCCATAGTTTTAACGGGTGTGGATTGAGTACTGCCCTCGCTAGGACGTAGCTGGAAACGGACGGTCATGCTAAGGGTTCTGTGGGACCATCATGATCTATATCTTTTATTCACACCGTCCATCTATTTTGAAAGATAATTTTAAGCCACGAGACTAAAAAGGAAGCAGATTGAAGGTTCAAGTGGATCACACCACATGAAGTAGTCGGGATTTAAACCCTATCATTGAAAACTTATTAAGGGCATAAAAGTTTTGGATCAAAGCTGATATTTATGTTTTCCCTTCATAAAGGTTCATGTAACCATATGAACATGTTGGAATATGGCAAATGAACATTACATTGGAATTATGATGTTTTAAATGGCAGAAGTACAATCCCCACTGCTTCATGTGGTGTAGCTCACTCGCCTTCGATCTGCCTAATTTTTGAGCTCATGCCCAAAAATAATCGGTCAAAATATATGGGTCGCGTGGATAAAACATATATATTGTTATAAGCCCCGTACAGGCCCTGATATGACCGTCCATCTCTATCTCCATATTGGTGGGAGTAGTACCCAGTCCACCCAATTTTAACTCACATCGGGTTGATGATGTTAACCATTGATTAACCAGGATGAAGCTGAGTGCATGTGACTCATCCATGTCGACTTGGAGTTGGCCGGTTCCAATCTAGTTAGAAAAATAACCCCCTGACTTCACCAAGTCCCGACTCGACTTAATAACGAAGGACTCACTCTGAGTTGACTCGTGGCCCAGTTATAAAATCATAGTTCGAAAATCCAAAAGCTTGACTTGATTCGATGTTCAGCTGATTCAGGTTTCCTCAATGACACAACCAACTCGACTAGATATTCATTTATTATAAATTGAAAATATTACAAATATTAGTAAATATTTAAAAATGTTAAATATAGCATAAGAAGTACGTGTAGTATAAAGCAATTGCAGCTGGATATACCTCACTAGTTAAGAGTGCTACTTCTGCTGGCTGAGATTACGTGTTGGAATATCACTCTCATTTTGTTATTTTAATAAAACAACACCTGAGTCACAGCAACTCTCATTGAATCAACTCAATAAGACTTCCCGAGTCACGACTGAATCAGTCGCAGCACTCAGTTTCTCAGCGAAACAGTTCAAAATCTAGCTAAGTTGACTGGGCCAGGTGTAAGGTGGAGTCACAGCTGTTAGCTATCAGATAGGTGAGCTACAAATAGACACTAATAAAAGGCTAAAAATAAAATAAAAAAAAAAATTAAAAACAAAAAACCAATTAACGAGTCAGAAATATAAAGAACAAGGAGGCGAAAGCCTTTACCGAAGAAAAGAAAAAGGAGAAGAAACGCATAGAACGTTCTCTTCAATTTTCTAATGAAAAGACAAAGGAGAAGAAAAGTACTGTCTATTCTTTTCAATTTTTTAATGAAGGTGTGTGCCTCAGCCTCGCTCAAGATGTGTGGCCCTTTTTTTTTTTTCCTATTAGCTTGTTAGTACATGTTGGAAATTGGATGGTTGGAAAACTATTTAAATTATATAAAATTAAAATAAGAAAGTTAAAAAACTTATCAATTTGTATAAGTTGAGGTGTGACGTGAGTCACTCGGCTTGAAATCGAATTTGCTCCCCTTGGACAGCGTCCCAAGTACAACAGGTTTCCAGAGCAATCGACCTCCAGGGTACAACGACTATGACCCAGTTCCAGCGGTGCACTCACTGTACACGGGCTCAAACCACTTGTAGTCTTAACCCGAACTAGAAAATACTTGAACACATTTTTTAAGAGGAAACCTGATTTTCTAATCCATTTAAAAACTTAAAATCAGAAGTCTATTTATAAACTTTGTGAAGACACCCTTTCACAAAGGGTTGTGACTATTGGGTTTAAACCCAAGTGGTGCGACCCTTAGGCTTCAAAAGACACAACTTTTCAAAACAAAATTTGAAAGGATATAATCTTTCAGTGAAAAGACACATCCGTAGGATATTTTGAAATACTATATTATTTTAAAATAACTTAAAATACAACAGTACACAACACTATCAGTTACACTTCACTGTTATCCACCCCTACCAAGACCTCAATGTTGAAACAGAGTTATCTTTCACTCAGTCTACCACTTGAGATATGGATCAGGTGTTGTGTGGCCCTTACCATAGAGCCTATGTTGATGTATGTATTGTATATCATTGCTGTCTATATCATTGTTGTGTGGCACTTACCATAGAGCTATCTTTCAGGTGTTGTTATCTTTTTCCATGGCCCACTAAAGTTTTGGACCAAGGTAAAAGTTGGGCCGTCAGAGTTTCATGGGGTGCTGCATCGCGTGGACTGTTCAGATTTTGGACTTACATCACATATGATGAGTTCTAAAAAAGTTCACACGAGTTCCATATGAACTGGTGTGCAGTTGAGCATTTTGATATATATATATATATATACACACACACATTACTGAAATATTACGTTAGGCCTTAGAAACTTTTAATGGTGGAGTGTTCCACCACCACTGTTTCTCATGGTATGGTCCACCGGAGATTTGGATGTGCTTCATTTTCTCGCTCATGCCATAAAATGATCGGGCAAAATGGATGGCCTGGGTGGATATATAATACACACATCAAGGTGGGTCCCACTGTAAGGACCGGTGTGTTTTCGGTGAGGCCGGGGCGCACCTAATCCGCTCCCATCATCATGATCAAGGTGTAAAGCAACCTGTAAAACTTTTTTTAAGGCAAGAAAGATTCTTTATCATAAGCGAGAAGGCCTAGAATTACAATAAGGAGAGGAGACAAAGAAGGTCTTCTCGAGGACAATAAGAAAGAACAAAGCAGGCCTAGAATTACAATAAGGAGAGGAGTCAAAGAACGTCTTATCGAGGACAATAAGAAAGAACAAAGCAGGCCTAGAATTACAATAAGGAGAGGAGACAAAGAAGGTCATAAGGAGAGGAGACAAAGAAGGTCTTATCGAGGACAATAAGAAAGAACAAAGCAGGCCTAGAATTACAATAAGGAGAGGAGACAAAGAAGGTCTTATCGAGGACAAAAGAAAGAACAAAGCAGCCGCCTGGTTTGTCCAGCTGAATTATCACTGTTCCTGGAGAATGTTCAGGAGGGGAGCAGATTAGGTGCAGCACGGACTGTGGGGCCACCTTGATATATGTATTGTATATCCACACCGTGCATCCGTTTTAAAATCTCATTCTATGAGATAATAAAAAATATGAAGCATATCCAAATCTCAGGTGGACCACATCACAGGAAATAGAGGCGATTGACTAAAAAAAAAATAAAATTTGTGTGCTTCAAGTTTTGGATCAAGCTGATATTTGTTTTTCCATTCGTCTAGGTTTATATGACCTCATAAACAGGTTGGATGGAAATGAACATTACATTGGGCCAAGGTAGTTTTTAATGGTGGGCATTGAATCACCACTGTTTCCTGTGGTGTGGTCGATCTGAGAGTGGATCTGCAGCTTCATTTCTGGGTCGATTACCTAAAATGAGCCAGAAACCAGATTGACGGGGTGGATATACAATAGATACATCAAAGCGGGCCCCACGATCAGGACCGTACCGTGTTGGGTGATTCGAGGCACGCACCTAATCCTTTCCCATTCAGGATATTCGCGAGACGTGACCCAAATGGGCCCCACACAAATTCTAGAGGACTGATGACCTACCAACAAACCATTTCTCTTCTCCCAAAATACCAACTTTTCAGAAAATCAGTGCCATGAAATTATGGGCCCCACCGTGAAGATCACCGTCGAAAATCAGGTTTTACCATCACCAGGTGGGCTACGCTTGTATGTTGAATCAAACTGCCGATTGTTCATTGATTCCAATAGGGTGGCCCTCCTGATTTCAATCTCATGTGATCTTCATTCAATCAGGGGCCTACAGATTCAATGGTATTGATATCCTACACAAGTGGCTTGTTGTGGTACCTTACCTGCAGCTGATCATATTGTTAGCGAGAGAGGATATATGTAATGCCTGTTTGGCTACCACTTAAAAATAAGTTTATCCCATTTTAGTTAATTCAATAAGAATAACGCATTTTTAAGTGACACCCAAACAGACCATAAGGGTTACTTCGATCAATTTCTTTTTAACGCAAGTATGCACATGAACACACGTGCAGGCACACACATACATACGTGTAAACCCAACCAAATAGAGAGAGAGAGAGAGAGAGAGAGAGAGAGAGAGAGAGAGAGAGAGAGAGAGAGAGAGAGCGCTCTTCAGAGAGCGCTCATACCTTCATGAAGACAACATCTGTCTTCGGAATAGAAGCAAACATGTCGCCTTTAATGCGTTCGACCTCAGCACACTCCGGTGCGGTAGCTATAACATGAGGGAGATCGAAAACAGCACACTTAATATACGGAAAAGCCTTAGCGATCGCCCTTGCCGCCACGCCTGTGCTCCCACCAACATCTATAAGCGACCGCACGCCGTCGAGTATGCCACTGCTCTGGCAACCCCTCACGAGCGCAGCAGTCACCATGCTTGTATGGCTCGTCATGGCATCACTTAGCAGCTGGTTCGCTTTCTTGTCTTTTTCAAAGTAATCCCTATAGCTCACACCATGAAATTTCTCCCACGGCGTCGTCTTCCCTTCGACAGCAGCACTTAGGTAGTTCCATGCTCCCATTTCATAGTATTGTAGCAATGCGAACGACGCCAGGCTCTTGTCTTGGTCTTTCAGTAGGAGTTTCGAGGCTGGCGTTAGCGTGTACTTCTTCTCACCGTCGATGATGAGATTGAAAAGTTTCATGTGGACCAAGTACCGCATGATCCGATAGAAGTGGTCTATGTTAACGGTTGGGATTGGGAGAGCTGACGCTAGCTCTTGTAGGGTCATGGGCCCACCGTGCTTGTGGATGATATCTGCGATACCGAGATCGATTGCGCACTTGAGTGTTAGCGAGTCGGCAAAGCCATAGATGTGCTTCCACAATTGAGCTTGAGCTCCCCTCTCTTCTTCCATAGCTTGGTTTCTTTTTCTTTTTTTTTTTCTTTTTTTTTCGAAAATTTGAGGAATTTTAGAAAAGATGACCAAATAACAACCTAGGATGATAGGAGTCGTCTACGTTCATTTATTTATAGAGCGAGCAGGACTTTCAAGGAAAGGTGTTTGTGTGCAATGTTGTATTTGAATATTAACATACAACTTCTTTTTATTTTCTGCTAAATGTGGCATTTTGGTGGAAAATCCAATCCGTTAAAGATATGGATCATACAATGAAGATGAAGTGTGGAAAAAATTGGAAGAAATGATTTATTAGTTGGGCCATATAGGCATTTGAGTTGGATTATTAACTGTACGGTGATTTTGGTAGTTTAATTCATTTGATGAATGGACTGTCTTGATTTTCATGTTGGATAATTTTTATGATGGATTGCACGTTTTTAATGGCTAGGATGTTATAGATGTATTGGTGGGAAAGGGACGTACGTTGGAGTAACTATACAAGGTCGCCTGCGAACTTTTTTGTTTCTGCCGAGGTTTGCTAACTCCCGGAAAGCATTGGACCGGTGGGTCCAGGTCCACCTAGGACGACTAGAGAGTATGCGATTTCTCACACTTTTTCAAAATATCACGAGAAATTGAAGAGGCGGTTTGTAGTTGCTCGCGTGGGATTGACTGAGTTTTGACGTCACATGGGACCCGGATTGGGTACTACACGCGTATGACCCGAGCTCGGCACAGGGAGGGGTTCTGAGGGGGTCACCTTGATTTATGGGTTTATCCACACCGTCCATACATTTTTCCATATCATTTTAAGACTACGAGACCAAAATTTAGGTAGATCTAACGATCAAGTGGACCACACCACAAAAAGCAGCTGTGATAATGACATCCACTGTTGAAATTTTCCCAGGGCCCACATTGATGTTTATTTGATATCCCACCTCTTCGTAAGGTCACATAGGCCTCGATTAAGAGAAACCAAAAATATTAGCTTGATCCAAAACTCCTATGGTAGCAAGAAGTTTTCAACGGTAGGAGTTTAATCCTCACTTTTTGGTCTACTTTACCTTTAGATCTAACTCACATTTAGGTTTTTAACCTTAAATGATATGAAAAATTGGATGAACGGTGTGGATAAAACCCACACATCACGATGGGCCCCTCCTCGTGCCGAGCTCGGGACGAGGTAGTACCCAATCCGCGTCCTGTCACATGTGCTGGCATGAAAAAAAAAAAAAAAAAAAAAAACCTAACGCATTTACGTCAGCTATGGCCAGACTAGGAGTAACTTTTAGGCCCAAATGGAGGCGGCTGGGCCTAACTTCAGGCCCAAACGGTAAGCGAATGGGACTCTGGCAGCAGCCTTGCCTGGTTCCCACCTGATGACAGACCTACATCAATATTAAGTATTGGATGTGCTGTACCGTATTTTGGCCATCCCTGGAACAGCAAATTATGACAGGATGCGTGTCATGAGATCTGGAGATATTTTATGCACCCACGCGAAGATAGCAGCCAGCATTGGTTGCATGATACACCCGATACATAAGTATGCTGAGTTAGAGCGTGGCCGAACAGTGAAAAATGTAACGTGATCAAAAGAAAAACAGTGCTGAAGCGGTAATTGGGAGAGGTGGTAAAAAGAGATTGAAATGTAAAGTATTGCTGTAGCAATTGCTATAACCAATCCATGGAAAGAAGCATCCACGTAGCTATATCAAGAAATTCTATATAAACAAATCAATTTATCAATTATTCTTTATATTCTTTTACATAAATAGTCTTATACTAACTAATAGTCTAATCCTACGTTAGGAGTAGCGGTAATCCAGTAGCTATAATTCATAGCTGTAATCCAAGTCTACGCTCATACTCGCAAGATGTAATTCGGTGCTTTGTGGTTATTCTTTTGTGGTTGACTGTAAGTGTTTTCTTTTTGTTTTTCTTTATAATTTAAAGTAATTTCGTATGGAAGGCAAGGTGTAACCCATTTTCGAAGGACGAATCATATCCTCTAATAATCGTCTGATCATTTTAAACATCTTGCAAGTGGTTGAATAGGCGACCGTTCTTCTCAGATCTCGGTCATATAGGGTCAATTTTGACATATCTGCCTATTTTGGTATTTGGGGGTCAAAGTTGTTCGGTTGGAATCAAATCACACGGTCGATTTTGGCATGCCCACACACATCACATGTGACCGAATTATGTATCCGAGACACCAACAACTTTTGACACGTCCGATGGGACACCTAATTTGGTAAACATACCGGTGCTACATAAGTTTGAATAATTATCCAATTGTGAAGATATGAGCTGAAACCTTCTCCACTTAGGGAGGTGTAGGTGCAACCAGCACTTGAACTCCAGGGTTTGCTATCAAACTCAATGCAGAATCCTTCAAACCAGGAATGGGCATCCTCATCTCGAAGGGATCCTCTGGAGATAATATAAATTTGGGCTATGCGCTATGCAGATGAGAATCCAACATATTGTGGAGTAACGAACAACTCAAGTAGAGCAGGCACGAGCTTAGGCAGAATAATCATGAATTCAGGTAAACACCTTCAACGAGTGGATGATGTGCCAAACTAAGAACTTGAACTGGATAGTGGCTATCATTGCCGAAAGGGCACCTAATTCACCTTAGAAAAATGTTAAAGTTAGCTTTGTCGGAAACTTGACGCCTGTACCGTTAGAGCTACCCCACAATGGAATACGCATCCTACTCCGGTACATGGTATGTAGAATGCACCCCCACCTACTAAATTCAAACGACCTGAGCAGGAGGCTAAAAACTTTATTTATGAAGTTAGAAATCAAGGAATGCTTGGGGGGCACCATTTCCCTAGGAATCCACCTTATAATGTGGGGCAATATCTGGGAGTCCAGATTCATCACCAATGGTTGATCCTCAACATCTGGATCATGACTGGGTTATGCAAATGGTCAAAAAAGTGTCAAGTTAGGTTCTTGGCCGCACTATTACCCCGGTATACCATAAACCATATCCAAAATGGATCAACCGACAACATTCATTACCCGAAAATTATCCACTAGATTTCGCACTTTTCACTGGTGACACTGGTCAATTGACCGTAGATCAAATATGATGATTCACCAAGCAATGTGGTAAATTAGCTAACACTGATCATCATAAGTTACAATTGTTCGTCCATTCCTTAACCGTGGTGGCCTTTACTTGGTATTCTAATTTGTTGTTGTAACACTCCGTACTTTTCAGTACTCGGGTGTTACTATGAAGGCTTCACTTAGTAACTCAAATCTATCTTGTTTATACATTCACATTCATTCTAGCCTAAATTTGACTGTTAAAAGTAATCTTCATCTATAGATCAATCCATCCATCCGTTGATTTTCAAGGTGGATCGTCCAATCTATGTTAGAAGAAGTTCCGATCCTAGCCAAGAACGCCGGAAGAATCAGGATGGCCTCCATGATTCCAGAAATCGGAACTTTCTTCGCTGCGCATCTCCAACAGGAAATCGACTACACTACAAGATCTCTCGCGACCGAAATCAAGGATCAGGCTCCAATCTGATACATCCATTTTGTGGCACCCACGATTCTCCTAAGACCCATCCAAAAACCCATTAAACTCTAACCGAAAAGGAAGGAGGAAAGAACGTAATTGAGACGGTTGCCCACACATGATGCGAGAAACCTGCGCAGTCCATTCGCCAATACCCATCCTGTGCAAGAAGGTTTTGGAAATCCTTGCTTTGTATAAATACTCTGCACCCAATGCTGGAGAATGCACCAGTAAGAAAGAAAGAAAGAAGGCAAGAAACGAGAGAGAAAAAGAGAGAGAGAAAGAGAGAAGGTACGAACGCATAATCGAGTTAACTCGGTCTAGTTCAGGCTGACTGATTAGTTTGGCGCACCCAGATTTTCTACCCAACCTTTCAAGAAAAAGAAGGAGAAGAAGGAGAAGACAAGAGTCGGTTGGTTACGGATACGATCCGCTAGCATTAGGTTGTCGGGTTGAGATCGCGAGACCGAGCAAGGTAAGATGTCCACCTTCTCTAGTCTGAATTCTAACTTATAGTAGTCTAGTTCTAACCTCATCATATACTAAATCCTAGTTTAACTTTAATCATTCAAACCATATGGTTTAGGATGAACGTCCACATCTCGACATAAAATTTCTGGTAGTGAGAGATCAAACAACCAAAGGTAAGAGATTCCTTTAAGCTTACACTAATTTAAGTTGATATGCTTTATCTTGCCTTTTACATGCTATGCTTTCTTGATCCTCTCTCTGCCATAATTATTTATCCTTTAAGAATTATGGTTTAGGTGTGATTTTAATTACGTGTGATCATTATTAATTTATGTGGGGTGATGGATACAAGCCTTACCATTGTCTTTACCAATTTTGTTGAGTTAAGCCTTGTTACTTTCTTCTTTATTGAGTTAGCCATTGCTACTCTTTTCTTTATTGAGTTAGCTATTGCTACTCTCCTCTTTGTTGAGTTAGCCATTGTTACTCTTCTACCGATTTTGTTAGCCTTGTGCTATCTACTTTTATGGCTTAGGCATGTGTCTTAAAATTTTAAAACTCTCATGATTCAAATTATTTCTCTATCAATGCAAGTGATGTGGTAGAGGTATCACAACTAGTGATTCAAATATTTATCATGAACGTAACACGTTAAGGGTAGCGGTCCTCTTGATCGGCACGTAATTCCATGGGTTGGTTGGCGTGGTGCACAATTAATGTAAGTAAATCATCATGCGTGTTGCATCACTTTTCAGGATTGGATGTCACAAATAGTTGCTCCATGAACACATCGTATTACGTAAATCCCCCAACCGTGTTGTTGTGTCGCCTTAAGATGTTCACATAAATCCACGTTAACGTTTGACATGCCGGTGAATCTCCGTAGTTATGGGATGCGGGGTGAGTCAGGTTCTCTATGAATTGTATTTCACATTGTATTGATCACTAAGTATGATGAGTTGCACACACTTTGATAGGCATGCATTTATATATATTGGTTACACATGCTGATACCTCTCGTATTGGTGAAGTACGAGAATATCAGAACCCTTACAACACTTTTATGAATATCTTGAATTATTGTTAATCTTAAAGGATAACCATCACTATGAGTAGGATATTGACCATCTCTAACCGTACATATGATGCATGTGATGTATAGGCTGAAGACCTAGAGGACCATCTCCCTACGAAGGATTATACTGAATGAATAAAAGATAGTTTTATGATTTAGCTTTATTTATTCCCGCTGTATACTTTGATAATGTAATAAGCTTCCATTAGGAGGACATTTGACAATATGTTAAATTCTTTTAATATTATGGAATGATAAATATAGTTAATTTTACCCTCGTGAATGATTACCTTTGTGAATGAAATTGGATGTGATCTAAATGAAAAGAAGATCAAGGTAAGACTTTAAAACATCCAAATCTTTACATTATTAATATCTAGAAATCTCGGGCACGAGTATGTACTCCCGCTGCGAAAAATTGGGATGTTACAGTAATGCTCTGAATTTTTGTGGCCCGAGTATGTACTCGTACTTGAGAATTCTAGGTGTTAATAATATAAAAATTAGATGCTTTAAAATCACACCTTTTTTTTCATTTATATCACATCTAGTTATATTCACGAAGGTGGATTCATGAGAGTAAAATCAACTGTATTTATTATTTCATTATAGTAAAAAGTGTCCAACTAATTTTCTAATGCCCTCTCAATCGGAACTTATTACATTGTATTAAGAAAGTAGCATAAAAATAAATAAAAGCAAATCTTGCACTGTTCTTCTTCTCTATTCGAACATGTCTTCTATAAACGGTCATCGTCCATCTCATTAACCTGTAATTCACTTACAATATCTGTATGGTTTGAGAGGATCAATGTCCTACTCATAGTAGTGGTTGTCCTTTAAAGTTTACAATGATTCAAGTGATTCATAAGAATAACAGAAGGGTCCCGATACATCTCATACACCACAAATACAAGTGGTATTGGTATGCGTACATATTCTACATGAAATACATGCTTAGCAAAGTATGTGCAGCATATCACACGTAGTGATCATCATAATGTGGAAAAATAATTCAAAAATACCTAGCTCGCCCTGCATCCCATACTACAAAGATTCATCGATGTGTCCAAAGTTATCGTGGATTTACGTGAACATCTCAAGGCGACACAACACGCGATTGAAAGATTTACGTGACATGATTTGTTCATGTAGTGACTATTTGCGACATCCAATCCTGAATATGATGTAACACGTATGGCAGTTTACTTACATCGATTGTATACCACTACCCAACCCATAGGATTACGTGTCGACCAAGAGGGTCACTACCTGAAACGCATTACGTCCATGATAATATATTAACCGCTAGGATGTGATTTCAAACACAGTACTTGCGTTACAAGATAATAACGTAATGATTTGAATTATGTAACAATGATTCATATGGTGAAGATAAATGATAGTAAAAGCTTAAAATGTGTAAGAAAAGATAGTCAAATTAAATATATTACAAAATTTAAAGGAAAAATCCAAAATTCTCTATCTCAATTGATTTTTCATAGGTTCACCAAAATCTTTATGATGATTTTCAATAGGTTCACCATAAACTGACATGTACACACCCATGTTGGTGGACAAGGTAGACACCCGTGTCGGTGACGGTCCTACACAAAGACCTACACATACTCATCGGTGTTGCTAAAACACATATCCACCCGTGTTGGTGATGATCCTACACAAAGACATACATATACTCACCCATGTTGGTAAAACACGTATATACCTGTGTCGGTGGAACCCTTGGGACTTAAATGGTTTTTTTTTTTTTTTATATATATAAGCTAGCCAATAACCTCTACGGTCCTAATCCAAGGACCTATATATGTACACTCCTACTGGAGGCTCCAACAGAGACTAACAAATACATACCCATCTCCGGTGAATTCAAGTTTAGGTTATAAAGTCTATACTCAATTCTACATAGGAAAAGAGTATACAATGTATTCTAAACAATAACTCTTAGTTGATTGGATGAGCCCCTTTGTAGCACATTTGAGATGCATCTTTAATTTTAAATCCGCTAATCTTGTACTCTCCTGATATTTGAAGTCAATCTTCTTCCGCTTCCTTGAATTGACTACTAGCAACGATCTTCCTATTGAGATGCCAAGGTAATGGAAGTTTGGTTGAATTTCTGACAACTAATGGTATTAGGTAGTTATAAGTAGGGATTCACTTATATGTGTATTCTAAATGATATAGACAAGGATTTACCTATAAGTGTAGTCTGTAATCTTTAGAAAAAGGAAGGGTTCAAGCATACATTCATAATGAAGTCTGGAATGCTCATTACAGTGATTAATCATAAGAAGGGAAACACTGATCTCTTTGGTTTGGAGTCTACAAGAGGGAGGAATCATCAAGGTTCTATTTATACCAAAACCCATTATATTTGCAAATGACCGAGTGCCAATTTTATAGAAAAAAAAAATCTCCAATGGTCATGTAACGGTTAGTATCCATCGATCGAACTTAATTCAACTTAGGGGCAAAATGTTGTTGCACTTTTTTGCGCACCTCTAATCGATCGAGCCTATGGCTTCGATCGATCGAGACCAAACGAAGGTATCTCGATTGGAATGAAGACCTATCAAACTTGTGCAATACAATTTTCTTTCTTTTTAAGCACTTTGCACATAATCTACCTGGCACTAACCTAATGACTTAATGTTTTCCTATTTAAATCAAGTCATGTGATGGTAAGTTGTTTTGGAACTAAAAGGGGTTTAGGGCTAGGATCACCAAGGCATCTTAATTTACACATTGTCTTTAAGCCTTGATGCTTCATATCTTCAAGTCTTCATTCTTCCAATGCCTTCCAATAGAGGCTCAACTAACTCAAGACTCCCTAGCATGCGTTATTGACAAGCCGAGATACTGACATTTGAGACTTTCCAACTAATTGTATTATAATGCATTTGCCAATTGTATTTAATTTAAATGTAAGCAGGGATATGGTCAATAATTGGATCATGATCAATTTCTGCTAGTTTTACTGATTGCAATATTCTATATTTAAGATTACCCCTTAAATTGTTTTTCTTGCATTTTAGCTTACCCTTTAAACTGGTAGTCATATAAGTATTGGTTGTCAGACCAGTATATAGGATTATGTTGAATATAGCTTACCCAATTTCTATTAGTTTTGCTAACTGCATTTTCTTACAATAAATGGTTAGACCATTTTCTTGTATTTTCTTTGATCTAATGTAAGATATTCGATCAATGGCTAAACCAATTTTTTTTTTCATTTTTTATTGCATTTTTGGACATCTAATGTAAGTTATTCAATGAATGGATAGACCATTTTCTTGCATTTGTTATTTCAATTTATTTCATCTAATACAAGATATACATTGGACAATTTTCTTGCATTTGTTGCTTTTTTTTTTTTTTCATTTGATGCACTGTATTTGATGAGTTACTGATAATTTTCTTCCACTTGCTGATTGCATTTTCTTTTATATAATGCAGTGTATTTAATGAATAGCTGATTGTGTATGCGTGGCTGGACCCATATTTGGTTGTGCATGGAAGGCAAGACCTAACTTTAGTTGGGTATGCATGCGTGGCTGGATTGAGCTTCTTCTTCTTCTTCTTCTTCTTTTTCTTCTTTTTTTTTTTTTGGTTTGTTTTTGTTTTGTTTTTTGTTTTTTTTTTTTGTTTTGTGTGTGTGTGTGTGTGTGTGTGTGTGTGTGTGTGAATGTGTGGCTGGACCTATTTTTTGTTGGAAATGCATTAATTGTTACTATGGATTTGATAAATGTATTGGTTGAATGTGTCAATGTGTTGTGTTTTTATACAATGATTGTATTTAGTATAATCAATCTGTATTATTGTGAATGATGTTATGTTTTTATATAGTGGTTGTGTTTATTTTAATCATTGTGTATTACAGTGTGTAGACACCCCACCCAGGCTACACCTTGTGAAGGCTAAGACTATCTGGGAACCATGATCATACCTTGAACCAAACCTTAATCGCAGCCCAAACTAAACCCTGACCAAATGGTCCCCAAACCCCCAATCCGCAACCCGAAACCGTGATCCAAACCGTTCAGCACACATGCAACCGCGCCTATACCCTATATCTTAACCAGGACCCCCTTTTACCCAAGCCTAAACCCATTTGTTTGAGCCGCAAACCCCAAAAGAAGACCTCCAGGCGAACCTGCACAAGGTACAAAACCCACACGTGCAAACTCGGCCCGAACGAAGCCCAGGCGGTAGTCTGACTACTGCCTGTGGTACTTCCAATGCCGCCCCTCGCGGCCCGCGTGTGGACAGCTGTCCCAGCGTCCAAAAGTCAACTTTCCTTCAAAATTACTCCCTACCTTCGTTATTTACCAATTTACCAGCCCCACAAGCCAATGAGAATGTGCCATTGACGTCTCTCTCCTCTCCACCAACCACCACCTGCCACCTCAGCTTTTAACCCTCTCAAACTTAGCAATTACAGCAATGTCATTGGAGAAGGCTATAAATAGCCTTCTCCTCTTCTCATTTCCATCAACAACTCTTCACTTCCAAGCTTAAGTGAGAAGGAGAGTGAGAGGGAGAGTGAGAGGTAGAGAGAGAGAGGAAGTAAATGAGGCTGAGGAGATGCTCCCAAGCCTTCAAGTCCAGATTTTCAGCTATCTTCTTAGCCCACTCCTTGCCTCCTAACCTCCCAGCGTAGCCTAGTTGATCATGGTTCAACCCATATCCTAGCCTACTCAAGATCAAGCCAAGGATCCATTTACATATAAGCATTCATCATGACATATACTCCCTTCTCAACCCCCCTGCTTCTCTAGATCTCTAGTGAACGTATGCTCTGTAGCTTGCCGTACATCGGATCATGTCACATCAGAAATTTCTAGTGATCTAGTCCATTTTTTTAATCTTTGCATAAGCATCATCACATCCGCCTTCTAGACACGCCGTTGGACGTATGCTCTGTGGCTTACTGAAATCTCGGATCTTGTCACATTAGAAATCCACGTGTGTGCCTAGTCCTATCCCGACCACATCATCCATCCCTTGAGATTGTTTTACCACATAAAGTAGAGACCGTACGTTCTTATGGGCAGAGAGGGTGCTTAAAACCTTACCTCTTTGTAACCGAGGTCCCTTAACTGGAATCTCGGATCGCAGACCAGGAGTCAATTTAAGGTAGGAAAGTCTTCGGATTTCCCTCACCTTATGAATTTCGTAGTTCTAGCTAACCGCGGGATTTTGAGATTTTTCGGCTAGTGGCGACTCCAACATCCATAATCAGCCTATCACCCCCCTAATCACATCACAAATATAAAATCAGCGTGGGCGTCGATTTTTCAGTGTCTACAGAATAGCGACTTTGCTGGGAATTTACTAGCTCGCACTAGCTGAGACCTGACTCAAAAGTGTGTGGTACTTCAATTTCATGGGAAATCATCATTACACTCAAAGAAAATTCTTTGGCTTGCACTTTCTTAGGCCCAGATACGAACCATGACCACTCGATCCCGCACAGCCACGGCCTCTCAAGCTACCCATGAAGAAGAGCCGGCACCTCAACCAGCTCCCGAAACATCTGCACCCGCACCTACATCATCACCCGCATTGCTACCACTAGTAGCCCCAATAGACCCTCAAGCCAACAACACCATGCAAGAAATTTTCCAAAGTCTTCGAGCAATGCAAGAGCTACTACTTCGCCTAGTACCAAGTGCCACACTGAATACACAGGCAACCCAACCTAGTGTACAAAACAGTCCACTCCCTCAAACCCCTTTTGCCTTCTCCCTCATTCCTCCAGCAAATCCCATGCTTCCTCCCCCAGAAGAGTCAGCACAAGATCAATAGCAGTTAGCAATTGGGAGCAACCCTCCTGCACATCTCTACTCAGCACATCACAACAACCCGGTTACAACACAAGTTCCCCCTCATGGGAACCACAGACAAGAACTGGCAGATGCCCATGAAGGGGACCAGTTTCGAGTCCAACTCATTCCCCCTAACGGGAGTAACATTCCGGATTTGGTAGATACCTCAGGCGGGAGCCATTTTCGAACATCACACCCTCTTTCGAAAGGGAGCGGCGTTCTATTCCAGCTTCGTCCCGCCACAGGGAGTCCACCATCTTTCCAACAACCTCTCATTCTTGATCCATACGAAGAAAAAGCAGCACAAGCCCTACATCAAGGGGCAAGACACCATCCTCAAAGCAAGTTTGAGATTGAGGAATTACGAGAGCAACTACAGATGGTGCAAAATCAGCTCTAGAGATAGCAAGGAGTGGACCACCCATCCACCAAATTTAGGGACCTTTGTCCCTTCCCAGATGCCCGGGTACCTCCGAACTTTGAGGTATCAAAATTCAAAAGGTATGACGGTAGCGGGTGCCCCACAGCACATCTAAAAGCATTTTGTGGAGAACTCAATGCGATAGCAGGGAATGATGGAGCCTTGATACGACTCTTCCAGAAATCCCTTAAGGGTGACGCCTTGGATTGGTACACCTCACCGGACAACCATCAAATCAGAACCTGGGAAAAACTCTCCCAGGCATTCATTGACAGGTTCTTATATAACCTGAACATGGCTCTAAGAAGATCTAACCTGGTTGCCTTAAGATAAAAAAGTGATGAATCCTTATCGGCATACGTAGGACGGTGGCGAGCCATGACAGCTCGAATGAGAAACTCCATCGATGACGAGGAGTAGATATCCATGATTGTACATTCAGAAAATCCCAGCATTTCAGGATATCTAATCTCGTATCCATACGTAAATTTCTCCCAACTCATCCGAGCCGGAGAACAAGTCGAAGCCGGAATCAGGGCTGAGACCATTTCCCCATGGCCACACCAGGCCCCCTCAATCAAGAGAAACAAAGTCGAGGGGAAACCCATTGATATGGGAATGGAAATAGCACTGCTCTCGTGCAACATACCATAGAAGTTAACAACATTGTCGTTAATACTCAAGGTAACTAGTATGCTCCACAACCAGAGCCACGTCAAGACGAGCAGTACCAGCCACAGCCAAATAGGCAGTACTAACCCCAACCGACCCAATAGGGATATCAGGCACAACTGTCTCAACAACAATAGCAACAACCTAGGGGGAATGCGCGAGGACCATACAAACAGGCAATGTTAGGAAGAAAGTTTACCCCTTTAGCACAACTATACAGTCAGGTTTTGACTATGTTAATGCAAAAGTAGCTTCTGACACCGCTCCAACCGCGGCTTCCCCCTAACCCTTTGCCACCTGGTTATAACGAAAATCAATACTGCGCATACCATCAGGCTCCTGGCCATCTAACGGACCGCTGCTTCGCTTTGAAACATGCAATCCAAGATTTGATCGAAAGTCAAAAAATCGCCATCACCCCACAGGCTAGCAATACGGCCCAAGCCAACATTCTCCAAAACCCCCTGCCATTGCATCAAGCAAGACCCAACACATCTAGCACCTTTATTGTCAACCACATCGAAGGAGGGTAACCCACGTACTCCTCTCCACATCATTCCATATAAGCAATCATGCCCGACACAGCAAACCGGGCATGGGGATACCAACAGGCGCCATCGCCTGGGCCTCTGGTATTCCTTGAAGCAGCACCAACCACTCAACCTCTTATTTTTCTGGAAGCAGCACCAGCCACTCAGCCTCTTGCAGCACCATCAACACCGCCTCTTGTATTCATTGAAGCAGCACCCAATAGGTCACACCTTCAGCATCTTGCCCCCAAAGGGGCACATTCAACTCCATCCTCGGTACATTCAAAAAGGTTAAATCCTGAACCCATTGTCCTCCCGATAGGCCTCCCTGATCTAACCCCGCTAACCTCGCAAGGGGCACCCTCGGTTCATGCCCCAACATTCCTAATGCCCCACGTTGGCACATGCCCAGAGGATCCTTCCCACACATCAAAAAGGGGAAGAAAACTCTGCTTCCAAAACCAGTCAGGACTTGGTAGCACCTCAAGAAAAGTCATCGGATCCATTACAAAACATTCCAGCCACAACTCCCCATTCGCAAGAACCGCTGATATTCCTGGAAGGAAGGACGGTTCCCTCCTACGACCCCAAAGCAGTCCCATGGCATTACCTAGAATGCGATGAAGTGGGTAACAACGGGAGGTATTTCAAGAGAGACAATTAAAATTTGAAAGAAACCTGGGGAACTTTGTCGGGAACCACTTGCAAGACCAATGCTGCTTATGACATAGCAGCTCAACTCAAAACCATTCCCGCACAAATATCCATCTGGGAACTCATATGCACATCAAGATCACATCGAGAAGTCTTTGTGAAAATATTGAATGATGCCCATATCTCTCCTGATGTACCTCTCAAAATGATGGCAAGTATGATCGGACAACTCCTCACACCATAAGTTATCACTTTCTCAGATGAGGAACTACCACCTGAAGGGCGTGAACATGAATGTTCACTAAATATAGTTGCCCCTCATAAGAATTTCAAAGTCCCACTCGTGCTCATAGACAATGGATCTAGCCTGAATGTCTGTCCTTTGAGGACTGCCAAAAGGTTGGGGATAAAACCGTCCTCTTTCAAGCCCAACACCATGAGCGTTAGAGCCTTCGAAAACTCCCGAAGGCAGGTTGAGGTAGAAATCGACTTTGAATTACAAATCGGACCAGACATGATCCTTGTCATGTTTCAGGTCATCGATATTCCTGCCTCATTTAACCTTCTGTTGGGGCGACCATAGCTCCATACCGTTGGAGCCATCCCATCCACCCTCCATCAAAGGGTTAAATTTCCTTTGGGAAATCAAATCATTTCAGTGTTGGCCAAGCCAAAAATCATCTTACCGGTGACGGTCAATATCCCAGAAACCGACATCCCAGTGATTGACATTTATCATGCAGAATGTGACATATCATATCACAGCTTCGAATTCAAAAATGTGAATGTAATCACCAACCCACGCCCTCTTGCTGCTAAATATGTCATTCCTCCTGTCGAACGGCAAATCCTGAACTACCGTACCGAGTTCCATGGCAAAGGTATGGTGGTAAAACCAGCACCTGTCAACATGCAGAGACAGGGATTGGGATATCAGCCGACACCAGAGGATCAGGATGAAAGGCCAAAAAAGGGTCAACCGTTTAAGTGCACACCCATCAATTTCATAAAGGCTGGGACAGTTCATGAAGACACGATGAGGTCCCTTGAGGACCAACTCCAGCAACTCAAACTCATAGAACATGCTAACTTGGAGTCCATCTGGCCACCAATAAGGTGGGATAGGATCCTCAGGGCATCAAAAGCACATCTAAAGCTAGGGGCAGAATCCCTAGACCCATCACATGAAGCTAGGGGCGTAGAAACAGGTCCACCCACAAAAGACCCAGAACCAGGAGTGCCCCTTGAAGGAAACAAAGGTAAGAATATGGAGACACCCATACCCACCCACAATCAGGGGGACACATCCTCGCCACCAGCTCAGCGACACAAGGGGCAAAAGTAGCCCATCCATTGGGTTGACAAGGGAAAATGGCCTGCCCTTGATTGGACGAACGTTAAGGTCCCATCATAAGACGAACCTGAGGAGCTAGAAGGACTCCAACTCCTGGGTGAAGAGATCGAATCAGATTCTGGCTCTGAGCCTAGCCTAGTGGATATCATGGTCATCAGGACAGATGACCCACAGGAACAGATAAAACAAAACAATCAGATCGGACAGGGGAAAGAACCACCATAGACAGCTGTCTCCCTAACGATCGAATCAGCCGGCGAACCATTCATGGATGCTGGCCTTAAAAAAATGCCAATGTAAATAGCAGTTGGTATCCCGAACCAAGGCAAGACCAATCATGGTTCGCAACACCGTCCTGTTCAGGACACCTTGGCGACACAAAAAAATTAGAAAATTTTCAAAACACAAAAACATCACATATTCCCAAAAATACAAAAAAATCAGATATTCCTCAAAACTACAAAACATCAGAAAATTTGCAAAATACAAAAACAATAGAAAAACTTTCAAAAATCACTATGCCAAACACCTCGCACACATTGCAGGAGTTTGAGGTCGACTCGTATGATTTCGATCTAGAGTTGGACTTCGAACTCATGGGTTTGGATGAAGCCCCAGATGAGGAAAATGATGATACAGCTCTCGAATTCGAGAATTCTCTCGAAAAGTTCGAAACAAAGGCCAATATTGTAGTAGATGACTTCGAGGTTGTGAACTTAGGATCTGCAGAACTCCCTAGAGAGGTGCATATCGGAAGATCATTATCCCCGGAATATAAGCAGAGGATGATCGAGTTTCAGAAACTAAGATTGTCCAACTTTGCCTTCTCTTACAAGGATATGCCAGGCCTCAATGAAGATCTGGTGGTGGATCATTTGCCAATAAAGCCAGACATGAAACCTATCAAGTAGAAGCTGTGAAGAATGAAGCCAGAATAGGCCCTAAAGATTCGTGATGAAGTCATCAAGTAATACAATGCAGGATTCTTAGTAGTCTCCAACTACCCGGAATGGCTCGCAAACATTGTACCAGTTTCAAAGAAGGATGAGAAAGTCAGGATGTGCATCGACTTCAGAGATCTCAACAAAGCAAGCCCTAAAGACGATTTCCCTCTACCTCATATCAATACACTGGTAGATAATACTGCTGGACACAAGATCTTCTCTTTCATGGACAGTTTTTCCGGTTACAACCAGATCAAGATGGCCATCGAAGATCGAGAGAAGACTTCCTTCATCACACCATGGGGAACTTTCTGCTATCGAGTTATGCCCTTCGGATTGAAGAATGCCGGAGCTACATATCAACGAGCCATGACTGCTTTGTTCCATGATATGATAAACAAGGAGATGGAAGTTTACGTGGATAATATGATCGTCAAGTGTCGCACGATCGACGGACACTTCGAAGACCTTGAGAAGCTCTTCAATAGGGTAGAAAAATTCAAGCTCCGCCTCAACCCGCAAAAGTGTGTCTTCGGTGCAACCGGGGGCAAGCTGCTAGGTTTTATTGTCAGCGAAGATGGTATCCGGGTGGATGAGACTAAGACCAAGGCAATCATCAAAATGCCGCCGCCTAAGACTGAAAAGGAAATTCGGCGCTTCCTCGGACGGATCCAGTATATCAGCCGATTCATCGCATAGCTCACTCCGGTCTGTAAGCCCATATTCAAGCTGTTACGGAAGAACTCGCCAAAAGAATGGAATGATGATTGCCAAGCGGCCTTCGAAAAGATCAAAAAATACTTGGTAAATCCTCTAGTGCTCATGCCACCTACTCCGGGTAGGCCATTACTGCTATATATCTCCATCGCAACAGAAGTAATTGGATGCGTTCTTGGCCAACACGATGACACAGGAAGAAAAGAGCAAGCAATCTATTATCTAAGCCGACGATTCACAAGCTATGAAGCCAAATATTCTAGCTTAGAGAAAATGTGCCTCGCCCTAGTCTGGACAACACAACGACTAGGACAATATATGATCGCTCACCCGATCCTTCTGCTCGCTTGCATGGACCCGTTGAAATACTTGTTCGAAAAGCCGGCACTAACGGGTAGGATCGCAAAATGGCAGCTATTGCTTTCAAAGTTCGACATCACTTATGTCACCCAGAAAGCAATCAAGGGGCAAGCATTGGCCGACCACTTAGCAGCCCACTCTCTGCCGGACTATCAACCATTGAAGACCTTTCCCGTCGAGGATATTCTCCTGATTGAGGAGGACGAAGGAAGAAAGGCAGGAGAGTGGACACTCTTCTTTGACAGAGCCGCAAACTTAAAAAGAAGTGGAGTAGGCGCCATACTCTATTCTCCTGAGGACGTCCCAATTCCCATATCCAAAAGGCTAGCATTCCAATGCACCAACAACGTAGCTGAATACGAAGTATGCATCGTTGGTCTAAGAGAAGCCATCATCCTCAACGTAAGGAAGTTAAGAGCCTTCGGAGACTCACAACTCATCATCAATCAGATAAATGACAATTGGAGGACCAAGGATGAAAAGTTGATCTTTTATCATGTGTATCTGGAGAATTTAGTCGAAGAATTCGATGAGATCACATTCTCTTACATGGCTCGGGTGAAGAACCAATTCGCAGATGCTCTGACTACCCTCGCATCAATGCTAGAAATTCCAAAAGGAGTTGCTGAATGGGAACTCACTGTCGAACTTCAGGAGGAACCCGCATTCTACCGACAGATCGATGAAGCTGAGCTATCCTCGAATGATCGGTCGTGGTACACAAGTATCAAGAAATACCTCGAACACCAGAAGTACCCAGAAGGAGCCACTCTGACCGATCGTCACACCATACAATGGCTAGCGGCATAGTACGTGATTACTAGGGGCATCCTCTACAAGCGATCCTTTAATCAAGTCCTTCTCCGCTGTGTGAATGAAACAGAAGCAACACAGATCACGTTAGAAATCCACAATGGACTATGCGGCCCACACATGAATGGACACATGATGGTCAAGAAGATCCTGTGACTCGGCTACTATTGGCTCACGATGGAGACAGATTGCTGTAAACACGTCAGAAAATGCTTCAAGTGTCAGGAGCACGCGAACCAGATCCATGCCCCTGCTTCCGAACTCTATAAGCTGACGACACCATGGCCCTTCTCTGTATGGGGACTGGATATTATTGGCAAGGTGAACCCCAAAGCTTCAAATGGGCATGAATACATTCTGGTGGCGGTAGACTACTTCACCAAATGGAGTCAAGTTTATGAAGAACAACATCATCAGCCGTTACGGGGTCCCTCAGGCCATTATTACTGACAACGGAACTCCGTTCATCAATAAAAGGATGGGCGATTTCCTTAACAAGTTCAAGATTCAACTGCATTGGTCAAGCCCCTACCGTCCTCAAATGAACGGTGGGGTCGAAGCTGCAAACAAAGCTGTCATTCGCATACTAGAGAAGATGGTAAAGACATATCGTGATTGGTTGAAAATGCTTCCTTACACATTTTGGGCCTATCGGACGTCTGTAAGGTCTGCTACAGGCGCAACTCCTTACGAACTCGTATACGGAATGGAAGCAGTACTGTCAGTCGAAATCAAACTCCCATCACTACAGATATTGCTCGAAAGCGAAGTCGAGGTAGGCGAGTGACAACAAGTAAGATATGATCAACTGCATCTGGCAGATAAAAAGCGCATGCGAACGTTAAGCCACTCCCAATGTTATCAAAGAAGGATTGCTTGGGCCTACAACAAGAGGGTCCGGAAGAGGAGTTTCAAGGTCGGCGACATGGTCATGAAGCGTATCTTGCCATCGCATCTACCAGATCTTAGAGAAAAGTTTAAACCCTCGTGGGAAGGACCGATGATCATTCGAGAAGTACTCCATGGAGGTGCTCTTCGGCTCACTAATCTGAAAGGAGAGGATCTTTTCGAGCCCATCAATGCCGATAACGTGAAAATCTATCATGGGTAACCATACCTAACATTGTCAATGATTAACAATTGCAAAGTTACATCCCTCACTCCCCCATTAAAAATAAAAAATGTATCCGCCACCTCTCCCATCAGAAACATTAATCGTCTCTCCTACAAAAGAAAGAAAAAAAAAGGAGAAGAAAAAAGCGGGAAAGCAGAAAGAAAAAAAAGAAAGAGAAAAAGAAAAGAAGATCTCAAAAATAAGACCCAGAAAGGAGAGAATAAGCCTATACCATATCCCCAAATAACCCAACCAGAAACCAACTTACGATTGTAATCAAAGACAAGGACAGGAAGGTAACCAGTCGGTTGGCTATGAAAGAGGTCTCTCCATCTCCCACAGTACTAAAAAAAAAAGAGAAAGACATGTCTAAGCAAAAAGGGCGAGGTGAAAACCTGAAAGGGCGCTCGAGTAAAAACAGCGGGCATGTAACGGACTTGGTGAAAACCTGAAAAGGTGCCAAGGGTAAAAATAGCACAGCTGCCAAGGGGCAGGCAAGATAAAAAACCCGGCACGTAGTGAAAATCTGAAAGGACGCTACGGGCAAAAACGACGGGAAGAGCCGGACGTAGTGAAAACTTGAAAGGGCGTTACGGGCAAAAATGGCTAGAAAAAGAAAAAAATAAAAATAAAAGCGCAGGCACAGAAGAAGTCAAGGCAGCAAGCACCACAGCGAGATACAAAGGAAAGATCAACTGCGGATCAGTTCTCTATCAAACTCTACTCAAATCCGGGGATGCGATTCTAGACACCCTCTTAAGGAACCAAGATCCTAGGAACACAATCTAGGATATTGCATACAACATGGGCTGAGCCTAAGATTCTGATCCCAATCATCCAAAGCATAAATCCAAACACAAGCGCACATTGACAAATTTGGCACAAAGCAAAAATATTTCATCCTCCTTATAAATACACTACTTTTCTTTCCTTTTGTATTAAAAACAAAATCCTTCATGCATACAAAAATAAGCAGTCAATCGAAAAAAGGGATCAAAGATAAGCTCCGGCCTCTCATACAACGATAATTTCTGTCTGAGCCTCTCTACCTCCATGCACAGGTAGAAGACCATATCCCTTTCTAGACGATGTGTTGCAAACATACTCTCGTCAGGTCGTCGTCCCACGGCAAGTCGATGAGCCATATCCTCACAAGTGTGGTGGAAGACAGCTACGTCAGAAATCAGGTGACCATGTGTGGCTAGTAAGAAAGACGGATCAATGAAAGGACATTCCTCCAAAGCCTCAAACGAATCATCAACGCACGAGAAGGAGGAAGCAGCATTGCCCACCATGTCCTGATCAGCAATCTCGTCCTCCAAATGCCAACCAGGGACCTGACGATATAATGACTGCTTTGCCACCCATTGCTAGTACAGTACGGTTGCCAAAGGAGGAGCCCAAGACTCGAGATCCAGCATCGTCGCATCCAAGGAGCCCTGCCAGGAAATCCAGACTCGCTTATACAAAGCGGGCAAATCAGAAGGAAGAGGGGCATGACCGAATCCCGAGAAAGCAAACTTTGGAACATCCTGCCAAAAGCCGAACTGTCGAAAGAAGCGTACAAGATGATAGGAACAGTACCCCCGAAGCCCCAACAGTAGTAAAGGAGTACGAGCAGCACTACAAATCAACGGGGAGCGATGGAGCCAGGGAGCCTCCCAACTGATCTCCCACCCTCGCAACTGAGTGAGCACACAACGGTATAGTGACTCAGTGGCCTCAGCACCAAGGGGAAGGTCGTCAAGCAACAAGCGCAGCACATCACCGCGATGGGAGTGCGGCCATAAAAGATGAGTGGTCATGAATAGATGCTCCCACAACCAAACCTGCAAGGAAATATGTTTCAAACTCAGGCTGCAAGCAGGACAATAGTGCTAAGCAAGGAAGAGGAAAAGAGCAGAGAATACCTGAAGGAATGCACAACAACCTCGGAGGATGCGAGTTCGCCCTAATGAACACTCGGTCAGCCCTAGAAAAAGCTTCGCCAGCACCACAGAAATGATGCTCCTGCGATACAATACACGATGGAATACGTCCAATAAAGCTGCCAAAGAGGACTGTCGCCAGCTAGAGAGGAGCAGCTCAGCCAAAACACAGAATACCAGTGCATTCAGGCACTGGAGTTGGCGATCTGACCCAGGACAACCACGGGCAGTGGAGCAGTGATCATACAAGACCTCAAGCGAAAGCTCGTCGACCCTGCCCTCTGCGGTAGGAAGAGCAACAAGAAATCCGAACCAGCAGATCAGATCAGTAGAACGAACTGGCTCGGACGCAGGAATGTAAGGCTCTCGGGTGAGAGGAAGATTAGACAGGCGCGAGAGCTCCTCCAGTGACGGTCCCAACTCTAGGTCATTGAAGGAAAACAGGTTCAGAGATGGAATCCAATCATACAACGCCACGCTCAACAGCCGCCAGTCTAAGCAAACCCGATGGAAATGAAGAACCTCTCTGAAGCCTAAGGAGCCCAACTCAAAGATCTCGGACTTGGTCAAGCTCTTTATCCAATAGTGCAGTCGCTCAGAGCAAGAGACACGTGGCTGCAATTGACAGGTCCGGACAAGGACGCCCTCAACAATCTGGACTCCCGGGTCAGCAGGAGAATCATCAACAATGGGCATCCCCTCGTCTAGCAAGTCTATCTCATGATAGCGAAAGAAGCCAGCATCGCCCATCGCATCGCGCAAGGTGTCCTGGAAAGCTGCGACAGGCGGGCTTGAGCCGTTAACGACTGCCACGTTAGGAGCTATCTGAAACACACAAGCCCCAGGGGCCGCAGCACCCAAAGTGTCCCAATGGATGACAGGACCTACACCCTAAGCCATGACCGCAACTGCCTGCCCCAACAATGCCTCGGTGTCCGCACCAAAAATCTGAGCCAAGTTGTCTGCAAGAAGTTCATCACCCGCCAAATCCAAACCGCTTGGGCCACCAAAATAGGGCCCGCCATCCATCGAGGTCCGATCTATCCCATCGATCCAGCCATCCACCATCGCCGTGCTACCATCTACACCACCCATAGACATCACTCCATCAATCAAGCCATCTCCTACCATCACCACACTATCCTCACCACCCAAACCATCCGTCCTCATATCCATAAATCTTGGCGGCCCATCTAGCATGGATTCGTCAAACCCACCAAAACCTCTCGTCCTATCCAACCCAACCTCACATCCTCCATTAGTGGTGGTAGGAGTAATGCCATAAATGACATTGATCTCCCCAAAAGAGCTCATTACTTCCCCACCAACCTCCATTAACTCATCCATAAATGGGTCCCCTCCACCATCATTGGACCCACCTACCTCCTCACCACTCATGAATCCCTCAATACCCCCATCATGGCTGGCCATAATCAGTCCAAAAGAAGAAAAAAACAAAGAAAGAAAGAGGACAAAGGAAGAAGAGGACAAAGGGAAAAGGGACAAAAGGGCATATGATCGAATGGATAGAGGTAGGGAAGAATATCCGGAAAAGGGGAAAGAGAATGAACAGAGAAGAAGGGTACTCGCTGGAAGAAAAGATGAACGGAGGCGGCACCCTGATTACCGCCCACGGTACTCCAATCACTGCCCTCAGAATTGACATTTTTGCATCGCTGCAGCGCTGACAGGACAGAACGGGAGGAAAAAAGTCAGCGGGCGGCAGCCCGACTAACGCCTGGGCCCACTTTCAGGAAAATTTTGGGCAGGTTCTGCTTCGGAAGGCTAGAACCCAAGAACTGACATCCATACACTCAAATGGGATCGCAAAGGTGATCAAAAGCAACGATCAAAAGGGGAGCAACGTTGATCAACTAAGATTTCATATAAACATGGAGATTACACATCCAAGGATACAAGATTACATGGCACAATAAACTAATCATCATCAGGAAGATAAGTGTCTGTATCCTTGCAGTGAAAATGGGGGCCCGAGATCCCTCCTCTAGCAAAACGACCGCCGCCCGACCAAAAGCATGTATGGGACAGCGGGCTGTCCTCAAGGGCTGATGTGAGAAAACTGGTCCTCCCTTTGGACTAGCGAACCATACCCAAAACAAAAAATGAGTTTTTTTACCAAAACAGCCCCTACAGTTTCAATATTACCAAAACAGCCCCCAGATTCCCAAAATTACCAAAACAGCCCCCGAAATTTCGAAAAGAAATCCCAAATTTTATGGAAAACCCCAGGAATTCCAAAAAAAAAAAAAAAACTTTAAAATTTCCAGAAAATTCCAAAAAAAATCTCCAAAATCCCTCAAATTCCAAAAAATTCTTAAAATTTTCAAAAAATCCCCAAAATTCCCAAGTTACCAAATTGCCAAAAACAGAATAAATCCCCAGGGAGTATAGCCTCAGAAAGGGGTTGTTTCTTCTAAATCATTAGCTCCATTAATTTATTAGTGGAGGCCATTTCACTTTTCTACAAATAAAAACCGAACGACGACGCCCACCTGCGAAATCGAATGGATATTTTCCAAAAAATCCAAAAAAATATATTTTTCGAATAAAATCTCTAAGGAATCTAGCTCCAAAGGGAATAACTTTCAAACAAAGTTTTTAAAACCACATGCGGTGCGCAAAACACTGAGGAATCTTCCATATTCTCCAGTTGTGGCCAGTAAACACAGCTAAATAAGATTTGATCTCTTCCGGTTTCCCCGAAGGACGATCAAATCTGTAGTTGATACATGTGCGATTGGCCCGATCTTTATATCTGGACAGTCATACAAATGCTAGTAAAAATGAATGGATCTATCTCTGGAAAGAACCATCAAACTTGAAGTGACAACAATCCATTGTAACCAAAGTATCAGAATCAGTAGACTGCAAAGCAACAAATTACCTGCACATACCTAATCCGGGATGTTCGGAAAATTTGATTGAGTCCAAGTCGGCGTAGTGAGTTCCCCGTAAGGCCGCACTAACGCGTAGGGCAGCTAACCACTTTGACAATCAAACAGACCGAATACTCCTAGGGTGATTACGTTGCAAAGGAACAACAGACCAAACAGTACAAGAATCCTCGTAATGCCACGACGAATGCGCAGAGGCCCTTACTTTTCAGACTTACCCTCCATTGCTATTAAAAATCTGACGTGAAAGGGTTGTGATAGGTGATCTGTAAAGCCGCGACGAATGCACAGGAGGCAATCACAACGTTTTCCTCAACCCTCATGATATGTGCAAGTCATCTCTTTTCCAAACAGCCGACTGACAATGATACAATGGCAGGCAACAGATTCGAGTCACTACCCTTTTTTTTGACCAGAAGGGTGGGGTGTCCACTCGCTTTGACCTTCGGTTGCTTGCAACCTTGGTCAAAGAGGGGCATCTGTAGACACCCCACCCAGGCTACACCTTGTGAAGGCTAAGGCTATCTGGGAACCATGATCATACCTTGAACCAAACCTTAATCGCAGCCCAAACTAAACGTTGACCAAAAAGTCCCCAAACCCCCAATCCGCAACCCGAAACCGTGATCCACCGTTCAGCACACATGCAACCCCGCCTATACCCTATATCCTAACCAGGACCCCCTTTTACCCAAGCCTAAACCCATTTGTTTGAGCTACAAACCCCAAAAGAACTCTAAACCGCACAACGTACAAAACCCACACGTGCAAACCTGGCCCGAACGAAGCCCGGGCAGCAGTCTGACTACCGCCTATGGTACTTTGAATGCTGCCCCTCCTGGTTCGCGTGTGGACAGCTGTCCCAGTGTCCAAAAGTTAACTTTTCTTTAAAATTACCCCCCTACCTTCGCTATTTACCAATTTACCAGCCCCACAAGCTAATGAGAGTGTGCCATGTGGTGCCTCTCTCCTCTCCACCAACCACCACCTGCCACCTCAGCTTTTAACCCTCTCAAACTCAGCAATGCCATTGGAGAAGGCTATAAATAGCCTTCTCCTCTTCACATTTTCATCAACAACTCTTCACTTCCAAGCTTAAGTGAGAAGGAGAGTGAGAGGGAGAGTGAGAGGGAGAGAGAGAGGAAGAGAGTGAGGATGAGGAGATGCTCCCAAGCCTTCAAGTCTATATTTTTCAGCTATCTTCTTAGCCCACTCCTTGCCTTCCTAACCTCCCAGCCTAGTCCAGTTGATCATGGTTCAACCCACATCCTAGCCTACTCAAGATCAAGCCAAGGATCCATTTACATACAAGCATTCATCATGACATATACTCCCTTCTCAACTCCCCTGCTTTTCTAGATCTCTGGTGAACGTATGCTCTGTGGCTTGCCGTACATCGGATCCTGTCAGATCAGAAATTCCTAGTGATCTAGTCCATTTTTTTAGTCTTTGTATAAGCATCATTACATCCGCCTTCTAGACATGCCGTTGGACG
The DNA here is from genome assembly GCF_029962835.1 of Magnolia sinica. Classification (NCBI taxonomy): domain Eukaryota; kingdom Viridiplantae; phylum Streptophyta; class Magnoliopsida; order Magnoliales; family Magnoliaceae; genus Magnolia; species Magnolia sinica. Next base: position 47,518,210 of record NC_080584.1, on the reverse strand, counting down.
TATGCTCTGTGGCTTACCGAAATCTCGGATCTTGTCACATCAGAAATCCATGTGTGTGCCTAGTCATATCCCGACCACATCATCCATCCCTTGAGATTGTTTTACCACACAAAGTAGAGACTGTACGTTCGTACGGGCGGAGAGGGTGCCTAACACCTTCTCTCTTTGTAACCAAGGTCCCTTACCCGGAATCCCAGATCACAGACCAGGAGTCAATTTAAGGTAGGGAAGTCTCTGGATTTCCCTCACCTTACGAATTTCGTGGTTCTAGCCGACCGCGGGATTTTGAGATTTTTCGGCTAGTGGTGACTCCAACATCCATAATCAGCCTATCACCCCCCTAATCACATCACAAATATAAAATCAGCGTGGGTGCCGATTTGTCAGTGTCTACACAGTGAATGTAATTATTTGATTGTGTTTTATAGAAAATGTGTATTATAATGACCCTGTAATTTCAGTTTAGACTCAAATTAATAGAATAACATTTCATGTTTTCTACATTACAATGATCATGTCATTTTGATTTATTAAAATTGTTTTAATGTAATTACATATAGAAATTGTGTAATTACATTTCATCTTTTCTATACAGTGATGGTGTAATTTTGATGGTTAGGATTGCTTGATACAAGTGATTTTAGAAAGATGTGTTAATGGCCACAGCTGGTAGGATCTTGATTAAGAGAAATGTGTTATTGGCTATAACTTATAATATCTCAAATAGGGTTGTACACGAATCAAGTTATAGCTCGGTTAGCTCACTCGACTCGACTCAAAAAAGCTTGATTCGACTTGGTTCGAAATTGAGTTCGAGCCGAGTCAAGCTGAATTTTTTTAACTCGAAAAAATTTCGAATTGAGTTCGAGCTTGCCCGAGCTCGACTCAACTCGGATCAAACCCAACTCGAATCAAACCCGGATCGAACCAGTTTGGTGACTTGGTTACTTTGATATTGATGTTGCTCACCAAGTGTTTGATGAAATGACTCAATGAAGTGTGGCTGGTGGCAAGGAAAGTATGTATATGAAACAAATACCCTTTTTTCTTGATTTTTATGTTGCTTATAAGGTGTTTGATGAAATACATGAAAAACGACTGCTGCTGTTTTACATACAGTAAGATTTTGAAGGTGCAGTTCATGTGTTTGTGAGAATGCTACACATGCAAACTCGGCTCGATCTTGACTCGAACTTGGCTCAAACTGGCCCGAGCTGCTGACCGAACCGAGCCGAGCTGGCTAGTCAGGCTCGAGGACCGAGCCGAGCCAAGTTCAAGCTGGGGTCAGCAAGTGGCAAAGCCGAGTCAAGCTGTGCGCAGCTCGACTGGGTTTGACTCATGTACGCCTCTAATCCCAAATATCCAGAGAATTAGTCACTAGCATTTTTATCCATCCGTAAGGGACTTATAAGATTGGGTAGTGACCCTCCACTAAAGTCAGTGATGGTCCATTCTCTAAGGGGCCCACACTGATGTTTGTGTTTTATCCACAGTGATATTTGCGTTATTTGTGTTTTATCGACACCGTACATCCATTTCTCTAGCTCATTTTCCGGCTAAAAACTGAGGGAGATCCAAATCTAAGGTAGACCACACCAGAGGAAACAATGGCCATTGAACACCCATTATTAAAAATTTTCTGTCACATCATGGTGTTTTGGTTGGGTAAGTCAATGTGTAAGAACTACATTGATTAAACAGTCTTAACCATCAGATAACTAACTTGTAAAAATGAATGAAATGGATCGAATAAGATTGATCCAAAATTATTAACTCGAAGAATCTATTCAATGAGACTCTTTGGATAGATTGTGATGTCGTAAAGGGCCATTTTGTGTCCATTAGGTTGTTGCCATTGGATCCATAACTTATATAACGGACGGTGGTAATTAGCTTGATAAAAAAAGCCTTTATGGCCCTAAAATCATTTAACAGTAGGCGTTAAGTCCTAACTTTATGAAAAATAGAGCCCAAGAAAAAAAAAAAAAAAAAAAACCCCATGTTAGTTCTCGCCAAGCTAATAATTACGTAGGACTACAGTCACCTGCAACTCACCCTACAGGTACAACAATAAAGTTCTGTGAAGCACAGAGTGTTATATGTGACATCCACTCCATCTAGCAGGTGAGAACCTTGATATCAAAGCATGTGGCCCACACCACACGAAAAAATGGGGAGGAGATGTCAAGCATAGCTGTTCATGGGGCCAATTGGGTTATGTATATTCTTTTAGTTCTTTCAACCATTGCGACTCACCAATATAAAGGAACAACATAATAATTAGCCTTCATCCAAAACACAGGTGGGCCACAACAAGGAAAATTGGATCTTTTTAGTACTATTTTTTGTATTTATGAAGGATAAGCACTTCTGACAGATCAATCAGAAAGCAGGCAGTTATCAGTCCATAGCTCAAATAATTAATAGGTGGTTTAACCAAAAAAAAAAAAAAAAACCCTATTATGTAGGACCAAAGTCCCCTCTAACACACTTATCAGATGCAACAACATCGTACTGGGAGACCCAATGGATGTTTAAATTATTAAGAGTCAACGGTCTGAATTCAATAAATATATGTCCATTAATCAGAGTCTACAATTGTCCAATCAATCAATCTGAACTTAAGTATATTACCTATCTACCATGGGTCCCATAACTTGGACGGTTTGATTTGAGTTAAGTGCATGTCATGTGTATAACTCCTGCGTGCATTTTTATAAATTGTCACACCATGCCTGTCTGTGCAAGTATCCAAGAGGAGCCCCCTTCAAATTGGACCAATGAGCTGAATGTCTGTACGAGACTGAAGGTCCTGGCTAGTTAACATTTGGCCATTAAATAATTGTATTTTCTCCTTTAATCATCTATTAGTGGACCACCTATTGAAGGGTTAGGACTCTTCCAATCTTAAAGATTTATGGTATACGTGCCGTCCACAGTGGAGCCTGTGAATTCAACTGTTTCCATCAATGAACCGTCGGTCCCACTTTCTTAAACTTGCACTATGCAACGTTTCTGTCCAAACATTGTAAGTTTCTGTGCACATAACCATTGGCTCTGGTGATTGAAAATGGATGGTTAAGGATCCTCCCATCAGATGGCTGAGATTGTCTCACATTTGCCTGACTATCAAGCTAACATTCAATCTAGGGACCATAGTTTAAAAAACCCAAAACCCCACTCAACCTGATGTTCATCCAGGTTGAGTGGACTGGACCCAACTCGGCTCAAAATTTAATAAATTATAAATAAAAAAATATTTATACTTGAAAAAAATTAAAATAGTTGAGTATGATATAACTAAGAGGAGTAATTAACCACCATGTGTAGCATACCCTACTGGTTGAAAAGCTGAATGACTCACATCTAGCCGACCAGGTTTTTAATTCAACTCTAACAAGTTTTCCTGAGTCTAGGCCCAGTCAAGGACTCCGCTCCAAATTGCACGAGTTGACCCGTTAAATTCCAACTCGAGTCAGTGAGTTTTAGAACTATGGTATGGACCATCCATAGTAGGGCCTACAAAACATTCACCCCCTTTGATACTCTGGCAGCAAGTGATGCTTTATATACAAGCGCTCAAAATGTAGACATGGCCATATTAACTCAAACTAGACCAACTAGCTTAATCGACTGAGTTAGAGTCCCAGTCTCTTTCAGTTACACCCATAATGGGCATGTGTTTGGCCGGGTTTGGGAACCCACAATACTTTTATTTATTTATTTATTTTTATAACAAACGGGCACAAACACCACCACACGCTCATGCCTTGGTGGGATTTCACCACCTATGGGTACTCGAACCCTTGACCAGGTGTTGAAACTCCTAAGAGTCTACCAATGGAGCGAGAGCAAGGACACACGATACATCTACACGTATTACATGCGTCGAGTATAGCTGCTTATTTGGATAAGAGTTCTCCCTAGATGGGAATGCCTAAAAATACCTTGGGATTGAATATTTCAACCCATTAATTATGTGATGAGAGTTAATTTTTAATGCAAAAATATAAAATAAAATCAAAAGGTTGAAATAATTCAATTGCGTTTTAATTCGTTCTCTCTCCATGGACCAGGTGAGATCAGTCACATAAACAGATTGGATCATTGAAAGATGTCCCAAATTTAAAGGTCAAAGGATACCGTACATGTGAAGTATTGGCACACCTTCAACACCAAAAAAAAAAAAAAAAAGAAGAGGGGAAAATTTTATTAAAAAGCTACGTAATTGATATTTAATTTAAATTTAAGTAGCTTACATCCTCTTAATGTGCAAGCAAATGGGTGGAACCCACCATAGTGTTAATGTAAAATTCACCTCGACCACCAGGTGCATCACCCTATGCTAGATCAAGGGCCTCAAAATCAGCTCCATCTATGATTTAAATGGACCACATGATTGAAAACAGGGTTGAGGACAATGCTAACCTTCTAAACTATTTCCATTAGCGTGGCTCAAGGGAATACGGATGGGTATGAATTTTGGTTCATAGGCCTGAACTTTTGTGTGAAATCTAATTGATGGAGTAGATTATAAATAATTATCACGATGGACTTAATTTGTACAAAACAATAGTCTATCTGTACAAAACAATGGTAGATGTCTCTCTCAAATAGTCTATCTGTACAAAACAATGGTAGATGTCTCTCTCCCAACTATTTCCTTTACTGTGGCCCATCGAAATCAAAGGTCAGCATGGAGTTTTCCCTTGGGCCTAATATTGAACTAAATATAAAATAGTCAGTATATCTCCTATAAATATATATCAAATGGCTGCGGTCAAAATCAAAAGTGGCATACTCTTGCAATGTCTTTTTTATTTTTCCAAATATTCTCTCTATTATTGAAGGGGACACGTCACTTATTTTTAGAGGGGCCACCATAATGTATATGTCAAATCCAATCCACTCCAACCATCAAAGGCATAGTCCTAGCTTAAGCCAAAGATCAAAAAATAAAAAAAATAAAAAAAATAAAAGATAAAAGAATCATGTTCACTTGTCCACACCAAAGATAACAGTTGAGAGAAAAGCATCCATCCTTAATTTTTACAAGGCCTAATGTAATTCCAACCATTAAATGCCTCACTAAAATTTAGGCCAAAGGCTTTTAAAATAGATTTAAAAGAGTTACTTCAAGAAAATATCAAACTTTTATTACTTTCAAATTCATAGTTCAAAAATATAAAATGAATAAACAGCAAAATGAAAGGCCAAGAGCTAGGTCAGGGAAGTAAAAATGAAAGAACCGAAGTTAGATGAATAAAGCCAAAAAGAAAACCCACGTCTCAGGCCAAAAGCAAGCAAGTGAGAAATGGGAAATTTAGGACTGTAGACCCCACCTTTTATCCAGTTGTGTTTTATGAAAGAAGACAAACTTTATTTTGCAACTTAGACTTGCACGTGCGGATTTCAAATTTCAGGATGAAAATACCCCTCCTTTTCACAGCTGCTGCTTTTCCTCTCCCTTTCAACTGTTTGCTTTTCCTCTCCCTTTCCACTACTGCATCATTGCCGTTGCTTTCACCCCCTTTCCTCACCCCATTAGAAAGACAAAAAAAAAACCCTTTTTGTGGGCTCCCCTTCTGAAAATGGTCTGTCCAGCGAAGAAAGCACATACTAGAGGTATATTTTAAACTCAGTTGGGCCCACATTGAATGTAGAAGTATAGGAAACGGATTGGCTACTCCTTCCCCTGACACCAGCCCCGTGGCTGGTGGTCGGTGCTCTATGGGCCCCACCATGATGTACGTGGCTGGTGGTCGGTTCTCTGTGGGCCTCACCATGATGTACGTGGCTGCTGGTCGGTGCTCTATGGGCCCCACCATGATGTATGTGTTTCATCCATTTTTAATGTTCATTTTCGGGCTTTATCCTAAAAATAAGAGGGATATAAATCTTAGATGTACCACAATACAGGAAAACAATAGTGATTGGATATCCATCATTTAAATCCTCTTGAGGCCGACTGTATTGTTTATCTAAAATCCAATTTGTTTATTACGTCATAAAGACCCAGATGAAGGCTAAAAACAAAGATCATCTTGATCCAATACGTTTATGGCCACCAAAATTTTTTTAATGGTTGATGTTCACTAAACACTGTTTCCTATAATGTGGTCCAATTGAGATCAGGATATACCTCATTTTTTTTTTTTTTATATAATATCATAAAATGATATATAAAAAAAGATGGACGGCATGGTTGAAACACATACATCATGATGGGGCCCATAGAGCACCGAACACCAGCCATTGGCTGGTGGCAGGGGGAGTAATCAATCCGTTTCATGTAGTATATCCATGCTGTCGATCTGTTTTTCTATCTAATTTAAGGGGTTGAGCCCCAAATTGAAGCATATCAAAATATCAAGTGGATCATACCACAGGAAACAGTGGGCATAATGATTTTCTAGTTTGCTCTATTGATTTCATGTTTCCCTCGCTCAATTTCCAGTTTGTCCTACTTTCCAGTTTGTCCCGCTCATTTTTCAGTTTGGCCCGCTCATTTTACAGTTTGGCCTGCTCAATTTCCAGTTTGGCCCGCTTAATTCCCATTTTGTCCCACTCATTTTCCAGTTTGTCCCGCTCATTTTCCAGTTTGTCTCGCTCATTTTTCAGTTTGGCTCGCTCAATTTCCAGTTTGGCCCGCTAAATTTCCAGTTTGTCCAGCTCAATTTCCAGTTTATCCCGCTCAAATGAATATTCCAAGGACTACTAGTTGAGCACTAAAATAAATCCCCAACTAAAAGGAGTAATATGCATGTGAAAGAATCTATTTCTTACAAGAAAAAATAAAGCATGCGTACATAAAGAAAACATAGCAACTTACAGTTTCCCCATCAGTTATGGTAACAGACCCACTGACTTGTCTTCCAATAAGACTTGTCTCAACTACTATCTGCAATAATGAATAGGCGTCGCGTTTACATGCTTGGAATGCGCATCTGTTAGTGATATGGACCAGCAGTAACGATTAAGGAATTCTAGGAATTATATACTTTCATAATTTTCCAGCAACAAAAATATAAGATAAGCTTACCAAAAATAGATAAAGGTTTCCAGAAAGTCAATCAAGTTTCATGGCAATTGCCAGAAGATATCTAGCTCTAGACTCTTTTGATTAGTGCTTTTTGCAATTTTTAGATATCTTGAGGAAATAAAACTAACTTTTCATAGGAATCCATGATGAAGAGATTGAGGACCCCACTTTTCAAATATCATGAGGAAATAAAACCAACTTTACTTAGGTGTATTTTTTGTAAATTGCATATTTTGTTTGATAAATACAGCAGGGTTGGACATCCAACCCCACTAGTCTTTCTTTTCTTTCAAAGCTTTTCTACTTACACAGAAAACAAGAGCTTTTAATGAACATCTAACCCCGCTCAATTTCCAGTTTGGCCAGCTCAATTTCCAGTTTGGCCCGCCCATTTTTCAGTTTGTCCTGCTCAATTTCTAGTTTGGCCTGCTCATTTTCCAGTTTGGCCCACTCAATTCTCATTTTGGCCCACTTGTAGAATTGCTATAAGGTACAAGTTGTTTACCTCAATATCGAGACTGAATCGAGCACATACAATACACTAAACAAAAGATGCTTACACCCAACTCCATAGCCCAACTGACAAGCTAAGTGGAGATACCTCGTTTCAACAATTGAGGTCCTGGTATCGATCCCTAGTGGGGGTGGCTAACATGGAGGGTGTGTACTGACATGGTTGTTTACTAGCAAGCTAACCCACATTTCCATGCATTTCACGGTCAATTCACTTCACTTCATGGTCATTTCCATGCATTTCACAGTCAATTCACTTCACTTCATGGTCATTTCCATGCATTTCACAGTCATTCCCGGCGATTCCATGTTGATTCATGGTCATTTCCACGCATTTCATGGTCAATTCCCTTCACTTCCATGCATTTGACAGTCAATTTGCTTCACTTCAGCCCTAAAATCATATATGATGTGTCAAGTAACTAATTTTGGTTTAGAAGGTATTCTTGTTATATGAATAAAGAAATAAATGAAAAAAAAAGAGAAATTTTTTTAATATGCTTATATATATATATACATATTTATATAAAATATGTGTTAGAGAAAAATGTAGGTAAAATAACATGTAAAAAAAAAGAAAGAAAAAATTGCACAGGGATACGACTATAGCTACGGTCATAATCCGTAGCCATGATAACAGTAATTCGGCAATCAATTGCGAATCCAGAAATGGCCTCTTATGATATTTATGTCACTCAACATTAATTTGTTATAGGCTATGACAGGAATTACTGGAAAAGAAGATTGAAGAAATGCAATTGGAAGAGATGCAACTTCAATTCAAAGAAACTGAAAAGATGCCAGTGAAGGAATAAGAGAAAGTGTGCTGTTGGATAAACTGACCTTTGAAAATGAACAACTGAAGGTGGGATTGCATTCTCAAGGGGTTTTGTGATGAATAACATAACATTTCAAATTAGTTTGATAACCCCAATACATTATGAATAACCTTCTCCAATGTGTGTAAGTAAATACTTCTCCCTCGGATCCATGCACTGCCTGAATCCTGAATTCAGGTTTTGATGACCCCAATACATGACACTTCCCATACTCAAAACTTTGTAGCATTTCTTTATTAGAACAAGTAATTTATTCTCTACCATGTGAAAGAGATGATGATAATGGTGCAATCTTGGTCCCTTTTCTAACACACATAATTCACTAACTTCACACCTGCCATTTCTTTTTTACCCTTCTAACATAGAAGGCCATGCTGCTAATACCCCATTAATCAATCCACGACAATGAGTTCTTGGCTCCCTCTTCTGCATGTGCAAGATGCTAAAATTCAAGCCCATTTGGTTCTTCCCCCTTATTTCTAGGCATGCAGTCCCCACCATTTAGAACTTTTCCAATGCACTAGTCGAAAATAAGATTTCCATGTTGTCTTTGTATGTTATGGATATTGTGATTTATTTGCAATCATTGCGGAAAAAAAATGAAATTCTCTTGTGCTATGTTTGAATGGTAAGGACAACCAGAGTAGTATTAGTAGAATAACAAGAATATCATTTAAGGATGTTAATTTTCTTTTCTAAGCACCTCTAATTACCCTTTTCTGTTCAACCATGATCTCCATTGACAGGTTATCTTGCGTCTCTCCCCAAACTTAGTCTCTCTAATCCATCGAAAAAATCTCTGGCCTATGCTCTCATGAGACAACGCTTTCAGTTTTGCATTCTGCATCAGCCAATTCATCATAGAAAATTTTGAGATATCAATCCACATGAGAATATTGATAGTTGGAAGGATTTCACCTTTCAAAATTCGCTGATAGCTGGTACTTTTGGAGAGATGCAGTTGATTATATCATATAGAAATGCTGATTTATTGTGGGCCTTATTGTCGATGGAGCATAAATATAAAATCATACTGATTGATCAATCTTTGTTATCCAATCAATCTTCTTCTTTGTTGTCTATGATTTTTCTAAGATTATGTTTTCTGCAAAAGTTTTGGTTTCAGTTAATTGTGGCCTTTTTTGGGTCTTTTCTTATTTTTATATTTTTAGAGATTCAATTGTATTTTTAATAGCTATTGGTTGAGCTAATCTAGTATGCTTCTCTCTCTTGTGGATCTTTAGCCAGACATGGGGCTGACTTAATATGAGATAATATGACAAAATTAATATGATATAGTGATTTAGCTATATGGGATTGAATTCTATTTTTGAGGTTTTTTTTCTTTTTCTTTTTTTCCTTATAAAGGATTGGAATTTATTTTTTTTTGGTTATCTTGAAATGCATAACATTTTTTGGAGTTTGAATATCGTGTTCTTAATATCTTGCATTACTATAACTATTGTGGGCTTTGTTTGGTTTCTATAGATTATAATTGAGTTGGGAAGAATATGATTTTTTTTTTCTTTCTCAATTTTAATTTGTGGAAACGTTGTTAATGTGATCTTTGACTTGTTTGGGTTGATTCCCATGTTTTGATGTTTGAAGAATGTCATTTTTATTTTATTTTCTCATAATATTTAGCTTGTTTGTGTTGATTCCCACATTTTGATTTTTGAAGAATGTGTGTGTGCATGTGTTTACATCTTTGGCTTATTTGTGTTCATGTCCATGTTTTGATTTTTGAAGAATGTGTGGTGTTGGGTATATTTGGTTGTTTGGCATGTTCTATTATTCCATGTTCTAGTTTTTGAAGTGTTTGTTAAAGCTTATACAACATACCATTCAGGTTTTAAGGAGTTCTACATGTGGGGGGCCATTGTTCAGCTATCCAAACTACTGATGGTTGCCTTTAGGACCCACGAAAGAGCTTAAGATTCCTTAATTGTGGCCCTTCTATTTGTTGACCACCCACATAAATGTTTGGAATTTAAAGCTTGTACAACATACATTTCGGGTTGTAAAGCTTGTACAACATACCATTCAGGTTTGTACAACATACCATTCCTTAATATTTGTATAGAATACCATTCAGGTTTTAAAGCTTGTACAACAAACCATTCCTTAACATACCAGTTCGTAGGATTTCACGTAAGCGTAGCCAAGATGAAAAATGGCAAATGTAGATTAATGATATCTAAATGGATATCTAGATGCTTCATAGAGATTTTAGTCAGGAAAATGAGAAGAAAACCCTTCGTACTTCAGTTCTTCGTTCCAGGAGAGTGTAGGGCTGGAAGCACCTGTTTTTTTCGTTAAGGGGAGTGAAAGCAACGCTGAAAGCAATGCAGTGAAAAGAGTATGTGAAAAGGAGGGGGATTTTCTTGAGAAATTTAGGACTGTGGACCCCATCTTTTATCCAGTTGTTTTTATGAAACAATACAAACTTTGTTTTGCAACTTAGATCTGCACGTGCGGAGACTGAATTTCAGGACGAAAATACCCCTCCTTTTCAGTTTGTCCCGCTGAATTTCCAGTTTGGCCCGCTCATTTTTCAGTTTAGCCCGCTCAATTTCCAGTTTTTCCCTCTCAATTTTCAGTTTGTCCTGCTCATTTTCTAGTTTGGCCCGCTCAATTTCCAGTTTGTCCCGCTCAATTTCCAGTTTGGCCCGCTCAATTTTCAGTTTGTCCTGCTCAATTTTCAGTTTGTCTCGCTCAATTTCCAGTTTGGCCCGCTCATTTTTCAGTTTGTCCCGCTCAATTTTCATTTTGTCCCGCTCAATTTTCGGTCAATTCGCTTCACTTCACAGTCATTTCCATGCATTTCACGGTCATTCCCGGCGATTCCGTGTTGATTCACAGTCATTTCTATGCATTTCATGGTCAATTTCCTTCACTTCACGGTCATTTCCACGCATTTCACGGTCAATTCGCTCCACTTCATGGTCATTTCCATGCATTTCACGGTCAATCCCGGTGATTCCGTGTTGATTCACAGTCATTTCTATACACTTCACGGTCATTTCCCTTCAGTTCACGGTCATTTCCATGCATTTCACGGTCAATTCCAGTGATTCTGTTTCATTTCACGGTCAATTCTCTTCACTTCACCATCATTTCCATGCATTTTTTTTCTAAACACACAAGCTAAAATATAGGACAACTACTCCATTACAAGTCGTATTTTGTATTAAGCAATTTATTTGGGAGAGGGAAATCCAGCATATCTTATTAGCTTGAGGGGAGGCATTGGAATTTCTTTTGCCTTTAACACAAATGATCTGCACTCAATTATAATTAATTTATAAGGAACTTATATATTAATCGGGTTCGTGTTGGGTCAGGCAACCCAAGACCTCAATTCGAGCTAAACCCAAGTTTTATTAGGTTGTTGTTTGTATGGCACAACCCCAAGACCAAACTCGATACATCCTGCCCAAGCCCAACTCAATGTCGGGTCGGCCACAGGTTAGTCAGGGTGAGCCCGCCCAACTTTTAGCCCTAAAACATATATGGTACGTCAAGCAATTAATTTTGGTTTAGAAGATATTCTTGTTATATGAATAAAGAAAGAAATGAAAAAAAGAGATTAAAAAAAATTTATATGCTTATATATACATATTTATATAAATATGTGTTAGAGAAAAATGTAGGTAGAATAAAATTCTCCATGTTAAAAAAAAAAAAAAAAAAAAAGGGAGAGAGAGAGGATATGGATATGGTTATAGCTACGGTTATAATCCGTAGCCATAGATCGGGGGTGGAATCGCGGATTCCGCGATTGATCGCTGATTCCGCGATTGATCGCCGATTGGGACAGCGACTTGCGGTGGAATCGCGGGAGCTGCGATTGATCGCGGAGCTATGTCTATAGCTATGGTTATAATCCGTAGCTATAATTTCCCGGTTTTTTTTTTTTTTTTTTGCTGTTGTAATCCCCACCGCCTTTTGTGGGTCCCATCATGAGGTCTATGCTATATCCAAACCGTCCATCTATTTGACGACATCATATTAAGTCTTGAGACGAAAAATAAGATAGATCTAACTATCAAGTAGACCATACGGTAGAAGGCATTGGGGAATTGAACGTCTACCATTGAAACCCTTTTAGGGGTTATAGAAGTTTTGGATCATTATGAAATTTGTTTTTCTTCTTCACCAAGGTCTTTGTGACCCTATGGATGAACTTAGACGGGGAGGATTTCTCACAGACATCACAGTGGACCCCCAAAAAGTTTTTAACGGTCGACACTCATTCAACACTTTTTCCTGTAATGTGGTACACTTGAGATTTGGACATACCTCATTTTTAGTCTCAAATCATAAAATGATGTGGAAAAATATATGGACGGCATGGATGAAAAGCATACATCATGGTGAGGCCGGCAGACCACCGACCATCCGCCATTGGCTGGTGGCAGGGGAAGCACCCAATCCGTTTCCGTGAAAGGAGGGATATTTTCGTCCTGAAATTTGTAATCCGCGCGTGCAGGTCTAAGTTGCAAAACAAAGTCGGTCTTCTTTCGATAAAACACACCTGGATAAAAGGTGGGGTCCACAGTCTTAAATTTCTCGTGAGAAATTAACCTGGCCATCGGCATGAATTTCAGAGCTAAGCCCACTCAAGCGGCCAGTCAATTTTACTGGCACTCTCACCCAACTGTAGCCTTTGGAATGATACTTACATCGATACCATATCCAACGTCACAAAGCGGAGCTAAAATGCCACGCCCGTTTGGAAGGAAGCCCAATTGAACTTGTCCTTCTCTACCTAATTAGTCTGACTTGACCTTTGGGCCACACTGACGTAACACCGTGAGATCAGCTCAAGGACGTTTTAGATATTGCATGTGAAGAGTATATGGGCCGCGTTATACACGTGTGAGGCTTAGCAAACCTCGCACAAAGTAAAACAATGGTGTTACCAAAACTTAAAACTACTGCATTGCAACTGTAATATCCCCACGTGTAGAAAAAGTCACACGTGCGTGAGATCAGATGACACAGCAGGCGATCGTTCGCTGCGCACATGTAGAGGTGTACACAAACCAAGATAACTCGGTTAGCTTGCTCGACTGGACTCAAAAAAGCACGATTCAGCCTGGTTCGAAGCTGAGTTCAAGCTGAGTCAAATTGATTTCCCAACTCCCTCGACTTAGATCAAATCCAGCTCATATTGAACTCGGATCAAACCAGTTTAGTGACTTGGTTACTTTGCTATCGATGTTGCTCATAAATTGTTCGATGAAATGACTCAACGAAGTATGGCCGGTGGCAAGGAAGTTATGTACATGAAACAAATATTTTTTTTTCTTAATTTTTATACTGTTTAGTAAGTGTTTGATAAAATACTTTTAAAATTATTACTTTTGTTTAAGATTTTGAAGGTGCAGTCCAAGTGCTTGTGGAAATGCTGTAATGGTGAACTCGGCTCGATCTTGGCGAGTTGAGTTGACCAGTCAGGCTGGATGACCAAGCTGAGCCAAGTTCAAGCTAAGGTCCGCTAGTGGCCGAGCCAAGTTCAACTTGAAGTACACCCCTAGGTACATGGGATTTCACAAATTCAAGCCAATATGATCAGAAAGTATGCACACGTGTATGAAATATATGACGGTTAAGATGAATTGACCAATGGTCTGATTTTATGTACACTACAGATTGTCCTAGTTGATGCTCTGATGGGTCATAAGATAAGGCATGTGACGATTGGAATCACCTGACGAGCGGATCCGATCCCTCACATGAATCCTCATTTACACGTGTGAGGCGAGTACACTTTCAATGTGTACTCGAGCTCGAGCTAGTACGCGCGCATTTCTAGGGATTTTTCTCGTGTCCTAAAATATCGCCTCTTTATCTCGTGATAAATATACGCCTTTCACGTGGGGAGAGGGGACAGGGAAAGAGCGGGCCCACGTGGTCCCTGCGCTTGCCGCTTCCAGGTGATGATACGGTGGACCGGGAAGAACCAAAATATGGTACACCTATCACTCAACAGGACACATGGGAGGGTGATATATTGATCGGGTCCACCCACATGTAGGTTCCTAGCATGTAGGTTTTGTATCAAAAATCATTCCTATTAAAAAAATCCTATCTGTCTGGCATTTAGTATTAAATGGACAGTGCAAAACGGAAACGTCAATGGATAAATATGCAGTGAGATGATCGGATCGTCTCATGGATCTTACTCTCAAAAAATAAAAATTTCCGACTGTACGACCCATTTATGGCCATTTCCGAGACGACGCCCACCCCATTTTACATTCCACGAATAAGCCCCAGCTGTACGGACGCCTTCCCAAAGGTCGAAAATGGCCCCGCTTTTTCTTTCAAGCGGAAGGGCCGCTGCTCGAAGACGAGCGCTGACGCTCCTCGAACTACGAGTTGTACGAACGGTCCCGAAGAGATCAACGTTACATGGGCCCCACAGTTATGTATTTATTATGTCCACGACGTTCATCCATATTTCGAGATCATTTCGGAGCATTATCCAAAAAAAAAAAAAAATCATATCCCAAGATCAACTGGACCACACCACAAAGAGCACCAGAAAATTGATTTTCACCGTTGAAACTTTTGTAGGGCTCATTATAACATTTATTTTCCATCCAATCTATTCATAAGGTCACAAAGACCTGGATGAAGAGGAAAAACAACTTTCATAATGATCCAAAACTTCCTGACCCCTAAAAGGGTTTCAATGGTAGACGTCCAGTCCTACACTGCCTTTTACAGTGTGGTCCACTTATAGCTTGATCTATCTTATTTTTTTCCCAAGACTTAATACGAGTTCACCAAATAGATGGACAGTTTAGATATAATACATACCTCATAATGGGACTCACAAAAAGCGATGGGGATTACAACACGGAAGAGGAAAAAAAATAATAATAACTAGCGGGTTGGGGTTGACCGGGTTGGGGAGCCGGTCAACCGGGTCAATAGCTACGGCTTATAACCATAGCTATAGCCATCGTAATCAGCACTCTAATGCACTTTCTTCTTCTTTTTTATTTTATTTTATTTTATTTATTTATTTACATGGAGAACTTTATTCTAGCTACATTTTTCTCTATTACATATTTATATAACTATGTATATATAAACACATAACAAATTTTTCTCACTTTTTTTCATTTCTTTCTTTATTCATTTATCAAGAATATCTTCTAAACCAAAATTACTTACTTGACGTACCATATATGATTTTGGGTCATTTCACTACACTTTACGATCATTTCCATGCATTTCACGGACAATCCCGGCGATTCTATTTTGATTCACGGTCATTTCCATGCATTTCATGGTCAATTCCCTTCACTTCACGGTCATTTCCATGCATTTCATGATTAATTCACTTCACTTTACAGTCATTTCCATGCATTTCACGGTCATTCTTCGCGATTCTGTGTTGATTCACGGTCATTTCCATGCATTTCACGGTCAATTCCCTTCACTTCACGATCATTTTCATGCATTTCACGCTCAATTCGCTTCACTTCACGGTCATTTCTATGCATTTCACGATCATTCCTGGCGATTCCGTGTTGATTCACGGTCATTTCCATGCATTTCACGGTCAATTCCCTTCACTTCACGGTCATTTCCACACATTTCACAGTCAATTCGCTTCACTTCACAATCATTTCCATGCATTTCATGGTCAATCCTAGTGATTCTGTTTTGATTCACGGTCATTTCCATGCATTTCACGGTCATTTCCCTTCACTTCACGGTCATTTCCACGCATTTCACGGTCAATTTGCTTCGCTTCACGAACATTTTCATGCATTTCATGGTCATTCCCGGTGATTTTGTGTTGATTCACGGTCATTTCCACACATTTCACGATCAATTTCCTTCACTTCACAGTCATTTCCACACATTTCACTGTCATTTCCATGCATTTCACGGTCATTCCCGGCGATTCCGTGTTGACTCACGGTCATTTCCACGCATTTCACGGTCATTTCCCTTCACTTCACGGACATTTCCACGCATTTCACGGTCAATTCGCTTCATTTCACGGTCATTTCCATGCATTTCACGGTCATTCCTGGCAATTCCATGTTGATTCACGGTCATTGCCACGCATTTCACGGTCAATTCGCTTCACTTCACGGCCATTTACATGCATTTAACGGTCATTCTGACCATTCTGTGTTGATTCACGGTCATTTCCATGGATTTCACGGTCAATTCCCTTCACTTCACGGTCAATTCCATGCATTTCACGGTCAATTCCCTTCACTTCATGATCAATTCGCTTCACTTCACGGTCATTTCCATGCATTTTACGGTCATTCCCAGCATTTTCGTGTTTATTCACGGTCATTTCCACGCATTTTACGGTCAATTCCCTTCACTTCACGGTCATTTCCATGCATTTCACGGTCAATTCGCTTCATTTCACCATTATTTCCATGCATTTCACGGTCATTCTCAGCGATTCCATGTTGATTCAAGGTCATTTCCATGGATTTCATAGTCAATTCGCTTCACTTCAAGGCCATTTCCATGCATTTCTCGGTCATTCCCGACGATTCTGTGTTGAGTCATGGTCATTTCCACGCATTTCACGGTCAATTCCCTTCACTTCATGGTCAATTCCATGCATTTCACGGTCCATTCCCTTCACTTCACGGTCAATTCGCTTCACTTCACAGTCAATTCCCTTCACTTCACGGTCAATTCACTTCACTTCACGTTCATTTCCATGCATTTCACGGTCATTCTTGGCGATTCCGTGTTGATTCACGGTCATTTCCACGCATTTCACGGTCATTCCTTCTTCATGGTCGATTCCATGCTATTTCACGGTCATTTTCACTTCACGCATTCGCTTCACGGTCCACATTCCCTTCACTTCACGGTCAATTCACTTCACTTCACGTTCATTTCCATGCATTTCACGGTCATTCTTGGCGATTCCGTGTTGATTCACGGTCATTTCCACGCATTTCACGGTCAATTCCCTTCACTTCACGGTCATTTCCACGCATTTCACGGTCATTTCCATTAATTTCACGGTCATTCCCGGCGATTCCATGTTGATTCACAGTCATTTCCATGCATTTCACAGACAATTCGCTTCACTTCACGGCCATTTCCATGCATTTCCCGGTCATTCCAGACGATTCTGTGTTGATTCACAGTCATTTCCATGCATTTCACGGTCAATTCCCTTAACTTCATGGTCAATTCCATGCATTTCACGGTCAATTCGCTTCACTTCACGGTCATTTCCATGCATTTCACGATCATTCCCGGCGATTCTGTGTTGATTCACAGTCATTTCCATGTATTTCACGGTCAATTCCCTTCACTTCATGGTCATTTCCATGCATTTCACGATTATTCCCGACGATTCCGTGTTGATTCACGGTCATTTCCACGCATTTCACGGTCAATTCCCTTCACTTCACGGTCAATTCCACTCATTTCACGATCAATTCGCTTCATTTCACTGTCATTTCCATGCATTTCACGGTCATTCTTGGTGATTCCGTGTTGAATCACGGTCATTTCCACGCATTTCACGGTCAATTCCCTTCACTTCACGGTCATTTCTACGCATTTCACGGTCAATTGGCTTCGCTTCACTGTCATTTCCATGCATTTTACGATCATTCCCGGCGATTCCGTGTTGATTCACGGTCATTTTCACGCATTTCATGGTCAATTCCCTTCACTTCACGGTCATTTCCACGCATTTCACGATTCGCTTCACTTCAGGGTCACAGCAATTCCGTTTGGATTCACTGTCATTTCCATGCATTTTACGATCATTCCCGGCGATTCCGTGTTGATTCACGGTCATTTTCACGCATTTCATGGTCAATTCCCTTCACTTCACGGTCATTTCCACGCATTTCACGGTCAATTCGCTTCACTTCACGGTCATTTCCATGCATTTCACGGTCATTCCCGGCTATTACGTGTTGATTCACGGTCATTTTCATGCATTTCACGGTCAATTCCCTTCACTTCACGGTCATTTCCACGCATTTCACGGTCAATTCGCTTCACTTCACGGTCATTTCCATGCATTTCACGGTCATTCCCGGCGATTCCGTGTTGATTCACGGTCATTTCCACACATTTCACGGTCAATTCCCTTCACTTCACGGTCAATTCCACTCATTTCACGGTCAATTCACTTCACTTAACGGTCATTTCCATGCATTTCACGGTCATTCCATGACGTGAAGCGAATTGACCATGAAATGCATGGAAATGACCGTGAAACGCATGAAAATGACCGTGACATGAAGCGAATTGACCGTGACATGCGTGGAAATGACCGTGAAGTGAAGCGAATTGACTGTGAAGTGAATGGACTTGACCGTGAAGTGAAGGGAATTGACTGTGAAATACATGAAAATGACCGTGAGTCAACACGGAATCGCCGGGAATGACCGTAAAATGCATGGAAATGATCGTGAAGTGAAGCGAATTGACCATGAAATGCGTGGAAATGACCATGAAGTGAAGGGAATTGACCGTGAAATGCGTGGAAATGACCTTGAATCAATATGGAATCACCGAGAATGACCGTGAAATGCATAGACATGACCGTGAAATGAAGTGAATTGACTGTGAAATGCATGGAAATGACCGTGAAGTGAAGCGAATTGACCGTGAAATGCATGGAAATTACCGTGAAATGAAGGGAATTGACCGTGAAATGCGTGGAAATGACCGTGAATCAACACGGAATCGCCGGGAATGACTATGAAATGCATGGAAATAATTGTGAAGTGAAGCGAATTGACCGTGAAACATATGGAATTGACCGTGAAATGAAATGAATGAAATTGACCGCAAATTGATTGAAATTGATCGCAAAGTGAATGAAATGAATTTTCGACCATCGACCCGATGGAATCTTGGAAAATAAATAGGTTGGTTAGCTAAAGTAGCATCTCCTACCCTGAAATCCTATATGGCACGTCAAGTAACTCATTCTAGTTTAAGAGATATATTTATTAAATGAATAAAGAAAGAAATGAATAAAAAGAGAATTTTTTTCTTATATGCTTATATATACATATTTATATAAATATGTATTAGAGAAAAATGTTGGAGAGAAAATGTTCTCCTTGTATAAAATAAAAAAATAAATTAAAAAAAGTACACATATGGAACAGCGAGTTGGGGTCGACCCCAACTCGCTATCCACCCTTTTGGAATCGGCAGGTTTTGGCTGTGGTTATGGTCACAGTTATGGCAATGGATACAGCTACGGTTATAATCCGTAGCGAAAGGATACCCAAGCTAATCAAAAACCTGAAAAAACTGGGGCACTTCGACCTGAGAAATGGGGCCGTCCAGCTGGGGCTTATTCTTGGGAGCTCAAAATAAGTGGACTTCATTTTAGGAATGGGCCATAAATGGGTCGTACGGTAGGAAATTTCTCCTATAAAAATAAACCGTGGATTGCGTCCTACCCCCGCCGTCTCCGGCTGGGAACGGGCAGTAGCTTGGAGTGTCCATCGTGATGTGTGGTTCTTATCCACACCGTATCATTTCAGGGCATTATACCAAAAATGACGAAGATCCAGAGATCAAGAGGACTACACAGTGGGGATTAAACACTTACTGTTGAAAACTTCCTGGGGCCACAGATTTTTGGGATGGAGCTGATATTTTTGTTTTTTCTTCGTCCAGGTCTACGTAATAGAAAGCACGGTGGGCCGTAGAAAAGTTTCAACGGTGAGGATCATTATCACTACTGCTTCTTGTGTTCTGGTCTAGTTGAGCCTTGGATCAGCCTAATTTTTTTGAAAACACCCTGAAATGATACGAAAAAATGGACGGACTGTGTGGATAAGACCCATGCATCACGTTGGCCAGTCAAAGCTCCTGCCCGTTCCAAGCTGGAGACGGGCGGGAGTAGAACGCAATCCCGTCCCTTTTATGTTGGCCTGCATGTGAGCGTACCTGGCTGATACACACCTGCCACGTGTCCTTGCAGGGGGAGATTTCTTCGGTATACTGCGGTTTGGAATTTTTACCAGCGCCGAGGTGTGCTTGTTGCCGGGGCGCGGATTAGCTACTGACAGGTTGAGTAGCGAGACTACCACTGAAGCGACGTCAGCAAGTTTCGTGGGCCCCACTATGATGTATGTTTTGTATCCACACCTTCCATCCATTTGGAGAGATCATTTTAGGGCAATATTCAAAGAATGAGTTAAATCCAAAGCTCCGGTAGACCTCAGAGTAGAAAACAGTGGGACAGTGACGCACACCATTAAAAACTTCTAAATGCCACAAAAGTTATAGATTAAGCTGATATTTGTGTTTTCCCTTATTTCTTGTCTTTTTAACCTTTGAGCAGGTTAGATTTCAAATAAACATTATGATGGGCCTTAGGATAATTCTAATGGTAGGAATCACTCTCCCCACTGTTTTCTTTGGTGGGTCCACTACAGATTTTTATTCGCCTCATTCTTTGTTTTGTACCCTAAAATAATATCTAAAACCGGATGGACGGTGTGGATATAATATATACATCATAGTGGGGCTCGCAGAACTTGGTGATGTCACTTCATTAGCCCACTCGCTACTCAACCTGTCAGTATCTAATCCGCGTCCTGTTGCCCGTGTTTAGCCTCTTTTTTTTTTTTTTTTTTTTTGAGAAATTTACGACTGTGGACCCCACCTTTTATTCAGTAGTTTTTATGAAGGAATACGAACTTAACATACGCACTTAGACCTCATCGTATGGACACCAAATTTGAGGACAAAAATACCCCTGCCTTCCTCTGGCTGGCGTGCAAAGACGAGCACTGACGGACGGTCCTGCGATGGGAACTCAAGTGGAGCCCACTGTGATGTTTGTGAGAAATTCTCCCCATCTAAGTTCATTCATAGGGTCACAAAGACTTGGATGAAGAGGAAAAACAAATTTCATAATGATCCAAAACTGTAACTCCTAAAAGGGTTTCAATGGTAGACGTTCAATTCCCCATTGCCTTTTACAGTGTGGTCTACTTGATAGTTATATCTATCTTATTTTTTGTCTTAAGCCTTAATATGAGCTCGCCAAATAGATGGACGGTTTGGATATAACACAGACCTCATGATGGGACTCACAAAAGCAGCAAAAAAAAAAAAAAAACACAGACCGCCGTGGGCACGGCAGCAGTGCTGCGGCAGTCTGAGAGAATTTTTTTTTTTTTTTTAGGGAGAACTTTTTCCCCCTTACGTTTTTCTCTATTACATAATTATGTAAATATGTATATATAAGTATATAAAAATATTTATCTAATAAGCATATCTCCTAAACTAGAATGATTTACTTAACGTACCACATATGATTTTGGGGTAGGATAAGCTAATTTAGCCAACCAACCTATTTATTTTCCAAGATTCCATCGGGTTGATGGTCGAAAATCCATTTCATTCACTTCATGGTCAATTTCAATCACTTCGCGATTAAACTGGAAATTGAGCGAGGCAAACATGAAATTGAGCGGGGCAAACATTAAATTGAGCAGGGCAAACATGAAATTCTCACCGAGACTCCTCACTGAGACTTTTCGAATCCACGAGAAAAAAGAATAAGAAAATAGAAAATAAATTCTATAAAATTCGAGATTAATTGATGATTGCATTAAACGAGTTCACCACCCTTTAAATTGGGATACTAAACCATGGGAGAAGTTTCAGAATCGAAATACGACTAAAACTCATAAAAATCACAACTTATTATAAACAATAAACTTACTATGACGTTCTCTTAATTATTCTAAGCACTTTTCATGTTGGGCGCAACTCCTAAAGCCCAACGGATGAAGAGTTATACTCAAACTAAAACTCACTATCAACGATGTTTAGCAAATTCGACATGCGCAACCCGGTGTGTTAGGTTGTGTTGCTAAAGTAGCTCGTCATTCCTCAAAATCATATATGGTATGTTGAATAACTCATTTCGAATTGCGAGATACGTCGGATTTAAGGTCTGACAGTCAGGATCACTTCTGTTCTCGACTGGGCCTTTTCTGATATATCTTAGCCATGAAACTGTCCGCGACCTGCTCTACATTAGCTTTTCTCCATTCTCTTCACTTTTTCTGCTTTTTATCTAATATCTCGTATTAAAACCTATAAAATCTACTAGCAGTTTTCAAATAAAAGTGGAAAAGACACATTTCTAATTTTTATCCATTCTTCGTAATAAAACCCACAAATATTGTCGCGTATGTGTGGCCCACCTTTGGCACTGATTAGATGTCCCACACATGTGAAGCGTCAGTAGGAAAAAAATGGGGCTCAATCAGATTTCCTAGATAGGAGAGGTTCTCAACCTGTTATATTTATTTGATTTTCATTATTTCATTAATATTGAATTCTTAAAATCACTGACGCTTGAGAATATATATCAATGGTGCAAATCCATGATTTTCTAATATTTTATATCACTTATTAAAATATTTAAATATTTTCCAATTAGGCTGACCATGGTGCTCAGATCCTAGTTGTGTTATCCAAGTCATCATAATTTTGGAACATTAACCTATGTGTGAAACTTTGAAGCTTGGGTGTTATTTTATTCAGTTGAATAATATCCATTCAAAAATTCCAAAATCAAATATCAGTTCAGTTTTTATTACTTAGTTTGTTTTGCATTTGATTTTTTCCTTTTCACAATTCATCTCTTTGTGGGATCGAACCTGTATTCACGGGATACTACTTACGAACCTCCGCACTTGGAGGTAAGCAATCACATATGCCTGAAGTCGTTCAATAGATCAGCCTTGTCGGGGACAGTTCTGACCTATGGCCGAGCTATAGTCGACCTATAACCGACTTATCGCTAACCTATAACTGTCATGTAGTTGTGCTGACCTATTAAATAGGTCAACTATTGGTTGAGTGAACCTATATTTGTGCCGACCTACTTTAGGTCGGCCTTTCTTGACTAGTAAACGTCTCATAAGTAGTTTGCCCATTGGATCTGTGCTGGCTGTAAAGTTGGCCCCTTTTTATAGGTCGAAATATTTTCCCCCTAATAGTAAGTCCTCCTTACTTTTGAGTCGATCTTTATAGACTTGGGAAGTAAATTAGATGTAGCTTAGGTCGGGTCATACTGTCATAAATGTCGAGTATGAAGGCCAGCACAGAAGTCGAGGCGTGTCAATAATCATTTATGGCGTAGTTAAGGTGGCGTTCCATGGCTCAAGGTCACATGGTCTGCCAGACCGCTGTTTCACTGTCAGACCAACTAAAGATTGACACGTGGCCAATTCTCGATATTAGGGCCGACTGACGTGTAGGGTCACGCCACGTATCGAAACGGGGTTGTCGAGGGCCATCGTATGGAACCTGCATTGATGGGCGCACTCAAGCACTGTCATGTGGCTTTCCTAAATAAGGAAAGCCCTAATGTATTTCAAAGGGTCCATTTACATTTTTCCCATTCCAGTCGTCTTCCTTAGCTTAACAGCAGCAATTTTCGGCAACTGTACTCACCAGCAGTCGGGTGGCATCTTCTCCCCGGTGAGCTCCATTTCTTTATCCGCCCCTCTCTTTCTTTTTTTTCCCCTTTGTTAGTGACTTTCAACATCTATAAAGACAACCATGTCTGACTCCTTTAATTCACGGAAGGGGGTCTCCGGCGGCAACAGTGGGGTGAGTAGCCTTCACACAATGTTGAACCCACCGTTGTCGTTAATGATGATGGGCGACACCAATTTTTGGGCATCGCAGTCGTCGAGGGTGATGGAGAAGTCCCTGGTAGAGAGGCCAATAAGGGGGGAGCGTAACATATTTGACGAAGAGGGCATAAAGGGGTTGTCTGGCGAGGAGGAGACAAAGGGTCCCGCAGCCTTGACCCTTACTAAGGCCAATTTGGCTTGTATTAGGTTAGGATACCATATTCTCGAGTTAGTGAACCTCCAGGTTCCTCTGCCGGACGAACTTCCTGATCGTCCTTCGGAGGGAGCTGTTGCCATCTTTCTGATCGCCCTTCAATGCGGCCTCAAGCTCCCTCTACAAGGTATAGTTCGGCGGGTGCTCGCTTGTCTAGACTTAGCCCTCGGACAGATGAACCCTAATGGATGGAGGGCATTAATCGGTCGTGTCATCCTATGGTCCGAGCTAGAGCAACTCGAACTCACTGTCGAGGAGTTCCTCCACTTATACGAGTTGAAGCCAAACAAATATCACCCAGGCTGGTATTATCTCTCTGCCTGGCGGGGGACAGGAGGAAGCCTTATCACCGACCCCCCATCGTCTAATAAGAATTAGAGGGACAAGTGGTTTTGGGCCTCTGGATATTGGGAAGTGGCGGACCTGACCTTTCATCAACATTTAGTCCCTTCGGCGTTGACTGAACCAGGTCAGCATTCCTCGGACTTAACTCTTCCTTAGTTCTTCCTTAGTTGGTCGGTCTTTGAATGTTCTTGACTTGTTTAGGCGTGTCTTTTGTCCTCTTGCAGTTATTCCCAAGTATTTGACTCTGCTGAATGCTAGGTCTCTTACTCGGATCAAGGCAACAAGATCACTAGGGAAGGAGGAGAGGTTTTGGAGAGTGCTCCTTCAGCCCGAGCTTCTGCTTAAGTCGGCTTTAGATTCCACTCTCACCAATAAGAGCTTCGGTAGGGACTTTATCTGACCTATATGACTTGGTGAAATTTCATGGAATTTCGTAATTGAGTTTCCTCTTGCTGTGATGCAGAAATGCTTAAAGCTCGCCCTCTGTTGAGGCCCATTTCCAAATGTGAGGCCTCGCCCCTTGAGGAAGTTGCAGCACTGAAGAAGACGACCTCCAAGAGTCAGGGGAGGGTTGGTCCTTCGTCTCCTACTATCATTGTAGAGGGAGGAGATGAGGAAGCGGTAACGGAGCCTGCCCCTGCTGCTGTTGTAGCGACGGTCGAGATGACCACTCGTGAGGAGGCTCCTCCTACGGAGGTCCAGGGAGCTACCGAGCCTTCTATGGGGGATTGGCCTATGGAGACTGAAGAGACTGGCTGACCTTCTGCTAGCCTTCAGAGGTTCGGGAGGAGGAGGAGCGTCGAAGCGTCCACGGAGCCATAGAGGAGCTCCTACCTTGGGTTGATCGGAACGTGCCCAAGAGGGAATTCCTCAACACGCTGGACTCTCCCGCAAGTGTGATCCTTGCATTTGCGACGAAGAGCCTTCTTAGGGTAAGTGCGTTTCCATAGGTAGTTTATTTTTCTCCTTATTTATTCGACTTTGTACATTCTTTCTTTCTTTTCCTCGACAGCTTGCCCCTTGCATGCTGAAGGTGCATTGCAACATCACTTAGCTGCAAAGGCTAATGTGCGAGACCGATCAAAAGCTCGTGCATAAGGAATTTGAAGTCGAACAGTTCCAAGATGTGGCTGTTGCTGCGAAGGCTTGCACTTCTTCTTTAGAGATCGAGATGGACGCCACAAAGAAGCTTCTTGTGGAGGCTTCTGACAAGTTGGCCTGGCGAGAGGCTGAGCTAAAGGCGAAGCTTGAGGACACTTGGGCAAAGCTCAGGGAGACCGAGGCAAAGCTCCATAAGATTAAGGGAGAAACCCGATCAGCTTTCACCCTAACTCAGGAGGATGTTGTCAAAGAATACAAGTCTTCCCAGCCGTATGCAGAAGACAAATTCTTTGTACCAGCTGGGCTTCTTGAAGTGTGTTGAGGAGATCAAGGAGGCCTTTCCAGATGTTGACTCAGGCTCCGACGCATCTGGTGACAATGTTCGTACCAAATAGCCCACCCCCCCCCCCCGCCCGAGGCTTGACGATCGGTCCCCTTTTTGTACCCCCCTTTTTGTCTTTCAATGTAGCCTAATGTAATCGTGATCTTGGGAGTTTATCAATAGAATTTACCCTTTTATTTTTTAAAACCGTGTGTTCATTCGTAGATTTTTCTAAGTTAGGTAGATCGGACCAGGGTCGAATTTAATAAGTAGCTCGGATCCTTAAGATAGATCGGCCATAGGTCAGATCTTGTAAGTGGGTCGTCCCCAACAGAAATCATATTGTGAAATTTTTATTTACACTATCTCGAATATGATCGGTGTACAATAAACTTCAAATCAGCTTGCTAAGGACGATAGATATTGAGATGTTCGACGTTCTAGGGATGAGGCAGGAGCTAATCGTCTAGATTTTCTAGGCGATACGATCCAAGTCGGCTTGTACTTGTTACTACGTAAGGCTCTTCCCAATTCAGGCTTAAAGTTCCCAACCTTGGCTCCTTAGTGTTTTGGAAGGTTCTTCGAAGGACTAAGTCACCAGCTCGGAACCTCCTAACGTTCACCCTGACATTGTAGAAACGTGTCACTTGTTCTTGACGAACAGCAGTTCGGATCTGAGCTAGTTCTCTCCTTTTCTTGAGAAGGTCAAGACTTAATGATATTTGCTAGGAGTTCAGTTGTTCATCAAATGCTTCTATCTGAGCCGTTGGTAACCCAATTTCTACTAGAGAGACTGCCTCTTCTCCATAAGTTAAAGAAAAGGTAGTTTCCCCAGTGGCCATCCGAGTTGTAGTTCGGTATGCCCAAATGACATTAGAGAGTTCTTTGGCCCATGCTCCCTTGGCTTTTTTAAGCTTGGTTCGGAGGTGATGCTTGATGATCTTGTTGACTACTTCGACTTGTCCATTAGCCTGCGGGTGTCGCGGTGGGGAGTAAACATTGCAAATTCTGAGGTTTTCGTACATCCCTTGGAACTGCTTGTTATCGAACTGTTTTCCGTTGTCGGAGACAATCATGCGAGTAATCCCAAACCTACATATGATATTTTTCTAAACAAAGTCTGTAATCTTTTGTTTGGTTATCTTCGACAAAGGTTCGGCTTCAGCCCATTTCGTGAAGTAGTTGACCGCGACCACTAAAAACTTGGTATGACCTTTATCGGTTGGAAGAGAACCGATGATGTCGATGTCGATTCTCCACTGGGCAAATGACCATGGCCCAGTCACAGGTGTTAGTTCTTTGGGACGCTACTGAGGTACATTTACGAAATGCTGGCATTTATCACATTTTTGAGCAAACTGCTGAGCATCAGTCTGGATGGTCGGCCAGTAGTATCCTTATCGAATGACCTTATAGGCTAAGGCCTGTCCTACTAAGTGGTTTCCACAGATGCCCTCAAGGGTTTCCCTTAGAATGTACTCTGCTTCATCTGATCAGAGGCATCTGAGATAAGGGAGTTAAAATTCTTTCTTGTAGAGGATGTTGTTGACCATGGTCTAGTGAGTTGGTTTGCTCCATAGTCTGTATGCTTCTATCCGGTCTTTCGGTAGCTTATCTTCCCTGATGTACTCAATGATTGGATCCATCCACGTAAGTTCTGAGCTTACTAGAAGAGCTAAGGCGAGTTCGGCCTAAGGGAGTTAAAATTCTTTCTTGTAGAGGATGTTGTTGACCATGGTCTAGTGAGTTGGTTTGCTCCATAGTCTGCATGCTTCTATCCGGTCTTTGGGTAGCTTATCTTCCCTGATGTACTCAATGATTGGATCCATCCACGTAAGTTCTGAGCTTACTAGAAGAGCTAGGGCGAGTTCGGCCTCATCAATGCTCAGTTTAGTAAGGAATTCGATTGGGATGGATCTTAGAATATCAGCTTCATCCACAATGGCTAGCTTTGCTAACATGTTAGCTTTAGAATTTTCCACTTGAGGGATCAAGGCTACATTGCATTTTTGAAATCTTCCGATCGATTATTTGGCTTTCCATAGATAACCTTTTATGCATTCCTTCTTGGCTTGGTATGCTTCAGCTATTTAATTGACGACCAACTGGGAGTCGCTGAAGACTTCGAGGTGTTGAGCTCCCATATTGGCTACTAGCCTAAGTCCGACGGGCAAAGCTTCATATTCTGTTGTATTGTTGGAGGCTTAAAATCTAAATCTTAAGGCATATTGCATGCATATATGATCGGGGGTCTCCAGGACTATTCTGACCCCACTTGCCTTAGAGTTGGATGAACCATCAACATAGAGTGTCCACTTGGGTAGGTTTAGATCAACTTGGGAGTCAGATACGTGATCAGGGAAAATGTTTGTGACGGGTTCTAACCTAGGTAGATCGGTTTCTCGTCTGGATGAAGGAGTTAGTTCGACAATGAAGTCAGCAACTGCCTGACCTTTAATAGCTGCTCGGGCTTGATATTTGATATCAAACTCACTTAACTTGATCACCCATTTGGTCAGCTTTCCCGAAGCTTCTGGATTTTGGAGTACTTGATGGAGAGGATAATCGGTTAAGACGATGATGGTGTGAGCTTGGAAGTACGGCCGCAAACGTCGAGAAGAGATAACCAATGCCAACGCTAATTTCTCTAGACTTGGGTATCTAGTCTCGGCTGAAACTAGGGCTTTGCTAATGTAGTATATCGAGAATTGCTTTCCTCCGTGTTCCCTAATTAAAGCCGAGCCAACTGCTGCATCGAAAACAACCAAGTATTGCAGTAGAGATTCTCCTTACTCAAGTTTGGAGAGTAATGGAGGCAACCCTAGATATTATTTGAGCTTTTGGAAGGCTATTTTACATTCTTCTATCCAATCTGAAAAGGCCAAGCTATATGTCCTAGAGGGGGGGTGAATAGGACAATGCCAAATAAAAACTTATAACAGCGGAATAATAAAGAAAATGATAGCCAAATTAAATAATAATGCAGGAAAGAAAAACAACCTCAAAATTCAGATCTTGAGAGGTTGATACAAACGTTATTCTAAGGACAACCTTACACCAAAAACAGAGTTTATGGTAGGACAACCTTATTTCTAGAAAGGTCTTTGTATCAAGTCTCAAATCGAAGAGGAATACAAAAACAAATATGAACTGAATTGAAATAACTTGTAATTAAAAATGTATTGTTCTAAGGACAGCCATACACCATAAAAATGGCAGGGCAACCTTGCTGGAACAACTTTCAAATGAAATTGAAAAACAAGCTTATAAAGGAATAGCAGAAAGTAAATTCTAAGCTATTACAACATTCTCACAAAGCTTGAAATAATTACAACATTCACCACCATACATACATCCCACAAAAAGAATAAAAAAAATTAAAAGAATAAAATAAACAACCACAACACAAGGGTTTATAGTGGTTCGCCTGTGTGTTCACCAACTGTTATCCAACAGCCACACAAAAAGCTACTCCACTCCTAATATCCTCACACAGGGGATATTAGCGTTCACTAAAGATAGGTTTTCCCAGGTTCACCCAAAACCCTTACAATTGTGTCTTTGTATGTGGGCTTACACAATTAAAAATCCCCACTTCTGAGTTTTCTGGCTCTCCTCAGATAACCAATATAACAAGATTTTTCTGGCAAATCTTGAAAGAAACCAAAATAATAGAAAGGAATTTACAATATGTAAAATACCTGAATATCTCCTTCGTTGTAGCAGCCCGGTAGAACCAAATCAAAGTAGATGATTGAATGTCCAAGTTCAATGTCCAGTACTCGATTACAATGGTTCTAGTTCTAATTGATTTTAAATTAAACCAAACAGGGCTTGCCTTAATTGATTTTGATTCCAAAGAAAGGGAATAACAATTCCTCTTTTCAAATCAGATTGGAATAGCAGAAACAAAATCAATTAAAATAAAGCTAAGGAAAGAAGATATTAAATAAGCACACTTAGCTTAGATGGAGCACAAAATTATCTCTCAGAAGTTCGACGAAGATTGGCTTGAATACTATAATTAAATCGATGATTTCTTCTGAGATTCGTGCTCTATTTATAAGTGAAAAGATCAGGTCTTCGACTGGTCTAGAGTGCTCTACGACTAGTCGAAGCTCTAACAGATATTTGAAAAATCCGGCGGGATATGCTTTGACCATTCTACGACTGGTCGTAGCCCTCCTACGACTGGTCGTAGCCCTCCTACGACTGGTCGTAGGTCACCTACGACTGGTCGTAGGTTTCCTTCGACTGGTCGAAGAACGCAAAGACCCACTGGACTTCGAGTCGTAGATTCTACGATTGGTCGAAGAGTCGACACTGTTCCTACGATCGGTCGAACAGATTCCTGTGACTAGTCAAGCCTAACAGATTTTATCCGAATTTGTAACAAACTTACGATCGATCCAGGAAATTTCTTAGACTGGTCGAAGCAAGTCTAGGACTAGTCGAAGCAGACCTAAGACTGGTCGAAGAACAGACCAATCACATGTAAAATAACATTCGACTTATGTATCCGAAATGACCTACTTCTAAGGTCATCCTATGGTCAAACAAACCTCAATCAAGAAGTATGGACATTGAAACAAGAGACCATGAAGAATGAGCCTTGAAGTCTTGATGTAGACTAAACCTTGAAGTAGCTCAATCATGAAAGTGGCTTGAGTTTCAACTTGAGTCTTGAGTTCAGCTTGAGTCTTGCCTTGTACTTTCTTTTTCTTTTCAGCTTGAGTCTTGTGAGCAGTTCTTTCATTCAAGATCTTGAGTCATTCAAGATCTTGAGTCTTGTACTTGAGAGCTTTGCTTGATGTGAGCTTAGCTTGTTCATGTATGTTGATCCTTGAGAGAGCTTCACTTAAGCAGGTTATATATAACATAACAGTGATTTTGGCATCACAAATTTGACAACAAACAGGGATATAAACTATAGCACTTACAATCTCCCCCTTTGTCAAATTAGTGACAAAACACATAACCAAACAAAAGTAAAACAACTGGTTAATACATGCAAATCAATAAGCAACATTAAACATTCAACCAGTTTCAACATTCAACAAGATCAAACATATATTCTTCTTGACACCCCACTCCCCCTGAGTAACATAACCAATGCTACTCCTCTCACAATCACATTAACAATTAACAATAAACCATTCTCCCCCTTTTTGTCACAAGATGACAAAGGAGAACTAAATAAAGGAATGAGAGTAAACATGAGGAGGAAATAGAGTATAGCACAAGAGTCATAGAGATACTCAAGATAGCATCACAGATATCCAGCATAAATATTACATTAAGAACAAACATCCAGCATAGAATCCAACTCAAACTCAATCAAACAAGAGCAAAGTAATAAAGTTATTACATACCAAAAGTCTCATAGAAACTAGTCAGAATTAGAACTTGAAGATGGAGCAGGAATAGAAGGATCAAGTTGGTGCATGCCTTTGTTCAGGCGCCTAAGATATTTGCGCATGTATTTGAATTGCAAATCATGAGCAATAGACATGTTCTCCAACTTAACATTAATATTCTCAACTTTATCTTCTAATGCACTCAAACGTGCATCAACATCAGATGGTACAAAATCTGGATCATTAGCAGAGTCAGAATCCAGTTCCTCAAAAATATCATCCATATTAATATCAACACCGGCTTGATCAGACCACCACCACCACCACCTTGTTCGGGAAGATCCAACTTCATCTTATTAATATTTGTATTGTTGAAGATCAGATGATGGATTGGTGCTTCATCAACAGGCATATCGACTAACATATGAGTAGCCAATACAGTCATAAAGTATGCAAATGGAATGTCACTATGACCAGGATGGAGTCGAAACTGAAGAATGAAATGACAGATTAAGGAAGGCAAACAAATCTGAGTACCATTTGAGATAGCATGGATACCATTTGAAGTGAAACCCATGCTCCACGACTGGTCGTGGGTATCTACGACCGGTCGTAGTACGACTGGTCGTGTATACTCACGACTGGTCGTACAAACCCAAAAATTCAATATCTTGCAATTTACACAAAAATTGAAATTTAATCTAGCAAATATATACAATAATATACAAGAAGGCATAAATTATCAATTTAAAATGCACATGCCAAGATCAAATTTCATCTTTTTGAACCTGCTTTTATCAAGAGGTTTTGTGAAAATATCAGCACGTTGATCTTCAGTAGGAATATATTCTAGAGATATAACTTTTTCTTCTACTAATTCCCTTATATAATGAAATCTAATGTCAATGTGCTTAGTACGAGAATGCTGAATAGGATTTTTTGAAATATTTATCGCACTGGAATTATCACAATGTAATAACATAGTATCCTGTTTAATTCCATAATCACTTAGCATTCGTTGCATCCAAACAAGCTGTGTACATGCATTACCAGCTGCGATATAAGTGATATAGAATTTTGTTTCTTACTAAACCAGGAAACTAGACAAGTTTCAATGTAAAAACAACCACCACTGGTTGATTTTCTATCATCTAGATTACCAGCCCAGTCAGCATCCGAGTACCCAGCTAATTGAACATTGGTTTCATGAGGATACCAGAGACCGAGATTTACAGTTCTTGCGACATATCTAATAATTCGCTTGACAGCAATCAAGTGAGATTCTTTTGGATCAGATTGATATCTTGCGCAAATACCAACACTTAGAGAAATATCAGGTCTACTAGCAGTTAGATATAACAAACTACCAATCATACTCCGATAAAGTTTTGAGTCAACATTTTTACCATTAGAGTCTTTTGATAGTTTCAGGGTAGTACTCATAGGAGTATCGAAATTCTTGCCATTCTCAAATCCAAATCTCTTGATTAGATTCAAGGCATACTTAGATTGAGAAATGAATATTCCTTGATTGTTGCTTTACTTGCAATCCAAGGAAATAAGTCAATTCCCCAACCATGCTCATTTTAAACTGTGATTTCATCAAATCTGCAAACTCAGTAGTCAAGTCAGTACAAGTTGATCCATAAATGATATCATCAACATAAATCTGTACCATTAAGATATGATCATTATGTTTTTTAACAAACAGAGTTTTATCAAGATCCCATTTGAAAATTATGAGTTAAAAGAAATTTCGTTAGTTTCTCATACCATGCCCTAGGTGCTTGTTTTAATCCATAAAGTGCCTTTTAAGCCGATACACATAATCAGTATTTTTGGAATCTTCAAATCCCATTAGCTGTTCAACATAGACTTCTTCATGTAAATCGCCATTTAGAAAAGCACTTTTTACATCCATCTGATAGATCTTTATCTTTTTAAAACATGCAATGGATATAAATAGTCTGATAGATTCAAGACGTGCTACTGGCGCAAAGGTTTCATCGAAATCAATCCCTTCAATTTGAGTATAACCTTGTACCACCAGTCTAGCCTTGTTTCTAATTATATTTCCACATTCATCCGACTTATTTTTGAAAATCCATTTTGTTCCAATGATGTGTTTATCTTTAGGTCTTGGTACGAGATACCAAACATCATTTCTTATGAATTGGTTGAGTTCATCTTGCATCGCAACAATCCAGATTTCATCAGTGAGCGCTTCTTTTACGTTAGATGGTTCAATTTGGGATGTAAAACATACATAATTACATATATCCTCAAGTTGTCTACGGTGCGAACACCGGTGAGAGGGTTTCCAAGAATTTGTGTGGTTGGATGATCTTTAACAATCCTTACTCAGAATCAGTTTGATTTGATGAAGTATCGGGTTTATCAATGATTAGTACTTCATCATTATCTGAATTAGAAGTTGGTGTGTTTAAATGATCATCAATGACAACATTGATGGATTCTTGAATCACACCGGTCCTTTTGTTCAGGACCCTATAAGCTCGACTGTTTAAAGAGTATCCTAGAAAAATACCTTCATCACTCTTCGTATCGAACTTTCCCAAATTTTCACGATCACGTAAAATATAGCACTTCGCCAAAAACTCGAAAGTATTTAACAAGAGGCTTTTTATTGAACCACAATTCGTAAGCCGTCTTATTATTATCTTTTTTGTGTAGACTCGGTTAATAATATAGCAAGCTGTGTTGACTGCTTTAACCCAAAGATTTTTAGAGAGCTTCATGCTATTCAACATGACATTAGCCATTTCTTGAAGCACCCTATTCTTCCTTTCTACAATTCCATTTTGTTGAGGAGTTTTGGGAGCAGAGAATTCATGTAATATTCCTTGGTCGGTACAGAACTTCTCAAAATTGCTATTCTCAAATTCAGATCCATGATCACTACGAATCTTACTGATTTGAGAGGATTTTTCAGTTTGAATCCTTTTGAGAACTTTTCTTACTTCTTCAAGGGTTTCAGATTTATCCCTTAAGAAGACTACCCAAGTGAATCTGGTAAAGTCATCAACTATTACCAAGATGTACTTTTTCCCACCTCGACTTTCTGTTCTGGTAGGTCCTATCAGATCCATGTGGAGAAGTTCGAGTGGTCTTGATGTGGTATTTGAATTCACCTTTTTGTGTGAGTTCTTTGTTTGTTTGCCTATCTGGCACTCACCACATATTTTATCTAATTTCTGAAGTTTGGGTAAACCTCTTACAAGTTCTCGTTTGCTCAATCGATATAAATTTTGATAATGTACATGTCCAAGACGTTTGTGCCATAAATCAGTCTCGTCTGTATGGACCATGTAACATGTTTGATTAGATGAGCTGGATTCACTAATAATATAGCAATTTTCAGACGTTCTACGTCCAGTTAATATTACAGAACCCTTATTATTTAATATCTCACAGCTTTGATTAGAAAACCGAACATTATGGTTATTATCACATATTTGTGATATACTAAGCAAGTTGTGCTTTAGACCTTCAACGTATAAAACATTTTTAAACACAAGAAGATTAAAAAGTTGAACCGTACCTTGGCCTAAAATCTTGCAGTTGCTTCCATCACCAAATGTGACTGAACCATCAGTCATATCTTTCAGATCGGTGAATAAGGCTTTGTCACCTGTCATATGCCTGGAGCATCCACTGTCTAGGTACCACTTTGAATGACTTGTTGCTTTGAAAGCAGTGTGAGCAACCAAGCAGGTGACTTTAGGAACTCATTTCATAATTGTTTTGGGTTTAGGAACATAGTTGGTCTTCTTTTGTGTATACTTGTAGGAATGACCTATAGAGTTAGATTTTAATAGCTCCTTGAGTAAATCAACTATCTTTTCAGCTAGTGGATTTTGA
Organism: Magnolia sinica; assembly: GCF_029962835.1. Lineage (NCBI taxonomy): Eukaryota > Viridiplantae > Streptophyta > Magnoliopsida > Magnoliales > Magnoliaceae > Magnolia > Magnolia sinica. The sequence continues at coordinate 47,482,930 of NC_080584.1, read as the reverse complement.
TTCTGATTAAAGTTGACATGGCTGTTTCTAGGTTTTTGAAAAGTTTTTGAATTTTTAGAAAAATCTTGATAAGTACTTTTCCCTTTTGAGTTTGAGGACTCTCCTTTAACAAATATAGGAGGAGTATACTTTTGTTTAGGAGGTTGATTTTTATCATAGCCCAACCCGGATCGATCGCCACATTTTCTTGATCCGGATAACAATTTTTCTAACTTTGGATCACCTTGGGCATATTTCCATGTGTCCTTTAAACTCAGAAGAGAGGAAACTTCAGTTTTAAGTTTCTCAATTTCAGATTTTAAATCAACAATTTGAGAGTTTTTAAATTCCAAATCGCATTTTGATTTTTCAAAATTATCTGAAATTTGTGATTTTTCTAAGACAAGCGATTCAAAACAATTTTTGAGTTTAGAAAACTTTTCTTTTTGAAGTTTAAGCTTGACAGCAATTTTACAACTTTCCTTATATAGGGCATTGTAAGCATCTTGAAGATCATCTTCATTTTCACATTCACTATTCAGATTTTCTTCACTTGTAGAGTCATTATTTGAAAATGTGAATTTGGCTAGAGTCATAAGAGCTTTAACCTCATTGCCCGACTCAGTTTCAGAATCTTCTGATTCAGAAGAAACTTCAGAATCGGATGATTCATCCCATGTAGCCAACATACCCTTCTTCTTGGGTTTGTCCCTTTTAGGACATCTATTTGCTAAGTGCCCATATTCTAGACGGTTGTAACATTGACTATCTTTCAAAGATTTTCGAGATTTGGGTCTAAACTTCTTTTGTCATTTGATTTTTGAAAATCAACCCTTTTCTTGCTTTTGAAAATCTTATAAAATTTTTAGCCAAAAGAGCCATATCATCTTCTGAATCAGATTCTTTTGAATTACATTTAGAAGATTTTAGCGCGATAGATTTACCTTTAGGAGCTTTAAAGTTTAACTCGTAGGTTTGTAGAGAACCAACTAGTTCTTCAACCCTCATATTATCCGTATCACGAAGTTCTTGGATCGCGGTTACTTTAGAATTGAACCGTTCGGGAAGTGAGCGTAATATTTTTGCACATACTTTACTTTCTGGGATTTTATCGCCAAGACCCCACATTGAGTTTACAATGTCATTCAATCTAGTGTAAAAGTCCATAAACATCTCATTTTCCTCCATATGAATTTCTTCAAATCTGGTTGTGAGGAGTTGGACTTTAGATTTTTGACAATTGTAGTACCCTCGTGTGTCATTTCTAATGTATCCCAAGCTTGCTTTGCGGTACAAGAAATGATTCTTTTGAACTCATCCGGTGATAGTGCGCAAGTAATTGCATTTAGTGCTTTAGCATTTGCACTACTCTCACTTTTCAAGGGTGGTCCATTGGTAATATGGTGTGGTTTTCATAGACTTTGAACCATCAACCCCAATAACTTCCATGATAGGAGGATTCCATTCAGTCACTGTGGCTTGCCAACTTTAGGAACCCATTTCATAACTGTTTTGGGTTTAAGAACATAGTTGGTCTTCTTTTGTGTATACTTGTAGGAATGACCTATAGAGTTAGATTTTAATAATCATCGAAGAATTAAATCCAAGAATTAAAAGGAGCTATTAGGCTTTGATACCACTTGAAAAGGCCAAGCTATATGTCCTAGAGGGGGTGAATAGTACAATTCCAAATAAAAACTTATATCAGCGGAATAATAAAGAAATTGATAGCCAAATTAAATAATAATGCAGGAAAGAAAAACATCCTAAAAATTCAGATCTTGAGAGGTTGATACAAACCTTATTCTAAGGACAACCTTACACCAAAAACTGAGTTTATGGTAGGACAACCTTATTGCTAGAAAGGTCTTTGTATAAAGTCTCAAATCGAAGAGGAATACAAAAACAAATATGAATTGAATTGAAATAACTTGTAATTAAAAATGTATTGTTCTAGGGACAGCCATACACCATAAAAATGGCAGGCAACCTTGCTGGAACAACTTTCAAATGAAATTGAAAAACAAGCTTATAAAGGAATAGCAGAAAGTAAATTCTAAGCTATTACAACATTCTCACAAAGCTTGAAATAATTACAACATTCACCACCATACATACATCCCACAAAAAGAATAAAAAAATTAAAAGAATAAAATAAACAACCACAACACAAGGGTTTATAGTGGTTCGCCTGTGTGTTCACCAACCGTTATCCAACAGAGCCACACAAAAGCTACTCCACTCCTAATATCCTCACACAGGGATATTAGCGTTCACTAAAGATAGGTTTTCCCGTTCACCCAAAACCCTTACAATTGTGTCTTTGTATGTGGGCTTACACAATTAAAAACCCCACTTCGAGTTTTCCTGGCTCTCCTCGGATAACCAATATAACAAGATTTTTCCGCAAATCTTGAAAGAAACCAAAATAATAGAAAGGAATTTACAATATGTAAAATACCGAATATCTTCTTCGTTGTAGCCACGGTAGAACCAAATCAAAGTAGATGATTGAATGTCCAAGTTCAATGTCCAAGACTGATTACAATGGTTCTAGTTCTAATTGATTTTAAATTAAACCAAACAGGGCTTGCCTTAATTGATTTTGATTCCAAAGAAAGGGAATAACAATTCCTCTTTTCAAATCGGATTGGAATAGCCGAAACAAAATCAATTAAAATAAAGCTAAGGAAAGAAGATATTAAATAAGCACACTTAGCTTAGATGGAGCACAAAATTATCTCTCGAAGTTCGACGAAGATTGGCTTGAATACTATAATTAAATCGATGATTTCTTCGAGATTCGTGCTCTATTTATAAGTGAAAAGATCGTCTTCGACTGGTCTAGAGTGCTCTACGACTAGTCGAAGCTCTAATGATATTTAAAAATCCGGCGGGATATGCTTTGACCGTTCTACGATTGGTCGTAGCCTCCTACGACTCGTCGTAGGTCACCTACGACGGTCGTAGGTTTCCTTCGATCGGTCGTAGGTCCTGCAAAGACCTGGACTTCGAGTCGTAGATTCTACGACGGGTCGAAGTGCGTCGACACTGTTCCTACGATCGGTCGAACAGTTTCCAGGACTAGTCGAAGGCTAACAGATTTTATCCTGAATTTGTAACAAACTTACGATCGATCCAGGAATTTCTTAGATCGGTCGAAGCAAGTCTAGGACTAGTCGAAGCAGACCTAAGACGGGTCAAAAGACCAATCACATGTAAAATAACATTCGACTTATGTATCCGAAATGACCTACTTCTAAGGTCATCCTATGGTCAAACAAACCTCAATCAAGAAGTATGGACATTGAAACAAGAGACCATGAAGAATGAGCCTTGAAGTCTTGATGTAGACTAAACCTTGAAGTAGCTCAATCATGAAAGTGGCTTGAGTTTCAACTTGAGTCTTGAGTTCAGCTTGAGTCTTGCCTTGTACTTTCTTTTTCTTTTCAGCTTGAGTCTTGTGAGCAGTTCTTTCATTCAAGATCTTGAGTCATTCAAGATCTTGAGTCTTGTACTTGAGAGCTTTGCTTGATGTGAGCTTAGCTTGTTCATGTATGTTGATCCTTGAGAGAGCTTCACTTAAGCAGGTTATATATAACATAACAGTGATTTTGGCATCACAAATTTGACAACAAACAGGGATATAAACTATAGCACTTACACAATCCACGACCTATTTTCCCTTCAGCTATTTGAAGAAGGGGAGACATTTGTCTGTAGCTCGGGACACAAAGCGATTGAGTGCGGTGATTCTTCCTATAAGCCGTTTGACGTCTTTAGTCATCTTTGGTAAATTCATATCAAGCAGAGCTTTGATCTTTTCAGGATTTTTTTCGATCCCTCATTGACTGACCAAGAAACTGAGGACTTTCCAGAGCTAACCCTGAATGCTCATTTGCTCAGATTCAACTTCATCTTGTATTCACGAAGAACGAGGAACATTTTCTCAAGATCAGAAGTATGGTCTGTGGCCTTGATGCTCTTAACGAGTATATTATTGATGTAGACTTCAATGGTTCACCTTATTGATGGGGCGAACATCTTTTGACTAGCTGCTAATAAGTGGCTTCGGCATTTTTCAATCTAAACGGCATAACTCGGTAACAAAAAAGACCTTTCTCAGTGACAATGGTTGTTTTTGTCTTATCATACTGATGCATTACAATTTGATTATAAAAAGAATAAGCATCCATAAAACTAAGTAGTTCATGCCATGAGGTGCTGTTGACAAGCTGATCAATTCGAAGAAGGGGAAAACTATCTTTGGGACAGGCTTTGTTCAGGTTTATGTAGTCAACACAGACCCACCATTTCCTATTAGATTTTTTGACTAAAACTATGATGGCTATCCAATCTGGATAGTAAACTTCCTCGATGAATTTGGCTTTAAGAAGTTTGTTGACTTTTTCCCCGATCACTGCATATCATTCAGGGCTAAGTGCGCGACGCTTCTGTTGAATCGGTCGATGGTCGCGGTAGACATTCAGGCGATACATGATGCCTTTTGGGTCGATGCCGAGCATGTCCTCATGAGACCATGAGAAAACATCTACATAATGTCGAAGGAGGGCTATCATTCTATCCCACAATGGAGGCGCCAGGGACAACCCAACTTGGACTGTTCTTGATGGGTCAGAATCGTTGATCGGGATGAGAAAAAGATCCTCCACACGAGACTCTCTTTCTTTAGAATCCTTGTGAGGATCCAAAGAGGCGACGGTTATCATCTGGTGTGAAGCCCTTAGCGCCATCGTGTAGCACTATCGAGCTTCATGTCAATCTCCTTTAACTGTCCCGATGCCCTGTTCAGTCGAGAATTTCATGGCCAGGTGGTAGGTTGAGACTACAGCTCACAAAGTGTTAAGAGATGGTCGACTGAGGATTGCATTGTAGACGAACGGGCAATCTACTACCAAGAAGTTGATCATCATAGTCACCTGGTTATGCCTGTCTCTGGCCATTAGTGGAAGCTGTATTGATCCTTCTGGTACGACCTTACCACCAGAGAAATCGAGCAGTAGAGTCTTGACAGGTCGAAGTCTAGACCGACCAACTCCCATTTTATCAAACGCCTGTGCAAAGAGGATGTCTACCGACGATCTAGTGTCCATGAGGATTCGGAACACTTTACAATTGGCTATGTTCAGGGTGACCATGAGCATGTCATCGTGTGGATAGTGGATTCCTCGGGGGTCCTCTTTGGTAAAGGTCAGGCTGCAAGTCTCCACCTTTTTCTCTTTCGAAGGTCGACTGGTTGTGAGGATTTCATGTTCTGAGTCGGAATGAACAATGCTTCGTGCATGGGCTTTTCGAGCTTGATTTGAATCTCTTACACCCCAGGGCCTTTGAAGATGGTGCAGATTTCTCCTGTTGGTTCATTATTGACAGGCTGTGCGTCTTTTGTCGCAGCCCAATTTTCTCGATGACTGACTTACTCTTCAAGGTGACCGCTACGAATAAGCGCCTCGATTTCTTGCTTGAGGTCGAAGCAGTCGCACGTCAGTTGACCATGATCTTAATGGAAGAAATAATATTTTCTTTTGCCCTTTTTATTAGGATCAGATTTCAACTTGCTCGGCCAACTAAGGATGCGCTTGTCCTAAATATCCATCAAGACTTGTTCGGGCGTTTTATTAAAAGGAGTGTACGTCTTGAACCTATTGTCAGGCCGTTTATTTGGTCGATGGTTGTCGCGTGATTTGTCGTCCTTCCTCTTTCTGTTCGTAGTGGTTGAACCTGGTTTTGCCCTTGTCTATTGTTCTTTGGTTGGGGGAGCTTTGTTCTGGATGGCCTCTTGTAGGACACAGGCTTCTTAAACATTAGCATATTTCTGCGACCTATTTGGTAGATCGTCCATTGTCGTTGGAGGGTTTTTATCCTGTGGGAAGAGGAATTGGTGATCTGTTAGTCCTCCCATGATCTTGGTTAGGGCGAGCTCTTCAGTATGCTTTCGAACTTGTAATGCTTCCAGGTTGAAGCGTTTGATGTAATCTTTCAATAGTTTGTCATCCTTTTGAATGACATGAAGGAGGTGGGTAGCCGATTTAAGTATTTTCTTTCCCCCGATAAAGTTTGTGATGAAGACTTGGCTAAGTTGGGAGAACAAGCTAATTGAGTTCGGCTTCAAATGCTTGAACCACAGTTGGGTAGCTCCAGTTAGGGTTAGGGAGAAAGCTCAGCACATTACTGTGTCAGATGTGTTGTGGAGTTCCATATAGACCCTAAAGGACTCTATATGCTCCAATGGGTCGATATTTCCTGAGAACGGAGTAATTGGAGGAAAATGGAACTTGTCCGGTAGTCGTGCCCATATGATGTCGGTGGTAAATGGAGGTTTAGATCCCTCCATTATTGCTTCCATCGGAGTCGGTGCATTAATGCGGTAAGCTTCTTGCATGTCCCCGATCTGACCACGAAAATCCTTGAGCTCGACCTCCCAAGGCTCACCGCTTTTGGCAGTAGCTTCGACTAGGGCTTTGCCGCATTTCTTCCAGTCTAGCTCGTGGTGTAGGTCGGAAGCGAGCAAAGCTGCAGTCCCAGAAACATGAGAAGGTGTTGGTTTGGTTAAGCCTTGTCGTCGGATCCTCTGAGAGGTGGCATGTGTGCTGGAAGGATGGAGAGGATTGTGGCCTGTTTGTTCATCCTCCCTGTTGGTCTTCTGTACTTGCTGAGGCTACAGTTGTTCCAACAATTGCCTCATGAAGTTCATGTTGTTGTTCAACATTTCAACCTGCTGTTCGAGGGAGTTCAATAGACCTCCTTTGACGTGAGACCGCTGTCCTTGCTTCCCGGGGCCAGAATCAGCATGATGTTGGGAAGAGGAACCCCGATGACTATCAGGCTGCTTCTGGCGGGGATTAGGTCAGGTTTAACAGGGGAGATTTGGATCTTCTTCTTCCCTTTGGCCATTGTAGTCTCTCTAGTAAAGTAGGGAACAACTTTGATTTCTTTCCCATAGACGGCGCCAAAATATTGATGTAGTTTTCTAGTAGACCCTCTTTGCTACTCTCGAGAACCTGCACACAAAAAAAGAGACAAAGGAGACCTTGGCTAGTACAGGGGACCCTTCAATGCCTAAGTCAGGACCTTTGGTCTTGGAAGGAGATGATCTCTTTGGAAAAGAGTCACCAGTCGTGTTTTAGATAGAGTATGTGTACCTTATAATGGCTAAAGGCTCTTTTATTTATATGAGAGGGATGACCACATAGTAGGAAGTCTTCCCCATTCAGGATTCCTGATACTCCGGAGATCTTCCCGCACGGGTATCTAGATCCGCCAAGGATCTCCCCAAGATAACGGACGCCCGAGATCCACGGGACCCGATCTTATCTCCCGAAGATATTGAGAAAAATCTGCAGGCCGTTTAAGAGATCCTTAGGCTGTTCATTCGGGGAAAGGTCCAAGAGGTCGGACGGTGGAGGCGTGCCATACCCTGGAGGTAGGTAATATCGAGTTGTTCGATAGATCAGCATACGCCTGAAGTCGTTCTACAGATTAGCATTCACCTTAGTTGACCTCCGATGGCCATTAGCCTTGTCGGAGACAGTGTTGACCTATGGCCGAGTTATAGCCGACCTATGATCGGGTCGACCTATAATCGACCTATTGCTGACCTATAACCATCGTGTAGTTGTGCCGACCTATTAAATAGGTCGGCTATTGGTTGAGTGGGCCTATGTCTGTGCCGACCTACTTTAGGTCGGCTTTTCTTGACCAGTAAATGTCTCATAAGTAGTTTGCCCATTGGGTCTGTGCTGGTTGTAAAGTTGGTCCCTTTTTATAGGTCGAATTATTTTTCCCCTAACAAGTATGATTCACTTTTTTTACGTGCTTTATTCTTAGGATCATGCTCTTAAATTTATTTTTGAATCTAATGATAGAAGTAAATTCAATACATACCCGATGGTGGGCCCTACAGGTAGCGTTCAAAGACCCTATAGTAGGGCCAAGTACATTGAGAGATCTCATTTCTATCTTTTGTAGTTTTTTTCGAGTGCTTTTTTTTCCCTTAGAAGCTTCCTTTATGGGACCCACTGCCATTCTTTGGCCTACTTCCGTCTTCGATGTTCAAGTTTCCAGCATTCAAGTATACGACATGCCATTCTTTGGTGTTATTTTCTCTAATTGCATTTATTTAAAAATTCTACTTTTTCAAAGCTTCCTCCACGGGATCTACCACCATGCATGCACACACTATTTTTTAGCGGACTTGTCTCTTGCATTCCATTCTCTGACATTTTTTTTCTTCGAAGGAACGATAGTTAGAGTCTTCTATTTTCCATCCTACTATTCACTGACCTTATGCCTACAATATCAACATAAGAATTAAGAAAATGGATAATAATAATAACCCATTTTAGTGGCATTGTATTGCAAACATATTGATTAAACCAAAATTATTTTGGTGTTAGCTCTGAACCAACCACAACCATTATTAAATGACAAACATGACCCTTAATGGATGACAACCACGACCCTTACTACATGTTAACCCTAACCCTCTGTACATGACAAACTTTAACCTTAGTACGTGACAACCATGAACCTATTTTTATTGTAAGCATAATAATCCCTCCTCCCCCTTTCAGGTACACCTAAATTTGAAGATCATGACTATTTACTCAATCCTATGCTATTATGATGGAGAGTCTATATGAAAATAAGAGTTTCTCGTATAAGGGTAAAGACTCAAAATATGTTGTTATGAGCAATTAAATTATCTACTAGGATATTGTAGCTAGAATGCATAAGATTATGGACACAACATTAGATGAATATAATGTGAGAATGAATGTTGTGTACCCCGGGCATGTCACGGATCACTTCCTCCACACACTATCAAAGACGATGAAGATGTACTAACGTATATTATTTTCTTTGGACAGAATCCAAATTTTCAAATACCTCTGTATATAGAGAAAGTGAGGTGTACAACTATTGACCAAGAGAGGAGCACAAACATTCATAGTCATTCTACACTTGCCCGAGTGGTAGATTCTCAGGAGTTTTAACTTCCAGTAAAGGGTTCGAGTACCCGTAGGTGGTGAAATTCCACCAATGTGAGTGTGTGGGGTGGCGTGTGTGTGCGTGTGTAAAAAAAAAAACATAATGTGTCATGATATTGAGCCTGATGTTTAGAGTTACCCTGAATATATTCCCATATATCCCTAAATCGGGATCTACTTTTGTGTGTTATGAGCAATCATCTTTTCGATTGTTGGATAGCAAAGATTGTACAAATATCTATGGGCCATCAACCAATGCACCGAGACATGTTTAAGTAGTTGATTGTTGTAGGCGACTGTCTTTTCACTTATTAGATAGGGAAGACTGTACAGATAACCTTAGGCCATTAGCTAACGCACCAAGACATATTCCAACCATAGACAATTTTGAGCGGAAATCTTTTCGCTTTTTGAATAACAATGACTATATAGGTATCCCGTGCCATCAACCAATGCACCTAGATATGATCCAATGATTGATAATTATGAGCGACCATCTTTTCATTTGCTGGATAGCAAAGACTGTATAGATATCCCAACCCATTAACCAATGCACAATGTCATGATCCAATGGTTGACAATTGTGAGAGGCCATCTTTTCACTTGCTAGATAGTGAGGATTGTACAAATATCCCCAGCCCATCAATCAATGCACTGTGTCATGATCATTTAGTTAACTTCACTCCGTCATCATGTAACCTGAATGTAGGCTTATCAATCAGTCAAGAATATAGAGATATTCCTGTATCATCAACTCAATCGGGACATGCTTTAGTGAATATTGTGATAAAGTCATCTGATATCTTGCTACTAGATATACGTCTAGCCGATGTTGCATTCATCAACGTGAATCTTTTAAGATATCCGAATGTGGTGGATAACCCCAATGAAATAGCTATCAGATAAATGTTTAAGGATAAATGCCAACTAAAGAATATTTTGAACAAGTATGTAATGTAAAACCACTTCTAGTACAAGGTTTTGAAATCAAACATGCAGAGATGCACAGTTAGATGTCTTGCAAAAAATTATAGTTGGATGATGCACGCATCAATAGTAGACGACACTAGGGCTTTCAAAATAAAGACATACTGGTATGAACACACATATAACATTTCTTCTGAGGCGATAAGTTATTTTTAGGCAAGTTTTGAGGAGAATGGGAGTAATTATCATAAAGCAACTTCTAAGAGAATGGGGAGACATTATCGTCAAGAAAACGGTAAGATAAGTAGTGAGTTTGTTGGTAGCCACATCAAGTCGGGTCTACTTTAAAGGCCAAGAGATATTATGAATGAAACGTATGAGAAATACGTACTTGATATCGGTTATAAGAAAGCACGAAAGGATAAGGAGATTGTAATGAAAGAGGATTTGGGTTCTTATGAGGACTCAACTATGTGTTCTTTATGGACACAACTCTACACTCCCTGCTTTCCTGAACACAACCCTAAGCTCCCTATCTCATGCATAATACATTATTACGCTACTTATCTCATGCTTGGCACATCCTAATACTTATATTTCTAATTTCTCTCATTTTAATGAAAGCTTTACACTGTTACTTATCGAACCATGTAAATCTTTGTACCCCTTATCATTTACCAATTTGCATTAGAATGAGGAGGAAACATATAACGTTACTATAAAGGTTCCATATCCAACATTAGGTGGGCTCAGGGCTTACCCTATAAGGACCCGTATACCTCTAGTAACCAATTGATGTTGAGGCCTGTGCCTTTAGGGATCCACACCCTCTCAACTGCACCTTACATTTCTTCAAAGGCTCCACCTTCTACAAGCTCATGGACCATTTATGCATTTAGAATATATTGATCCCCCTTAAGTGGTGAGTTCATTGTAGTTATTTCATTCATATGAAGCACGCTTATTTTCCACTATTTATGCTTTGCATTAAAATGAAGGGTATCTCCCGATTAAATATATTAACGGCCGATGCTAGAACACAACTTAAAATGTATATTTCCTTTCTTATATATAGCTCAGTAATGATCTACAAATGCTTATGGAAGTCATCTCAATCTCCTAAAATTCCATGTCAACAACCTTGTACGTAGGTGTGAGCTCTTTATGTATAGTGATTACCATAACTTTACAAAATAAGTGATTTTACTTACACAACTTGTCATAATGCTTTATTGCATCATTACAATTTGCTAAGCTTTCATTTTTGAACTTCATATAGAGTATGTGAAATATTATCCTCATCTAAAAGGAATCTCATGGCACGAGACTAATTACTATAGTTGTTAGCATCAAACTTCAGACCCTTAATTTGTTTAATAATTTAACTTTTGATGTTTATATCTACATTGTATAAATCTCACTACTTAGCTATGATCAAGTATATCAGCTTCAATATTTAGCATTTTACAAGTTATACAAATCTTTATCTTACAAAACTAACTAATCTATCTTAAATAAGATTTGCAAATCCATATACCCAGACTGTCCGGTGCTAAAAAATTAAGTTATCAAGTTATGCATCATTTGGTGGTTCAGACAAGCTCTTCCTAAGTTATGCACACAACCTTATACAAGAAAATAATCCTACCAATATATTTTCAAAGTTTTAATGATAAAGATGTAGTGATCTAACATATTAAGCTAAGAGATATTATCTACAATTCTTTATCATAAGAATTAATGAAAAATTAATGTTAATCTTATTAATGGAACTAATCATCACCATTGATTATCATTGTTGATGATGGATCTGATCATCATTATTGATGATCACCTTTGATGATGGATTTAATCATCACCATTGATGATGAATCCAATTACTAGTAGATACATGATCAATGTAACGGATTAATCACGAAGAACGTACATGTTTAAATAAAATGTGCACACACATGCATCAATAATGAGGAAACATTAAATTATTATGGATTGTATATTTTAGGCATCTTGCAAATTTTGTGACCCACTATTATTATTAGAATACAATCACGATATCAAAATCAATATAATATCTTGTTATTAAAATGACTTTACTTTAATCCATACATTAACCAACATCATGATTAATGCAACGGATTAATCACGAAGAACATACACATTTAAATAAAATGTGCACACACACGCGTCCATAACGAGGAAACATTAAATTATTATGTATCACAAATTTTAGACATCTTGAAAATTTTGTGGCCCACTATTATCATTAGGATATAATCACAATATCAAAATCAATATAATATCTTATTATAAAAATGACTTTAATGCATACATTGACCATCATCATCACTGGAGATATAGATCGTTGATCGTAAAAATGGGTTGCACCATTTGATAGATCTCACACACAAAAAAAAAAAAAAAAAAACTATTCGACTTTTCAAGTTATGGCTTATATCATTCCACAAATGGCCAAATAAGGCCTTCAACAAGATTAATTAAATTTAAACAATTAGAAAGATAATGATCTTAGAATTATACACACATCCTTTTACGCACATATATGAGGCCCACATGTGTTGTCCAAATGCCTATGAACGGCATATGATGGTCACCATATAATGGCATAGAGATAAAGAATTAATGGTATCAACAAAACCAATATAAAACCTCATTAATTATTAATAGGCTAAGCCCATATTTGGGCCCACATGATTAAAGGATCATCGAAAACATTTTAACAACTATTAATGTTGTCCATAGTTTTCATCAAACTAAGCCCATGATGTAGATCAATCCCAAGTGTTGACCAAAGCAAGCCCTTTTAATACCCAACTCAGGCTCATTCCTAGGCCCATCTTCATCTCTTCATTTCTCTTATTTATTTCTCAACCTTAGGGTTTATAGAAAAACCCACCTCATTCTCGGTGGTATAGGAGTTAAAGGGAAGCAAAGTCAATAATGACGATGACAACTGTTACAACCATAGTTTTCGATGGTTGTGGCCATAGTTGTTGTTGCCACTATGCAATCATGAAAGGAGCTAAAGGGAAGCTGTAAGACCCGTAACCTTGCAAGACCTTTCATATGCCTCAACTTCTGCATTAACATGTTCTTGGCGGACCAGATTGATGAGTTTTGATTGCGACTCTATTACAATACCATGACACCTTGAGACTTGTACTCTAGCGACCATGCTGGCGCTATGATTCCAATGCCATGTAGCATGCCCCATTGTGACCCATATATTAGAAGTTGCAGTTTTGGCCCAATTTGAGGTGGGTCGCGCAATGAACGCGGATCCCACTTGCATAAATATCAATGTTGTCCAATCAATCAATCAATCCATTAGCCCATTAATTAAGTCATCCATCACTCATGTCTCTCTCCCCATTATTCAAAGAAGCCCATGCCTCCCATCATGCAACCTATGCCTTGCCCATGCCTAGCCATCCCTCTCTCATTCTTTCTCTCCCCATTATACCTCTCCATCTTCTTCTAATTCCCTCCCTATCATAAAAGTTCTACCGCAAATCCCCTAACCTCCTCTCATTTCAACCACACAATGTGGACCACCTCATGTGGCCCACTATAATGTTTATTTTCTAATCCAACATGTTGTTAGGTGTATAGAGTTTTAGATGGTGAAAAACACCAAGCTTGGTTTAATCCAAAGCTCCTTAGCCCCGCCATGATTTGGTCAATATGATGGACGAAGTGGATTTGTTTAAGTGGACCCCACCACCCCTAAAGACATAAGAGAGAAGGTAGCAACGCTAACTACCATTAGACGTTATAACGTCCAGAGACGCTGCCCAGCAGCTTGCTGGTAGAATTCTTGAGGAGACCACCGTGTGGGCCCACTCATGGGCCCAAGCATGATGAATATGTTTCATCCACTCCGTCCATCCGCTTCCTCAGATAATTTTGGCCGTTGAGCCTAAAAATAAAGTTGATTCATATCAGAGGTGGGCCACGCCGTGTGCGGAGAAGGGGCTAGTGAGCCCAAGCGTCAGGGACATTGCCCGCACGGGGCTAGCAGAGTGGGTACCCACTCATGGGACCCACCTTGGTGCATTTCTTTAATCCACACCACCCATAGGTTTTCACGGCTCATTGTAGTCCTTAAGACAAAAAATGAGGCTGATCCAACCATCAGGTGGACCACACTACACGCGACGGTGGGGTTCGGAGCACCACCCTCACGTCAGTCATGCTGACGTGGGGTGGGGGTGTCCCCCACTCGTGGACCCCACCATGATGAATATGTTAAATTCACGTCGTCCACATGTTTCTCTAGATCATTTCAGGCCATGGACCGAAAATGAGGTAGATTCGGGTTTTAAGTGGCCTACACCTATAAAAATAAGTTTATCTTGTCGAAAGCTTCTAAAGCCCACCATGGGGTCCCTGTTCGTCCAAACCAGTCCAATTCAGGGCCCATTAGACCTCGCTCGAGCTAACTTACGCGATGGACGTAGTAGATCATCCTAGTGGGCCCGCTTTGATAGTGTATCCAAACCATAATTAAAAAAATAAAAAGAATGAGGGTGACAGCTGCTGGCAACACCCTGGGTGGACAGACACCCAGCGTGGGCGTGGATTGGGGCCCACTCGTGGACCACCCATGATGTATTTGACTTATCCACTTCGTTCATCCATGTTGCCATATCATGTTAGGACATGGGGCCAAATATTAGACCGATCCGAATCTCAGGCGAACTACACCGAAGGGAAAAGTGGGTGGGTATTGCTGCCCATTTTGGGCAGCACATGGGGCCCACTCGTGGGACCCACCATGATGTATGTGTTTCATCCATGCTATTCATCCGAATCTCTTGCTCGTTTTAACCATTGGACCCTGAAATGAAGCTGATTCATATCTTAGGTGGGCCACACCATAGGGAACTATGGGAGTGGAAATCCCCCTGAATGTGGGATCCATTGGATTTGGGATTCGTTGGACTTGGGAATCCCTGAATGCTGGATCCCTTGGATTTGGGGCTCTCTTGGACCTGGATTCTTGGATTTTTGGAATCCCTTGGTTATGTTTGGCACCCTGGATTCAAAATCCCTATAATTTTAAGTTAAATGGGTAGTGTATTTATATGGTTCGAAATTAATTAATAAATCAATTTTAAAATCCCTAATTGGTGTATGTAATGTTGACACTATGGTTGTATTAAACCCGTTGAGGCATATACTTTGCTTGAAATGATGAAATCCTAAGACTCAGATGGGCCTTAAGCACAAGATCACATCCTAGTGACTAACCAACCATTTATAAATGTCGATGGCATTATCAATGTTTAAACAGTGCAGATCATCCTATTAGGCTAATTATAGTGATGTCGATGATAACCTGATTGTCTTTGGATATCATCACCGGGCCATGCGCCCAATAAATTAGTAGCCTAGTGGCACACATGTTGCCCATGTGGGTGTCCATCCAGGTCATTCCCAGTAGACCTCACCTTGGCATATGTATCTATTCATGCCTTACATTCAGTTAGGGCCTATTTGGATTGACGTATAACAGTGTATTGTATTGTATCCAAGTACTGTTCATGTATACATTCGAGAGAAATCATTATACATCCACATCAATAGATGATAAATCAATGTTTGGATCAGAGTGCTTGTTTGGGTAGGTATATAAATGCATCCAGAGATCAATGTTTGGATATGACATATTAGGGCTGCGTAGTGTATATACATATAATATTGAGGTCGACTAGAGCTAGCTATTCCCATTGCGAGGTTTCTCAAAGTTGAATGTCAGTGCTATGTGGGCCCCTTAATGATGTTTGCGACCCATCCACGCTCTATATCTATTTCATTTGCCAGATCGTGTTTGAATTAGGGCCATGTAGCCAATCGATGCCGTCTAAGCAGAGTATTGGCACACATAGGATCCAACATCAGAGACATTTTCAATTTTGGGAGGTGATCCGATTCCAACCATGCATCTACTAATTGTGTGTAATGCCCCAATTTTTCAAAACCCGAGTATATGACCCATTTTCTAAAAACCCGAGTGTTAACCTTTAAAGATAGTCAAATTCTGGTGTATTTTTCTTTTCTTTTCTTTTCCTTTCAGAGTAAGTAGTTTAACGAAAGATGGACAATCAAACATAAAGGAAATTTGTATTTGTAATTATAATATACGAGCGGTTGTCCATAATGACTTACACAAACCAATGTCTCTTATAATAGCCGATAAAAAAATTATATAATTTTATATAAGAGAAATAATAAAATGCATATAAACTTGAGCCGCAAGATCACACCACTTCTCCTGACAGATATAGTCATACGTACCTGATAATTGCACTATGCTCTTTATCACTCCAGACATGAGTGTCTTTTAAGCCACCTGTGCTACCTGTATGGTTATATATTTGATGGATGAGTGGCTAACTCAGTGTGAATTTCCCTCAAGATTACACATCGCCGCCTTAGAGAAGTATAGCATGAAAAGCAACAAGGCATACAAAACATAACAAGATGTAGTCTTATTATATGCATGAATGCATGAATGCATCATCGACCTGGGGATGCTCATCCAGTCAGACTTGGGCTCGTGACCCATACAAAAAGGCCGGTCATCAACATAGAACATCACGTGCGTACATCACGTACCGCATAATGACCATGTCATCGTACATCACGTACGTAGGTCGATAATTGGTGGTCTGGCAGCTAGCGAAATGATACCCTAATAAACCTAAGGCATGTGCTACAGCATCTAGAAATAGCCACCCGTCATCACCAATATGCCATGTATACATAATTAGCCAGGCAATTATTAGTCCATTTACAATCAGCCGGTTTAATGAAGCTCGAGGTCACTACGAGGGGCTCATCACCCAGTGTAGGCTGACGACTCAGGCATAGTGTCCATACCACCATCCTCGGCCCATGACTATACCGCCTTAGGGTGTTTAATAAAATTCATCAACATGTGGCCAATCAATTGTTAATATGAGGGATAGTTACCATCGTATGGTTGAATGTGAATGAAATGTCAAAATCGCAAGGGTAAATGCTAAATCAATGATTAAAATGAGTCAGCATATATGCTCCAAATACGATAAAGCATCGGTAAATAAGAATGATAAATAATTCATCCCTTGATCATGTAGGTGGAGTCACCCCATAGATGGTAAATCCCATAAACAATTCATTATGAAAATAACCTCCATATTAAGGGTCTATTCTTAGCATAACCAATCCTGTCACACTCTAAGGGTGGACTCTCTTTCATAGGTAGAGATTCCCCTATTGATTTAGAGAGATTTCAATTCTATGGTGCCTTACAAACAGTCTAATAACATGTAGAGGTGGCATAGCAATTAAGTATCGAATCATCATAAGTAATTAAGATATCATTTTAACAATTGAAGTAAAGTTCAAGTGCAAATACAACCATCATTGCATGTAGATGTAATTCAAGAGTTGTTAAAGGAAAACAAGGTCTAACATATACATTTGATTCACGTGATCATGGTTTATCAAGTTTAAATCATGGATCTAAGTAAGCTAACTAACATATAACACTTCAAGTTCTAAGGTTATAATCTACGTAAAAACTACCCTTGAACAAACTTGGAGATGGAAAGCCTAAGGGGAGAAGTCATCACCTTTCGGGTTGTAGTTCCTTCCATGACCCAAATTTTCGTGATTAACTAGCGACCCAAAACCACACGGTTGATTACCTAGGATCATTCCCAAACCAAGAGTTTGTATTAGATAAGTAATTTCCAAGGCTCCTAACTATCTAAGCCATCACAACATAAGTGAGGTTTGTAAGGGCCCATCAAGTGGAGACTGGGCCTGGTTTGGCCCAGCCATTGCTATACAATAGTGGCCAAGAATTTGGGCTGGGTTAAGCTGAGCCTAGCCCAGCCATTACTGCCCATTGATGGCTCAAAACTGGGCTAGGTTGGGCTGTTCCAGCCCAGCAGCAACTACCCACTAGCAGCCCAAAGGCTGGCTGGGATGGGCTTGTCCTAGCCTAGCAGCAACTATCCACTTGCGGCCTAAGGACTTGTGGCTGATTTCGGCCTATTTCTAGGCTGATTTTGGCCCAGAACTTGTGGTTCAGGCTCGGCCCAGATCTGTGGCTGGGTCCAACTCAAACTTGGTCCAGATCTGTGGTTCCAAAGGTGGTCTAGGGACTGGGCCGATCCAAAGCTTCTGGAGCCCACTGAATGTGACTCTAAGGCCCCTCTTGTGCTTGAAATGGAGAGTCGACCACTAAGTTGACTCAGTTAGCCTGAACTCGGTCGAAGGGGATACCTGAAAGGTGGTCTTCGGGTCGAGATTCGATTCGGGATGTTCACGTGGCTGGTTGGTTAGCTGAGTGGGTCCCTAAAATAAGGCGGCATTGAGTCAGTCCCTGTGAGTTGACTCAGACTTTATGGAAGGGTTACTTACAACCGAGTGTGGCTAGCAAACGAACCCAGTCTCGACAGTCATGGTGGTCTGCCCGATGAACTTTGAATGTCGAGCTTGAGCCCGAACCTTGCTGGTTCGCCACAACTCACCTCGGGTCGGGGTAGTTTGAGTGGTTAGTGCAGCAACACCACCCTACGTTTCCTTCTCCTTCGACCCTGCGTAGGAAACCAGCATCGCCTTGCTAGCTTGAAGGCCTAATTGGAGCAATGCGAATGGATCGAGCCGACCCAGCATAGTTGACTAGGTAGAGTGGTGCAGTGCGGTCTGAGTCCACACAGTCGCTCTCCCCTCCTCTCTCTCTCTCTTTCTCCCTGCTTTCTCTCTTTCTCTCTCCCCTTCTCTCTCAACTCTGGGTGTGAATCCCGAGGGCAGGCAGTCACTTTTATAAGCATGGAACGAGCTCATCCAACGGTTGAGAGGAGGTACCCCTTCACATGGGCGATCTTGAGATTCTTACATGCATGGGACCCATCCGACCCTAGGGATGTGTTCCTGCTGCTCAGGCCCACTAAAAAAGTAAGTTTTTACTTATTGTGGGGCCCATCTCATCATCGTGGGTCGGGCGAGATAACGGGGAAGATGACATGGCCAATAATGTCCAATTTTTCTCTATGGTGTTTCAGTGTGATCTGGTTCGTTTGAACGGATTAGATGGGACCACTGATCATTACAGGGCCCACTTTTCGGGCCTTTCATTGGTGTTTCATAATATACCACGAGATTCTCCGCCTCTCGTTATCTTCTCGTGAGACGAGAAGATCCTTGCTTCCAAACCATTACTACCTTAAATGGGGTGGCCGGGATTAGTCCACGTGGCCCAAGGAGAGGCTTGGATCTTACCAGAGGCACTTTCCCAATGTGGGAATGTCTCCCTTGACGTCTCTTGGTGCAGGCAGTTGCTTGCCCGTTTTTGGCAGCGAAAGAATGGCGTGGATAGAAGCCTAGACGGACGGCTGAGATGCAAGGAATGGGGCAGATGCAGATCGCCAACGTGGCGACCATACAACCCTTCCTTCTTAGATAGGTACCATTGCATGGTCTCGTTTGGCACCAACCCGAGCCCGAGTGTGTTTGCATGGGTCAGATCAGACCACTAGGGTTTGGTTGTCCGGGGTCCACGCATCTAGTGGATGGTTTAGATCGTCCGGATAGTGGCCCAAAGTGGGCCACTATGATATTAGGACGTCCGTCCGTTTGAAAGGTGCCCTGGTGGGAGAAATCCTCCCTTCTTTTGTATTTGGTCGGGTCAAGCTGGTTTGACCTGCTTGAGCAGTCCCATGCACGAAGTACACGTGCACCCTGTGTGGGGTCTATCTTAATGTTTATGAGGAATTCACTCTGTCCATTCCACCTAGAGGGCCTAGTTAGGGCCCCTGACCGAAGATGAGGCGGATGTGAAGCTTAGGTGGGCCGCATTGTGCGTCCCAGACTCTATTTAGTAGGTTCCTATTGATCCCATGGCTGGATTGATTTAAAAATCCTATTCCACGATTAAATGGGAACTTAGGAGATAGTGGTTGATTAGTTAGCTACTTACTAGCTCCTAAGGGATGATCATAATTATATTTGTCCTTGTTATTCTACGAATGGATGATTTATCCGTTGGCGAAGGTTATCCTAAACTTGAGATGGTCAGTCAGGCTTACCCTTGTGGCTGGTGTAGGGTCCCTCTTAGCTCCTAAGGGCTTTGGTGACTTGTCTAGGCGTTGATGGATGGCTTGATATATGGATGAAAATTGTTTTCAACGGTCGAATTTAGGCTAGAATGTACGGGGTGTTACATTGTGGGACCCATCATGATTTGGCCCACTATTTTGATCCGTACAATCTCTAGAAAAACAACACGTAGAATATAGGTTGATAAATATGAAAAAATAGACAAAAAATGTCAAAAATTAAAAGTTGTTAAAACCCTGAACATGTGATCGGATTGTCAATCCAATCCGATACTCACTCGAATGAGTTTAAATGTAAGTTCCAAAAAATGCCACTATTCACCACTCAACATTTCTATGTTCAAACAGACCCACACATCTTTAAAAGACAATGATTCAATTAGGAATCATAATCTCCCCTTCCTCACATAAACAAGGATAAAATAAACTCCCTAACAGCCGCATATAAAATGAATAGACCAAGTAGCAAACCAACAAGGGGACGATTGATGAGTTGTTGGCCTCCTTCACCAACATCTGCCACTCTTTCAAGTCTACCATATTCCGTGCCCATATCATCGAAAAATTGAGAGAAGGTTCCCTCTGTCGAAGCTCTTACACTCTAGCCAGTCTCCATCATTACTGCACGAGGTGATTCACTAACATTGTCACGATGAGGTCTCCTCCCCACCGACCCATTGAAGACCGTAGCCTAAATGATAGAGTAATAAATCATAATTTATGTTAATTCCAGATGTATGAAGATGTAATACTGATTGTTATGAGGATGAAATGAAATTATGTAAGATAATAGTTACAATACCTTATGCTGATTCCATGCATTGATGGCATCTTCGTACGTCCTGAAGGACTGGTGTTTGCAGCCACTGAATTGATGAACCTGTGCATTGCAATCCTCCCACCTGTCATATATTCCTGGGACTCTTCCGACAAACACCACGTAATACTTTCTCTGCATTTTCCTGTAATTGGTAAACCACTATTTCATACATCCCTGTGATTCATAGTCACCAGCTGTCAACGCGTAACGATATCAGTGCAAATTATCTAGGATAGAAGTGTATTAGTATAATTGAAATAAAATTCTACCCATAAATTATATCTAAAATTAAGGAAATCTGACTTCAGTAAATATTTCAACTTTGGGGGGTCTGCAGTATAAAACTCCCTACTGCGATATTTCAACTATATCCTATCAAGTAAAGATATTTGATATGCATAATAATCCAAATTGAAATAGTTTAGTGGCACACATCACTACCACAAATGTATGAGCTGTGAACCAAGCACAAACTACACAATCAATTTCTTGTATGCCCGCTCAACCTGTGGGACACTGTCCATCAGTTGAAGTAACTTAAACCATCGACACTTGCTATAAACCTGCAGCATTCTCAGAAATAGCATAATCGAGATAAACAGGTCAAATGCATGAGCCATGAACCAAGCACAAACTCCACAATCAATTTCCTGTATGCCCGTTCAACCTGTGGGACACTGTCCATTAGTTCAAGTTACTTGAACCATCGACACCTGCTATAAACCTGCAACATACTCAGAAATAGCATAATCAAGATAAACAGGTCAAATGCATGAGCCGTGAACCAAGCACAAACTCCACAATCAATTTCCTGTATGCCCATTTAATCTATGAAACACTGTCCATCAGTTCAAGTAACTTGAACCATCGACACCTACTATAAACCAACAACATTCTCAGAAATAGCATAATCAAGATAAACATGTCAAGATTATAAAGCTACAATTGCTGATCCAACAACAATTATAGCATCCAGACTATTCAGTTTTAAATTCCCCAACCGAGCCAAAATAGGCTCCCATAAAACAGTGTCCACACAAATCCCAGCAAAAAAAAAAAGTTTGTCCAAAAAATGATTGTTAGCATATATCACAGTTGGCCCACTCTCATTCCGGGCCAGTGCGATCGAGGATCATTTTCTATATCCACTCCTTTCTCCTTTCATGTCCTATCTTCATAAAAAATTCTGCACTGACTAAGTCAGACTGCAAAACCCTTGTAGCCCAGATCTGGTCCTTGTGGCTAAGACCTTCCACCTCATTGCGAATCCTAAGCAACTGCTACACACGTGTCATACTTTTGCCTTACGCCATAGTTATTATTAGGGACTTCACAACTTTAGCCATTTACCCCATCCCACACCTATCTGATCACTCGGCTTACCCTTCCTTTGACGGCCCATCTCACTCGCCGTTGAGCGACTGTGTTGGGATCTTGATATCGTCTCCATCGAGTTTTTGTCATAACGATTAGCCCGATGTGTAGATCCCTCCCCACACCGAATGTGAGGAATAAGCCCATGATCATTCTCATCATCGAATGAGAGATGTACAGTCTCAGAACCATCATCAAAATTAAGTTCACTACGTCCACGCTGCTTTACAGAAATGGGTGACGAGTAAGCCATACTTGCAAATGAACCGTGTGTACACTCATTGCCGAAGATAAATGCCAAATCATCATATCTTTCAATATGCTTTCTGCGCACTCTTTCAGCGTAAGGGTGTGACTATAGACAGGTAAACGATATATTTACCAGAAAATCTTATAAATAAGAAATATAAATAGATCTGCAAAACTGAGTAACAAATCTTACCCAAACTTACCGCGATATAGCCTTCCCAGACTTCTTCAGTAGCCACAACCGTCTTCTCATTTGCATCCCAACCAAAACTAGAGGCACTAAGCATGTCCTTAATTGTCCAGTAGAGTCTCTTCAATGTCCGTAGACGATTGATATATGACAATTTGCTAGCAATATTTCACATTTGTTATGGATTTCCTTAATTGTTGCTTTGTATGCTTCGGGTTTAAATCTGATATCACTCTTAAGACCAAGGTTTACTCGCTCAACTAAGGCATTAACCAAGGAATTATCCATTATATTAGACCACTGTATCCTAGTATTTTTGCTACTACCAGCTAACCTTCTTTTCGGGTTAGATAAAGTCTTCGGTGAAGGTCCTTCACGCGAGGGCGTCACATTTTTTTTGGGTGTTGCAAGCAATTCTATGGTGAACCTGGACTCCCGTATGATGAACCATCCATCTTTGTAGGAGACGATTCCTCTTTTTTTTTTTCTTGAATCCTTCAATGTGCTCCTCAAGAAATTCATATCACCTACTCCACATTAACTGTTAATAGAAACATGACAACAATAGCCAAATGATGCACCAATTTAATCATTCATAGCAACAATTTACATTTATACGATATTAACAATAATAGTCTCCTTAACATAGTTAAAAATTGTTAAAATATTCCTACTTTAAACTAAGCAGATCAATACATAAACTAACAAAACTAAATACGTTGTCTTGTGCGTGGAAGACTGTCATTCTACATTCTCTCAGCAATCCTGTCTCTCTTCCTTGTCCACTCATCCCTTGCACGGTTAATCACCAGAGATAACGCTCGACCTTCCTTCGCGGTAGTGACCTCTACAATGGATGGCGAAACGTCCTTTGTACTGTCTCCATTGTCTTCTACTGCCTCAGTTAGTCCATCTTCATCACTAACACAGATGAAATTATGAATGACATAACAAACTATAACAATTTTCACTTGAGTTTTAAACTTGAACTGAGGAGGAATACGTATAATAGGAAAGTGACATTTCAAAAGACCACAAGAACGCTCTATGACATTTCATAATTGGGCGTGGTGATAATTGAAAAGTTCTTTTTTATTGGTAGACTTCCTTCCAGTATGAAACTCATTCAAGTGATATCGGACACCTTGATAGGGTGCCATTAACCTGGGTGAATGTGCATATTCAGCATCAACAACATAATATTTTCCTACACATTTCAAGTTATGTTTCATTTATGTTTCAGACATAAATTCCTATAGTGTAAACAATCACCCCTATATATGATTACCATGAGGAATAAGAAAACAGTTAGGGCGACAGGTTAGTGCATTTTGTAAAACATGAGTATCGGATGCGAAGCCATCCCAACCAGTAAGCACATATATAAATTTCATATCAAAAGTACATACAGGCAAAACATTCTGTGACAAAAATCTTTTTTTATTTCAAAAAATTGAGCTTGATTCTTTTGGCAAATAAGTCAGGATATGGATACCATCTAGGGCCCCGATGCAGTCTTACAAGCAAAAGTGTGCCACATGATCAGTTCATTCCTTAACTATGCAAAATTTTACCAATGACATCCAACATTTCTACGATATTATCTGAAAGTATGGACTCCACTAAGGGTTGTCGGATATTTCTTTTGGTGTGTGTAATACAAGAAACTTCACATATTCTGTATATAGACCGATTATAGTATCCAACACTCTAGTGAAGTGTCAGCTTACCATCTCACCAGATCGTGTAAAGTGATGACCAATCACACGATTACATACATTGTGTCTGATAGTATGTAGAAACATTACAACCTATTCTTCCATTCTACACCTCCTGGTATCGGCTAGGAGTTTCCGATCTCTCAACAAAAAACATAATTAAAAGAAATTTATGTCTGCCCATTCTCAGTTGCGCAAGACAATCAACATCATTCTTTCTTATTATTCCATTGATAAATCTATCCCTTTCAATGTGACCATCCTCAGCCTTTGCCTTAATACAGTAACAACTATAATATTCAACGACTCTTATTACACATGCAGAAGCTGCAATGGTTGTTAATACAACAGCTATTTCATTCTCAGTCCATTTACTAGTAGAGGACCTTTCATCGGTATTTTTCGCATTATCGAAAGCCATAGGAACATTAGAGTAGAAAATTATCTGAATGAGAATTATAATTTTAGATAAATTTTATATCTACACAAATGGGAATTGTTACCATAGCATTCATTCCAAAAAGCGAATTAATATCAGTGATGCCACTTATAAAGAAGAACACACATCCATCTTCATCAAGATATTAAAAGCATGAAACTTTGTTAACATGTATTTTTTAAACTTGCTGATATACATATTCATTGGATACTTTTGTAAATCCTACAAGGAATATCATACACTGCATAATCATGGGAATATTACAATGATAAGTTCATGCACCTACTGACTGAAATGAAGAATGTAAAGAGGTGACTATTTTCCACAGAGTCCACAAAGGGGTCTACTGTCTGCATCGGCGCATCAGGAGTGTTGTGGTTAGGAAATGATTCAGTGAAATTAAAAATTTAAGCTTTGGTAGTATGTCATCATAGTACGCATGTCATCTAGTAAAAATCTACACATAGATGAAAAGGGGAAAACATATTCTTAAGGGAAGGTCCTCTTAAGAAAGGCCTTACCATTTCGATTTGGACAAAAAGATAGTGTGCCAAATTAAGAAAAATTGAAGAGATGAGTAATACCTCCACCAAGGATCAACCCGGATGTAGCACAGCCTTACGAAAATAGAAAACTTCCCAAAAATAGATGGTTTAGAAGAAGAAAAACGAGTGAGGGTTTTTTTTTATTATATATAAACACTAGCCTTCCACAAATCAATGACTGCGACCCACACCCTTCACCTACCTTTAAATGGTTGCATGCACCCATCATATCCAATCTTCCACACTGACACAGCGGAGAATGTAAAACCCTATGACATGACGTCCTGAGATTTACCTGAAAATCTCCTCAGTCAGCGGTATAGCCAGACCTAGAAAGTGAATAGGTCTTTCACAAATAAGGGTGTATACGCAGACCCTATAAACCCCACCAATAAGGGACTACTTGCACGCCAAGAGTCAGGTGCGACTTCTAACCTGAATCGGTTTAAGGGAGATACATCCTAGTAGAATCGGGAATGCAGATATTTGTACCTGGATGATCTGCTTTCATGCCTCTGATCTGATAAATGAAATCCCAATTCGCCCCAATCTAACTCTCTGAGAAGAGTATCGACTGTATTATGAATCTCAAACCTTCGAAAGAGAACTGGAGAAGCTGAATGGCCACATGCAATAGAAGGGAGATGATTGGAAGCAATACTAGAGTAGAAAATTTTCGTCGTCCATAGATACAAAACCCTACAAAAGAAAGAAGCTTTTGCACATGAATACTACCTCATGAGTAGACTGCACTACATGATTCACTGTCGTTTGACATTACATTACCACCGTTTGAAAATTTTGATTTTATGAGGTATTCACATGCATCGTACTCCACAGACTTCAACTCCAATTCAAACATTGTATATTGTATATTTCCACATTTAATACAATACAATTCAATCCGGACCATTAATCTAAACAGGCCCTTACTAGATTTGTATGTGCAAGCTACATGAGGAGCCGATGTTAGTCTAACGTGGGCCACACCACATAGACCTCCATATTTCTAGTGGAGCTTGTCTTTCGGATTTCACTCTCTGTATATGATGTGCCAATTAAGGTTGATTATCACCTGATATGTCTGATAACATGCTAATGTACTTGGCCTAATAGGACACACTGATAACATGCTTAGTGTAATGACATCATGCCCATTTTTATGCCAATACACATCATTTGTATGTCTGTTGTGGATGACGATTGTTCATAGCATATGTCCGCCGGCTTGAGACACTTAGGGGACTCTATATGAGATATGGTTGCCCCACATGATCGCACAACACATGCAGGTTTGGTGCATTGGAAAGTATGATTCATGCATTTCACATCTTGTATGTCATGAGCACTTTTACACCCTAGCGACATTGGGGTTATTGAAACGACCTAGCTATATGTCCTAGAAGGGGGGGGGGGGGGGGGGGGAGGGTGAATAGGACTATGCTAAGTTAAAATAATAACAGCGGAGTAAAAGAGTATGATAGTCAAATAAAGAAAATCAATTCACAATGCTGAAATAAAAAGCAGCCTTAATAATCAAGTTTTGAGACATTGATACAAATGTTGTTCTAAGGACAACCTTATACCATAAAAACCAAGGGTTTATGGTAGGACAATCTTATTTCTAGAACGTTCTTTATATCAAAAACTCAAACTGAAAAGAAAATAAAAGAAATAACAAGAAATAAATTCTAAACTATTACAATGTCATGCCCCAAACTCAGAAAACAGGCTCACAAAATTTCCGATCACCGAATCCGGCGTCGATAGTCTTCGTAGTGCCCCATTCTCGGATCCCGGCACTCACATGCCAGATTCCGATCCTGGGATCCTATAAGGAGAATTTTTCAACATACATTTATCTCGTAAGAAGCATAACCACAAGTTTACCCAAATCACAAAAGCAACATCATCATCACATATCCACTAATATAATTATTTGAATACAATGCGGAAAGGGAAATACATGTATCGAAGTCAAAGCTCTAGAGGACCGTTGTACACTCCAAGCTCAATGCTGCTGCAACCTAATGCCACCTGCACGCATTTATCGTGTATATGCTTACAAAAGCTTAGAGGGTGGTGAAAGTGTGTGCACAAGATAAGTGTCAAGTATACCACAAAGCCCATAAATCATACATCATCGGAATAAGCAGAAATACTAACAATATCATGAATCATATGATATCAGAGTAAGCAGAAATATACTGATAAGTCCATGAGTGCTATCAGCCGTACCAAGGCTATGCGATGCAATACATAACAAGATAATAACATATGCTAAGGATGCAATGCAATATGCAAATCCTGACGAGCCACGAATACCATCAACCTCATCTAGGCCATATAAGTGCAAAAGCATAGTAACCCAAAATGCTAAGTACTGCGGATGCAATGTAATATGCGGTGCAAATGAAATGACCATACTGGAATGTGAAGTCGGGATGATAGCACGTAATATCGCAGGCTATGGGGTCCACCACAAGGGACTTCTATCCAAACCAGTCCCATATCTAAATTTGGATATTCAAACTCAATGTGGTAAACTCCTGATCTCAGGTTAGTCGTGCACCCGAAATCTTGGCCATGCAAAGGTACACGTAACAAATAGTTACGCACCACCAGCTTGAGTGGATAGTGAATGAATGAATGAATGGATATGCAATTCCTACTCAATAAGTCCACATATCGGTATGGTTACTCTCTGGAGAAATCACCGGAGTCTATTACACACCACACCGACTGCCTCCTCCCTAGCTGCACAGCCCAGTCAGTGGAAGAGACCTCACTATCCGCCTAGCCAGTAGTCTGTCAATACGTACTTGGCTCGTCGATAGCGGACCCATTTACGAGCTAGTCATACTCAGCCTAGCTTATAGCCCCCTCACTTGAGCAAATAAAGCCACACCCCCTTCCAACCGACCACGACACAGTGGGAGACACAACCTCATGGTATAGGCATCGACGCTCATATTCCACTCGGTCTAGATGTTGGAGCATCTCCTGGTACCAAGGAGGTTCTAGGATTTTCACCCAAGGACATCTAGAACCAAGCATTTCTGGTGTCCCATTTGGCCATCCACGATGTGTCTGTGGAGGCCACGGCCCTGATGTCGCTAGGGTGTACAATGATTAAGTCACATATATGCGAAATACATGAGTAACACTATCCAGTCATGCAGTACTCCTGCGTGTACGATATGATAATGTGGGCACTCCGTCTCATAAGGAGTCCCGTCTGCCCAATGATGTATGTTATGATAAAACATTCCTCATATCAGGCATACATATGATGCATATGGACATGAATCGTGAAATTATACTAAGCATGTTATAAAGTAATGAACTATCCTCACAACGAAGATGGGCTTAGACGGCCTACACACAACAAGCATGGGCCTATCAATGGGCTCTAGGGAGAGTTATAATGCAGACATTTAACCAACATTATTCTCACAATGTGGACGTCAACCAACATTGCTACCAAGGCACGGCCTGTACAAGAGATTTAAACACAACTTAACGGGCCATACATACATTGCATTGGGCCTCAACCATGGGCCTTGAATACATCACAATGGGCCTTGCCAAATGGGCCGGAAGTATATTATAATGGGCCTCTACCCATGAGCTCCAAATGCATCACAATGGGCCTCAACCCACGGGCCCTAATACAGCACAATGGGCCTCTACCCATGAGCTCCAAATGCATCACAATGGGCCTCAACCCACGGGCCCTAATATATCACAATGGGCCTCTACCCATGAGCTCCAAATGCATCACAATGGGCCTCAGCCTACAAGCCCTAATACATCACAATGGGCCTCTACCCATGAGCTCCAAATGCATCACAATGGGCCTCAACCCACTGGCCCTAATACATCACAATGGGCCTCTACCCATGAGCTCCAAATGCATCACAATGGGCCTTAGCCCACATGCCCTAGTACATCACAATGGGCCTCTACCCATGAGCTCTAAATGCATCACAATGGGCCTCAGCCCACGGGCCCTAATACATCACAATGGGCCTCAACCCATGGGCCCCAAATACATTACGTCAGGCCTCATCAATGGGCCCTATACACATCAAGGTAGGCCACATCACATCGGTCATATGTATATCAAATGGGCCGTAACAATGGGCCTCGAATGCATCACAATGGGCCTAATGGAATAGCTCATACGGTCCAGAATAAATGGACATCATGAATATAGGACATATACAACATGGTGGGCCTACAAGATGGACCCCACCAAATGGATAGTGTGTATGCAATACATACATCACGACGGGCCTCATACATTCACAATATGCGTCACTCAATCGGCAATTAGGCCTGGTAAAACACATGCTCCAGCCCCACCTACAAATGGCTTGGATCAAATACATGCTTCATGGTGGGGTCCATCTGGGTGGGCCACACAACTACACCATCACACACAACAATAATAAAAAATGAAAGAGATGGGGAGAGGGAGAAAGAAGGAGACACGTGCGATAGAGGGACCCCGACACTATGGGCCCTCCCTTCCATACCTCACAACATACATCAAGTGGGTCCCAATACATGTGGGCCCACCAATCAAAATCAACGGTGGAGATCCTTTCTCCACCGGAATGCAAGGTCTAGATAGCCCTATCCATGTAAGGAAAAATAAACATCATGATGGGGTCCATGGAGAATGGCCCCATCATGGAATGATCATGATAATCAAGGTGGGTCATTGGCCACACATAGGGTCCAAAGTGAGATTCATACCATCGATCGGTAGGCCTCACTTGGTCCATCATCAAAATATGAAAAATCTAGTCTAATAAGCACCCACCGTTCGATCTTCTTGGTCCGTTGGAAAGCCGATCTCATTGTGCTTATCTTTGATGGAGGGTGATAAGGTTTAAATGGCTAGGATGAGAGATCTTGTAATGGAAAGTGGACCACACACATCTCACCTTCTCTCCTTAGAATGCATGGACGCCCACCACTCTTGCTAGCTTGGAAAATGTGTTGAGAAATGAGAGAGAGAGGGTTGTAAGGGAGAGAGAGTGATGGGTGATGTAAGGTGAGTGATGGGTGAGATGAGAGGTTAGTTGACTTTGTGGTTGCTTGACTTGTGGAGAAAGGAAGTATGGGTGCTCTTGTACTTGACATGAGGTGATTGATTGATTGATTAATGGATGGGACATGTTGTAGGGATTATCTTGGGATTGCAAACGCGCGGTATTTTCTTCAAAATAAACGCCGGCCCACGTCTCTTGGCCAGGGTATCGAATCGGTGCGCAAGACGTAGCATCGGAACCTCGGCGACGGTGCGGTTGCAGTGGTACAAATCTCAAATTAAGCCGACTCAAATCTACAGGATACGACTTAGGGTTACGTGCAAACATCGATTACAGGTCGCGGATTGCTGAAAATCGACAGGAAGGATCGCAGGAGTCGACGAAACAGTACGGACTAGGATACGGGTCTTACATATAACATTCCCACAATGCTTGAAATGTAAATATTACAACATTCACATCTACACATACATCCCCTAAATCTGAATGATAAAAGATATAGAAATTAAACAAACATTCAAATCACATGACACAAGAAATTATAGTGGTTCGCCTGTGTGTACACCAACTGTTAAACAACAGCCACACAGCTACTCTACTCCTAATATCCTCACACAGGGGATATCAGCATTCACTATCAAAATAGGTTTTAGAGGTTCACCTAAAACCTTCACAATTGTGTCTTTTAAACGGGCTTACACAATTCAGAAACCTCTCTTTCTGAGTTTTCTGGCTTTCCTCAGATAACCAGTACAATGAGATTTTTTTGGCGAATCTCAAAAGAAACCAAAAAGAATGTAAATTACGATAATGTAAAATACCTAGATTTCTCCTTTTCTTTGAAGCAGCCCAGAAGAACCAATTGGAGTAGACTCAATGTCTAATACTCACTTTAAAATGGTTCTAAGTTCTAATTGATTTTAAATTAAACTAGTTGGGCTTAGCTTTATTTGATTTTGATTACAAGAAGATGAAATACAAAAATTCCTCTTTCAAATTAGATTGGAATGTAGAAACAAAATCAAATGCATAAGCTAACAAAAAAAGAATATTAAATATGCACAAAGTAGCTTAAAATGAACACAAACTTATCTCAGAGTAAAGCGTTGAATTTTCTTGAATTGAGTTATCAATCTCTGAAATTTGTGCTTTATTTATAGATGCAAAAACCTCGTCTATGACTGGTCTTGAAAACACTTCGACTGGTTGTAGAACCAACGGCATTTTGAAATTTTGAGCGCTATCTAAAAAAACCGTTCTACAACTAGTCTTAGGATGTCCACGACTGGTCTTAGGCCACCCACGATCGGTCGTAGCAGACCCAGGACTAGTCATAGGAAATCAGGATTGGTTGCTGTAGTTCGAGTCGTAGAACAAGGACTGGTTGTGGGATGAGTCGTGCACTGTTCACACGACCAGTCGACCAAGTCTCAGGACAGGTCGTAGCATAACAAAAAAATTTTAAAAAATTGCAACAACTTAGGACTGGTCATGGAATTTCTTGGACTGGTCGAACCAGTGTTAGAACTAGTCGAACAAGGTCCAGTACTAGTCTTAAAACAGACCAAAATTATATAAAAAGATTCAACTTGAATGATGTATACAAATTGGCCTACTCTAAGGTTAAACTAAGGTCTATCATACCTGGGACATGAAGTATGAACATTGAAACTTCATTCAATCAGAAGATGGTTGACCTTTGAACCTTATGAAGCTTGAGATCTTTACTTGATGTAGCTTGATCTTGAGATCTTCTAAAGCTTGGATTTGTCTTCTTAGGTTGTACTTCATTTTGAGTTACACATCTTCTTTAGACTTGAACAAGCACTCTTCTTATCGATGTAGTTCTGAATATTGAAGCTTACAGAAGAGGACCAAGTACATGACCTTGTATTTCTTGAAGTAGATCACCGTACTTGACTTGAAGCATTGATGTAGTGTCTTGAACATTCATATAACAACAAACTACACAAGACACATATAGAGGTTTTGACACAACAGAATTTGACAACCAAAGGAGCATGAGACCATAACACTTACAGTTATGGCCTCCATAAGCATATTGTGGATGGTCGGATTGAATACTGAAAATATCTATTCTAGCACTTAGGCACTATGGATGTCCATGAGTGAAAGTCCTTAAATGCTTATGGTACTAGTAGGATGCTTCAATGTTGAGACCGAGTGGATAATATGAGCGTCTGAGTGCCAAGTACCAGTAGGTTGCGTCTCCCACCATGTCGTAGTATGTTGAAAATGGTGTGACTTTATCCGCCCGAGGGTAAGGGGCTGTAAGCTAAGTCAAGTCTAACCAACTCGTCAAATGGGTCTGCTATCAATGAGTCGGGTGAGCATTGGCATACCACTGATGAAGCGGATAGTGAGGTCTCTTCTACTCACTTGATCATGCGCACGATGGAGCAGTAGCCAGTGTTGGTGTGTACTAGACCTCGGTGATGTTTCTAATGACAAATTGTTCTGATATGTGGACTAGTTAAGGATCAGCATGATTGCATTGCATCTCTAGCATATGGCATTTGGCCACATAGGCCTTGTATTACATATCCTTGGTATGGCTAATAACACTCATAGACTTAGCAGCTTAGTCATCTATCATCTTCCACATACTCTAATATATGTGTTATTGTCATATGCATTATGCACGCACACACATATACTCTACTGAGCTTCGTAGGAAACTTATGCGCATTTGTTTATGCTATAGGTGATTTTAGGGTGTATTAGCAACATTGACCCTAGAGCATAAGCTTGATCTTTTGAGTTTTGGTTATATCTTGTATTTCTTTTCCAACATTGTATTCAAATATTTTATTAATGGATATATGGTTATAATGTTTAGTGACTTGGGTACATTTGTGGATATGCTCATTTATAAATAAAAAATAAAAAATTCAATCTAAAAATCCTCATTGTAGGATCCTAGGATCGAAACTTGGCGTATAGGAGTTGAGAGCCAAAAATGGGGTACTACGGAGGCTATCTGCACCGGATTCGACGGCTGAAAATTTTGTGAGCCCGGTTCTCAAGTTTGGGGCGTGATAGGAGTAAAGTTAATAACAACGATGACAGCTGATGTGAAGGTAGTTCTCAATAGTTGTGGTCATGGTTGTTGTTGCCGTTATGCAACCATGAAAGGAGATATAAATAAAAGAAAGGAGATTGCGAATGCAGTGCACCCATGGCCCTCCTTAAGGCTCTCTCTTTTATGTATGTTTGTAAGTGGGTCATTGTATTAACTTGGGAATATGGTGCATTTGGTTTGGAGTTGCCACTAGCCAATTTACTCATAATTTCACAGTCAACTAGACCCTACAAAATTGTAGAAACAAAAGGTGTTTGAAGACTCTCTACAATGAACTAACTCCTGCAAGTGGTCTATGATTAGAGATTCCAAGAGTAAGAGACCTCGGTGATGGAGAAGGAAAGGGTTAAGCAACCTCCTCTACGATCTCTATTTTATAGGAAATGTGAGATTTTAGGGGATTCAAGAATGGTATTATTATCTAGTTAGTTATGAACAAGATCTAAAGCTAACTAGGGAGCTGTACTTGGCTATAGCAATAAAGACGCACTACTCACATAAGCTTGTATTAAGGCATACTTTATTTAATATGAAATTAAAAAAACAAGGAGTAGGTGGTCTTATGTTGCTAACATGATAACATCCAAGGAACCTAACAAGCCACAAAGCATATGTCTAAGGATTGCCTAAAAAAGCAACGAATGTAAGAGAGCAAGATATCATGCCTTGAAATCTGACAATTGGATTGGCTCAACCTTGATCCCACATTCGGTGGCATTGTACTAACATTCCACAAACATTGTCATGCCCCAAATCTAGTTTTCGACACCCATTCTTCATAACCCGAATCCGGAGGTGATAGCCTCCGTAGCACCCTAATTTTGACTCCTAGCTCCTATACGCCAAGTTCTAAATTCAAGATCCACAAAAAGGATTTAGGGATATACTATGAAACTAAGCATAACTCAAAGAACTCCACAAGCAACATACATCTCGACTAAATAAAGGTTTAAGATACAATGTTGATAAAGCAAATACATGATATGATAAAATTCAACGAGTAGGCGTACACTCCAGCCTCAATACTATTGATATGCTCTAGCTTAACCTGCAGTGTAAACAAAAGCATATAATCTTCTTACGAAGTTCAATAGAGTGTGTGTGTGCGCACACTCGTGTAATGCATATTACAAATATATCGCATCAATATCAGTATTAATATCAGAGTAAGCAGCAAAAATGGAAGGCCATCAATGCCAATGTTCATGTGTTTTACCAAGCTATACCAAGGCTATGCATATGTACTATGAGATAATATAAGCATAATATATCTAATCAACTAATGAAACAAGTTACTGCGGAAGCATATTGTGACATGATAGAAAAGAGCATATGATAAATGATCGAGTTGTAGCGCGTAGTATCGTACACGATTAGGGCCTCGCACCCTGGGCTACAACACATGTTAGTCCCATACCTAGCATGTGAAGTAATTTCAAGATGATAGACTCCTGATCCCGAATAGTCTCATACCTATTGGGGCCTGTAGCCCACGATTGTACAACACTAAGATCATATTTACGCATCCACAAACCCAATTGTAAGAATGTCATATGCGATACAACATGCTAATCCTGATGTCAAATCCACATCTCCATACAATTCCCATCTGGAATCACTGGAGTCCAGTACACTCTGACACT
Organism: Magnolia sinica; assembly: GCF_029962835.1. Taxonomy (NCBI): domain Eukaryota; kingdom Viridiplantae; phylum Streptophyta; class Magnoliopsida; order Magnoliales; family Magnoliaceae; genus Magnolia; species Magnolia sinica. The sequence continues at coordinate 47,447,739 of NC_080584.1, read as the reverse complement.
AGGCCACCACTCCATCAAAACGCATAACTCAACGAGTGGAAAATACATCACTATCTGCCCCTTCGCTAGCATACCAATGCCCACCCACCTCACTAATAGCGGATACATTTCATGAGCTAATTAGACTCAACCTAGCATATAGCCCTCTTTATCCAGGTGGAAGGTGACACTCCCTTCCAATCAACCCCAACACAGTGGCAGACACACCTTACTGATATTTGAAATTCGTGTGTTTATGAATCCACTCACTCTAGATATTGGAGCATCCTGCAACCACAGGGTTTAATGACTTTCTCCCAATGACATCCATGGTGCCCAAGTGTAAGAACATATTTTTGGTTTCCATATTCATAACTACCAACCAAGACAAACCTGTGATGGGTGCCACAACCCTAATGTCGATAGAGTGTGGATGCAAATGCCACATACAAATGCATAAATGCATGAATCCATTATCTGAACCATGCAACCATGTCATGCAAGCCATATATACATGCAGGGTGGCCCTATCTCATGCAGGTCACCTAAAATGCCATAAGTCATAGGGATATCAAACAACCTCGTGGTAAATAAGCAAGCTAAAACTATGAAAAAGTCATAATTCAAGTCATGCACATATAATGCGTACAATCATACCCACTATGCATGAGGTGTGTAATACCACATCAACTATAAAGGACAATGATACACTAATCATAAGAGCAGTACTATATGAATGTAAGAGCAATGTTATAACAATGTACGAGTAATGCTACATCTAGATAAGTGCAACATCGATGAAAAAGAAGACACAATTCACAAGAGTTGGGGAGGCCCACTTGGAACACAAGTCTGGCGGGCCAACAAGGCTACACTTGAGTGGTCATTTCAAGCCAATGAGCCCATTCCATGCAAGCATACACACAAACACGGTTAATCACACTAATACAATAATTAAACAGGGTGACAATCATAGGATCTACAAGCGATCACAATAGGCATGAGACAGATATCAAAGTAGGCCCTACAAATTAATATCCCCAAGCAAGGTCCGAAACAGTGGCCCATAATGTACAAGAAGGCCTAAGTAGCCTCAAAGTTAAAAAACGGTGTGGAACGCAAACGGCAGGTCCAACTAACATCAAGGGTTGGTCCCAAGCTGGGACAACGTGGCTACAACATATATATATAACGGGCCCACGACGCTACTACAATACATACATCAAGGTGGGGCTGTGGGCCCCGCTCCACTAAAATGGATGGACGGAGTGGATGAAGTATAAGCATCACGGTGGTCCACAGGACCCGATCAAAAGCTCATATCCGTGTTTCCCTTCACCCAGGCCTGTGTAACCTAATGCACAGGTTAGATGGAAAATAAACATTACGGTGGGCCCTGGGAATGTTTCAATGGTGGACGTCATTATTCCCACTGTTTTCTGTGGTGTGGTCCACCAAAGATCTGGATCTGTCCCATTCTTGAGCCCCAGCTCTAAAATAATCTGGCGAAATAGATGGACGGTGTGGATTAAACACATACATCACGGTGGGCTGGGCGTGGCCCCACAGAGTCAGGGACGTTGGTTCTCTTCTTCTTTTTTTTTCTTTTTTTTTGGATTTCAAGGTTACGTGGTGGGTCCACCCCACAAATCCCCTCCGTCCATCAGTTTGGCCAACTCACAGCGCCCCAAAGAGCTTTGGATAATCTAATCTTTGTGGTTTACCTACATCCATATCTCTGTGATCTAATCAACATATTGTATGGGATATAAATATCACGGTAGGCCACATACGTCTATGCTGTGACAACATGTGGTGTACTCTGTCTCACAACATGGCCCACTTGTGGGCCCAACAGCAGTCCACAAATGCAATAAAAGAAAGGAAAAGGAAAGGGAAAGAAATGGAGGAAAAGGGAGAACCGGCCCCCGGGTGGGCCCCGCCCTATGGGGCCCTCCATACACATCCATCACACGAGGTGTATCACACCCTCGTGGGTCTACCCAAAAAGATGAAAGAAAACAAGGTAAGAGGGGAATTTTTATCTTCCCATGCACTCATGTTGAATATGAATGGTTGGATCGGGTCAGATCGATGATCGGACGATCCGGATGGGGCAAATCTCCTCGTCCAACCCTAAGCGCGCTCGCTCGCTCTCTCTCTCTCTCTCTCTCTCTCTCTCCGCTACCATGCCCATACGTATGGGGCTTCCCCTTGTTTTTAAATGAAGAGAGAATGAGGAATAGGAAGGGAATTAAAAGGAGAGAGAGAGAGGGGTTGTATGGGAAGAAAAAAGGCGGGAGAAATGACGAATTTTGACTTTTGGTACTCTTTTGCATGGAAAAGGGAAAAAGGTGACGGGGTTGGTGGTGAAAGATTGATGGGTTGATGGATTGATTCATTCGTAAGACTTTCTTGGAATTTGTACAAATGGGGCCCATGCCACACGTGTGTTACATGGCCCACTTCGAATTGCGCCAATGATAATATCTTCCAAACTGAGTATTGCAATGGGTCGTGGCATTAGAATCATAGCACCGGCGAGGTCTTCAGGGTATAGGTTTTAGGTCATTGCAATACTAAAACAGGGCGTGAAAATGTTAGTATTGTACTAATACCACAAATATAGGGGTTTAGAACAATAGCAAAGTCCTAGAGGGCGTGAATAAGACATTTTAAAAATATATACCAATTAATTCAATCAAGCCACATAAACAAGGTGAAATGAGTCAAAGATCGTAGACTATAAAAAAATATAATTATATGTGCAAAGTAGTTTATGATGTAAAATAGAGATATTTAATGTCTGCAATCAAATAAACACCTTACATACAATCAATTCATGCATCCATATAAAATAAATGAATCAAATCCCAAGCATAAATAGAATTGCATACACATATCAATAATTGCAAACACAATAATATATAGTGGTTCAGCAACTTGCCCACTCCACTCCTAGAGGATAAACTCAACCTTGAGTTTTTTGGAATTCACCATTTCACATTATTTTCAAAATTCACCACTAACATTTACAATCCTACACAAGGATCCATGTACATACCCGTTAGTGGCATATACAAGGTCTTACTTAATTAGTCTTACATAAGAACTAATCTACATACACACCCGCCGGTGGCCTACGTAATGGCTTACACGTACACATCTGTCGGTTGCCTACACAAGGACTTACTACAAGTTTGGATCATAAACTCTAGATTGGTCCTACACAAGAATTAATCACGTATACATCCGTCAGTGGCCTACACAAGGAGTTACTTAAATCTACACAAGAAATGAGTCTATAATATGCTCTAAATAAAATTCTTACTAAATTGGATGAGCCCGTTGATAGCACTTATTTTAAGATACTCCTTAAAACTTGAATCAGCTTCTCTTTAGCTCTCATGATCTTGAAGGTGATCTTCGTTAGCTCCAATGATCGGCTACCTTTCAATGATTATCGTATGAGGGTGCAAAGATAAAGGGAGAGTAGGATGGTGGTCAAATCTCCTACAACTAATGGGATAGTTTGTCTCAAATGGAGATTCACTTAGATGGGCATTCTAGAGCGTATTACACAAAGTATTTTCCTATATGAATAAGGTTTAACCTCTAGAGAATGCAAGAGAATATGCTTATCTTCAAATGGAGTTTGGAATGCTCAAAAAGTGATTAAATACAAGGAAGTAGCATGAACTTATTGAATTAGACCCTAAAAAAAGAATTATAGAGTTGTTTGTACAGAGGGACTCTCACCATAAAAATGCATATCTTTTGCAAAAGTTCAAATGCCCAATTTATAGAAAAAGATCACCAACAGATAGAAAATGGCTAGTTATCGATCGGACCGACGAGTATGTAGATTCTATCAAGTTGATTTGACTTGAATCGATGAAACCGTTGATTCAATCGATGGGTCTCTAATTTTTATTGCTTTGGTTGCTGGATACTTTTGGTCATTTATGGTCGAATTGACAGGATTTGTCGATTGGATCTATTCGAATTGATGGAATAGTCGATTGATTCGATCGATAAGCTTTTGATTTGTTTTTTATCATTAGAAGCTCTGAACCTCTATAAGGTTGGATGAACTTATTCAAAATAATTCCTAAGGCTTGGGATGATAAAATAAAGGTTTCCATATCAAATTGTATTATTTAGAGGTTCATGTTTTGGGATTAAGGGGTTCTTAAGGCTTGTAACGCCCTGAATTTCGAGGGTCGAGCAAAGCTCTACTCCCGAGATCCAGCACATCACTTATGCAATATGGATAAAGATGTTCAAATTTTGCCCATATTAAAGGGTTAAACATGAGTGGGATTATACTAAAACAATATATCATACTGCGGATATAATTAAATTAAGCAAGCGAAAGTCTGAAACATATATATTTAAACATGTGGGTGTTTCACAAACTTTCAGAGTATGAGTACGTAACTAGGTTTAATATATACATGAATTGTTTTAAAATATATAAAATGTGAAAATGTAAGGTGTCAAACTAAGCCAAATATCCCAGTGTTCCCTGCGTATCAGTACAAGGTATACATCGACTCGCCTGATAATTGAAAGTAGGAGAATTCCTCCTCCTCATCTATAAAGTCTTACTTCGTCACATAGACTTCATAGCACCTACATCTAAACCAGAGTCTGGTTGGTGTTTTAAAACACATCCCAGAGTGAGAATGAGTAGCCAACTCAATGGTACTATAAGGCAAAGTTAACATGTTATCAAGTCCATCAAGCAGTAATGATAAAGCAATGTAACAATCACTTCCTAACTACTCTTGTTAATGTAAGAATGGAGTGCAAGTAATTATGTATGCCCTCGCATCAAAGCTCCCTCACAAGCGACTCCGACAACTTATTTCGCATATGACATCACTACCTCCGGAGCAACTTCATCGCATTTAAAGCACATCCTATCTAATGCAGTGCGATGCATGGCCATGTTAGCCAAGTAATTTAATTAAGCTTATTCATACAACAGATTTGGGAAGCTAGGGTATCTCCCTTTATATCATTGACCCGAACCGAAGGATCCATTTAGGTTCGTCACTCCTAGTTAAGCACATACGATAGGCAAGTTGTAGGGTCATCACTCCTAATGAAAAGTAGTCGATAGGCAAGTTCAAGAGTTTATACTCGCGGTCACTACGGAAAGTCTCGTCACCTCAGCGTAGGTCGACAGCATGAACACGGTGTCTCATACCACCATGCTCGGCTCACGAGTCTGAGTTGCTCACTGGTCATTATGGGGAGGCTCATCATCCCAGCGTAGGCTGACAGCTCGAACACAGTGTCCCATACCACCATGCCCGACTCATGAGTCTTAGCAAATCGTGGTATCATGGTTAAAGTGAGCCTTTACATTAGTGAGGGGTACCTTAGATTCAAGCAGTAGTGTCCATACATAGTAAAAACACAATAGGCCAATTGGTTTGTTAGATAAGTTTGATTAGTACGGGTACATGCTGACTTAATCGACATGGAGCACATAAGCACCCCTTGTGGCCTAACCACTGTGATAATCGTCCTGCGACCCGGATTCGTCAAGTTTACCCAATGTGGCAAGACTAATTCGGCCACCCGAACAGGGACTGTTACCGATTGCTTGGACTACATTGTGGTCCCAATCTTACTTAGATATAACACATAAACACATGTGATAATCACTTCAGCATTTAACAAACAATCCAAGTGAATTCCTCATTTGAGCATTTCATCAAACACATTGATCATGTCACCAAACACTTGCATTTTATCAATGAATTGCGTAGAGACAAATATGATTTATATGAAAGAAACTATACGTGTGCGTAAGGTAATAAAGAATCCTATTTTAATACTCGTAATAAACACAACACATCAACAATTTCTCATTCAGACAATTTATCAAACACTTAGACTATAATTCACCAAATATATAGACTAGGTTAGTTACACCATATATTTTAGCAATTCCTTATACAAAGAGGTTAGAATGCATATGACAATGATGACTCTTAGATCAATAGTCATGGCAGGCACAAATCATGTTTAAATGTTCATTCAAACATTTCAACAAACACATGGGATGCATCTTTTGTTTAATACAGTTCATATGTGTATATTATACCGAAATCAGCGTATCTAAGACAATATGGTAGCAATCAAGTCAGACATAAATCATTAGTTGACATTAAAAGCATATAACCATCACCTAAGTGCTTATAGTCTGCACCTTTCATTGAGATGCTCGATTCAGACTCGGTCCAAACTCTACGTTTCCAAAAATAGAACGTCGGGCACCTAAATGACGTAATAGGTTAACTAGTTTGATGAACATTCAATCTAGATCCCTACAATGACATTAGGGTTAGGTTTTTTTACCCAAATCGTAACCAAAAGAGATTCAGTAGTGTGACGAGGAGGTGATTCGGTGCGTGGAATCGTGGGAGAGGATTCCTACAACGATCTCCGAAGCTCTCCCTTCTCTCTTTCCTCTTTTCTCTTCTTTTCTCTTCTCTCTCCCTTAGGGTTTGATGAAATTCGTATATGAGAGAGGTGGGGTGAAATAAGGGCTATTTATAAGCCCAGAAGTGATGCAAATGGCCTCAGGGCCACTATATACATAAGTTATACCCTTTGGGCAGCTATTTTTGACAAACAGGGCTCACGGGGAGGCCCACTACTCACTTACATCATAGGGTACGTTCCCTGACAATGGATCTATGCCAGGACGTGATTTCGGTGCGATCAGATAAGCCGATCGACCGTGGAGGACCTGTGTCAGATCAATAGTTGTAATTGTTCAATCGGGACCACTGTTATACGGATATATGTAGGAAAATTTTCTTTTCCCATGTGTGAAGTTTGGTTAGAAACTTACGGTCCGAAATCCTCAATTTCGTATGAGAGCGAATGACCCAATTCACTTAAGTTTCATTTCATTTTCTAAAGGTATTCGCGCTTCTCACGCACTTACTCAGGGCTCAAGTTGTACGTTTCTAAACACTATTTAGGCTTGATTCCGGTAATGGTGGTCAAACCGAGTAAGACGGACATAGTCCTATGATTTCGCTGTCATCGGACCCTCGACGTGCGGTTTAGGTCCGATATGAAGTTTCAATGTACTCCCGAGAGCGACGGGCTCTTGGGATTTCTCCTAGATCTTTAAGTGACGTTGAGTCAGTGATATTAATGGTTTTAGGCCTTCTCATTTGTGAAAATGGTGGCCCGAGCTTAATCTACCGATTATTTAGTTTAGTACTTAACTAATTTCCGCCTAAATTACGATAGGATACGGTCCTTTGGTGGTTCTGCCTGAGGTGGTACTCAGGTCCTTGTACGGATTTTTCCGAGACGTTACATGGCTAGGTTTACTAAAGCACCTCAATTTATCTCAATTGTCATGCCTTGATGCTGCAAGTCTTCAAGTCTTCAAATGTCTTTCGCTTCCAAAAAGCTCAATTGACTCCAAGATATACTGACACACGTGATTAACAAACTAAGTTACTAACAAGGCGCTCGATCTGTGTTTGTAAATTCAATCTATTTTGAGTATCCCAGCACCAGAAATGAAGCATACGGAGGGTCTTACAAGGATACGGGTCTCACAAATATCGTATAATATTAAACCATACTTTCAAAAATAAACCCATAAAGTATTAATAAACTAGAGTATCTAAAAGCACCATCACCATAATCTAAAGTCGCAATCACTCTTACACTATAATTCTTTTGCACTTAATTATGAGACATTAAAAAAAAAAAATTTAAAAAAAAAAAAAAAAAAAAAAACCTAAACCCTAAACAGGAATAGAGAATGGCTAAGAATCTGCTCCACTCACTCTCTAACTAAACCTTAATCTAAAATTTTAATAACCGCAATAAGGGATGATGAGTTCAACAACCGAATGAGTAAATCTTGTCTAAGTTTGAAAACATATTTGGCTCAATTAAAACATTTTTATCAAATATAGTAAACTCCAATGTAATGCTTTAAAAAGCAAAGACTAATAATTAAATATTTCAAAGTAATTTTGTATGAAATAAAATACGATATTTAGAAACAATAATATTTTGGATCAAAACTTAAATTTAAAAGATAAAGTAAAACATGCTTTCCAATATAGTAGAAATATGAATGCAATAAAATATTCAAATATGAACCAACATTCTCAGTACAATTAACCATTAGATATACCAAGGCCAGTTTATTATAGTTGGCCAACACTCTCTTAACAACTCGCCTGGCTTGGATAACTAATCTATCATACTCACCATGATGTTCACCCAACTAACCCCGATCAATGAGGGAACCTATTCATATGTTAGTTGGTCAACTACTTCTCCACCCGTCTTGCGTAGCTAGTCTGTTACAATTACCAAAGTGCTCATCCATTGGCCTCTATCAATTGAGATTCCAAATGGTACCAAATGGGATTTAATGTTTCAACCTAAGAGTCATAGAGCATCACTTATTTATGCTTTTTTAAAATTTCAACCCATGGGACATTAATTGTCCAACTATTTAACCAGTGTTCTAGAATATATGATACACGACTTTCTCATAAAATTCACATCTCAAGCTTATATAAAAACTTTAAAAAATATTTAATGAACATTCAAACTTTTTAAAAATATTTAATCATACTTATTAAAAACAATGTCACATATGCTTTCCATATAATACATTGGTATATAAAACACATGCTCCTTGAATTATAAAATAATTATTTTAAATAAATAAAATTAATATATATATATAAGTTTTCAAAAAAATAGAATTCAAAGCCATAGTGTAGAATTTTATATGTAGAACAACAAAGTATAGGATTTCGTGTAATCTACAGTGAAAAACTTGAAATTTTTCTACAAATTAATTCTTAGTATAATTATAATTATAAAAATAATTATTAAAATCTAAAATTCTAAAAAATTAAGAAAAATCTCCAAAATTATATGGTTTAATACAAACTAACACCGAAGTTCCAATTTAAGCACATGAAAACATTAATTTCCTATCATACTTGTCTGACGATTCCAAATTTTCAAAATTAATGAAAAAGCTTAATTTAAACATTAATTTGAAAGAAAATTAATTAAAAAGATCAAACTATAAAAAAAATTAAAGAAATACATGAAGTAGAAATAGTTTTTTCACGTAAGAGCATAGTTTCGAAAAACTATAAAAATACCAAAGAGAACTTTTAAAACTAAGTGAGAGACCATTCATCCACACTTGAAACTTCGTGAAATGGACCCAGCCCTCTTCCTCTTTTATCTCTCTCTCTCTCTCTCTCTCTCTAAAGTCACAAGCCCATAGACCTCACTCACGTCCCAAGCCCCAAAGCCCATTCACGTTAAAACAACCCCCAAACCTTCACACGTTATATACTCCCTTACAACCCCAACCATTCACTTACACCACCAGCCCCTTCTCTCTTCTCATATTAACATGCTCTTCAAAAAGTACTCAAATCATTCTCACAACAATCTACGTCCTTTTTATAGCCTACACTACCATCGCCTCTCCTCTCACATGTATGCACCACACATGTGAGAAAAGCAAACTACTTTTTCTTCTAAATGAAGACATGAGACTCTCCATTTTCTAAAATAGAGAAAAAAAAAAAAAAATGTTAAAAAAACAACTTACTACGATCATGTTGCTTCATTGGCCTTTCTAAAAAAAATAAACGTTAAGCATGTTACTGCCTTTATCTCACACTACTACTCTTTCCAGAAAAAAAAAATATACGCAAGATGTTGTTTTTTGAAGCCACTGCACATGTGTGCGGGATGCTAGTAGGTGAATAAATGTACGCCTTTGTCTAAACGATCTTATGGATGTAAATTTTATATCATCAAATGGGTTGTTCTAAGCGAATTGTTTTAAATGGACAATTTTGGTGAACCAAGGGTAGAGATGGATGGTTAGATGGTTTCTTGACAAGATGGGTGGTTAGATTTTAAAATAAAATCAATTATTAGTATGGATTTGTAGATGGGTCATCCCAAACAATCGATCAGATGGACGGTTGAAACCATAGGTTGAAGATTAGACAGTTGGGGTTTGATGTGTGTGAATCAAGGATCAAGCTTGAATGATAAATGGCCGATTTTGGAGGGTTTGTACACAAGAGTTGCTGGATAAATTCGAATGTTGCATTCATTAGATCAATGGTCCAGATTGAATGATTTCAAGGATATAATTCAATTGTCATCCATGGTCCTGTTAGAGTGTATTTCAACAGTCATAAATGGGAGGGTTAGAAAATCAATTTATCGATCACGAATGGCTGGATTTAATGTGTTGATTGACAGTCCATATTGATCAGACTCGATGTGTGAATCAATTATCCAAATTATGCCTATTATATGTACATATCAATGGTCGAGGGTGAACAAACTTAACATGCACTTTAACTGTCCAAATTGGCTAAAACTTTTCTTATATTCAAGGGTCACACATGGGCTGATTTAAGTTAAAATCTAACAGTCATAATTTGGTAGATTTTTTGGTAATTCAATAATTTAAAAATGGGTTGATTTGGTACATAACCGATAGTCCAGGGCTGGACTAGTTTAACGCAAAATTGATTGTCGTAATTAAATAAGTTTATGGCATGGATTGATGGTCCTAATTTGATAGATTTGATGCATGGATTTGATGTCACAATCGAGAAAATATAAACCATAAGCTAATGGTTACAATATGGCTAATTTAGCACTTAAATCTACGGTCATAGGTGGACTAATTTTGTTACACATTTTAATGGTTAAAACTAGGTGGATCTAAAACACATCAATGGTCACACCTTAGACAAAATTAATACACAAACAATGGCTAAGATTAGACAGTTTCAATATACAAATCAGTGGTCATCATTGCACAAATTTATTGATGCATAGTTGATCATGTATGAGTGTGTGTATGTATGTATGTATTGATGGATAGATGGATGGATGGATGTGTGTATGCATGAATGCATACATAAATGGATGGATGTACGCATGTATCCTTGGATGAATGAGAGTGTATATGTATGCATGTACACGAATGACTTAAAAAAAAAATTGGGTCACTACATTCTACCTCCTTAAAAGGAATTTCCACTTCGAAATTCAAGCATGCCTATCATGTGAATGAACGGGGATACTCTTCTCTCATTTATAGTGTGTTTAAGTATCCCCTACGTTCCACGTGGTATATGGTTGTGTGCACACAAGTGTGTATAATTTCCTACATGAAATTGACTTATTACAAGAGATGTTTTTAGTATAAAATGGAAAAAGAATAAAGGGCGGAAGAACCCTGACAGTATTAAAGGAAAGAGATTGTTGGAGCTTTTAATCACAACTTTTACACAAAAAACTTGAAATGAGATGGCCTCTTGTCAGGTTAGATGGTTCAATTGGGTTTGTGTGGCTCGAATGGCTTAGATCAATGACGTGAATGGTTAGTGCTTGGATAACTTAATAGAATACGACTAAGATTGAAAGATAGGGTTTATATGGCTAGATGGGATGGTGCATATGACTAGTATTGAAAGTTAGGGTTTAGATGGTTTGATGGGATGGTGCGGACGGCTACCATTGAAGGCTAGGCTTTAGATGGCTTGATGGGATGGTATGTACGGCTATGAATGAAGGCTAGGGTTTGGATGGTGTATATGGCTAGGATTGAAGGCTAGAGTTTGGATGACTTGATAAGACGATGTGGACAATTGTGATTGAAGGGTGTGCATCTAAGAGTGAATGTTCAGAATAAACGTAGAGAATGCGTAGAGAATGGAAGTAGATAATGGTTGTGAGGCGGATGTGGAGAGTGGATGCAACTATAGGGGTAGAGAATCGGTTTGGGCTTTGGCTAGTGTTTGGATTTTAAAGTGTTGTGGCTAATACAAAAGAAGATGAGGAATATGGTTTTGAGCTAGGGCTAAGCTAGGGAAGAGAGTGGAGAGGGCTTGTGAGGGATATAAGAGATGTGTCTGTTGTATGATAAGATGTGGATGAGTGCTCCTTCCTCTCTTCCTCTTTAGTGTGTGTGTGTGTGAAGAATGAAGGGGCGATATGCTTTTTATAGTTTTGGCCAATGGAAATGTTCTACTTTGTGGGTAGGTAAGGGTTAAATATCTCCAATTGGACGTTTTAATGGGCTAAGAGGAGCCTGGTGCCATATAGCATCCTCCCATCGACCCATTAAGTGGTAATTTAGGTAATATGGAGGAAATATGAATGAATTTTGATATGCAAAATTCAACTTTCTCCCTTGGATGAACTCTCCCAAATGCAACATTCCCCTCACCTAACATCCCCAGTAGGCTAAATCTTGCTAGCAAGTGGGTGGCACATTTCTAGCTTACTTCAAGTACTCAAGTTTGCTCAATCGAGGTTTTGAGTCTATCAGGTTCAAGATGGATAAAGCTCTATTCTAGGCTTTGATTTAGACTTGTTTTGAGATTGGTTTTGGGTGTAGCTTTAGGAGGATGAATGCAGGGGTTCAAAGACCATTTGTGCTTTAAACTTGCTTCATTCAAACTTGTGCTTGGTGGGGTGTCTACACAGATTGATAACGAGAAAGAAATGGGGAAGCTGAGAGTGGTTGTGGCATTCATCGTTGCTATTATTGGTGTTCGGTGGTAGAGGAGAACATGGGAGGTGGCGACAGCCAGTGGCCTCCCTCCCTTCTTACCTCAATTGTCATCCACACAAATTAGAGATCCATATGAGGCGCTCTTATACCACTTGATAAGCCTAGATGGATATTCCCACAAGATCTAATGGTATCCACATGGTCTTAGGAACCTTTGCATAAAGCTAAAGATGGACATCCTACATCCAACAATCCTCCTAGCTACTACTGTAGCTAAAGGGTGTAGTCATCACTTTGATCCTACTATTATGATCACCCATATATCAACAATTTGGATCATTTAAAAGGAGCCCTCTCGCTCTCTCTATCTCTCTCTACACACACAAAATAATACCAAAGGAAACTACGTGGGACCCCCCCCCCCCACTAATGGTTTCCTACAAGTGGGCCCCCACGGGTCCTTATATAACATATCTTTAATTATTTTATTTTAGGCCATCCGTCAGGTCAAGTCAGATCATTTAGCCTAGCTCCTTGGTAATCTACATGGTTTAGGTTTCAACTTTAAACCGACATAGAATCCATGTAGTTGGGCATAACATCCATATAGTTAGGCTCCAACTTAGCTTAAAAGTTGATCAGTAAGCAAACTAAACCCATTGCCACCCTATACATGCATACATGTGCCCATGATTGAGTAAGTGGTTAAGTCATTAAAAAAAAAAACTTTTATTGGAGTTGTGACCTACAAAACCAATGTATGCCTTAATCCACTCGCCTTATAGATGTGATACGGTCAAACTCATCAATTGATCTCAATAACCATGGGTCCTTTGGAACAATGTGATATGCTTTAGTTGATATCTAGTATTATCTTAAACTTATTATAATATGGGTTATGCGAGAAGTGATGCTTTTATGGACCTCGGGAACTTGAGATTGAACATAGTTGTCATTGACCAAGGAGAGTTTCTGATCTATAGTTCTTAATACCTCGATGTGTCATGACCATCATAGATACTTATAACACATCTATGAACATCATTTTATGATATGTATGATTATCCTATATCAGGGGACAAACTTGGTTATGGATGGATGGTCTCCACCATCAACCAACTTAGTATCGTTTATGCCTTCACCCTTACCCTACATGAAAGTGTAAATATTTCATGCATTTAGGATCGTGATATTGGACATTCAGACACTTTAATTAAGAGTTGACTTTATTAGTGCACTAATTTGAGCACATTTTTTATCAATCACATGCATCTATATATTAGAGAGTTAGTTGAGTCCTTGGAAGCTGAAGACCGAATACCAAAGACACATGAAGATTGGAACATCAAGGAAGTGAAGAACAAGTATAAGAGGTGCTTTAGTGATCCTAACCTTGTCCCAAAACAACCCTTGAACCTCTAAATGATCATTACTTTAATAAGAAAATCCTATTTGATCATCCCTTAGCCTTAGGAGCCTAATTGGAACATAATAAAACATATTATAAAGGTCCCGAACTACTAGAAAGAAAAAACTGTCCAAACCAACAGACTCATTGATGTGCTCGAGTGAAGCTCGATCGATCAAGTCGATCGACCAAACTTGATCAAAACTGTCCATCAAGCTTTCTAGACAAATTTATTGGAGTTCAATCACTTGAGGAATAAGGTTGAGTGATCGGTCTTGATCGATAAAATATGGCTAAAACAATCCACCGAGTTCACTGGACCATTTTCGGCCTAACTTGATTGATCGGGGGCCAAGCTTGATCGATCGAACCTAGATGTTAGTAGAGTTGTACACGAGTTAAACTGAGTCAAGCTTGGCATAACTCGATTTGGCTCGGCCACTAGATGACCCCAGCTCGAACTTAGCTCGGTTCAGTCAGCAGCTCGGCCCAGTTCGAGCCTGTACGACATTTTCTCAAACACATGGAGTGAACCTTCAACTTCTCACAGTATGTAAAACAACACTAGCAGTTTATAGGTATTTCATCAAACACTTAGTAGGCAACATCAAACTCAAGATACGAGAGTAGTTTTATCATGTAATGTTTTTTTTTGTAGTGATTTGTTTCATATTCATACATTCCTTGCCACCAGCTAATCCCTCAGAGAATGTATGCACCCGAAACAACACTTCATTGAGTCATTACATCAAAAAGTTAGAGAGCAATGTCAATTCAAAATAACTGAGTCACTGAACTAGTTCGATCCGAGTTTGATTCAAGTTAAGGTTTGAATTGAGTCGATTTAAGCTTGGACCAGTTCGAACTCGGGTCGAAATTTTTTCAAGCTCTAAAAGTCAGCTCGACTCGGCTTAAACTTAGTTTTGAACCGAGTTGAATCGAGCTTTTTCAACAAATTGACCAAGTTAATTGAGCTAACTCGATTCGTGTACAGCTCTAGCCATTAGATATCCGTTAGAGCCTTTTCGTTATATATATATATATATATATATATATATATTGCATTCAGATATTTGGATAAATGATTGATTTTGAAATTTTATAGACCTTAGTGCATCCCAAGTGTCAGGCTCGTATCCTAAACCGTACCGTTCCGTAGGCTTCCGCAGTCCTCCCGGTCGAATTCTGGTGACCCGCGATGTGTAGATAGTAGTTGTGTGCGACCCTGAGTCGTATCTCGTATTCCAGAGTCGGCTCGACCCGATACTTGTACCCTTGCGACTGCGCCATTGCCGCGGTTCCGACGCCGCGTCTCGCGTGCTGAGGCGATACCCGGGCCAGGAGATGTGGGCCCACGTTCAATTCGAGAAAAATGTCGCGTGTTGTAAATCCCAAGAGAATATATCTCATCAATCAAGTACACATCACACATCAAATGTCAAGTACAACACCATCCCCAAAGTCAACTCTCTATCTTACAACCCTTACCTATCAAGTACACCCATCACTCACGCCCATCACTCCATCACTCACACCCATCCCCCTCTCTCTCTTTATATCCCATCCTCTCTCTCTCTCTCTTTCTCTCTCTCTTTCTCTCTCATTTCTTCATTTTCAAGCAAGCTCCCAAGAAACGTCCAAGCTCCATGAGAGAGAGCTAGTGTGGCCCACCTTCCTACCATCCAATCCCACCCTTCAAAGATCATCTCAACTGTTGAAATGCATCCCTTGGAGCTGTAGAACGCATCGGTGGAAAGAGAAGTCCGTGATTAAAGGTGGGTGTTCATCATCTCGATTTTGATGATTTGAGGGCCCACATATGGTGGAACTCATTTGATGTATGCATTATATAAGGGAGGGCCCAATAATGGTGTGGTCCCTCCCCTTCACGTTTCTCTCTCTCCTTCTCTTTTTGTGATGTCTTGTGGCCCACCTAATATAAGATGATCCTGACCGTCCGATCATGAGGCCCACCTTATTGTTGGTCCGTCCGGATGGCCCAGATGAAGGGAAACATAAATATCAGCTTGACGCAGCGTGTGGACCCGCCTTTGTATCTGTTTTGATTGAGGGTCGTCCATTTGCTGGACAACCAGTAGCGTTGGCTGCTATATTGACGTCATCTGGTGTGAGCAACGAAAGTTTTCGTCGCTAAATTCGTCGCTAAAAGACCGATGTCGAAGCGTTTTATCAGCGAAGAATTCGAATCGTCGCTAAATGCAAGCTTTTCACAACGAAAATTTTCGTCGCTAAAAAAACTGTACAAGACTTTTAGCAGCGAAAATTTTCGCTGCTAAAAATTTGTTACTTTTAGCGATGAAAGGTTTCGTCGCCACAAA
The DNA here is from genome assembly GCF_029962835.1 of Magnolia sinica. Lineage (NCBI taxonomy): Eukaryota > Viridiplantae > Streptophyta > Magnoliopsida > Magnoliales > Magnoliaceae > Magnolia > Magnolia sinica. Next base: position 47,431,427 of record NC_080584.1, on the reverse strand, counting down.
AACTGTTCAAGACTTTTAGCAGCGAAAATTTTCGCTACTAAAAAAATCATTCCATTTTTAGCGACGAAAATTTTCGTCGCGAAAAAACTGTACAAGACTTTTAGCAGCGAAAATTTTTGCTCCTAAAAATCGTTCCACTTTTATCGATGAAAATTTTCAGCGCTAAAAAATCTATACCAGACTTTTAGCAGCAAAAATTTTTTGTACCAAAAAAATCGTTCCACTTTTAGCGACGAAAATATTTGTTGCTAAAAAACTATACAAGACTTTTAGCGGCGAAAATTTTCGCTCCTAAAAAATCGTTCCACTTTTATCGACGAAAGTTTTCATCACTAAAAGACCAATGTCGAAGACTTTTAGCGGCGAAAATTTTCGTAGCTAAAACTAAATTGCAAAACTTTCGGCTACGAAAATTTTCATCGCTAAAAGTCTCTTTTTAAAAAAATATTCTAGCTCAAAATTCCGCACAAATTTCCTGATATACACCTGCTAACAATATATTTCATCATATTCATCCTGATATACACCTGTTATATAATATATTTCATCATATTCACATTCACATCCATCTAAACCCAAACTAGAAAATTCATCCAAACGTATAAGTACATTCATCCAAACACAAACAATCTTATCCACATCACATTCATTCACGCATAAATACATATAAGTTTAACATAATAAACAAATATACAAAAAATCGTCTTCTTCCTATTTCGACGACTTCCTTACCACCTACTTTCTAGTCAAGTTCCATAGCCATGTACACTTGTTTCCTTGTCCTTGCATCATAACATCATCGCCATCTTTCTCTTTTATCTACACCACCCAACATTTGAAAGGATCATACATGTATTCACTGAAGAAGATATGCTCAAAGATTGCAAGGCCATCTAGAGATGGAAGATCATGCTTCTTTCTAGCTTCACACCTCCCTTCTATCATCTCCACTGGCACACTGAGTGTTTCTGCACTGTAATGCACCTACCAATTGAACTGAAAATCACGTGATATCATTTCTACTAGTCACTGGAAATAGGCATATGATTTGTGACTCCATAACATGCCTGTGGGTTCTCTATGAACTCTAATCACAGAGTGATACCCAAAAACCTGACACACTTGGTGGTCAAACTACAACTCACTGTCAACATGGACTAGCACATCAGCCACTTTTGTTGTTACAGGAATTGTTTGATAACCATGATGAAGAAGAATACTTTCCAACAAAGAGCTACCAGTTAACAACCAAGAAACTCACCTCCATCGTGACGTGGCAAGCCAAAAGTTGATAAGGCATGTACTTATAGCCACTGCAAAAAGAAAAAAGAAAAACTGAGTTGTGGCTCCATGCCACTCATCAGGTGAGGACCACTGTCATTACCTACAAATCAGGCTGGTACTATCATCAGCAAGGCCAAATGTGTACAATAAATAAATAAATAATTGATAGTTGAAGAGAATTAACCAACATGGATTTTGGACTACAGCAGATGCACTACCTTGTGAATAGCTTTTTATTTTATTTTATTTTATTAAATGAAGCCCACTCATGAGTTAGTCGCTCAAATGGGAGTTTTTTCTCAAATGAAAGTAATTCATCTGGTAGCTAAATTTTAGCAGCAACATCTGAGTTAGTCGCTCAAATGGGTGTTTTTTCTTAAATGAAAGCAATTCATCTGGTAGCTAAATTTCAGCAGCAACATCTGAGGACACCCTTAGAGTAACTTTCACAAGTGTACCACTCATTCAGTATAATCAAACTCCTAGATGCATTACTGGTAAACCTCCTATTTCTACCATTTGATCATCAGGCTGAGGGAATTTCACCGGTATCCCTGCAATGGGTTAGCTGTTTTCCTAGATCTTGCATCTGTCCATGCTTTTGCAATCGTCCACTTCATGTCATCATCTCCGTCCTCATACATGTTCTGCAACAGGTCATTTTCTCAGCTTAATCCAGAATGTGCAACCCCTTGATATCCATGGTGGTTGACAAAAGGAGGTAATGTATGATGCTCAGCCTATAGAAAAAAAGGGCAATTTTCAGTTGTGTCAGCACGCCGGACACTTGAGGCCTGCTTTTCAGTGATCCAGATAGTTCATTGCATGCTAGCATAACTGCTTTTCGGTTTTTAATCATCCATTTGTAGGAAAGCAATTATAGATGGCGAGGATCTTCTCCCTGAGGTGGTTTCCACAGCATTTACCCAATCAACAATGGGGCACAACAAAAGCTAGGACTCATATGCACAGAATGTTGGCTCAAAAAAAAAAACTGCTAGTTCAGGCCGAGGCATAGGACATTTCCCAAGAAAAGAATGGATACAGGACTTACCTTCATCAAATCCATAATTCCAGCCATTGGATCCTTTTATGTATCCATATTTGGCTTCAACTGCAAAATAATAAAACAAACCTTATAACCATTTCCGAGACAAAACCACACAAGTTGGAATGTATAGAGCTGTTCAAAGATGATAATCTCCAAGGTACCCAAGTACCCATGTGGACATATACATTCAACTATAATTCACAAAACAATATCAATTTCGGTTTTCATCATCCAAAGACAGGCTTACTCCTTGGATAGCAGTAATGTGGATTGCCATATAATAATAACAATGCCTTTTTTTACCATGCCATGCATATAAATACTCAATACTCAATAGCTTATAAATCAAAAAAATTCTCCCACTCTATCTAATATGAAACTAAAGAAATTAAATCTACTTTTCCTTTGATTTTTCAAAATCATTTGGGAGGAAAACGAATTTCAAACTTTTATTTATTTATTTATTTATTTTAACGAAAAAACTCAACATTAATTCCCATAGATACACTACAACAGCCCAACATGCAACAATAGTAGACTAATCTAGTTCCAGTCATGGCGGAGGATACGATGGAAACCGTTAGATATGCTCAGATACAACTTTGGATCTAAACTGCCTAATGCTCTCTTTCATACCATTGAAATAAATGGAAAAATATATTGTGGCCCACCTAATGAATGGCTCGATCAGATTTAAGCCAGGTGATATCTACAACTTGGCCCAGCTTTTGTACGCATTGGCCGGAAAGAATGATAAAGCAATGTGTGTGTAAGTTCACTTGTAACATTGTACATGAAAATATTTTAGGATCTCTAGGTTTTAAGGACCTTGCTTGATGCATTCTATCAGCCTCAGGGCTTACTGGTGTGTTGATTTAGTTCCTATCATTTGGTAACATAGCCAACACCACATCCCTTGTCTAAGTCATGGTAGGGATAACTTATGAAGAGGGCCGCAACCTCAACCATAGCGAAAGCCGCTTGCTCAGACATGGCTACCTAAACAAATAAAGTGCAGTTGCTATGGTGGAAATGACTACATGAAAAGGAAGCCAAAATTTGAAGAAGATGATCCACTCTTGCATGACATCCACTCTGCGTAGTTGCTCCAGCTAATGTTGTGAAATGGGTCGAAAAAATTAAGATTTTCAGTGACCACATCCAAAAAAAAAAAAACAATTGACATACCCCAAAATCATGCTTGAGTAATTCCATGTCCTACTTGCACCAAAGCAATTAGCTAATTATTCCAAAGGAGTTACAACAGATTTAGAAGGACCATGAATCAATTTTTCATGAACAGTGACATATAATGCAAAGGAGTTTTGAGGCAGTACCTGTATTGCAATAATGAACTCTGAAATCAAAAGATAAGTGGGGCTCACATGGACTGCATCAGAATTTAAGTTAAACCAAAATAAAAAATACAAGCAAGAGATTAATGTGTCCAACCATATTCCACATCACTTCACCTTGTAAAACTGTTAAAATAAAATTAATTTGTCCAACCAAACATCACCATCTAGTGGTCCATATTCAACACGGAAAAGCTCATCAATTGAAGTGGGGATTGTTCGATGGCCCCTAGCACGCAACCTTGCTTTCCAAGCCAAGAGTGTCTACATGAGATTTGGACATCTATTAGAGAGTTTAAATGAAAAAAAAAAAAAAAAAGATAAATTAAGAAAATCAATGGTTCCAATTTAACAAACAAATACCCATTAATAAGAAATCATGATGTCAAACTAATCTGATTGTGATGTACCATATCTGAAGTCGGGTCCACAGGTTGGGCAGTTCAGATTAAGCCTTTCATCTGCAAACAAATAAAAAAAGAAAGAACTGTAAGCCCAAAATTGTTAGAGTAAGAACTTATAAGTACAGCCCCAAAATTTACCTTTCTCCGTGGGCCTGATAAATTTATTCCAGTAAATCTTTCTTCATCTGCAACTAGTTGTAGAAGATCAATGAAATTACAAATTACACAAACATTAGTTATTACTTGGCTACTGTAAATGGTAGAACACTGATACATTACTTGTGATTTGGCTCAGCTCATATTGGGTTGTATTGAAGGGTATTTAAAATCATGATTTTTTTTTCTATTCTATTTGCAGGAGAACTGTATCAACATTGCTTGCAAGCAGCTTTAAAGAGAGAATGGATGAATTAATCTTGTCTTATTTACAAAGACAAGGAAACCAGTCTACAGTTGCCATTTCCATCTCAACTGTTTCACCAGCAACAGAGTCGGCAACCCTCTCATAACTCACTTGTGAGTTTACTACTTTCGAAATCTTTTACATTCCACTTATATTTCATATGTTAGTTACCAAAATCTTCACTTCTTTGTCATTCCCAAAAGAAAAGTAGAATAAAAATTGTTGCAATCTTGCATGGTTATAGGACTTAAACAAGCATCAACCAATCCTACACGACTACCCAGCTTCGGGACAGAAAGCGGGACATGCAAACTACCTGATTTATCAGCTTGGGAACAAAAGAAGTGTGGAAGAAAACAGAACATTATGATAGAATAATTATGTGAAATTAATAGCTACAAATCAATAACAATAGAACAAAATTCCAACAAAACTGATTCAAAGCTTGCATGCAATGGCCAATATCTCCAGACCAAATTCATATGTAATATGCCAATATCTCTGAAACCACTTTTTTTTCCACCCAATCAATAACACTGCATAATTCCCCTGCTACAACTTTCCCATTGAAACTGCTACTGAAAAAACAAAGTGCTCTTCTGAAAGAGAATACCTCTGCACCTTACAAGTGCTGAAATCCATCGCAGCCCCAGCTGAAAGTAATCCACGTCCATGGTGATTGCTAAAATGTTGGAGACAGGTAGCCAGATCGGCACAAGGACATTCAGAACTGATCCACTTCAATTGGACTAGTACCAGCATAATAGACTTGCAGATGAGACTTACAATAGAAAGCACTTACCGTAAATTTAGTCAAGTCCATGACTTAGGCCCATGAGGATGAATTTCCTGTGACAACTTGGCGCCCATGAGAATGAACTTCCTGTGACAATATGGCACCATGTCAAAAGAATGGCAGCACACTAAAACCCTCATCCTATAATTTGAAAACAAAATCCAAATAGGAGGTGAGATAGAAAGGATTATTAAAGCACACTTGAAACGACCATATGCATCTGCAAAGTCCAGACCACTAAGAGGATGGGCTAACGATGAACATGTAATTACTGAAAAAATAAATTTCCAGATTCAACATATGTGTGTCCCATTTTATGATAGGATTGACCTATCTTTGGACAATGGCATGTTCGTCATGGACACCACTACTTAATACTCGACATGTTTACCATCTAACCATTTATCTTTAAATTTGGATAGTGACTATTATTCATTTTAATCATCAAGATATGTCCTTTAGACAGCAGATTAGTAGTAGGGCCCACAATTTGAGCTGTACAATAAGTTTGGCAGGTGAACCTGAGCTGAAAAAACAGATGAAGGGGTAGATCTTTCACAAACATTACACTGGGAAACACCTAACTTGCTGTGCATTAGCTTTATTCCACACTTGTGTGGGCTTAGCAAAGCTCTATCTGTAGAGATACATGACATATTATCTTCCTGACAAAAAATACATTATAAGTATGTATGTGTTTGAATGCAGACCACGCCATAGGAAGCACGCGTGAAGCAGTGCTGATTGAATGCCCACCATTAAAAACTTCTCTAGGCTACAGGAGTTTTGGATCAAGTTGATATTTGGGTTTTCCCTTCATCTAGGTCTATGTGACTAATCAACAGGCTGGATGGCAAACGAACATTACAGTGGGCCTTAGGAAGTTTTTAATGGTCAGCGTTCAATCGCTACTGTCTCCTGTGGTGTGGTCTACCTTTGGTGTGGTCTACCTCGACATGATGGAGGGAGAAAGAGAGAGAGGAAGAGAGAAACGGAGAGAGAGGGAGAGGGTGCGAGAGAGACAGACAGACAGAGAGAGAGAGAGAGAGAGAGAGAGGAGAGGATGCGAATCGCATACCTTCCGATGCGAAATCTGAGAAACTAAAACCACTGAAACGAACACCCAATGGAAACGGAATCTCGCCCGAAATGGAGATCGAGTTTTGGGGTTTCTTGAATCGAAAATGAGAGCAAGAGAGGGAGAAAATGAGAGCTAAAATCGGGTTTTAGGGTTTCGGTAATCCGAAAATGAGAGCGAGAGGGGGGGGGAAGATATGAGAGCGAGACCGGGAAAATGAATTTGGGGTTTAGGTTTATGCATAGTGTGCGTTTTACACCGTTTGGCCAGTGATGTTGGTCGGTGCTCTGTGGGCCCCACTATGATATACGTGTTATATCCACACCGTCCATCCAATTTGAGATATCATGTTAAGTCATCGGCTAAAGAATGAGGGAGATGAAAATCTTTAGTGGACCCCAGCTCCGAAAACAGCGGGGAGAGTGATTCCCACCATTGAAACTATCATAATGCCCATCCATTATCTTTTGGGCCCACCGAGATGTGGTTCACAAATCCAGCCCATAAATTATGTGTGTGCCACTTGGATGAGGGGTCATACCAAGTTTCAGACGCATCCAATTTTCAGGTGGGGCCCACCAAGTTCTTTTATATGTTTTAGGCATGTCTTGACATGATTTTAGATGGTATGGCCCACTGGAGTTCCGTATACGGAAGATTTTTGGGATATACCATAATTTAAAGGGGACCCATCAAATTCACGGTGTTGATGTTTTACACACATCATGGTGGGGCCCACACAGCTTGACCTCATGGGGAGTTCCCATGACCTCCACCGTGAATAACCTTTTCCATATATATTTTATATAATATATATATACACACACACATAATATGTTTAAAAATATAAAAATCTATGTATATTGTAATTAAAATCAATGGCTTTTGATGCCACGAGTTGTCTATTGAAATTAAATTCAATGGTTCGTGACCACTTAAAAATGATAATTAAGTAAAATGAGTTAAGCTCATTTTTAATTGGCACACAAACGAGCTCCTAAGAGTCCAATTTCTCAATTAGTGGATAACATGGAATTTCTTATTGTGCTAAAATTTTGTATATATAGGCCTAATAGTTTGTTGATCTAGACCATTGGACTTACTCCCCATCATGGATGGATCATACCCAATTTCTCAATTAGTTGATTTGAGCATTTTGGATGATTCAACCTTTGATGTGGACTTTCCATTCATTCCATACAATAATGGGCAATGCTCTTTAAAAAATCACAATAATTGGATCATGCGAAGAAATGCCTAATATATTAGGCAATGATTAACAAAATAGTTAGTAAAAATTTACATGTTAAATTAACTAAGTAGAAAAAATTAATAATTATTGATTTTCATAGCTATATGTGGATACTTCAAAACCATTTTCATTTATATGATTGAAATAAGAAAATACCAACATAACTTCTTGTATTTTTTTTTTGTAAGTTTAAAATAAATAAATAAAACAGCATTACCCACGAAGATTCCAATCTCCTCATATTGTTTGAGATAGGAGTTTTGGATCACACACGTGTGGGGATGCCATTGACACGATTGTAAGAGCACATGATGTTGCTAACGTCTCCTTACTTCACACACATCTCGAATGGACGGAGGAACGTTTTCACCATGTCTTGCTCAATCACCTTTAAAAAAAATATTTAAAAGATACATTTATGGGGAAGATCCAGGACATTAATCAGGGATACCACATTATGAACTTGCCCAGGCCAAGTCTGCTCATCAATGGGCCACATTGAATTATGGTCACACAAACATAGTTTTGGGACAATGCAACCATTAGCTTGATCCAAAACCGTTGTGTGCCCACCCCAAGAAACAGTGTTGATGGAACATCCACTGGTGTGTGCCCCAAGAAACAGTGTTGATGGAACATCCACCACGATTCGGGATATCCTTTAACGTCCTAAAAGATCCCACTTAAGATCTTTAGAGAATAATAATCTTGAGAACCACTCATCTCACGAACATCCCAGATTATAGCCAAGATATTAGGCAAGAGTCTTCTTGAAATTGTATTCTGATTCTCTTATAAATATATAGGTACCTCCCACTATCCAAGGTACGTTCACTGAGAAACCCTAAATATTTGACTAATATTTCTTTTTTGAAGATCCTACCATACTCTATAAAACCTCGATACTGACTTAGGCATCGAAGAGCCCCCTGTATTGGCCACGATTTGCTGGAAATCAGCACCAACACATTTCATGTACTCCCATCCAAACACAACTAGTAAGTCATTTATTCCCAATTCATTTACCTCCATTTTCATTTTCCATTTAACTTCATTTATAGGCGAGGAGAAGGGAAATGGACAGAGAAGTGCAAGCTATCCGTAGCTTTTGACCACTTTTCTGGTCATGTAGCAAAAGCTGACGATTCAGCGGCGTCCAACACAACTGTTAGTAAAGGTCCTGGCCGTCGGTAAAGCCTTTACCGACTGAGGCTTTACCGGCAATTATATAACCGCAGGCAAATAATTTGCCGGCGGTTTTGACCGCCGGTAAAGTCCAGTTTTCTTTTAGTGACCTGTCTTGGCTTTGATACACATACTCAGCGGCAGTATAGGTGCATGCTGGATGACTTGGATTAGTTGGACTTGGATGGTTAGTCATATTTACTTCTGTTTATGCTTGTTGCTTGATTCAATTTGTTTTGTGTTCCAAGTTAGTAAACTTTATTTTCTGAATAGAAGTTATAAGTTGTTGAGTATTTTTGGTTTTATGATTTTACTTGTACATTCCTGTATTAATTGCTCAAGCATGACGATAAGTTATTGAGAAATTTGTTTAGAAATTTTTTATAGTTACTAATTTGGGTTTATATGGATGTGAATGTGAATATGATGAAATATATTATATAACAGTTGTATATCAAGACGAATATGATGAAATATATTCTAACAGGTATATATTAGGAATTTTGTGCTGGAATTTTATTTTTTTTTTAAAGATTTTTAGCGACGAAAATTTTTGTACCTAAACGTATGATCTAAGTTTTTTAGCTACGAAAATGTTCGTAGCTAAAAGTAATCCATTTCAATATATTGAAAATAAGGTTGCAGCCTTTAGCGACGAAAATAGTCGTCGCTACAAGTCTCATCCAGGAGTTTTAGCTACGAACACAAAATAAGTTTGCAGCCTTTAGCGACGAAAATAATCGTCGCTACAAGTCTCATCCAGGAGTTTTAGCTACGAAAATGTTCGTAGCTAAAAGTATGCAGTCTTCGCCAAAAGTAGTATGCTTGATTTTTAGCTACGACACTTTTCGTAGCTAAAAGCATTCCTGTAAAATTCGTTTGTTACCTTTGGTGACAAAAATATTCGTCACTACAAGTCTCATCCAGGAGTTTTAGCTACGAAAGTGTTTGTAGCTAAAAGTAATCCATTCCCATTACATGAAAATAAGTTTGCAGCCTTTAGCGACGAAAATAATCGTCGTTACAAGTCTCATCTAGGAGTTTTAGCTACGAAAATGTTCGTAGTTAAAAGTAATCTAAACCGGTGTTGTATGCAGTCTTTGGCGACGAAAAGTTTCGTCGCGAAAAGTAGTATCCCTGATTTTTAGCTACGACACTTTTCGTAGCTAAAAGCATTCTTTGGCGACGAAAATATTCGTCGCTAAAAGTCTCATCCAGTGTTTTTAGCTGCGAAAATTTTCGTAACTTAAAGTAATCCATTCGAAATTTTGAAAAAATTGTTTATACCCTTTAGCGACGAAAATTGTTGTCGCTAAAAGTGACAATCACAATTTATTGCCGCGAAAATTTTCGTCGCTAAAAGTAAGATGAAGGGAAACATAAATATCAGCTTGACGCAGCGTGTGGACCCGCCTTTGTATCTGTTTTGATTGAGGGTCGTCCATTTGCTGGACAACCAGTAGCGTTGGCTGCTATATTGACGTCATCTGGTGTGGTGGGCCCCATCATGCGGTATGTTGCATCCCAACCGTCCATTGATGTGGACACCACCATTTACATATGTTATATGCGCACTGTCCAGCAGCAATCGCTGCTGGACATAGGTAAAACATAAACATCAGCTTTCTCCAAAGCTTGTGGGTCCACACGTGTGGACCCACCTCAGATGTATGTTTTGTATTCCATGTTGTTCGTCCATCTAGACGTGATCATGGACCCCACCATAATGCAATATCCAGGCCGTCCAGGGCCTGAACGTTGCTGTCCTCTTAATAAAAAAATAATAATAAAATAAATAAATAAATAATATATATTCATATATAATATACAATATATATATATATATATATCTGGTGGGCCCCACGTGGGACCCACCTGCTGAGAGAAGTGAATTGGCTGGTGTATCTCACACCAGCTATTCAGCTAATGTGAGACGTCAGCAAGTTCCGTGGAACCCACCTTATATGTATGTGTTTTATCTGCACCATCCATCTAGACGCTACCATGTACAGCCCCACCATGATGCATGTCATATCTGCACCGTCCGTGCAGTGGCCCACCTTGATGTTCATACCATCCATCCATCTGTGGAAACCCACTGTGATGTATGGACTGGATCCACACCGTCCAGATTGTGCTGGATGGTGCTGGACAATGTTTGGACAGTGCCGATTTACATGGACAATGTTTAAACAGTGCTGATCATCATTAGTGAGCCATCTGCGTCATAGAATGATAGTGTACAGTGATACACATGTTACACCTGCAACTATTGAAATAATTTTTGGTGTAATCCAAGCTCTCACTTGAGGCCCATTGGTGCGGCCCATCCACAAGGCCCATCTTGATGTATTTGTGGCCCATTCGTTAAGGGCCACCTTAATGCAATTACAACCCATGTCAGGAGGCCCATTGTGGTGTGTATTAGGCCGTGGGACGTGGCCCACTGTGGTGTATTTTCGGCCCATTAGGTAAGGCTCATTGTGATGTATTTTCGGCCCATATAAAGGCCCATTGTGATGTATTTCCGACTCATTTGGTAAGGCCCATTGTGATGTATTTCCAGCACATAAGATGAGGCCCATTGTGATTATTTCCAGCCCATATGATGAGGCCCGATGTGTTGTATATTAGGCTCATGTCATGCGGCCCATTGTGATGTGTATTAGGCCCATGTCATGCGGCCCATTATCATGTGTATTAGGCCCATGTCGTGTGTTCCATTATGATGTGTATTAGGCCCATGTCATGTAGCCCATTATGATGTGTATTAGGCCCATGTCATGTGGTCCATTGTGATGTGTATTAGGCCCATGTCATGCAGCCCATTGTGATGTATATTAGGCCCATGTCACATGGCTCGTTATGGGCCCATATGATGTGGCCCTTTCTGATGTATTCGAGGCCCATGCGATGTGGCCCATTGTAATGTATTTGGGGCCCAGATATTAGGCCCAATGTAATGTATATGAGGCCCATATGGTGAGGCCCCATGTAATGTATATGTGGCCCTCGAGTGAGGCCCATTGTGATATATGTTAGGCTCTTGTGTAAGGCCATGGGCCCACTTCTTGGGAGTAATGTTGGTTAAATGTCCACATTGATGGGAAATGATGATTAAATGTCCACATTGTGACCTTCCCTTAGGCCGATTGCCGAGGCCGATTATCAATGTCGATTATGAGTAAGTGACAATATAGCATCATGATACATGCCGATATGCATCATCTGCATGTTTAATATGAGATGTGGTTGACCATTTCATATGCCATTAGGCAGTTGTTATAAGCCTCCTTGATAGGCAGAGATTGTCTCACATGAGCACACGGTATGCGTAGGATTGATGTATGACTGGATTGTATGACTCATGCATCTTGCATTGCGTGTTATGATTACTGTACGCCCTAACAACATCAGGATCGTAACCTCCACAGGCATGTCGTGGATGGCCAGATGGGAAACCAAAAATGTTTAGTTCTAGCGTACGGATGCCATAGATGTCCCTAGGTGAAAATCCTTAAACCTCCGTGACCAGGAGACGCCCTAACATCTAGACCAAGTGGATATATATGAGCATATGAGGGCCATATACCAGTAGGTCGCATCTCCCACTATCGTAATTGGTTGGGAGGGGGTGTGACTTACCCACCTGAGTGAGGGGACAATATCTAGGTTTAGTTTGACCAGCTTGAGGAATAGGTCCGCTATCGATGAGCCGGGCCCGATATTGGTAGGCGGATAGTGAGGTCTCTTCCACTTACCCAGTTGTGTGCTCAGATAGGGGCAGCAAGCTGGCGTAGAGTGTAATAGACCCCGGTGATGATCCTAGAGATGTACAGTACTAATATGTAGATTTATTGAGTTAGAGTTGCATACTCATTCATTCATTCATTCACTATCCACTCGAGCTGGTGGTGTGTAACTATTTGTTACATGTACCTTCACAATGGCCAGGATTTCGGTTGGGGCACGCGACTAACCTGAGATTAGGAGTTTACACATTGAGTCTGACTATCTAAATTTAGGTATGGGACTGGTTTGGATAGAAATCCCTTGTGGTAGACCCAATAGCCTGTGATACTACATATTATCATCTCGACTTCACACTCTAGCTTGGTCATTTCATTCGCATAGCATATTACATTGCATCCTCAACACATAACGTTTAGTTTATTGTGCTTTTGTATTGCATAACCTAATTAAGGTTGATGGTATTCGTGGACTCAGTATCTGATATTTGGCTTTCTATGTCTCCGCATTGCATAGCTGATCTACATTGCTTCCTCAGCATATGATATTGGTCTATTATATTTTTACATCGCATAACCTGGATAAGGTTGATGATATTTCTATGGACTTGCTATATTTCCGCTTACTCTGATATTTGCGTGCAATCTTGCGCACACACTTTCACCACTCTCTAAGCTTTCTATAAGTTTATGCAAGATAAATGTGTGCAGGTGGCGTTAGGTCACAGCAGCGTTGAGCTTGAAGCGTGCAGCAGACTCTTGGAGCTTTGATTTTGACATACATATTTTCCTTTTAGCATTGTACTTAAATGTTTATATTAGTGGATATGTGATGATGATATCGCCTTTGTGATTTGGGTAAACTCGTGGTTATGCTTCTTATGAGACAAATGTACATTGAAAAATCCTCCTTGTAGGATCTCAGGATCAGAATCTGGCATATGAGCTCTGGGAGTCGAGAATGGGGTACTATGGAGGCTGTCAGCACCGGATTCGGCAATCGAAAATTTTGTAAGCCCGATTTCTGGGTTTGGGGCGTCACACCAAGTTTTACCAAACCTCATATGTTCTATCCACATGAATTCAGTGTTCTCTTTTTAGTAATTATTCACTCTAATGAGCATTTAAAGTTCCTATACAAGAAGATCGTGATCTCAACCATTCTCTAGAGTTTAGACATTGATTCTATTGGCAAATCCTTGTGTCTATCAATCTCTAAAGTATCCATAAAAGAGAATTCCTTAAGAGTTCAACTTTCTGTTAGTTGTATGAGATCCTACCTAACTCCTATCACATTAGTCACCTCAATGGAGCATGGCATGTAAGGTGTTTGATCTTAAAACTAAAGCAATGGCAAGGCATTAGTATCAATGATTGGGAGAGTAAAAAAGGAACTGATTGAAGTAAGGGAGAGCATCAATCAATCAACCCAAGAAGGCCTGTTAAGGGGGCTCAATTCAACAAATGTCATGTATGAGTCCATTTCTTTCCTTGTATAGGATTGATGGTAAGAATTTATGACCCAAACTCGATAGGTTCTTGTGTAGGACCTACACTCTTGTGTAAGGCTGAATTCACCAAACACGGGTGTATACGTGTTAGTCTCCATGGGTGCCTCTAGCGAGAGTAAACATAGGTCATTGGACTATGACTAAGGTTGTTGGTTAGCTGATAGAAAATCAACTAAAGTCTCTTACTAGAGCCTCCGATGAGAGTGTATGCTAGGTCTTTGTGTAGGGCTAAAGGTTAGAGGTGAACTAGATTTAAAACATCTGATAGTGAATACTAATACACTAAAGGAGAGTGTGTCTGCTAGGAATGGAGAAGGAAAACCAAACCACTATACATGCTTGTGTTTGGGATTGTCAGTTGAGCACCTTTCTAATTATACTTATGTGATTGATTAGTAAATTATATATATACATTATTAGATTAATAATTGGATTTGAATAGTTAGCACATCTCACACACGTGTACACTATCATTTATAAACTAGTTACTTAATTGGCATATCTATTATAATTTATGGGATTAGACCCTCTATTGGCTTTGTAGCATTAGATTTAATTGCCTTACTTAGTTTAAATTGGTAAATTAATTAAGCAATGAACTTTTAATTGGAAAATTTTTACCTGGTCCTAATCACCCTCCTCTCTAAGACTTAGCCATTCATTCCTTAACTCCACCAAGCTTCTGCGTGTCATGGTAAACTATACCACACAATTTCAATTGCTATTAGAATAGGTAGCTATTGAAGGGCTTAACCTCCTTGAGGTAATCAAATGAGCTTAAGAATGATGTTTACCTAAGAACGGTGTGCTTTCACACAACTGCCTTATTTTGATGGGTCTAACTACGCTTATTTGAAGGCTAGAATGAGGGTCTTTCTCCATTGACCCTATAATTTGGGCAATTGTTGAACAATGATTGATCGTGCCCAAAGAAGAAGTCATGGTTGATGGTAGAACCATTATCGCTTCCAAACATAAATCCAAATGGAGTCGCGATGAGAGATCGTGGTATACCTATAATACCAAAGCTCTCAATGATATTTACTATGCCCTTTTTTTCGATGAATTTAAAAGCTTTTGCACATATGAAACAGATAAGGAAGCATTGGATATATTAAAAGTCACCCATAATGAAACTAGCACAATAAAGAGATCAAAGCTTCAGCTCTTAATGAACTAATTCAAAAGCATTATAATGGAAGAGTCTGAAACTTTCATAAACTTTTATTATAAGGTCAATGATATTTACAACTCTATGTGGGGTTTAGGAGAGAGGATCCTGAATGGTCGTATGTGTAATAAAATACTTAAATTCCTTCTAGATAGGTTCAGTACTCCCAAGATAACTTAGATAAAAGAGCATAGGAAAATAAATGAAATTAGTGTAGAAGAACTCTTAGGTTCCCTACAAACTTATGAATTACACATTAAGACCCCATTTACCACAAAGAAACTAATCGTCCTCAAAACATCTAATAGGCATAAGATTGTTGAATCTGATAGTGATAGTGATGATAAGGCCAAGGATAAAGATTTTGAAAGAAAATTAAAAAAAATCTCAAATTGAACAGAGGGAAGAGTCATGACAAGTGGTATAAGACGATTGAGAATCGTATACGTAAACCTGTTAAACAACCTAAGCATGTCCAATGTTACAACTGTGAGGGTTATAGACATTGTCACTGATTGCCCTAGCAAAGTAAGATCCAAAGGCAAGTCTATGACAGTAACATGGGATGATAGAGAGTATTTTGAATCAAATTCAGGAAACATCTCTAATGTTAAAGACCTTAGCCATTTACATGTCTTAAGGGACTCCACCTGTAAGGCCTATATCTTAGTCTGTACCATTCCGTAGATTCCCGCGATCCTCCCTATTAAATTCTGGCGACCCGCGACCTATAATTGGCGTTTGCACACGACCCTGAGTCGCGCGCTGTCAACTTGAGTCAACTCAACCTGAGACTTGTACTTTAGTGACCGCGTCATCACCGTGGTTCCAACGTCGCGTCTCACGCACCAAGGCAATACCCAGGCTAGGAGCTGTGGGCCCGCGCATATCTCGAGGAAACGCCGCGCATTTACAAAGTTTAAGAGAGGAATCTCTACAAAATATCCCATTAATCCCACCTATGTCAAGTACATGTCAAGTATGACACCTCAATCAACCCATCACCCAACACATCACTCACCCCATCACAACCCATACCTCTCTTACACAACAATCCCAAAAGTCAACATTTCCATCCTATCTCCTTTCTCTCTCTCCCATCCATCACTCCAACCCATCTTCTCTCTCTCTCTCTCTCTCTCTCTCTCTCTCTCTCTCTCTCTCTCTTATTTCTCCCTTCTCTTCTAAGTAACCTAAAGAAAAAAATCCAATGTCGAAGCTTTTCTAACCTCCAAGAGAGTTTTGTGTGTGGCCCACTTTCTAACCCTCTCATCTCCCATCTCAACCCTCCATACTTCATCATCTTCCATCAAGGTCGAAGCCAGGGAGTTTGGCGTTCCATTGGACCGAGAAGATCAACGGTGGGTGATCTTGGATCTCCATTTTTGTCATTTTTATTTTATTTTATTTTTGTGATTTAAGGGCCCACATATGGTGGGGCCCACATGTATGCTTTGTATCTAAGAGGGGCCCATAGTAGTGGGGCCCTCCATCATCACTGATCTATCTCTTTCTCTCTTTCTCTCTCTCTCTTTCCCTATGAATGTGGCTCACCTGATCTTGATCATCCATGTGTTGGGCCCCACCTGGCTGCCCGTCCACTTGGACGGGTCTGGATGAAAGAAAAACACAAATATCAGCTGATCCAAGGCTTTAGGTGCGGATTGGGTACTAACCCTAACAAGATAGTTCAAGACGGACAGTCATGTCATGGGCTTAGTGGGGCCTACCATGATATATATATATATATATATATATATATATATATATATATATATATATATATATATATATATATATATATAATATTATGATGGGCCCCACGTGGGACCCACCTACTGAAGCAGATTAGCTGGTATATATCACACCAGCAACATAGCTAGTGTGGAGGGCATCAGCACCACAGGACATAGGTCTCATCACATCGTCCATTGCTTGGACGGTGGGACCCACCCCACACGTGGGGCCTACCTTGATGATGTGAGTATCCACTCCGTCCATTGCCCAGACGTGGGACCCACCTAATGTGCCTACACATGTGCATTGCACTGGACGTGGGGCCTCACCTTGATGGATGTGCTGGAATCCAAGCCGTCCAGCCCAACTGAACGGTGGGCCCTACCAGCATTGTATGTGCTTTATCCTGCCCGTCCATTCATCTGGACTGTCCATCCCTCTGGACCGTCCATCTATCTGACATGGACCCCACACCAGTAGCCTCAACTGCAGTGTCATCAGCAAGCTCCGTGTGGCCCACTGATGTATGTATTGTATTCCACACCGTCCATCGGGTGGACTCTACCATGATGTATGGGTCTTATCCCCACCGTCCAGATGGCTGGACGGTGGGACCCACCATTGATGTATTTATTCTATATCCACACTGTCTCTCAGATGGACCACACTGCAACCAGTGAGGGGTTGAACGTCTACTATTAAAACCCCTTTTGGGATGTGCAAAAGTTTTGGATTAGTATGAAATTTGTTTTTCCAATTAATCCAAGTCCTTGTGACTGTATGGACAGATTAGATGAAAAATAAACGTCACGGTGGGACCCACCCTGATATACTTCACAGCCATGCCATCCATTTGTTTTAGCTACCACATGAGGCCCAGATAATGTGTATGGGGCCCACTTGGGACGTGCAGGGCCCACTTTAATATGGTGTTTATGCGGCCCATTTGGTGAGCCCAAAAGTGAATTATAAGAGGCCTGATGTAACGTCTTGGAAAAATCCGTACAAAGACCTGAGTACCACCTCAGGCAGAAATCACATAGGACCAAATCCTTTACAAATTAGGTGAGAATTGACTAGCGCTAAACTAGAGTACTTGTGAAATTAGCACTAATCACTTTAAATGACCTGCAAGACCTAAGATGTACAGAATCATTGATGCTACATTACCTTGAAATCTAGAATCCACCTTTAATCCCGGTTGCTCTCGGGAGCCGCTTAAAACTCTGTATCGGATCTGGACCGCACGTCAAAAGTCCGATTATCCCGAAACCATACGGCTATGACCACATTACTAGACTTGACATTCTCCTCGGAAATCAAGTCCTAATAGTGTCTAGAAACGCACAACTTGAGCCCGGAGCGAAGTGTGTGAGAAACATGATATATTTAGAAATAAAATTCGAATTTAAGTAAACTGAGTGGTGTCGCTTACGGGCCAAATATAGGGATTCAGACCATCAAATTTAGATCCAAATACACCCTCAGATAAGGAGAAATGTCCCACACATGTCAGTGTACATGTGGCCCTGATCGAGTGCTGGTGACTGTTAAACTGAAACTGGTCCGCCACGGCTGATCTGTAAACTCGATCGGAACGAAAACTCAGGCTAAGCTAGATCTAATGTCAGGGAGCTTAAGTCCAACTACATGTAGAAAGGGATGCTCCAGGAGTGCTCCGTTAGACCAGAACATCTGTATTTGGATATAACTTAAGTATACCATGGCCTTGGGGCCATTCCTATCAGTTCTGGGCCTATATAAGGGCCTTAAACTCTCTCTCTCTCTCATATTCCATACGAATTCTAAAACCCTAAGAAAGAGAGTAGAGGAAAAGGAAAGGAAAGAGAGAGAAAGTGAGAGAGTGAGTTGGAGATTCCTCATGGGATTCGATCTCATTGCTCCTCGGGCTTAACTACCGCTTCTACATCGCTATTCCTGTGATTTCGACTCCGTACTTGGGTAAGAAAACCTAACCCTAACTTGTTTTAGAGTTTTTGACTGGTGTAATAGATGAATTAGCTAACCTATTCCCTGTTGTAGGTTATTATGGTGTCGTAGACGAAGACTTAGCTTTTAAACTGAGTTCGTTACGAGTCTATCAGCGAAAGGTGCTGACTATAAACATATAGGTTATGGTTTTCAAAGCTTTCAATGTCGGTTAATGTTTATTACTGATGTGGGTGCTATTTCACATGCCAAATGTGATGTTTGTTTTGCGTTTCAGATCTATATGAATTATATGGAGTTTAGTGTATTCCATGTATTTGTAGAAGGGATCGTATACGTATGGAATTTGAAAGTGTATTTGACATAATTAATTGTCTTGGTTTGTACTAGTTGTATATGTAACAACTCCTTGGCGAAAGGATTTGCCCCAGTATATGCTATGGCCAACATACGTTGTGTATATTAAAAAGGTGTAGTCTAAGTGTTCGTAAAAATGTCTAAATGAGCAAGTACTTGGCATCAGGTACTTTATATGAGTGTTGAGATAAGATTCTCAACTACCTTGACTATGTGTATGATTTCCTCCATGCAACTTATATTATATTGTCTGTTTTACTTATGAAATGCGCATGTGTGAAATCCTGTGTATGTTGTACTTCATAATATGCTCAAATGGTTGTAAGATTGCAATTATGTGTTTATTTCTGCTTTGACTATTTCATACGAATACTTGTTGGAATTGGATATGTTTGGGACTACGATATAGTCCAGGCAATCGGTAACAGGCCCTGATTTGGTGGTTGAGGTTGTTTTCGCCCCACAGGACGTGTTCGATGAGTCTGAGCCGTACTTCGTTGTCGACAGTGGTTAGGCCACACGGAGTGCTCGTGCACTTCATGTCAGTCAATTTGATGTACGCTCGTACTGGTCGAGCTCGTCAAGTAACCCGATTGACCAGATGTATATTCACCATGTATGGACGCTACTGCTTGAATCTAAGGTACCAAACTCACCAGTCAAAACTCTTTTAACCTTGGTACCTCGATCCGCTAAGACTTATGAGCCGGGCATGGTGGTATGGGATACCGTGGTTGAGCTATCGGCCTACGCTAGGGTAACGAGCCTCCCCGTAGTGTCCAGTGTCACGCCCCAAACCCAGAATACGGTAGTATGGGATACTATATTCGAGCTGTCATCCTACACTGATAAGGTGATGAGCCCTTGGTAGCGACCTAGAACTGTAACATCGTATGTGATTTACTAGGACTACGACCCTAGAATAGATCATCGTTTGGAAACTGATATATGGGTGGTACCTTAGCTTCCCAATTCTGCTATATGAATAGGACTAATAAGAACTTGGTAATCATGTTCATGCACCGCACTGCATGTGCCGTTTGGCGTTGAGTAGAGAGCACAAGGAAGTGACTGACATGCGCGACCGTTAGATGAAGATCGCAGAGGGAGTGCAGGCGAGGGCATGCATCATTTATACATACCATTCTTGCATTAATCAAAGTACTTAGGGATGTTTGATTGTGTTGTTTTATCATTACTGCTTGACTGAATTGATAACATGTTAACCTTTACTTTATTGTTCTACTGAGTTGATCACTCACTCCCATGTTACGGGATGATGTTTTAAACACCAGCTAGACTTTGTCTTAGTTGCAGATGGAGACCTGACTGATAAGGCAGAGACGGACTTCGCTGACGATGAGGATGCTTTCTCATATATGCAATATTCAGGCGGGTTTATATAGACCGCTCTAATCGACGGGGCTTCAGGGTCATACTTGTGGACTATCACATTTTTTTGGAAATTTGTATTTTGAAATAGTACTTGTAATTATTGACCTAGCAACCCATATATACTTTGGGGACCTATACTGGTTTATAAAGTTATACATATTCATTTCAGTCTTCCGCTTGCGTAATACAATTGTCTCTAGATTATGTTTTGCTATTTTAGCTTAACTCATTCATGTTTTATGCACTAATACAGACAACATACAACCATCATTAAATATGTTGCATAAGTGATGTGTTGGAACTCGGGAGTTGGGTTTCTACTCAACCCCCGATTTTCAGGGCGTTACACCCAATCTGATGTGTATATGGCCCAGGTGCAAGGCTCACCTGTTGTGAATTTAAGGCCCATGTGATACGACTCGATGTGATGTATTCGAGGCCCATGGGCGAGGCCATTGTGATGTATTCGAGGCCCATGGGTGAGGCCCATTGTGACGTATTCGAGGCCCATAGGTCGTGGCCTTTATCTTATATATGAGGCCTATGAGTGAGGCCCAATGTGATGTATGTATGGCCCATTACGTTGTGTTTGAATCCCTTATGTGAGCCACTCCTTGGGAGCAATATTGGTTAAATGTCTACGTTGATGGGCAATGATGGTTAAATGCCCTCATTGTGACCTTCCCTTAGGCCTTGTTAGGCTCATTCTCATCATTCTCTAAGTGGGTTGACCCTAGTCATTGGGCCCCATTTACATGATTCATCTATTCTCATTGGGCTATCCCAAGATGTTGGGCCCCCATTGGTTGTTAGTAGGATTATTTCTTTTATTTTGAAGTCCATCTAGGACTCATTTGGGCCCCCTAGGGCATTTAGCGGGCCATGCAATAGTAGGGTAAAGGAACCCTTTCCAGATCCTTAGGTTTGTGGGTAGGCCGCTTAGGCCCAACCTTGATATAAGGGAGAGTACATCATCATCATATAATATGCGTAGTATAGCTCCATGATTCATGCCCATACGTATCATATATATGCTTGATGTGAGGAGTGATTGATCATAATGCATGTCATTTCACAGATTATTATGGTACTCCCTGATAAGGGGAGTTGCCCACTTGAGTACGTGATACGCACAGGATTACTACATGACTGGATAGTGTGATTCATGTATCTTACATTGTGTGACATGACTACTATATGCCCTAGCGACATCAGGGTCGTAGCCTCCACAGGCATATCGTGGTTAGTAGGATTAGACACCGAAAAGTCTGTTCTATATGGGGCACTATAAACGTCCGTGGGTGAAATTCTCTAAACCCTTATAGTACTAGGAGGTTGCTCCAATGTCTAGGCCGAGTGGATGCATGAGCACCGAGTGCAAAGTGCCAATTACCAGAAGGCCACACTTTCCTGTGTCGTGGTCGGTTGGAAGGGGGTGCAGCCTTACCCACCCGAGAGGAAGGGGCAAAGCTAGACTGAGTTTGACCAGCTCGGGGAATGGGTTTGCTATCGATGAGCCGAGCTCGATATTAGCAGGCGAATAATGAGGTCTCTTTCACTCACCTTGTTATGTGCGATGGGACGGCAATGGTTTGGAGTGTACTAGACCACGATGATATTCCAGAGTTGAGCTGTATTGATATGTGGACTTAGATGATTATTGGTATACTTGAGTTGCATCTCGCACCGCATACACTTGGTATGACCGACATCATTCATGCCTTGCATTGCATAGCCTTGGTACGGCCAATAGTATTCATGAATTCATCAGCATATTCCGCATTACTCTAATATTGCATAATTGTATCACTACATTGCGCACACACTTTTATCACTCTCTAAGCTTTCCGTAAGCTTATGCATGACCGTTTTGTGCAGGTGACGTTGGACCACAACTGCGCTGAGGCATGAGCGCATAATAGATCATCTTGAAGCTTTTGTATATCTTTGTATTTCCCTTTCCACATTGTACTTATAAATTTTTTATCATAGTGGAAATGTGATAGAGTTGTCGATTGTTGTTTATGGGTTATGCTTGGTTATGCTTATTACGAACCAAATTCATGTTGAAAATCCTCCTCGTAGGATCCCAGGATCGGAAACCTTGCGTATAGACACTGGGAGTCGAAAGCGGGGTACTACGGAGGTTGTCGGCGCCAGATTTGGCAATCAAAAATTTTGTGAGCCCGGTTTTCAAGTTTGGAGCGTGACACCATCAATAGTTCCCTCCCTAGACAATTAGGAGACCATAACACCTTAGATAGGTGACTAATAAAACTTAAAGATTACATATTTATCTCCTCAATTGCATTGGTTTCGGTTGCATTTAAGTAATTAATTGATCTAATTAGATATGTTTTCTACATATGAGGTGATTTTGCATCTAAGGATGAATACATGCTTAAATGAATGACTTAAAACTCAAAAAGAGATCATGCTCGAGGTGATGAAGAATTTGATATTTAGAAGATAATATTGCAGATTTCAAGTATCAAAAATTCAAGAAATCCAAGTGTCAAAGGAGAGAAATTTCTGAAAAATTACACTATCCAATAACATAAATAACAGACTGTTTGGTCCCACTTGAGGTTGGTTTGGTCCGATCGAAAGTGCCCAAAACAATTTGGTAAGAAACAGTGATTTTTAAACATAATTCGACTCGACGGTCAAGTGTGACCAAAGTTTAGGTTCGATGCTACCGAAGGACAGTTCGGTCCGACCTGAAGGAGACAGAGACTTTAGATATGTTTTAAGAAAATTTGGATACAACCAAAAGACAACTTTGGGGTGACCGAAGTGATGTTCGGTGTGACTGAAGTGTAACAAAAGTTAAAAAAAAATTGAATTCGATACAAGTTTTTCCTATTTAAAGGGGTGTTTTAGGCTATTTTAGGTACAAATTAAGAGTTGGGCGAAAGAGCAAGGGGTTACAAAATTTCATGGAGCAACCGTTCTTCTTTAATATTTAGTTTATTTGATTCAATAACAATGGTTTGAATAATGATATTAAATTAAATTAGTTTGAATTTTCTTTATAAAAGTTTTGAGTTGTTTATTTCCTTGATTTGTTGTGAACTACAATTACAGCAGATGTTTTGAATGAGCAATTGGTTGGCTTGATTAGAGAATGAATCAATCTCTATAATTGATTGATCTATTGTAAACATTGGTTATAATAAATGCTCTTAATTTCCTACAATTGATGTATCAGTTCTTCGTAAGAGAATCATTCAATTGAATTCATGTGTTATTGATGTTAATAATTTATTTGATATAAAAAAAAAATCGATTGGATAGGATATGACTTCGATTCCAATTGAGTTATAAGAGTTGAATCAGTGAGTTAGATATTGTGATTGCTATAAGTGAATTCCTGAATCATTAGTCTTTTATTATTTGATTGAAAACCATTCTATACTTCATTGGATTAAAAATTCAGGTAAATCATTAGCTTTTAACTAGTTCTAGATTCCTTGTGAATTTGACATCAGTCTCAACGAGTCATTACTACATCCAACCCTGCACTCGAGGTTATCAACCCTTGGGTTTGATCAAGTTCTTAGTGACGTTGAACATAATTAAGTTCAAGTTTTCTAGGTCTAATTTTTGTTTTAGGTTGGAATTTTTGTTTTTCTACAGATTTTTCTAACCTAGCTTTTTCTTTTTAGGTTTTCTAATTTTAAAATTTTTTATAGGTTTTGTTATATTTCAAATTTTTTAACATTCTAATAGCAATTACTTGATTTTATTTCTAAGATTATCTAGTTTTAGTTCCTCCCTTCCGGTAACACTGTTCCCCTCGCCTTTACTTGCTTTCTTAATTATTGTAGAAATTTTATTTTAGGATTTAGGTATAGATTCTGAAATTAAGGTTTTATCATGTTCATGCCCGAGTGGACACGAGATTAATTTAATCAACTTCTAAGAGACGGGATATTAGTTAAAGGGTTGTCAGATCATTATGTTAAGAAATGCCTTATGTCTTGTAAATTAATTGAAACTACGATTGAGAGTCGACCAATTTATGATGAAAGCAAGGTATATGATGTTCAACCGGTTAGGATGATGTGTGATTATTATATGAGTGATTATGTTTTATCAACAACCATTGAGTGCACCCACATATGATACATACAATCTTAATTAGATGAATCATCAGAATTTCAGTTGGAGAGATGGATCAAACATGGATAATAACAACTATCAACAAGGGTCCTCTACTTATGAGGCCCCACCGACAAAGATCCTTGAGGTTTCATTATGAGCATTTATACAAGGGCAATTACAAATTAATCAAAACATCTCATAGGTCATATAAAAGATAATAACATCAGTTGAGAAACTTGAGTCATGCCTCCTTAAGGAGGAATGGACTTTTTTAGCCCAACTGCAACCTAACCCAAAATCACAAAGTGAGGTAAGTGATCTCAATTTTTCTAACACAGTTGTTTAGCATATTGAATCTAAGGGTGATGATGAGATCAATAATGTTCAACATGATGATGAGCCGGAGTATGTTTATGAGCCTATGGCCAACTTCCCCAAAGGTTAATCTCATCTAAGCCTCCAGTTAATGATCAGGATATACATGATATTTCCAAACAAGGTGATGTTGATACGATCCACCAACTTAACATTGTTGATTCTAGTGTAGAGAATGAGTCTCTTTTTTCTAAGGCTGTACATCGAGTCGAGTCGAGGTGGGTCAAGCTTGGATTGGCTTGTCCATGCTCTCCTCGAGTTCGAGCTTAGCCTCGAGCTTACCATTGGAGCTTGGCTTGTTTGCCAAACCTTTCGAGTCGAGCTCGATGCGAGCTAGTGGATTGAGTCGAGGCGAGCTTACCTCGAGTCGAGTCGAGTCTGCTTCTAACTCGACCCAACCCAACACCGAACTTGCACCTGACTCAACCTAGCAACCTGACCCAACCCAGCACCCAACCCGCACCTGATTCAACCAAGCAACCTAACCCAACTGACCCAATCCCCAAATCAAATATTCAATTAGTATATGTGTGTGTGTGTGTCTATATATATATATATATATATATATATATATATATATATATATATATATATATATATATATTTGCTAGAGTTATAGAGGGTACATTGTTTTTGGTGCTGAGAGAAAGAGGAGTACTCGATTGAGTGCAGGTTGTATGGTTGAGACAAGTCGGGCAGACGCTGAGTCAAGCACAGGCAAGTGGTAGAGAGAGAGAGAGAGAGTGGAGCTCGAGCACAGCGAGTTAGGTAAGGAAGAGAAAGGGTAAAAAAGGAATGGACAAGTAAGGTATTGTTTAAGTTTTAATTTTTAAATATAATATAATATAATATATATTCAAGTCGAGCCAAGTCGGGTTCGAGTTGAGTCGAGTCAAGTCAAGCTCTACTATGTTCGAACTTGGCTTGTCTTCAAAATGAGTTGGGTCATGTGAAGCTTGGCTCACCTCGAATCGTTGTTTGAGTCGAGTCAAGTTGGGTTAGATCGAGCCAAGCTGAGTGAGCTTTTCAAGCTAGCTTGGCTCATGTACAACCCCACTTTTTTTCTAAAGGCTCTAACTCTCTAGAAATTTGCTTCACGTACTTTGAAAATTCAGACAATGACATCATTAAAGACAGTGAATTCTTTGCAAGACTCTACCCTAGTAGCTGATAATGACCCAGGGAGTTTTGTTTTGAAGTTCCTCATTCCACCAATCTTGAATGTTTACAATTAAAGGTGGAGGATCTGAAATTTGAATTGAAGACTGAAACTTTAAAATTTATGAAGACTACATTTTTTTTTTGTACGCACGCACACACTCACCCTAGTGGAATTTCACCACCTATGGATACTCGAACCCTTGACCAGGTGTTGAAACTCTTGACAGTCTTCCACCCGAGCAAGAGTAAGGATTAATAAAAGATAAATTTTATACATCTCAGTTAATTGTAGTCTCATATTCACTGCGGTGTACTATCTTTGAAAATAATTCTGTCACAAGTGAGTTCTATATAATTTGGATACCTTAAAATTTTGATCGAAGAAATTTTACTGAGGTTTATAAATTTCACTAAACATTCATGCTCCATGATATTCAAGCCTACTGCAAAATGGAATTTTGGATGATCTTGTTAAGAAACCTGTTAAGAAATTTATCGAGATATTGGCTAGAGGAGGAAAACATCCATCAAGAATGAGTAGTTTTTCCCATTACTTCCCTAGTTTACGAGTTTATTGCTTTCTTAAGAATAGTTTACTTTATTAGTTTAGTTTAGTTGTTAAAAGACTAACTGATATATACATTTGTCAATTTTCAAGTACTTTTCATATACTCTTATTGCATATGTTGATATATTAATGACAATGTAGAATTTAGGTTAAGGGTAGGGTTTCCTTTGAAAGTTCTTTATTTGTGCTAAAATTTTAAATTTTGAGCTAATTTAAAAAAAAAAAAAATCATAAATTTAAGTGATTTTGAAATTAGTCTAAAGATTAGAATGATAAGATACTTAATGTTGATGATTTTTAAAGCCTGAATTCTAAATTATTTAATAGATTTCAAAGTTAAGTTCAAACTTATTAATCTTTGATTAGAAGTTCTAATCATCGATTAAGTCATGAATTCACATATAACATTTAAGTTACCTTTTAAAAGTTTTGGTGGGATATTGTATTGTTAATTTGATGATTACTGAGAATGTTAGGAACCAAACCTGAGGAATTTGTCCATCATGTTCAATGAAAAGAAATAATAATAATAATAATAATACCCAACTAAAAAATAGTTGTTGTAAAAAAGGACTACCTATTGAAGTGTCCAAGAAACAAGAAAAAAGAATGTTTGAATGGAAAGAATGACGAAAAATATTAAAAATAGTGTAAAAGTCATTGATGGAAAAAATCAAAACCTAGAGTGTTGAACTGTAAGGCAAGTTTTGATTTAAGCTTTGGTTATTCTAAATACTCTTTTGATAATTAATGTTAACATGAATGTAGATAAATAAATTTTTTGTTATTTTAAGTCTATATTTCACTTCTCACCTATGAAATTCAATGTTTAGAATTTGTTTAATTATAGGACTAATACTTTGAACTTAACTAGGATATTTACCAAGTGTTAGAGTTTAGGTAAAAGTTGTGTTTTCCATTAATGTACCTTAAATTTCTATAATTTTGATTATTTTTAGAATTACTTGAGTTTATATGAATCCATTCATTTATTTTCGAAATATTTTTCGCATGTTTTGCTCAGGACTAGCAAAATGCTGGTTAGGGTTGTGATAACGACTAAATATTTCATATTTATCTCCTTAGCTGCATTAGATTTGATTGCATTTAAGTGATTAGTTAATCTAATTAGATATGTTTTCTATAAGTGATGCAATTTTAGATCCAAGGATGAGTACATGCTTAAATTGATGATTTAAAGCTTTATTTTTTTAAAGATCAAGCTTGAAGGTGATGAAGAATTGGATATTTAGAAGATAATATTGAAGATTTTATGTGCTAAAGAACCGAGAAAATCAAGTGTCAAATGAGAGAGAAATGTCTAGAAAATTACACAGTCTAATAATAAAAATAACATAGTGTTCAGTCCCACCTGAAGTTAATTCGGTCCGACCAAAAGTGCGCAAAATAGTCCAGCAAGAAATAATGATTTTCATACTTAATTTGGCTCAACAGTCAGGTGTGACTGAAGTTAGGTTCGGTGCCACCGAAGGAGAGTTCGATCCTACCTAAAAGAGACAAAGACTTCATATATTTTTCGAAAAAATTTAGCTGCAATCTAAAGACCATTTCGGTACGATCGAAGTAATGTTTTGTGTGACTGATGGCAATCAGTACGACCAAAGTATAACAAAAGTGCAGAAATTTGAAGTCGGTACAGATTTTTCCTATTTAAATTGGTGTTTAAAGCTATTCTAAATACGAATTAGGGCTTGAGAGAAAAACCAAGGGGTGGTGGAGCTTCTACAGGGTCATCATTCTTCTACAATCCTTCAGTTCTAATTTATCTTTTATGTTTATCTTTAATTTTTATTCTAAGATGCTAATCATGTTAGGATAATCTCTTAGCTAAAGCTAATGGATGAAGCATGTAGTTAATTACATTATTTAATTTAATAACAATGGTTTGAATGATGATATTAAATTGAATTGGTTTGAATTTTCTTTATGAAAGTTTTAAGTTATTTATTTCCTTGATTCACTGTATACTACGGTTACAACGGATATTTTGAATGAACAATTGCTTAACTTGATTAGAGAATGAATCAATCTGTATAATTGATTAATCTATTGTAAACCATGGTTACAATAGATGCTCTTAATTCTCTGCGATTGATGTCTGAGTTCTTCATGAGAGAATCATTCAACTAAATTCATGTGATATTGGTTTTTGTATTTGTTTTAATAGTATTTTCTGATTGGATAGTATATGACTTCGATTCCAAATCATTTATAAAAATTAAATTAGTGAGTTAGATATTGTGATTGATATAAGTGATTTTTTTTTTAATCTTTAATCTTTTGTCATTTGATTTAAAACCCTTTTATACTTCACTGGTTAGCTTTAGACTAGTTCTAGCAATGTTCCCCATTCCGTGTGGATTCGACCTTGGTCTCACTGAGTTATTACTGCATTGTAGCCCTGCACTTAGGGTTATCAACCCTTAGGTTTAATTACTGACCTTAGAAGGTCCTTACGGGCTTACTATTAAAATCAGAGATTTAGTCGCATCTTATGCTTCATAGGCATATTTAAGGTTTAAATCCCATTCATCTTAATAGAACATGAAACCTGAATTTCAAAAACTCCCCCCCAACCCAATCCATGCTAGCCCAGGACTCGCTTTGCTTGTTACTAGTCTTCTCATACCAGCATCAAGGTGATTTATAGTTTATTAGAAAGCTCATCAAATTATCTTTTCAATGAGCCTACGATCACTCATATTCAATTAGTGTCAAGAGAGATCTAGCCAATTTAACAAAGTTGTGTATAACTGACTCTGTAAGTAATGAGGGTCCCACCACCAGAAACTTTTTCCCAACTTCTTAAGGATTATATCATCTAAATAAGGTGATTCCAATCCCATTGAAAAGTTATTGAACTATTTCTCTAATGAGCCCAACGGTACTAAAAATCAACCCATAATAAGAGAGGAGCATTTTAATGAGATGGCACAATGCAAATAGCATCGGCGAAAATTAGATTTCCACCCACCTAAAAATCAACCCGTAGTCTCATGAAATATTAGGTAAACTGTTAAGTGGGAGAAGATGCATCCAAAGACGGAACAACTATAGGCGTAAATTAGATTTTTGCCCACACTAAATGCCCTCAGACTTCCTCCAAATTACACAATCTACCACTCTAGCAACTAATGAGGAATTGTCAAGTCCCTAGGAATTCTAATAGCCAATCAAAGCTTGCCGCATGAAATTTTGCTCATTATCTACTTATTAAAAGAATGCCATTGGCCTTAACTATAATCCTCCTAACCCTCTCATTCTCTAGACAACATTCATTTTCTCAAAGGACACCCATTCTCTTCACCCAATTTTTTACAAGTCTCCTAGAATTAACCATCACATCCAATCCATCCAACCCATGCAACCTAACCTAACCTACCCATCCAAACTATCCAACCCATCCAACTTAATCTAACCTAGCTTTTCAACCCATCCCATCCATATAACCCGATCTAACCTTACCATCTTACCCATCCCAATCTAACCTACTATCCAACCCATCCATTCCAACATAATCTAGCTAAGTAGTTTATCCCATCTATTTAAGCCACTCATCTAAACTTTAAATCACATCCAAGCTAATCCAACATATGATAAGTGAACACAACCAACACAAGCCATCTTAACAGTCTAAATCATGTAGACTAAGATCCGGATTGAAGATATATGACCATCTCTCCATAAAAAAAATTCAAGTCATTTCTTCCCCTTCTCACATCTCCATTTGACAGTCATTCTAGCTCAACATCATTTACTACTTTTTACTCTTTTATAATTATTTATGACATTTTTCTTTTCATATTGGTCATGCTTTTCTTTAAACAACTTTTAGGCGTATGATATCTCTTGCAGAACTTTCAGACCCTGACACATCAGAAACATTGGGTTAATAATCTTTGGGTCTATTTTTAATAGTCCATTCCCCAATTATGGTTTATGTAAGCAAAACTGTCTCAACCCATAACTAAGTTGGGTTTTGTTAAGTATTTCTCTTTCGTTTCTAATCCTCACCTCCTCGAATCGTCTCCCTGGTCGATCCATTGTGATTGCCTGGGAGGTGGTTAGAATCGTGTATTTAGTTTTCCTAGTCGTTTTTGGACCTTGTCCACAATGATTAGCAATAAAATCATTCTAGAACTTAAAATTTTCAAAAGATAAAATAAAACCCTACAAAGTATAGACTGATTTTTATGCCTGCAAAGAAGGGTGCCTCGTACCTTCCTTCTACCTTACCAAAGCCCCTTACACGGAATTCTGCTCACATGCCAATAAAAAGGGTAAATCTTTCATGTGAGTCTTCAAAATCCCTGGCCCATCATGATTCTATGAAATCTAATTGATCCTGCAATTCTAAGCTAATTGGCTAGTGGCAACTCTACGTCAAATACACAAAATTCTTGAGTCAACACCACACCCTCAAACAGAAGGAAAGCAGGGTCATGGGAGTCAATGCATGGCAGGGGCATTCAGGCATTCACAAGTTTAACCATTTCACCAGGGATTTCACTTTTACCAAGTGATGCCCTACTTGCAACATTTTTTGTTTTTTGAATTTTGGGGATTTTTGTTCTAGTCCATTTACTTATCCATATTTATTTTCCACAATTTACATTCCAATCATTTACTTTTGGTTCCAATAATTTACTGGTCATGCAATTTACATTGCGATCATTTACTTTGATGGTGATTTGATGAAATAGTAATTGGTGAAACAGGAAAGGAAGTAATAGTAAAGCTCAAGTTCAGCAATGATCGTAGAGAGAACTTGCTCATATCAACCATAATTGAGTAGGTTACTTATATAAAAGAGATCGGAATTCTAATGTGCGAGGATCCAAAAGCTCATTAAGGCAAAAGAGCATACGCCAAATAATCACCCAAAAAGAACCATGGGGTTTATATGAAGGAACTAGTGCAATAAAGAAAGCAAAGTAAATTGCAATATAGGAACCGTTGTACATGTGGGAGATACATCTGGGAGATTTGAGAAGAAAAAATGAGTGTTATTACTCAAAAGAAGATTATGGATCTCAAATCCCAACTCTACTTTAATCAACTTGAATTGTTACGATACCTTCAATGGATGTATAAGTTAAAAGCTTGATGATTGAGATAAAATTCATAGCTTGAATTGGACAGATGCCTCTCTCTAGAGAAGCGTGTGATGAATTGCTTGAGATGAGAGGAGGATGAAATATTTATATATTAGTTGGTGGTATTCTTGCAAATAGTTAAAGGTCAAGAGATAGAAGTGCTCCGTGGAATGGTTTTGAGCACGTACAATCCCACCCTTTGAGTAAGCCTCGAAATGAGCATGGCCGTGCCTAATTTTTTAATTAGCAAGGCTGGGCCTTCAGGATGGATCTATTGGATTTTGCTGGATAAACACATTTTAACCAATCGGTTAAATGCTGTCGCAAGATGGCAAGTGCAATGCACGTCTCTGCATCCAAACCCAAACAACCTCTTAGCCTTGTTGTAATTCTCCGATTTTTTTTTAAATTTTTTTTTTTTTAATCTTTATTTTATTTTTTCTCTGTTTCCTTGCTTCCTACCTATGCATATTTCCCACAGGGCTCTTCCTATTGAATAATAACTGGCTTGCTACAACCTCCAGAAGGAACTTTGGATCTCCGCCTATCCATGAAAGGACAGGCCCTTGGAGGGCTCGAAGTGGTGGGCCGGCTGCTGCAACAACCTCTGCACCATTCTGTGATGCAAACCATTTAACTGATGGGATCCACAATGATCGGATTTCATCAAAAGGTACCATTATGGCACTCTCTTGAGTCTTGAACCATCTATCTGTACACCATGTATGAAGGATCACAAACGCATCCCATCAAGATAATTTTCGACATATCACCATCTTACATTGTAGTGTATAGAATCCTGCATGTATATGCGTGCTCAAGGAAAAATAAAAGAACCTACAAATTCCGAGTATGGCACCCTCTTCTCACGTGGCCCACCAAGTCAATCAAAGCCCAAGCGGCACTGTTCTACAATGGTGGTGCTTGGGCTTTTTCATAGGTACTCCGCCAATACAAGATTAAAAAGAGAAGATGAATGACATTACAATACCCGAGAAAACTACAATATATTTTAAACGGAACTCATTTCTGCAAACCCCACCCAGGTTAAAATACACCAAACACATCATCATCACCATCTTTCTAAATGGCTACAGTCGCATTGCATCCCCGCTGGGACGAACCCAAAAACAGAAAACCTACCAGATTCTGGTTGGCCGGGCAATGGCCCACTACACAACTCTATATTAGCAAATTTCCTACCTTGATCAAGAGCCATCCCTCTTACTTCAACCGACAACAAACAGTCCTTCGAGTATCACCAGCAGTCTACAGAACAGCTCTTGCAGGGTGTCACACCTTCGCTATCCCTCCAACCTAATGAGAGGCATATAATGGAAAAATAAAGAGAAAAATGGGCGCTGATCTCGTTACCTCGAGAGAAAATCTGACGGCCATGGCAGAGCGCTCTGAGATTTCACGGGAGTGAAAATCTGATGAAATTAGCATTGGGAGGTTGTTCCGGTTACGAATCCACCATCTCGTCTTGTAGCTCACTCGGGGCAATAAGACCCGGGATAGTAAGCATCCGTTGGCGTTCCCTTTCCCTCTGAGCTGCTGCTTCTTCTGCATAAAGATCCTTGTTGTCCTGCAGGTGGTGGGTTTTTGCATTAAAACCAGATCGAAGTCAATGGGATGAGGACTAGCATACCAGAATTTCCTAGCTATTCATCTGGTGGGCTCCATCATGTATACTGGCAAAAAATCAGTAAGGTCTGCTCATCAGGTGGGCTACACATGCAAGTTGAAGGTCTGGTCATGTTTTTAGCCTACATTTTTCAAAAGATGTGTGGCACACCTGAGGACAGGATAAGCCTGATGTTTGGGATACAGTGCGTAAACAGCGAGGCACATGATATGTACAGCCCAGCTTGTACACTTCAGACAGGAATGATTGGAACATCTACTACGGCAAGTAGACTGCCTTGGTGTTACCCTTTCAGAAAAGTAAGTACATAACTTTCTACACAATTCTAGCACCAATGTAGGCAACAGAAAGATAACCTGAGCTGAAAATTCTTTTGATTGCACCAGGAAGTCACGGATATGGTTCTTGAACGTGGAGAGGTCATTTCTCGACTCGAACAGCCCATTCACGAATTGTGTGACCTGCAAGGGTACCGAAATTCAGACAAGAGTTTCAGAGAAGAGAGCAAAAGGACAAGGGGATCTGAAAGCTGATCCTAACCTCTGCTGTTATCATGTTTGGAAATGATGTACCCAACAGTTTTATAATGTACTCTCGAACAAACATCATATTATTTGGATAGGGGTAAGGAACCGTAGCAGCATCCCACAAAGGCTCAGTCAATGAGCCCGAGTCCACCTGAAAATGCAACACATTCAAATATCTGCCCCTCAAGAATGAGCATGCAACTGAAGAAGCATTATAAAATGATGGATCAAACAAAATGGCTGTCTCATCTGTGCCAAGTTGCAGGTGGCTGAGCCACCTTCCACCTAAAACTATGGGTCTGGTGGGACCCATCATGTGATGGCCATGGCCATATATCTCCCATGCCAGACAATTAGTTGACAAACAGTACGAAGTTAATGGAAGAATAATCGGACACCTGGATCATCTGAAGGGGAGATTTTGGGTGTTAACATCCACCAAGTGGCACAGCAAATGAACAAATTGGTTGGGCCTCATCTGTATAGGAATATAAATTATTCTGGAAATGTAATATCATCTAATTATATGTGCATACAATACAGAATTTCTTCTTAGTACCAATTCCACTTAACAGTGGTGACCTGGGTATTGAGGGTTCATGTCAGACTGCACCGAATTGGAGGGTTCATAGCAAGCAGAGAACCAGTTGTCCAAATAGTAATGAATCCTGATTCGTATATAGCACTTTGAAAACCTAATTATGGCAAAATGTGAGCAGGTATCAGGTGTTTTGAAGAAGCGACATGCCACAATTTCAAACCCAGTTGTGGTGGAAAATAAGGGTTCTCGCACCAGAGCCCAGGCTGGACAATTCTGAGCAAAGAAGCAAGTCCAGACAATGAAAATCCATCTCACCACTTCAAATGTGGGAACTTTGTCAGGTAAAAGAATGGCATCAGTGGACACCATGAAAATGAGAATGTTTGAAATAGCATGCTTGTGAGTGGCAAGGTTAGAAGGAGCAAAAGAAGAGATTAGTGATGGCTACAAATTGTTGCACACTACGAAAGACATTATGAATGGTGCAGAGAGAGTTGTAGGACTTGAAGGTTAAAATAGTGGAGGTTATGGAAGATAGATCCACAACTAGCAAAAGTGAGACAAACAAGATCGCATAAATCAAATTGGATAAGTCAAGGGTGTAGATCAGGACATGGTGAAAGATATAGTACTGAGGAGAGATGGAGATGCCACTTCGAGATGTTAAATGAAGATGTGAACATTGACATTGAATTAGGAGAGGCCACATATCCTGAAGGATTGGGAAGAAGTTCATTATCACAAAACTCGGATTGGAGACATAAAGGTTGTGAGGACGGATGACATCCATACAAGTGCGGAAGATATTTGTGCAAAATCAGATTACTTTGGTTGACCAGTCTTTCTAATAATTTTTTGTAGGAAAAGAAATGGCCAAATGAGAAGTCAATATGCACCATGGAATATTTGCAAAAAAAAAAAAAAAAAAAAAAAAAAGAACAACTGACATGCAGAAAATGATGCAACATGAGGGGACCTAATTTATGAGACACCATAAATCTCTAGGAGAGGTCTCTAGGTGAGGATGGTGGAATGAACAATATCAGTACAGTACACATCAGTTTCACTTCACAACTTGGAGATCAACAACTGTAGCTATTTTCTACTTACGAGGACAAATCCACACATGGTGTTCATAAACCTAAAGAAAGCATAGAATAGAGTACCTAGGTAGGTAACATGGTGGGTTATAAGGAAAGGGATTGCAAGAGGATATATTAACAGCCTTAAAGATATTGATGAGGGTACTTTCACTGTTTCACATGGTTGAAAGCAAAGAGACCTGTGATGAAACTGAAGAGTACCTATTACCGATGGCCCTCATCAAGGGTCAGCACTAAGCCTTTACCTTTTTGGGCATGCTATGAGTAAATTAACCTAAATGTCCTAAAAAAAGAAAGAATAAATTAACCTAGCTTCCAAGATGAGGTTCCTCAATGTATGTTCTTGCAGATGATCTGGTGTTGGTTTTTTTTGAAAGAAGACGATATTATTAAAGAAAACCAGAAAAGAGAAACAAAGACAATCCGCTGAGATAGCAGATCGGAGGCTAGTAACCTAGAAAAAGAAAATCGCTATCTTTATGAGAAGCAACATTAGCAGCCCATTCTAAAACAGCTCTTTTAGCCTTAGACAAAACGAAATCAGCAGAATTAGCCCTGTCCCTAAAACAGCGATTGTTTCACTCTTCCCACACGAACCACCAGGCCACTAGGAGCGCCATCCTCCAAAGCTTGGTTTTGGATTTGCCTATATGCACCCTGTGCCACGCTGAGAGCAGAGCGTCGATCTTCTCCGGAAAACACCAATAAACGTGGAAACAGCGAAAGAAACCAGCCCAAACAGATTGGATAAACGGGCAGTTGACAAGAAGGTGGTCAACCGATTCTGCTTCCCGCATGCAGCAAAGACAAATGTTCAGAATGATCATCCCTCTTTGCCTGAGATTGTCAATTGTGAGAATCTTCTTTCTACCTGCTAGCCAGCCAACAGCCACGATCCTGGGAGGAGCAGCGTACCTCCACAAAACAGGAACGTGGTTAGGCTGATCAGTGGGGCTGACGGCCGTCAGAAAGCTGAATAGGGAGCTAACAGAGAATGCTCCTTTCTTATCAGGTTTCCATCTCAAGCTGTCGACATCAGGAGATGGCTGGATGGCTGATAGGCAGTCCAAAAGATCAGCATATTCGGCAATTTCCCAATCGAGTAAGTTCCTTCTGCAAACAATGTTCCAGACAACTGGCCACTAATCAACTCATAGCAGTCAGAAACCAAGGCTGATTTGTGAGAGGAAAGAGAACATCCCCCCCCACAAAAAAAATATATATATAATAATAATAATCTTTAAAAAAAAAAAAAAACACTGTTACAGGAGTGCTAATGGGACTGTTACAGGGCCGTTACGGCCTGTTCTTTCTATAACGGCCGTTGCAGTCGTTTCGGCCCCATAACACGTAACTGTTATGACTGTTACCATTACATATAGGCTGTTAACCGATTTGGGATACCTTGATCCACGACGAGGTCCCTTGGTCTATGTTTCCACATATGACGGGGAATTGGTCAACACTAGAGGGTACCAGATGCTACATAGGATGTTTGGGGGAAGGCTCTATAGTCTAAAAGTTCAAAACTTAGCAGAATGTAGATGGATTATTTAAAATGCAACTTTGGTAGGAACAATTATAGAGAATTTTTAGTTAAAAGTTGAAAAGTCAAGAAATTCACCAAAGTGATTTGTTTCTTTACCTTGGCTCTATTATTCGAAAGGACAGGGAGATTGATAAGGATGTTAGAACTGAGTCAATGAACTGTAGATATGCCTTCCAAGTGTCATGTGATCACAACATGGCTATAATTTCTGAAAGCTTTTCATACAACAACTATTAGACGGACAACATTAGGTGGCAGACAGAAGGCAGAATGAGCATCCATTAGCCATTGCATAGATGAGGATGTTGAGATATGTGTAGGAAGACTAGGAAGGTAAAATTAGTAATGAGATCATATGAAGCAGCCAAGGAGATGTCTGAAAAAGAGAAAATGATGGAGAGTAGGTTGAGATGGTTCTGTCATGTGCGACGAAGACAGGAGACAGCTTCCATAGAAGGGGAACATTGATGAGGGTTGAAGGGACTGAAAAGAGGATGAGAGGTAGACCAAAAAAGGCCTTGTATCCAGGTGGTGAGAAGAGATATGAAGGGTCCTTCACTTACCAATGATAGGGATTTGAAAAGGATTGACTAGAGAATTGGAATCATATAGCTGAACCCAAATAGCTAGGAAAAGGCTATTTTATCTGAACAGCTAAAACATCCATTTAACTATATAAAAGTTTACAAATGCCACTAAATACAAAAAGAAAAGAACCTAATGATGAGTCCGACATGTGTCTAACACGGCATTGTTGGGCACAACCAATGTTGTAAAAATCATTATCATATCACAAATCGTAAAAGGGGTAGAATCATATTGAATTGCAAATAGTATTCTAAATCATAAGATTTTTTCTGCTTTTAAAACAATACATACCAAAAACAAATGAAAAAAATATAAGAAATCAGAAAATATTAAAAACTGATTAATCATCCATTTCCCATCAACATGTAACAAAAAAGTAATACATATCATAAAATTATCAATTGAGAAAATGTATATGGTATAGATATCATGATATTAAAGGATTCTTGTCATTTTCCTTTGTTTTCTTTTGTTGCCTTTCGAAATATTTATATAAAAAACCATACAAGAGTCATGTAATAATTTTGTTCTTTTGTACATTTCTGAAGTGAAAAATCATGTTAGAAAAAATGGCATTCAAATCCATTGTGAATAGTATCTTGATTTCTTTGCTTTGGGTTTTTGAATATCAAAACCCCTAAGTCTCTCTCTCTCTCTCTCTCTCTCTCTCTCTCTCAAAAAAAAAAAAAAAAAAAAAAGAAGAGGATATATTCACAATGGATTTGAATGCCACTATGGGAGGCCTTTTTCATGTTTTATGAGCAAAAGGGTACAAAGAAAGAAGAAAAAATTGAATAAAAAATATTTACTATTTTTTAAGTAATTGTTGGCCCGTTTATGTAATCTACGATTATCGTACGATTCATATGATTCGATACGAGTATCGTACAATTCGTACGATTATTTGGGATTTGTGATTTGGGTGTACAATTCAAATATTATACCCATATGATATGATATGAATCATATGATTCATATTGCAGATCGTGCGATTCTGATAACAATGGGCACAACAACAATCTCAAAAATAGAGTTTCCTTGTAGCATAGATTTACTCTAAACAGAAAAGATGAAATGATTTATTACCAGGCAAAACAAGTGCTGCAGCACTAACACATGCAGCTTGAAACCAGGTTTATGGAATGTGTCTGTTAAGACAGCAAAAATCTCTTGCACAATTGTTAGAAAGTAGGTCCTGTGGAATTGATTACAGAACTCTGAAACCTGGCAACAGACAACATCAACAAATAAGAAAACTAAATAGAAACTAAGATCCAAAGGACAGAAGTGATTTGCACCTGAAAGTTCTTCAGCATCTCCAACAAAAGGTTGAGACCGGTTTCAGCAATATTCCTTTCAGTGTGCCGAAATGCCCAGATGATAGAATCCATGACAAGCTTCAATTGCTGGTCCAGACCAAAAATAGCAACATAAAAGCACCGTACTAAAAATTAAAAGGACCTCGTCATAAAAGCATCGAATCTACAAACAAATATTCAAACAAGGGCATGTGCATCCCGATGAGCAGATATGCATAAATGCAGCACTGAGGTTATGTTCTATACTAACCTGACTAGACAAGTGAATCAAAGCATGGAAGCAATGTGTGGCAATAGCACGTAACAAAGAAAAAAATTTCAGGCGATGCTCTGGGTAATCTTCAAAATTCTTTGTAATCATCTGCATAAAATAAACGATTATTTTGCACTGCCCATTTGTTGGAAAACCAGCAGATACATACAAAGGCAAATGCCCAATTTAAGATCTAAATATCTGCATTATCCATAAAAATACAAATTAATAAATTAAATAAGATTTTAAGATTTAAATCATCACCTGAAGAGTGCATTCAAAAACAGCTTCAAATATCCGAGGCACATCCTCTGTCATCACACCCTTATACCTATATGCACCAAGTCCAAAAAATAAGAAGACAATCAAACAACCATGACAGGGAACCAATTTGCCGCCAAAAAGCTTTAAATGAATGACATGGAGTCGGATTAGCTGCATGTCTGCCAAAAGCATACGTTGGGCTGCCTCACAGACCTTCAGGCATGCATTTATAACAAATGACGAAGTACATAGTCCTAATGCACCAGGACGTGAATTAGTGCCAAGAGGCTGGAAGCTTTTAAGTGGGGCCCACAGTTTGCTGATCCACACCATTGATACGACACCCCTCTGCCAATAGGGGGTGTCCCAAAATTCTTCAAGATTGGAAGATCACAGGCATAACTTATGCTGTATTTTTCTCTCAACCATCCACTTATCTGCTACAGGTAGAATGAGATAACTCCAGAGTGGAATAATTTTAGGGTATTCCGCATCAACAATGGATCCAAACAGTTTAGAGCAACCAATCACTAACCCAACTTGTAGAAACTAGTACATCAGGAAGTTGGTGTGTCCTGATGTATCAGGACCCCACACTTATTTATCATGAAAATATTACAAAACTGAATCTCTCACAAGTGAATTCCGAAAACAACATTTTAAAAAAAATAATAATAATAATCAGCACTTCGTACATCTCCAAATTTAGTACAGACAAATATCAAACTTCAAAAGCATTAGAAGTATCAAGTGCTACCTCATCATCATCATCTGAGCCTTAATCCCAATTAATTGGAGTTTGCTACATGAAACATGTTCCTCTCTATCAGGAGCTATAACTCTACTCTATCAAGAGCCATAACTTCGGTTATAAATCAAGTCTTTTCTCACTATCTCCACCTATGTCCTTTTGGGCATTCTCCATGCCCTTTTAGAACCTTCAACTTGTACCAACTCACTCCTAAGCAGTTCTTGGTCCCCATTGCACACGACAAAACCATCTACGCCTACAAGGACAAGTCCATTTCATTTTAAACCTACAGGATTCATGTAAACTATTCCAATTCCAAAAAGGGTGTAAATTAATCAATAGGGGGCTGTGCATCATTTCCCTAAACTCCAAAAATTCTGCTGGGGGGGAAGCAAATGAAGAGTTGAAGGATTAACTAAAGAGTTATTTGCTTCACCCAGATGTCCACTTGAGGCCTATCGAGGATTGTTTTGAGGAAGAGAACTGATCACCAACAGACATTTGTATGCTAACCGGCCATGCAGCCCATCTTTCCACAAACATGCTAGTTGCGTACGAGTCATACCTTGCAAAAGGTAGGCCCCACAATGAGGATCAACAGCCTCAAAAAGCAGGCTGATCCAGTCAGGCCACACCTGTATGTTGAGTCAGACCACCAGTTTATTTCCCTTTTCTGTTTTTTCCCCTATGAATGGCTCTTTTATTAAACTGAACAAACAAAAGTCCGTATGGCTCACAAACAACACCCTCCGGAACATAAAAATACACTCTGTAAAAAAAAGACAATTACATACACAACTACAGGCACGCAACACACAGCTAAAACTTCAACAAACCCTAGATTGCTATGACAAAATGAAGCTGATCCCGATTCGGGAGTGAATGGCACAGGCATTAACCACTTGCCTAGTCATCCACGATCATCAGATCCCTGTGACTGATTCCCTCCTTGGCCAATGAATCAGCCTCGTCATTCAAAGATCAAAGAACATGGACAAATTCCACCTTGATAGATTCCCTTAATCACTGATTAAGGAAAAAACTGGCCATCAATCTCCAAGGCGGCTGCCACTATTTACCCGTTTAATGGCATTCTGTGAGTCTCACTTGAAGACTATAGGGCTGAACTGCTTGGAATTGCAATTTTTATGCATTGCAGGACCATGTAAGCTTCTTCGCAAAATTGGGATCTTCTAATCCAGCCGGACCCAATAGCTGCAGAAGCACTGGCCCTTAGTTGTCCCTAGACACACTGCCAATCAAAGTTGGCCCGGGATTCTAAATTAAGCACCATCGAAATTACATACGAAATTTCCCCCCGGGGGACATCGCCAACCCTCCACCTCTTTTGCATGCAAGCCACTTGATAAAGCCTCCTCCATCTAGCTGAAGTCAGCCCAGGTTGCAAACCAGAGTGACTGATTTACACATTACCCCACTCTACTGCCAATGATAAGGATGAGCTCATCTAACCAAAATGTCCACAAGGCAGCCTTGAGGATTAATCTCCACAATAGCTTACAGCTAGGGTCCCGAGCCCAAACCTCCCACGAACAATGATCGCCAACTGAGGCTGGCAGTACCCACTGGACCCTGAACTTCAAACAGATGGTGTTCCAAATACTTGACAACATCACACTAGAACAAATAAGTGATCTAATGTCTCCTCCCTCTTGTACATCTCACATCTATTTGGAAAATTCATACCTATGTTCTTCAGATGATCTAATGAGAGAATCTTGCTGTGGCAGGCCCTCCAACAGAATGGGTTGATTTTTAAAGGTGTCTCACTGTCCCAAACATTTGAAAAGCCAATCCAATCAATTCTCCAGCCCCTGATCTCCAAGCTTTGTAGTAAGATTGGACCAAGAACCAACTGGATGGTTCCAAGATCCAAATTCTGCAATCCATCCCAGACCTTGCAATGTACCATGACTCGAGAATGCTCATCATCTGAACCAGACAGAATTTCTTCATCCTGGAGGTGTCTTCTGAACTTCAGTTCCGATACCATACCCCCTTTTTTATATCCTCCAGAATGCTCTACGTCTTTGTCACCTCCTACCCAATACAGAGACTCAAAGAGTTGTTGGAAAGGAAAGCAGAATGCCAGCATTCTCTCCAGAGCCTTATTCTTGAATAATCACCTATTGTGTATCCGTTTATTAAGGAAATAGCCTCCATCCCCTTAAGATCTCTCTCCAGGCAGCCGATTCTCTGTTTTGACTGCATGTTCTGATGTCCCACCCATTCACTTGGACACCCTATTTGGATAACAGCACGGCCCTCAGAAACAACAATTCCCTGCAACTGATACGCCGCCACCATTTGGCCAGCACGACAACTCTCCACAGCTGCCCACTAAACTGATTGGCTTGAAGTCCCTTATATTTTCCACATCCTGCTTCTTGGGAATTAAGAGTGATAAACATGGAGTTAATATATAACTCTTGGTGCCATTCATCAAATCCTTGACTCTTGGTGCCATTCATCAAACGCTTTTAGAATATCATCTTGCAGAATACCGCAGTAATGATGGAAAAACACCACTGAGAACCCATCTGTTGTGGGGGCTGTATCACCACTCATACTGTTGATAGCGGCCTCAGTACAAATCCGCAGAATACTGCAGTAATGATGGCAAAACACCAGTGACTACCCATCCATTGTGGGGGCTGTATCATTGCTCATACTGTTGATAGGTGCCTCTTTATTTGAAAAGGCTCCTTCCAGCAGACTAGCTTCTTCCTCTGACATTCTTTCGACTTAAATCCCATTAAGGCCTGGTCTTAACTGGAATTCCACATAATATAATCTCTGTAGAAATCGACAATACTTTGGCATATCACATCTTTCTTTGAGGCCACAACCTCCCCAATTCTTATAGCCTCTATTTGATTTGATCTTCTCCTTCTGCTGGTAATCTTGAGGAAATCTTGAAATTCCTTTCTCCCTCCTTGATCCACTTCACTCTTGACTTTTGTCTCCAATGAATCTCCTCTTTGTGAATCACTGCATTCAGCTCTGCCTTTAACTTGATGATTCCAAATTTTTTGTCCAAAGACAACCCTCTGACTTTGTCAGCTCTGTTCAAATCAGCTAGCTCTTGAAGTATACTTGCTTTTGCTTCGTTGATATCACCAAAAACTTCCTTGTTCCAGACCAGTGGCTTGGCTCTCAAACTGCTCAGATTCGCACTGAACATTCTCCTGACTCCCACCACAGTATCAATAACCATAGAATACCACTAACTATTAATCTGCTCCATGAAATCTGCATAAGACAGCCACATATTTTCATACCTAAAGGGTTGAGGACCCAAACTCTACAACACCGAAGAAAGGCAAATTGGTCAACGATCAAAGATTGGCCTCGGGAGAGCTTTGAGATTCAATTCTAGGAACATCTCCTCACAAAAGCTATTCACCAAAATCCTGTCCAATCTACTCATGCTACTGTCATTGGACCCTGTGAACTCTGCGTCTCTGCCCCTTGCAAAGGCAGATCTATCAACTCCCACCGGTCAATGAATTCCAGAAATCCCCTCATGTTAGTCGTGATCCAGGA
The DNA here is from genome assembly GCF_029962835.1 of Magnolia sinica. Taxonomy (NCBI): domain Eukaryota; kingdom Viridiplantae; phylum Streptophyta; class Magnoliopsida; order Magnoliales; family Magnoliaceae; genus Magnolia; species Magnolia sinica. Next base: position 47,387,311 of record NC_080584.1, on the reverse strand, counting down.
TCCCCATTTATTGTCGTGTGAAAATTGGATGTTGCAGTCACCCCCGATGCACCATGGAATGTTCCATTGCTCATGATCTCATCCAACTCCAACCACAACTCTGGACGTTGCCTCGGGTTGTTTGGCCAGAAAAAACTGTTGTGATAACCCAGCAAGCCCCTGACTACTACAAATTAAGCATCACCGACAATGACCATAAACCTTCCACCACTTCCTCCTCAGATTACGATTGGGAATTCCAAATCAATAGAATCCCTCCTGACCTTCCAACAGCAGCTTGATCACCCAGCCATAATGTGGATTGCTCCAAAGGATCCTAATCTGGGGAACCTGAACTTTTTTTTTCCTTTGCTACTTGGATCACAATAATATCCTTTTGCAATCTCACCATCTCTTTCACCCTGCGCTTCCTGTCATCACTCCCCACACCTCTAATACCCTAAGAAATGACAACATTGGGAGTATGATGGCTAGCTTAGACCCTACCCTCTTCTCCCTGGCCTCTCCTGCAATTGCAGTTGATTGAGGACTGAAGGCTTCTAGCTCCCACATGCTTCTCAGTTTCTTGATTGTGCTCATAGACCACCCTCCATGCACTATGCTTGCTTGGCCTCAATACAACTAACAGAAGTCATGAAATATTGCCCCTCCCCATTGAAGCCCACACCAAGCATCTTTGCCACATTCAACATTCTTTTCCTAACAAAGGAAGACATACGTCCCTGCTTCCTAAGCTGGAGCATGTAATGCCACCCTTGATCTCTTTCAGTCCAACTCCACTGCCATTTCCTGCTTGCTCTACTTTGTCAATCTGACCTCTTCCACTGGCTGAAGGTCTAAGGATCCCTGTTTGGAGCTTCTTCGTCTTGATCATGGATAAGGGATCTCCAACTTCTATGTCCTCCCCTTCAATTCCTAGCACGTTCTGGATTGCATCCTCCGAATAAATAGAACTCGCTGTTGGCTTCTCTGATGATTTGGCCAAAAGCCCTAAACCGCCTCAGCAAGAGCGGTTGGTGGGATACACGACACAACTTGGCCAAAAGAATCCACACTAAGCCCCAAGGCCCAACGAGTGAAGTGTATAGACAACACTTACAGAGACCAGCTAACTGCCCAAGAGCTATCCCGATAACCACAGAAAGACGAAACCTCTAGGAAGACCATACTCCAACCCACCAAACTACCATTACAGCCCACAGTTTCTACAAAATGATTATCAAATAACAGGAAGGAAAGCCTAAATGATAGAGGCTGCCATAGATTCTTTGGACACAATGTCTGAAAGGGTATGTGTCCAGACCTGGGAACCAGAACATGCATCGTATCATCATCAGTTGCCACCTCAGTGTGATTAGGACACCTATCAACCTATGCTTGTTCCACCACAGCCACTATCGAGAACCTTTCAGCCTAAGGTATAGCTGGATGAAACAACATTTCTTTGACCTGATTCGATTGCGTTGATAAGCAAGGGACACATGGCACAATGCGCTCCCCAACTTTTGAACGGCTTGAATTCCCTACTGGCTGAAGTGGCATCTGATGGCTCGATGGGAGACACTTGTTTATTGCTTTCCTTGAGTTCAACCCAACAGATGGGCCACATGGCCAATCTCCTAGTTGACGTGTATTCCTACTTCCAAGTTTCGTGGCACCACTGCTGAGACCACCATAGCAATCATGTGGTTGGTTCCTAGCCTGTTCGGGTGCTGGATTCCGGTTAACAGATCTTGAACACCTTTCATCTCAAATTCCTCCCTCTTAATCAGGTTGGTAATTGACAGGTGTTTGAGCTCTGTAAGAGTGACAAACGACGATCCCGCCACCTCCAAGTCTAGAGGAATTCTGATCAAAGCACCAACTTCCAGGAGAAACTTCACCCTAACAAACAACGAACATTTCTTCTCCCTGCAATCTCTATCAACATGAAATCTACCCAACATGGGTAATGATGCCAAAAATCCTCGACCACTCCTGGGCTAGTGGCAACTGCTGGAGGGCTACATCTTGCCGCTTGAGCCATCACTAGCTTGCAGGAGACCTGTTGTCTTGAAGGAATTGGTCCACAACCTCCGGCAATGGGAATGATACAATGTATTGTCAGGGATTAATCTAGCTGTTGATGCCCTCTGTTTGCAATGCCCAGCCATCTCGATGCCCCGAAGTAAACTGATCTAACCAGAATCACATCATCAAATCGCGTGGTTGTGCGAACCTTCTACTACTTACAAGGTCATGGACACTAATGCCTACGAAGCAAGCAACCAAGCTTGCCATCGAACTCACAGGGGCAGAGAGGCATGAGACTTCTAGATAGGATTTATCAGCCCGAGCTGGTGCTTCCCTTGGAACCCATCCTGAACCTGACCTCAATCTATCCAAGGAAGGTCTCCAGACTGTTCTCCATGTCTCCATGTTCCCTTTTTGGTGTAGAGAAAGAACTTCCTGCCATCCGCTTTCCTTCGTTCGTAACTTGAATGGCATTCCTAGTCATGTTCTCATACCTGAATCTGACAAATGCAAATCCCATGTTCTTCCCAGAATTCGGATCCCATGGACTATAGATTATTTTTTTATCAGAACAAATCTGTCAAAAATTTCCACCAGCCTTTTTGTTGCGTCCATGTAATCAATATCCCAATGAACACAAGGTCATACCATCAATTATCCATTGATTCTAGCAATGTGACCAACCTATCAGTGAACCAGAATAATTTTTTATCCGAGTGATCCTCATAGTGGGGCCTACCAGTTGCATTGCATGGCTGTCCTACAAAAGTAGCATTTTAGCAGGAAAGTTGGGGTTGCATGAAAAGTTAGCAAACATCTAGTTGTAGGTCATAAGCTCTCTTGATGCATTATGAATTGGTAGAAGACTATGAGATCTAAGATATTGATATTGGGATTTTCTATTATAAATAGCAAGTTCATCAAAGGAAGAAAGGAAGATACAAACTTAAGGGACACCAATGCACCGAGTATCACACAACAAACCCTTTAGCACAAAGACATCAAGGGTGTCAATAGGTCAAGAGAACCCATAGGGTCCTCAGGCCTGGGCCTTCATGGGCCAGGTACCAGACTAGACTATCGGACCCAGTTGGTATGGGCCCACTGGGTTGGCTTCCACAAGGACAGGATAGAAAAGCACAAATTGGATTTACGCCATACTGCAAGGATCAATTATAGTAGACCCTTCAAATCCCACATTAAGCAAGGATTGGGGAGAACTCATAAAATCATCATATTGAAGTGCTTCTCTTTTCTTCACTATCTGGTGTTCCTTGATAATATTATCAATATTCCAAAAAGAAAGAAAGAAAAAGGTGCTTCCCTAGAAACAACAAGAGTGTTCTTGTAACAGACTTGGTAGTATTTGGTAAAAATTCTAAATAACTAGTCAGTATGGAATCCAAAATCATAGCAGATTTTGAGTTCAATTCTCAGAGAAAAGGATAAATTAAGACCTAAGTATCCGATTTGGGTACTTCATTCTATGAAGGGCCCAAGCAAGGTATTAAAGCATGATTATATAAGGTAGTGCCCGTTATGCGATTTAGGGCCAGAACGCCTTTTGTGTGTGTGTGTGTGTGTGTGTGTGTGGGGGGGGGGGGGGTGTGATTTTCTATTATAAATAGCAAGTTCATCAAAAAGAAAGAAAGAAAGAAAAATTTTGAATGTTACAGGCAACGTTGTCAAACCACATGTGGTTTTGTGCGATCGCATATGCATGTGTGTATATGCGATCACACAATTGCATCTGCATATATGTGGTGGCATTTTTTTAATTTTTTTTTTTTAAAAAAAAAGGGGAAATTTTGAAAAAAAAAATGTAGAAAAATATAAGAACTTAGGAGAAACTTTCCTAAGTTAATAGATAACTAATATAGTAATTTTACATATATAAAATTAGTTTTGTGACTTGTTAGAAAAATGAATGAAGTACATCAAATTCAACATTCAACAATATAGTCAAGTAACAAAACAATCAATAAGCTATTTATTGTACAAATACATTTTTGAAGTTACAACTTAATGTTTATTATTTATACACCATAACACTAACACTACTTACAAGTTTCAAGCATGATGTGCCATAAAGGCTATTACGGGGGCATAAAGGCCTTTACGTAAAGGTAACGGTGGTAACCATTACACATTATGGGGTCATAATGGCCATAACAGCCGTTATGGAAAAAAATGACCTGTAATTGCTGTTAACGGCATGTTACATCCCCTATAAAGGCCATAACAGTCCCGTAATGGTCTATTACGGGACATATATAGGTTTTTCATACTTTTTAATCAACATTACGGGGCAGATACAAGTTTTTCGAGGGTTTTTTCAATAAATTAAAGAGAGAGAGAGAGAGACCGTAATGGCCGTTACGGGGCCATAGCAGCCGTTATGCCCCGTATCATAAAGGTAACAGTGGTGGCCATTACGGCCACCGTTACCATTATGGAACACCTTGATTTCAAGTTACAACTTAGTTACGCTGAGTTACACTACAATAAGTCATTACTTTTACATTAACACTAAGTTACATTCAACAATATACTTACACAACTTACAGTTACAAGTTACACTATTTACTGAAGTTCGACTTTTTGCAAAAATAAATAATAAATAAATAAAATAATATGCCAACAGTTAGCAGATATGCGATCGCCTACATTGCATATGCGATCGCATATCCTTGGACATTTGGTATATGCAATCACATATGCGATATGCATATGGGAATTCGCATATGCAAATATGCGGTTGCATTTGGCAACATTTGTTACGGGGTTTTAACGGCTGTTATGACTGTGTCATAACAGTCATAAGCCTGTTCATTACTATTATTGAATACCTTGAGCCGAAGTATATAGGATAAAATTGCACAGGAGCCATGATCATCTTCATAGAGATAGAATTTGGGTATGAGAGACCTAACAGCTCAAAAGAATATTCGACTTCCATTAGCCATTAAACTAGAGTTCCCAAACTATTTCTATCACTCAAAGACAAATGAATCAAGACTTGAGCAACTCTTAGGACCCGCTGGATTGGTGGGAAACTAAGGTGAAGGAAGTAAAAATTGAGTTTACCTGATTGGACGTTTTGCACTAATTAGCAAGAAGAGAAAGGAAAGTAAATGTTGTTTCCCTTCCTTACCCCTCCTCAAGAAGCGCACAAATCCATACCCTTCAATTTGGCAGGAAGAAAAGAGGCTTGCCTCTGATTTAACATTTAAATTTTATTTTTTTATTTAAATTTAAAAAAAAGAAAAAAAAAAAAAAAAAAATGGAGGGAAAAGAGATTTCCCTAACCTTGCCTTAGTTTGGCTCAATCCAAACAAATGCATAGGAAAAGCATTTTCAGGACTTTCCTTAAACAAACAAGTTTGAAGGATTTCCTTTCCCTAGAGCTGATGTCAGCTTACCATCCACTTACGTCACAATTTCACTTTCCCATGCCTTCACCAAGTTTACCCCCAATCCAAACAGGCCCTAATAGAATGGCCTGCTAAATAAACATATACTAAGACATTCTCTTCCTATCTACATATAGAATGAGGATAACCATAAAACAGTCCAAGCTTACTTGTTTATAATTGTGGCAAAGAGTGACAAAACTTCAGACTCCCTGGCATCTGGCAGATTCCTAGCATAGTCACCTAGAACAGGATCCATCATAGGTGGCACAAACTGCTTTCCAATTTGTGGTTGATCTTCAGCCTTGTCAACAAATGTTTCGATTAGCTTGAGAGTCTCCCTCTTAACAGATCTGTTTTGAAAAACATCTTTAGTACTACCAGAAAAAATTTATCCTTTAATCATGGTAAACGTCATTATATATGGTGAGACCAAGACTCAATTACCATATCATTATATCTTACCGCAGAAGCTTTACAACAGATGTTTTGGAGGCAAAGGGCCCCCCTCCTGCTATAGTATTTGATATAAGCTCACTATACATTCTGTGTCAGGAAACAGATGGTAATGGAAAAGAAAACCCTTATTACTTGACAAGCACCCAACAATTAATCAAAACATAGTATTTTGTAAGCCTACAGAAGCAATCGGAAAAAGGGGGAAAGAAAAAGAAAAGGGAAAAGCTTATACCTGTACACGTTAAGCATGTCCAAAAAGATCAATGTTATTTGTGGTAAGAAATATGTTCCAAGAGAACTGGCTACGCTGGTGTTTGTCTGCCAAGTTGCCACAATTTATGTTACCCCATTCAAAATTGAACAGGCAGAAGATATAACAGGCAAGAAACAATAAATTCAAACTTATGGGACACTGCTAGACACAAAATATGCTAAACATGAAAAACTAGTGTACAAGAATATAGTAGAAGGCTTCCATATTTACCATATTCAATGGAATTTTGAAAATGATAGAACACTAACGCCATAATCCCTAACAAGAAATCGGGTTATTTGCGATGAAATTTTCAATAGAAATTTCCACAATGAATTAGTAAATGCACAGTTCAAAACCTAGAAATTGGATGTCTTGGCAATCATAAATAGTTCTTTTTTTTTTCTTTTTTTATTAAAAAAAATGGATAGTTAAAAGATGGTATTTGAAGAAAAATACAACAAGACAAACATCCAGAAAAGTGATACACGATGCCACACCATATGATGCAGTTACAGCAGAAGTATGGTTTTTACACATTGAAAGTGGATATGGATACTGCCTATGCTACTTGTGTGACTAGGAATTTCGATTAGAGTAAGGGCAGGTACGAAGGATCCTCTAAAGCCTACACAGCAAGCAGCAAAGACTTATTATAATCACAATAAAACATTTATCCAATCATACTAGGTGGACCATTCAAAATTCGTGTATGTCTAGAGATCAAGACTACTACATCAAGATTTCTCGTCCCAAAGTATGGAGATATCTAACCTCCTACCTACCTTGGATACTCCAGTTCTTTTAGCCAAAGTTTTTGCCTCAAGATTTTGGAGAGTTCTTTCAAAGAACAATTTCTGAGAACCAGGGGGCCTTCATTGTGAGCAAAGTAGCCCAACAGATTCGGGATAGTGCATACATTGCTCACAAATGGATCAACTCTAGGAATAGGGAAAGGAAAAGCAGATTAGTCTGCAAGCTCGGCATTGAAAAGGCTTATAACATGTAGAGTCGTAGATTGGAAGACTTGGATTACATGATCAGGAGATTGGGTTGCCATTGGAAATGGAGCGGTTAGATGCGATCCCACATGCAATCAACAACTTTCTCCATACTGGTCAATGGGTCACCAAAAGGTTTTTTAAGACGTCCAAAGTTATCAGGCAGGGTGATCCACTATCCCCTTACCTCTTCGATCCCCTTACCTCTTCATAGTGACTGGGGAGGCGTTTAGTAAGATGCTTCATAAAGGGGAGACTGGTTTAATTAGCGGATTCAAAGATACAAATGTGGGATTCAAATTAGCCATCTTCAATGAAACAAAATGCAGACAATACTCTCTTGTTTTGTGATGCAGATATGGCCTTAGTGGATAAACCTTTGGAAACATTAATGATGCTAATAGTAAAATGTTGGGAGTCCATGAGGACAATGAAGATGGATCTATTTTTTGTTGTAAAAAAGAGGTGTTTCCTTTGACTTATTTAAGGTTGCCCATTTGTATAGGGAACAAGGTGTACCAAATCAGTTACGTATCCGCCGATACGTAACAGTAATTATCGGTACCGATACACGATACAGGGTCAAATCAGTAATCCCCTATTTTTTGGGCTTGAATCGGCTATAATTTTTTTGCTTTCTGGCATGTTTTTTAGCAAATTCATTCCTAAACTATTTTACTGAAAATTACATCTACTCTAAGCTTGAATTTGAGAATGAAAACAACTTATTGCAAGGATTTGGGTGAATTGAAGCTCCAGGAGCCATTTTTCGGAAAAATTCTGAAAATAGGTATTTATACCTTTTTTTTTTTTTAAAAAAAAAAAAAAAAAAAAAAAAAAATCTCTATTATTATGATTCAATATGATGTGTAATTCAAATTAGAACATATCAATATGCATTTTACAGATTATAGAACTGATTTTTGATTTTTTTGGATTTTTTTATTTTTGAACTATTTTTTACCTATTTTTAAAAATTATGAAAAATTGTTTTTTCATTCTTTTTGTTTTAATGGTTGAATATGATATGTTAATCATATTAAAACATGTAAATGTATTTTTAACAGATTATGCAATTGATTTTCTTCTCTCTTTTTTTTTTTTTTAATCTCTATTGTTATGGTTGAATATGATGTGTAATTCAAATTAGACCATATCAATATGCATTTTATAGATTATACAACTGATTTTCGATTTTTTTGGATTTTTTAATTTTTGAACTTTTTTTTACCTATTTTTAAAATCTATGAAAAATCATTTTTTTCATTCTTTTTATGTTTTAATGGTTGAATGTGATATGTTAATCATATTAAAACATGTAAATGTATTTTTAATAGATTATGCAATTGATTTTCTTCTCTTTTTTTCAACTATTTTCTGTTGATTTTTTAAAATTATGAAAAATCATTTTGTTCAATCTTTTTTGGTTTAATGGTTGAATATGATGGGTTAATCATAGTATAACATATAAATCTGCTTTTACAAATAATGCAACTGACTTTCTTTTTTTGTATTTTTTTCATATTATTTTTCACCGCTTTTTAAAAATTATGAAAAATCAATTTCTTTCAATCTTTTTATGTTTTAATGGTTGAAAATGATGTGCTAATGGTTGAAAATGATGTGTTAATCATAGTAGAACATATAAATGTGCTTTTTACAGATAATGCAACTGATTTTCTTTCTTTTTCTTTCTGTATTTGTTTTATTTTAGGACTATTTTCAGCTGATTTTAAAAAATTAGGAAAAATCAAAATTTTCAATCTTTCTCTATTTTAATGGTTGAATATGATGTGTTAATCATAGTAAAACATATAAATGTGCTTTTAACAGATTATGCAACTGATTTTCTATTTTCTGTATTTTTTTAATTTTTGGACTATTTTCGACCGATTTTTAAAAATTAGGAAAAATCAAATTTTTTTTGTTTTCTATTTTAATGGTTGAATATGATGTATTAATCATAGTAAAACATATAAATGTGCTTTCTACAGATTATGCAACTTATTTTATTTTCTTCTTTTTTACCTTTTTTTGTTTTGTTTTTTTTTTAAAAAAAAAAAAAAACAATTTTCAACCTATTTTTAAAAATTAGGAAAATTCTTTTTTTTTCAATATTTTCCTGTTTTAATGGATGAATAAGATGTGGTATTATTATAAGATCACATGATGTGCTTAAGTGTCATATTGTCACTATTTGTTCAAATATTTTTATTTTTTATCTTTGGATTAGTGACTTTATGTTTATATATATATATATATATATATATATATATTGGGCAGGTTTTGAAGCTTCGCAGTTTAGCACTTAATTTTTCTTTTTGATTAGATTTAGAAGTTAGAACTTTATTTCATTAATGCATTTGCATCTATAAGTTTCGAAATTTAATTAATTCATTCTCATACAAAAATTGTATTTAAACTTAGAGAATAGAGTAGACTCTCACATAGGTCATATTTAGCTAAGAAAATGTTTGCATCTGACCAACAAGGAACTGGAAGTGAGGATATTGGATGACAACATTGTCAGATGGCAGGTGGTAGTAGGCACCAAATGAAGCGCAACTATTGCGATAGACTAATAATTGGCAGAATTACGTGACTCAAACAACATTTGGCACATTGAAAAGATCAAGTTGTACGATGTAACGAGTGCCCAATTTGGATGAGTCAAAAGGGAAATGAACTGTTGTGCAGAAGAAGAAAAATGAGATCCTAAAAGCAGCCTGGCAGGAGGTGTTTAGTCCTGAATAAATTGGGCATTCGTGATGAAGATATTATTAATTCTGACGAAGATTCAGATCGGGAAATAACTATGGTTAGGAGAGAGCTTTTTTTGTTATAGTGAAAATGATATTTCCATATATGGGAAGGAATTTACATCAAGACTAATGTCGGGCCTCCTCTTCGAAAAAAAGGACCCAGAGGCGGCCTATCATAAGGGATGACAGAGAAAAGAAAAAGAAACAAACTACAGGACCCCGGATTAAAGCCTGCAACACAACCATCAGTCGGCCTCTACTAGCTCACAAGGTATTGCCTAATCGACCCCAGCCCTGCTTAGTCTAGCAGGGCTAATCCCCTTATATGAGGGGGAAGATCTGCAGAATGTACAAACATGGAATTCGATTGACGATCACTCCCAAGCTTCGCCAGGCTGTCAGCCGTGGCATTACCTTCACTCAGGATATGGCGGAAGCAGAAATTTCTGCTACTTTGAAGCCTATGAATCCGGGTTAGCTAGTATCCCCAGCAGAGGTCCCCAATATTCAGCCCATTAATTAGGTCCAAGACCAACTTGGAGTCAAATTCAACTATAACTCTTTTAAGCCCCTTATCCAAGCATAAGATTAAACCATCCCAGACTACCCAAAGCTTAGCAATATTGTTGGAGCCCATTCCATATCCCATAGTGAAAGCGAATAAGAAACTGCCCATCCCTCCACCACCTGCCATCCCCAGATTACCTTTATACAAACCGTCTACGTTCAGCTTGCAACAGCCGACAGATGGAGGAAGCGATTTGATAATAGTTGCTGCCATCTTGGGAGGGGGAGGAACATCGATCCCAATGGCTTGGAGAGTGAGATTCAATGAAAGAGAGTATGTCCTAGGGTTGGGAAGCCCACGGTTGAGAGATTTAAGCCACCAAGCCACACGCCTAATCATTATGGAGGGAGGGATTTCCGCTTCTTCAAACTTGATCTTGTTCCTGGATTTCCAAATCTCCCACAGGATGAGAATAGTGACCAAGCCACGCAGGACACATATACCACCAGCGCGAGAAGAGGCTTGACACCAACATGATAATCTGTCTTCCACTGAGGAATTATCTAATAAGACAATCCCAAAAATTGATCCAAAATTATTCCATACCATATTTGCTAGGTAGCCCTTGAGGAATAGGTGCAGCAAGGATTCCTCAACCGGACGCTGACCATCTGCTAACCTATACCAAACATACATTAGAGCTAACACAATGCCCCTGGACCAAGGTATCCCTTTATCGGTATCGGTTGGCGTAACGGTGCCCTCCGATACCGATACGGATACGGAGGTGTAACGGCGATACGAGGGCGTAACGGCCCGTAACGATGCAATTTTTTTTTTTGCCAAAAAAATAAAGATTAAATCTGGAATATTGTAAGCATTCCAAATATGCATTCATTTATAAATTGGAACATGTTTATGGTGGTGTAACGGTCCACTCTTTGGTGAGAAGTTGTATCGGTCTGTCTGATTAATTTTTGAACCAGGTAACCTGAATTTGACTACAAAATTCATATATTTAATTTTCTAAATATCTAATTTATATACTTAACAATTTGATATCATTTCTCCCAATAGTTCCTTAAAAAAATGAAATTAGATTTAGGTAGATGGCGTTGCCAATTTGGGGCTGACTTGGAGGACCAATCTATGCCCCAAATTAGCCTCAAATTCATGCAATTTATTGTCATTATTCCACTTATGAATTGGTGGACATTTATTGGATAGTGAATCATGAAAAAAAAATCAAAAGGCCCTATTTTAAAAAATAAGCGTCCACAAATTAACAATTAAAACTATTCAAACAATTTGATTTTGGCATTGTGAGCTAGCAATTGCAGTCCATAATTTAATTGGTAAATTTTAAGTTAATATGTCTCATGTACAATTTTTTAAGGGCCCGAATTAGGCGGGACTCGGATTGTGAAGTGTAGCACACGTGTCAAAGTTTTTTGGGCCCCACCCGTGATGAATGTGTTATATCCACACCCTCCATCCATTTTGCCAAATAATTTTAGGGCATGAGCCCAAAAATGAGGCACATCTAAAGTTCAAGTAGACTGCACCATAAGAAACAAAAATAATTAAACATTCACCATTAAAATTTTATTGGGAGCTACAAAAGTTTTAGATCAAGCTGACATGTGTGTTTTCCCTTCATCCACACCAGTGTGACCCAATTAATATGTTAGATTGGAAATAAACATTACAGTGGACCCTAAGAAATTTTTAATGGTGAGCATTCTATAACCACTATTTCCTATGGTGTGGTCCACCTGAGATTTGGATATTACTAATTTTTTGGATCCTGACCTAAATGACGTGGCAAAATGGAGGGACAACATGGATAAAATATATACATCATGGTGGGGCCCACTCGGGACTGATCACGAGGTATGTGTTATATCTAAACCGTTCATTCATTTGATGAGCTCGTCTTAAGGCTTGAACAAATTGGATGGAAAATAAACGTTACGGTGGGCCCTATGAATTGTTTAACGGTGATAATCATTATCTCCGCTGCTATTTTTTGTGTGGTCCAGACGATCTTTGGATATAATTCATTTTTTTGGTAGTGCTCTAAAATGATCTCTGAAAATAGATGAACGGTGTAGATATAATAAATACATCACTGTGGAGCCCACATAACTTTGATCTCCTTTGAACTATTCGTACAAGAGCTCGAGGAGTGTCAGCGCTCGTCTTAGCATGACACGTACCTCCAGCAGCTAGCTGGTGTGTGGTACACCTGCAAATAAAAAAAAAAAAAGAAAGGAGAGAGGGAAACCGAAAAGAAAAAAGAGGGAAAGAAGAGAGAAAAGAAAAAAGAGGGAAAGAAGTGAGAGAGAGAGAGAGAGGAAGAAGAAGCAGGCCACCACAGTTGCAGCTGCCCGAGAAGAGGAAGAGGAAGAAGAAGAAAATAAACAAAAAAAGGTAAGCTTTTTTTTTTTTCCTTATTTTTCAAGGCCCGTAACAACCGTTACGGTCACAAATTTGGGGGGGTGGGGGGGGGTTACCGTTATGTTTCGGCCGATACAACCGTATCATAACGGATACAGGACACCTTGCCCTGGACTGCACTCTACATTCAATTCGGATTGTGTCATGCAAAACTCGCCAAGCAAAACATGAGATTTTTGGAGGCAGTTTCGAGTGTCAGACCAAATCGGCCCAGCTATTAGGAGAGAGAGCTTGTGTCTTTCTCGTGATGAGGAAGAACGCCGACAAATCTTTAGCCCGAGTGGCTCTATACATGATATAGGGGGAGGAGTGCAACTGAGAGTGCGACTAAATCTGCAAGTGGGGGTAAGTTGGGCATATTACGGTGTATGTTTGACAGCCGATAGGAGATATCTTCATATGATGCCCCTGTAGATGTGGATGTGGAAGAAGTAAATGAGCCTAGGAGACCTTTTGTTGATCTGATCCTGTTTAGAAGGGAATCAACAAAACAAAAGAAGCTAAAACAAATGTAGAGTAGAACTTTCATTGAAAGCTAGATAGGGCCGCTACAAAGTTATTTATACATGCCAACATACCCCCCAATGCGGCCAATTCTCGGTATTGCCAGGTGGTTATTGATGCAGTAACGGAAGTAGGTGAAGGAATTAAAGCTCCCACGGCTACAATGTTGTCATGCGCGATCGCACATTCACATATTTGATCACATATGCACACATTGAAGTGGAAATCGCATATGCGACAGTGGCATATGCGCTTTCTACACATGCGATCGCATATGCCACATGTGCAAGAATATGTGATCGCATATGCGACGTATGCGATCACGTACAGCATATACAATCACATATTAGCCAACGATCAGAAATCTGACCATTTTCTGACGGTTGGGAATTTTATTTTTTAAAAAAAATATATGCATTTTTAGTCTATAAAAAGGTATTCAAAATACTCCTACATGCACTCAAACTCTCTCTCTCTCTCTCTCTCTCTCTCTCTCTCTCACACACACACACACACACATAATTCTAAGGCCCGAGCTCCATATGTCTTTCAAGTTTGAAGTTTTAATCAAGGGACAAGGATTCAAGATTGAAAAATCAAGAAAGTAAAGCAAGCAAGATTCAAGAATACATCGAAATTGAACACACACCAAGTTAAGTCTCACATTACATTTTCTAATTCTACTTTTATCTCTTTCTAGTTTCTTCCGAGTTCTAAATATCATAATCATATTCACACACCATACACTCTCTCTTTCTATCTATCTTTCTTAACATTCAAGAGTCAAGAGACTCAACTTACAACTTACAAGTTAGTTTGTTACTAGTTTATTCCAAGTTCTAACATTTTTTTTTTGTTAATTGCAACTTACAACTTAGAAGAGAACAAGTCTACAACATTATCTAGACTCAAGTCAAAAGTGAAGACAAGAAGTAAAGACTTTATTTTTGAATTTTATAGTGTAATTTGTGTTTTTGTAATTGGGTTGTGTCACCCCCTTTCTCTCTCTCTCTCTCTCTCTCTCTCTCCTTTTCTTTTCCCTATCCCTTTCTAGTTTCTACTACTACTAATGTAAGTTTGCAAGTCTAACTCTCTCTCTCTCTCTCTCTCTCTCTCTCTCTCTCTCTCTCTCATTAGTCTCGCGACTCTTTAGTCTTTACATTAGTTTCTACTAGTTTAGAACTTATAATCAATACACACACCAATATCATATCTTCTTCCCAATCTTCCTCTTTGAAACCCAAGTCGAATGACCCGGGTTAGAAGTATGATCACTATCGTAGTGCTTCGGATAAAACTCACACGGTATATGAGTTATGTAAGTATATGGGTTCCTGTGGCATTGCGCGGCACAAGTAACACCTTGCACATTTACCGGAGTCAAATGCAAAAGCATGCGACAAAATAATTCCAAAAATCTGAAGGGAGATCATGGAGTATATGAATAAACAATCAAGAATAAGATGCGATAGTGCCCTTCGTCACGAGGATATATGAAACAAGACGCGTATTAAGATATAAATGTAGTTAATGTAGATGAAGCTAGTTCCACCCCCCCTACTTCGACAAGCCAGTCTAGACCAAAACCAACAGTCTCAAAAAGGGCCCGAGCGCATAGGACCATGGATAGATGGTGTATACCACACCCCGGGGATGTGGTTGACCAAAGGAGTCGGGGCAAAGGGCCGGCTCAAACAACTTTAGAAAACCAGTATAAACAAAAAGATTTAAAAAAAAAAAAAAAAAAAAACCATTATTCAATATATTGCTAAGAGATTTTACCAAACCGCCATTGCTTTCAACGCAGTTAAATCAAGAAGCTTCAAAACTATGGTTAAGGCTCTAGGTCAATTTGGACCTGGGACTAAACGTCCTTCATATTATGAAATGAGGGAGACATGCCTGAAAACCAAAGTTAATTATATACGATCCTTTATAGCCGAATATAAGGAATCGTGGAAAATGTATAGGTGTTCACTCATGGCTGATGGATGGACCAATGGATCCAGTCGGTCTCTCATTAACTTTCTAGTAAATTGTCCAGCTAAGACAATTTTCTTAAAGTCCGTGGATTCATTGGGTCATTCACATACTGGAGAATACTTGTTTAGCTTACTAGATAATGTAGTTTAGGAAATATACGAGGAATACGTTATACAGGTAATTACAGACAACGCAACTTCATATGTATTGGTCGGTTGTCTTCTTATGGAGAAGAGACGTCATTTATTTTGGACCCCCTGTGTGGCCCATTGTATTGATATGATGTTGGAAAATATATGTAGGTTATTTACAAACGTGATTGCAAGGACTAGAAGAATCATAGTCTTTATGTACAAACACGCCCTTCTTCTCAGTCGAATGAGAAAACACATTGGGGGCAACTTGCTACGTCCAGCAGTCACCCATTTCGATATAGCCTTTTTAACATTACAAAGATTACATGCAAAAAATTCAAAACTTGAAAGCTTTGTAGTGTCGGCCGATTTTACAAGTAGGCTTTGGTCAAAGAAAGCTAAAGGGAAACATGTTCAACAAACAATCTTTTCGCAAAGTTTTTGGACACCAAGTGGTAAAGGTGCTAAAAGCATCCGTGTTGCGATTGGTGGATGGGGATGAGAAGCCTGTAATGGGTTACATATATGATGCGATGGAAAGGACGAGAAATAAGATCATGAACCATTTTAACTATAGAGAGCATGATTACAAGCAAATTATAGATATCGTAGATAGAAGATGGGGCGGCCAAATGTCATTTCCATTGTATTCGACTGCTTACATCCTTAACTCAGCCTGTTTATTCGCTTCTGCTAATCCAACAGAAGCACTTACCATGAATATGGTTGGATTTATTGATGCGTTGGAAAAAATGATTCCAAATAGAGAAGAATAGGACAGGATCTCATATTTACTGGACTTCTATACAAAGAGTGAGGGCATATTCTCAAGGGATATCATCATCAAGCATCGGAGAATGAAATAGCCCAGTAACTACTATGAATGTCTCAACTAAATTACAAATAGGTTTTTTTTTTTTTTTTTTTTTTTTTTAACAATGTAATCTACAAAGTGACTCTTTAACCTATTTAAACTGTTTTTCTCAGCTAACTGGTGGGCTGCATATGGAGTGGACTCGAGCAGGAAGGATCCAGCTCTAAAGAAGCCGGCAATGAGGATTCTAGAACTCACGTGTTCTGTCAGCTATTGCAAACGCAACTGGAGCACATTCAAAGCAGTAAGTTTAGTAATAGTAAACTTCAATTTATTAGTGTAAGCTAAATTAATTAACTAAATATCTAATACGAAATGCGCTTTCTTTCATGCAGATTCACACCAAGAAAAGGAATCACCTTAAGCAAAAGAAGCTCAACGACTTGGTCTTCGTCCAATACAATTAAAAATTGTAAGAACGATTCCAGACTAGGAAAGAAAAGCCTAGTTTCTTTGACCATATCTGCTTAAATGAGTTGTGTGTAGATAACGAGTGGCTCGTAAAGACAGAACCCGGCATTTGTTGGAGAGGACCTGACATAGGCGCAAGTTGAAGATACCGCATATGGATCGACACCTGGAGAATGTACCACTTGAAGGTAAAGGATAGGGGAGAGTCGAGGGCGAGCAATAGCAATCAACTCGTTGAAGAGATTGAGGAGATGATAATGATAAAACTGAAGATCCACCATTGGATGTTGATGAAGTATTAATATATACATTGATCTCATCATCACCACATTGATCTATTTGCCGTTTTGCCATTTGATCACCACCACCATTGTCATCATCCGAGTCTCTCCTTCTTTCACATACACTTCTTCTGTTTCTTCATCATCTATATGTACTGATACTTCATCAACATCTAATGATGGATCTTTAGCTTTATCATTATCATCTCCTTCTATCCCCTCAATATCTTCAATGAGTTGACGGCTACTACTCGCCCCTCGGCTCGCCCTATCCTTCGCCTTCGAGTGGTACCTTCTCCAGGTGTCGATCCGTATGCGGCATCTTCAACTTGCACCCATGTCAGATCCTCTCCAGCAAATATCGAGTCCTCCGTCTCTACGAGCCACTCATTATATGCATCCAGCTCACCTAAGCAGATAGGGTCAAAGAAACCAGGCTTCTCTTTCCTAGTCTGGAATTGTTCATGCAATTTTTTATTATAATAGACGAAGACCACATCGTCGTTGAGCTTCTTTTCCTCAAGGCGATTCCTTTTCTTCATGTGAATATGCATAAAAGAAAACGCATTTGGCATTAGCTATTTAGTTAATTAATTTAGCTTACACTAAAAAATTGAAATTACAATTACTAAACTTACAGCCTCGAACGTGCACCAGTTCGCTCGCAACCGCTGACAGAACACGTGAGTCCAAGAATCCTCATAGCTAGCTTCTTTAGATCTGGATCCTTCCTGTTCGGGTTCACTTCATAGGTAGCCCACCAGTCAGCTAAGAAAAATAATTCAAGTAGGTTAAGAGTCACTTTGTACATTACATTTAAAAAAAAAAAAACAAAACTAGTTGTAATTTAACTGAGACATTCATAATAGTTAGTGGGTTATTTCATTATCCGATGCTTGATGACGATATCCCTTGAAAATATGTCATCAGTCTTTGTATAGAAGTCCAGTAAAGATGAGATCCTGTTCTTTTCTTCTCTTTCTGGAATCATTTTTTCCAACACATCAATAAATTCAACCATATGCATAGTAAGTTCTTCCGTTGGATCAGCAAAAGCGAATAAACAAGCTAGGTAATGGATGTAAGGAGTTGAACACAATGGATATGACATTTGGTTGCCTCAACTTCTATCTATAATATCTATAATTGGCTTGTAATCACGCTCTCTATATTTAAAATAGTTCATGATCTTAGTTATCGCCCTCTCTGTCGCATCATATATGTAACCCATTGTAGGCTTCCCATCCCCGTCCACCAATCGCAACATGAATGCTTTTAGCGCCTTTACCACTTGTGTCAAAAAACTTTGCGAAAGGATTGTTTGTTGAACATGTTTCCTTCCATCCTTCTTTGACCAAGGCCTACTTGTAAAATCGGCCAACAATACAAAGCTTCTAAGTTCTGATTTTTTTTTTTCATGTAATCTTTGTAATGATAAAAAAGTTACAGCGAAACGGGTGACTGCTAGACATAGCAAGTTACCACCAATGTGTTTTCTCATTAAACTAAGAAGAAGGGCGTGTTTGCACATAAAGACCATAGTTCTTCTAGCCCTTACAATCACATTTATAAATAACCTACATATGTCATCTAACAACATATCAACACAATGAACCGCACGAGGTCCAAAATAAACGACACCACTTCTCCATAAGAAGACAATCGGCTAATACATATGAGGTTGTGGTGTCTGTAATTACGTGTATAACGTATTCTTCATATATTTCCTAAACTATATTATCAAGTAAGCTAAACAAATATTTCTCCAGTATGTGAATGACCCGATGCATCCACGGACTTCAAGAACATTGTCACAGCTGGACAATTTACCAGAAAGTTAATGAAAGACCGATCGGATCTATCGGTCTATCCATCGGCCATGAGTGAATACCCTTATGTTTTCTACGATTTCTTATATTCAGATATAAAGGATCATGTATAATCAACTTCGATTTTTAGGCATATCTCCCTCATTTCATGATATGAAGGATGTTTAAGCCCAGGTCTAAATTGACCTAGAGCCCCAACCATAATTTTGAAGCTTCTCGATTTAACTACGTTAAAAGCAATTGCGGTTTAGTAAAACCACTTAGCAACATATTGAATAGTGGTTTTTCTATCTTTTTTTTTATACTGGTTTTCTAAAGTTGTTCAAGTCGGCTCTTTGCCCCGACCCCTTTGGTCGACCACGTCCTTCGGGTGTGGTCTACACCATCTATCCATGGTCCTATGCCCTCGGGCTCTTTTCGAGGTTGTTAGTTGTGGTCTAGACTGGCCTGTCGAAGTAGGGGGAGTGAGACTAGCTTCCGCTACATCAACTACGTTTATATTTTAATACGTATGTTGTTCCATATATTCCTCGTGACGTAGCTTACTATCGCGTCTCTTTCTTAATTATTTATCCATATATTCCATAATCTCCCTTTGAATTTCTAGAGTAATTTTGTCGCATGTTTTTGCATTTGACCCCGATAAATGTGCAAGGCGTTGCCTGTTCCATACAATGCCACCGGAACCCACATAACTCACATACTATGTAAGTCTTATCCAGAGTACTACGATAGTGTCCATACTTCCAACCCAGGTCATTCGACTTGGGTTTCAAAGATGAAGATTGGGAAGAAGACGTGGTGTTGTTGTGTGTATTGATTCTTCTTGTTTGTAACTAGTAAGTTGTAAACTAGTAAAAACTAAAGTAAACACTAAAGACTAAAGAGTCAAGAGACTAAAGAGATGGGATAGGGAAAGAGAGAGAGAGAGAGAGAGAGAGAGAGAGAGAGAGAGAGAGATACACTTACACTATTAGTAGTAGAAAGGGAAAGGGAAAAGAAAAGGAGAGAGAGAGAGAGAGAGAGAGAGAGAGAGAGTTACACTTACACTAGTAGTAAAAGGGGAGAGGGAAAAGAAAAGAAGAAAGAGAGAGAGAGAGAGAGAGAGTTACACACTTAGTAGTAGAAACGGAGAGGGAAAATAAAAGGAGAAAGAGAGAGAGAGAGAGAGAGAGAGAGAGAGTTACACACTTAGTAGTAGAAAGGGAAAGGGAAAAGAAAAGGAGAGAGAGAGAGAGAGAGAGAGTTACGCAACACAATTACAAAAACAAAATTACACAATCCAAAATTAGGAAATATATTCTTCTCTTGACTTCTTGTCTTGACTTGAGTCTTGAGAATGTTGTAGACTTGTACTCTTATAACTTGTAACTTATACGTAACAAACTAATAATAATAATAAAATAAATAATTTAAATAAAAAAAAAATGTTTTGAGTCTCTTGACTTTTGAATATAAAGAAAGATAGATAAAAAGAGAGAGTGTTAAGAGTATGAATATGATTATAACATTTAGAACTTGGAAGAAACTAGAAAGAGATAGAATAAAAGTAGAATTAGAAAATATAATGTGAGACTTAAGTTGACTTGAATTCAATTTCGATGTATTCTTGAATCTTGCTTGCTTTACTTTCTTGAATCTTGAATCCTTGATTGAAACTTCAAACTTGAAAGAAAAATGGGAGTTTGGGCCTTGTGTAAGAGAGAATGAGAGATTTAAGACTTTGAAAGTTTAGGAGAATAGAGAGTGTTTGAGTGCAAATAGAAGTGTTTTGAATGCCCTTTTATAGAGAAAGGTTTTCAAATCGCATATGCGATCACATGTGCAGAAATCGCATATGCCACTGTAGCATATGCGATTTCTGTTGCACCGTGCGCATATGCGAATGTGCGATTGAACATGACAACATTGATCTTGATTTTATCATTTTAATGATTTTATAATAATTTTTAAAATAGTATTAAAAAAATCATATAACTCAACTCGATTCGACTCGAATAGCTTGCTCGACCCGACTCGGCTCGGCTCGAACTCCCAGCTCATCTCGGCTCAAACTAGCGAGCCGAGGCAAGCTAGAGGGGTGAGCTCAAAGACCAAGTCGAGCTGAGCCGAGCTTGGCCTAGCTCAACTCAAACTAGACTCGTGTTCAGCTCTACAGATCGGTACATCACTATGGGTTGTTGTTATTCCATCCACGGCGATCAATGTTTGTAGTCTGAGTATCATCACAAGTTTCACTAGCCAAGGATATGGAAACAAGTATCGACATTGCCAATAATATCGTGCATTCCCATAAATTTATTGTTAACTGAGGACCTATTTGGTTGCCGGTAATTATTGTTAAACAATGGTAGAAGCGTAATGAAGGTAAGTGTTGGCAATTTGCATAAAGGTGAAATTTCACCTTGAAAAATGAGTATTTTCCAAGCAAAAACTCAATGGGCCCAACCATGATGTATACACGTCGTCCATTCTTTTTTTTTAAGATCATTCTAGGGTATGAGCCCAAAAACAAGACAACTCCAAAGCTTTAGTGAAACACACCACAGAAAAGAGTGGGTTCAACGATAAGCATCATTATTCCCACTATTTCATGTGGTGTGGTCCACTTGGGCATTGGATCTACCCCACTTTTGGGCTCATGCCTTAAAATGATCTGGCAAAACAAATGGACGACATGGATAAAACACATACATCATGGTGGGGCCCACGGATTTTTGCCACATAGAAACCAAGTTTTCTTGAGATGTCGTACATCATACTAGGATGAAACATCAAGGTAAATAATTATTACTAACATAGAAGTCCCTGTATTTACAATAAATCAAATAGGCCTTGAGGGAAACGTTGGAGAAACATGGGGGAATTTTTTCAGTGAAACTTCGAGAGATGCTAAAATACACATTTGCATATTTAGGTATCAAAAAATTGTGAAAGAAGATGCACACATAATGACTTCCATTTGACGGGGGCTTAGAAGGTTGTGTTGCCATAAACAATCAGTGCAACAGTAACCAAAATGAGTTCATTTCATACCAATAATATAATTAGGAACACAATAACCACTTAAAGTTGTTTCTAAATCAAAACAAAAGGACCATACATCCATCCATGCATGCATGCACACATACATACATGTCTATCCATCCATACATTAAGACATCCATTCATCTATCCATGCATGCATACACTAATATATCCATCCATCCATGCATACAAACATGCATCCAATAATCCATCCATGCATACATAGATATATACATACATGCATGCGCATATACACACATCCATCCCTCCATCCAACCATCCATCAATCTAACCATCCATGCAAGCAAGCAAGCATGCATACATGCATGATGATCCATCCATCCAACTGATTTACACCAATAAATGCAATCATTTGAACCATAAAAAAGAAGAAACAAAAAGAAAACAAAAATATAACAAAAAAGAATTTGAATTTATTTTTTTATTTTTGAACAAAATCCACTCCCCAAATAGATCCCCAAAAAATTCCTTTAAAAAATCTAAGTTTCTAATTTTTTCTATTTTCACTATATTTAAGCATGTTTTCCCTCTTCTAAATTTTTCATCCAAAAGTAGGGATTTGATTCTTAAAATCTGGAAAGGAGTGGTTAAAATCCACTCCCCAATCTAATCCCTAAAAAATTCCTCAAAAAATCTGAGTTTTCTACTCTTTATTTTTTTTTATGTTCAACTATATTTATGCACGTTCCCCCCTTCTCGATTTTTCCCCAAAATTAGGGATTTGAATCTCAAATTTTGGAGAGGAGAGTGGTCGAAATCCCCTCCCTAAGAAAAATCCCAAAAAAAAAATAATAATTGAATTTCCTACTTTTTTCGCAATTCTGACCCCGCAAGCTTTCGATTAGTGATCCCAAAAATCTAACGGATGAGGATATTGTGGATTTGCTCAGCTTCTAGATCACCTAAAGAATAGTGTTCCCTCGACTTGAGAGGAGGATTCAACACTTGCTCATTAGTTCAGGTAGCTTCTCTATTTGTTCGTTCTACATATTGATTTGTGAGCCACCTCATATCTCTAGTCCTTCCAATCATTGGTTTTGTGGAGTCCATCCTAGAGTCGTGACCTTTGGATGGTTAGTGGGAAGAAAGAGAGTGCTACCTATTGACAATCTGCAAAGAGATCCCGTGTCCTTCCTAATATTTATTTGAAGTGTACGGGGAACATGGAGACGATTGATCACATTTTCATTCATAGCCCTTTTGTTTGAAAGGTGTGGGAGCACTTTCTTGACCTTTTCCATACCACTTGAGTGATGCCAAAGTCTATTCCAGACCTCTTGTGAGCCTAGCACAAGGGTGAGGTGAGGAAAACTAGGAAAGAGATGTGAAGACTTCTTATTATGGCAAGATATCAGAGGAGGATCGGAATAGCCATAGCTTTCGGAACAAGAGCTCTTGATGGGGACGTCACATTAAGCACGCCTTTATGCACATATCAGGAGAAGGCGGGCCCTAGTCTCCCTATGGCTAGGTGAGTACCCGCTCGAGTCTAGAGGTGGAGTTGAAGACCTCGCATAACATGTACGAGCATCATCGAAGACCTCACATTGGGAAGATGCTTGTGGGTTGCAGGGAGGAAAAGCTTGGTCGAGTTTTGACAATTGGATCGCGAGGACTACATGATTGGACCATTGGATGCAACTTAATCGTGTGGCCTGTCTTGATCATGGACATCGTTAGGACCCATCGGGCTCTTAGGATGGTTTAGATTATTTTATGCTTGTGTACTTCGGTTAGTTGATTCATTGGACTATATTTTCATCTCTCTTTTAGTAGGGGGTATTTTGAAATAAATGACTTGGGGGTATATAGCAAACCATATTTTACTTAACCTGTTTTTTGTAAAACTCCAAATCTGGAAATATAAAGCAGAGTGGATGTCCAACCCTAATGGAGATGGCATTTTGAATGAAAATTTTGACAATTTTCTCTTATACACTTGTGAATGGAATTCTTTTAATGGTGTGAAGCCATCCCCTTGGCGTGACCTCAAGAGGAAACTACCTTGGAGTGAATCCAAGACTATTCGCTCACTTCTTTCTCAAAGGTATCTTCTTTAACTCATCTCCCTTCTCATTTTTCCCCTCTCCAATCTCAACCCCTAGCATCCAAAACCCAAATCCATTAAGCCAAGCCCTTTCTACTCCCAAACCCCACCCGATTGTGTACGAATCTGATCCTCCATACAACCGTACAGACTGTTGTACAACCACACGTGTGTGGCCCCTCTAGCACGTGGATTTGGTCCCCTTTGCTTCCTCTCTCATCGCATCACAACTCCTTGTTCATAGTTTTTCCCTTCTCTCATAACCCTAAATACCCTTTTTCTTCCGTAAAATCTAATTCCCCTCAAAACCAAAATTCTCCTCAATCCCCTTTGGATGCAAGTGATTTCCCTTTATTGATATCCTATCCCTATGTTAACTTGGGGTTTCTTAATCCCATTGAGACCGATTTTAACATCACTATACGATAGAAAATTCCATTCTGCATAAGCCCTTTAGTGGAAGAGATTATTAGCAAAGTTAAGGGTAGTGTTTTGGGTTGGGCATCTTATATAAAAGCAGCGAAGCCTGCTAATCTCTCTCTCTCTCTCTCTCTCTCTCTCTCTCTCTCTCTCTCTCTCTCTCTCTCTCTCTCTCTCTCTCTCTCTCTCTCTCTCACACACACATATATATATATATATATATATATATATATATATATATATATATAATATATATATATATATATATATATCGGCATCCGATACATGCGGTGAGATCTCTAAGCTTTAAATTTTTTGTTCCCCAGCATGAGGAAGCTAACAAAATCTACCATCTAATTGTGCTTAGACAGGAGTACCTGCAATATGTTAAGTACAGTTCTGATTACATCTGGATCCTTCAGAATGTTCAAATCCTGGCGTGCCTGTCCAATAATTTCGGCCCATTTCTGCAGATTAGACAACAAACTTATCAGTAGCAACTTCTTGAGGATTGTGCTTGACACTAATGAAAACTAGGGGAAGGGAACAAATGAAAGAAATGACGAACTTTGAAGTTCTAACATCAAGCAAATCCCGACACTTGAAATCTAATCCAAACAAAATTCGGTGACCTGATTCGGAAGTTCCATCAACCTCTGGAGATACTCATCCCTCTTCTGTGGATCCGATTCTGCTTGAATCATATGACCCACCTGAAAACATGCAAAGCAATAAGTACTCAAGACTAGATTAGATATCTGCCTTACTCCAAACACATAACACCAATGTGCACAAGACTAATGTAATGGCAACATACCGACTCATAAAATGAATGAATCTGGTGAGGCTCAAGATCTATAATCGTTGTTGGGAGGCCAGATAAAAGTTCAGATACGAATGGTTCACTTTCGCCTACCTGTAAAATAAGACAAGTGAACCAAATCTAAAATTTTGGGTGCAGGAAATAGAATAAAAATATCCAAATGTGTGGGCAGAAGCACAGATCCAATTGTGGTTTCCCAATAATAATGTATTTAAAAGAATATAGACAAACGTTGCAATAGATTAATTTTTTTTTTAAAGGACCTTATTTGCAGCTGGTTTTTCAGATCAGCTAACTCAACTATGGTAGGTTCAATGACATGCAACACAGATGCTTTGATATTAAATTTAAAAAATGGTTTTAAATGGCAGTTTTTGAGTGTTGACTTGCTTGTAGTAAACCAAATCCAAAATGAGTCACATGGAGTCATTCTGCTTTGATTTGGTGAAACACAGTGGTGTCATGAAACATTAGTTTGCAGCTAAAACTGAGACAAGTCGACTGAGTCAACTCAGTTATGGATGATGTTTAGAACCCCGTTTTAAAAGCCTCATAATTGACTCAGCCATGCCGTGCTTGTCTAATCATTCTGGTAAGACAGAATTGTAGCAGTTACCATGACCAAATGAATATAATAGGGAAGGTTCCTTCATGTTACATGATATTATCAATTAGACATCACGCTTCCAACCATAAAGAGTAAGCAGGAGTAATTTAAGGCATCTCTGGTCTCTTCTCGTGTCCAGACTAAATTTGAGCAGCTTAACTCAAAGGCAGTGAATAAAGTTCTAATACCTGGTGCTCAGAAAACAAAATGATAACAATGAAACCAGGTGATCAGCATGCCAACATCAACCCATTGAAATTGTGGAGTCTCCAAAAAAGATGCACAATCCAGTCATGAACTGCATACCATCGAAGAAGCCAAACCGTTTCATAGTAAAGGTTATGAGCAATTTGTCTTTACATGGCACTTTCTCATTGCACAGCTACCAATAAGGAAAACCAGAAGTTGACTGCAAGAGTTAATGCAAATAAGCAGACTTTGAAGCTTCTAATGGAAAAGGAAAAGGTATATTTGATGACCAGCTGGTTATCCCAGTACAGAACATCCAAATAGGGCTCGGAATGGGTCGGATCAGCCCAACAAAAATGGCTCAGGAAAATGTATACTTGATAACAAGCCAGTTATCCTAGAACAGAACGTTCAAATAAGGCTTGGAATGGGTCAGATCATCCCAACCAACTCACTTAAAGGCTGGGCTCGAGGGGAGTTTACCTGCTTTCTGGTTGGGCTAGGCCAACATGGCCCATTTAAGGAAATGGGTCATGCTCAAGGTATTCTGTATCGGTAACAGTGGCCATAATGGTCACCACCATTAACGATACGGGCATCGGCCATAACGGCCGATACGGGGGCATAACGACCGTTACAACTCCCGTAACGGTTGAAAATTTTCTTTTGCCCGAAAAATACTGAAAAAATATCTACAAATTTCAAGAATAATGTAAATATTTCATATATATATATATATATATATATATTGATTTTTTGTTTTGAACATGTTTTATGGTAGTGTAACGGTCCACACTTTGGTGAGAGTGTTGTATCGGTTTGTCTAGTAAATTGCTTAATATGATTATGTCTCTAATGTTTACACATCACAATCAAGCATTAGAACTAGAAATTAAAAAAACAAAGGCATAAATAATGCTTTTTCAATTTTTTGAAAAAAGGCCCTCAAAGATTCTATTTGCTCAAATAACTTCAATCCACTGTTTTAATCTTAAAAGCTGTAGTAAGAGGTCCAAATCTGTAGTAAAATGATATAGGAGAGTTTTTGGAATGAGAAAAGTGAAAAAGAGGAGAAAGGTGGATTTAAATAGAAAAAAAAAAGTGATCGTTTTTCGACCCCCCCCCCCAAATATATTATAATTATGCACAAAACATTAACTATTGTACAAACAAGTGTTTGCCTACTTCAACAGTGCAGTTGCATGAATAAATGCAGGTGATATCAAGTTTGAACCTTCCCAATAGCTTTCTTCGTTTCTTTTCTTGTGAGTGGGTTAGACTCAGGTCACCCGAGCTTGCACTTAGGAGTTTGCCCAGTGGTCTGGCCTAGTAAACTCGTCGGGCTCAGGCCTCAATTATAGAAAGTAAAGAGGTGGGACTCGGGCTGATCTTGACCCACACATTGCCACCCCTACTTTCAAAGAGTCCACAATACATTAACAGCTATGATCAACCACTCTTCCAATCTGTAAAGGCGTGTCTGATTTTTCGGTGAAATGGTAAATGCAGTGTAAAAAAGTAATAATTACTTCCCCGTACATTTACAACTTACCTGATTTGACTACTTACTTTTTGACACGAAAACCAAGAATATTACAAAATATCTGTGGGTCCCACTGTGATGCATTTCGCTTATCTACACCGTTCATCCATTATTCCAGTTGAATTCATAGCATGAGTAAAAAATTGAGGCATATCCAATACTCAATTGGATCACGTCATACAAAAAAGGGAATCGAATCCTTACCGTTAAAAACTTTGTAGGGCCTCTGTTTCTTTTGGCGTGGGCCACTTGAGTGTTGGATCCGCTTCATTTTTTGTCTCATGCTCCAAAATATTGTAATAAAACAAACTGACGGAATGGATATACCATTCGCATTACCTTGCAGTTCAAAAATTAAAATTACATCTTTTGAACCAATTTCACAGGCACAAATTCCCATGAATTTTCAAACGCAGTGAAATTGTAATAATTACTATTTCCCAGGTATTTCCCATTTCTTTGAAAAACAAACAGGCCCTAAAGGTGTGCTATGGTCCTTCCCAATATATACTCTCTCTGTATATGACTGATGCAGAAACTATAGACCATTTATTCATGCACTGTCCTTGCATTCATCGAGTGTGGATGTACATTTTAAAAGCTTCTGGAGTAAGCTAGGTAAACCCAAACTCAATAGTATCAGTATTATGGTCCTGGCACGGCTCGCTAAAGGAATCCATTCAATCTAGTGCCATTCTCTCCTAGCTCTTCTTTGGAAAATTTGGGGCGAGAGCAATGCCCAACGTTTTCATAACAAATCAGGGCCATGGGAGGAAGTTGTTTGGAAAATCAAAAGGGATGTGTTGGAATGGTCGGCAAGGGCATATGGTGTTAAGTCTTTTCCCTCCTAGGTCAGACCAATGCTTTTATTTCTCGTTTCTTTTTTTGTATTCTTTGTTGGTTCTAGCTATTGCTAGGCAGCTTATTAGTAAATTTTCATTTACCCTTCAAAAAAAAAGAACCACCATTGCACATGAAACAAATAAGGTGTGATTAGCACAGATCATTATCCAGTGGCCCTTCTCCAAGGATTTATGGATCTCCTTTAAACATGGTGTGCCATAAAGGCTGTTATGTAAAGGTGACGGTGGCAACCGTTATACGTCATGGGGTTGTAACGGTCGTAACAACCGTTATGGAAAAAATGACTCATAATTGCCATTAACGGCACATTACATCCCCTATAAAGGTCATAATAGCCCCGTAATGGTCTATTACGAGACATATACAGGTTTTTCATACCTTTTAATCAATATTACGGGGCAGATACAGGTTTTTTAAGGGTTTTTTTCAATAAATAAAAAAATAAAAAAGGGAGACCATAATGGCCGTTACGGGGCCATAACAGCTATTATGCCACGTATCGTAAAGGTAACGATGTTGGCCGTTATGGCCACCGTTACCGTTACGGAACACCTTGCCTTTGAGTAGAGTTGCTAATAGCTGAACAATTTTAGGGCCTATTTGGAACAAGGTATCCCGTATCGATATCGGTTGGCGTAACGGTGCCCTCCGATACCAATACGGATACGGGGGTGTAACGGTGATACAAGGGCGTAACGGCCCGTAACAGTGCAAAAAAAAAAAAAAAAAAACCCAAATAAATATGAAACAATATGGATTAAATTCGGAATATTCTAAGCATTCCAAATATGCATTCATTTATAGATTGGAACATGTTTATGGTGGTGTAACGGTCCACTCTTTGGTGAGAAGTTGTATCGGATTGTCTGATGAATTTATGAACCAGATAACCTGAATTTGACTACAAAATTCATATATTTAATTTTCTAAATATCTAATTTATATACTTAACAATTTGATATCATTTCTCCCAATAGTTCTTTTAAAAAATGAAATTAAATTTAGGTAGATGGCGTTGCCAATTTGGGTCTGACTTGGAGGACCAATCCATGCCCCAAGTCAGCCTCAAATTCATGCAATTTATTGGCATTATCCCACTTGTGAATTGGTGGACATTCATTGGATAGTGAATTATGAAAAAAAATCAAAAGGCCCTATTTTAAAAAATAAGCGTCCACAAATTAACAATTAAAACTATTCAAACAATTTGATTTTGGCATTTTGAGTTAGCAATTACAGTCCATAATTTAATTGGTAAATTTTAAGTTAATACATGTCTCGTGTACAATTTTTTAAGGGCCCGAATTAGGTAGGACTTGGATTGTGAAGTGTAGCATACGAGTGTCAAAGTTTTTTGGACCCCACTCGTGATGAATGTGTTATATCCACACCGTCCATCCATTTTGCCATGAGCCCAAAAATGAGGCAGATCTAAAGCTCAGGTGGACCGCACCATAAGAAACAACAATAATTAAATGACCACCATTAAAAATTTATTGGGGCCACAAAAGTTTCAGATCAAGCTGACATGTGTGTTTTCCCTTCATCCACGTCAGTGTGACCCTATTAACTGGTTAGATGGAAAATAAACATTACAATGGACCCAAAGAAATTTTTAATAGTGAACATTCTATAACCATTGTTTCCCATGCTGTGGTCCACTTGAGATTTGGATCTTACTAATTTTTTGGATCACGACCTAAAATGATGTGACAAAATGGATGGATGGCATGGATAAAATACATACATCATGGTGGGGCCCCTGTGGCATGTGTACATTTTATTAACTTGTGCGAAGTGCTACGTAACTCGTACGCAGTCCATTCATTTGACGTCAGCAAGTCCTGTGGGTCTAATCATGAGGTATGTGTTATATCTAAACTGTCCCTTCATTTGACGAGCTCGTCTTAAGGCTTGACACGAAAAATAATACAGATCTAATTATCAAGTGGACCACACTGTAAAAAGCAGTGGGGGATTGAACGTCTACCGTTGAAACCCTCTTTGGGATCATAGAAGTTTTGGATCAATATGAAATTTGTTTTTCCTCTTCATTCAAGTCTTTTTGACCTTATGAACAGATTGGATGGAAAATAAACGTTATGGTGGGGCCTATGAATTGTTTAATTGTGAAAATCATTATCTTCACAGCTATTTTTGGTGTGGTCCAGACGATCTTAGGATATGATTCATTTTTGGGGTAAAGCTCTAAAATGATCTCTAAAAATAGATGAACGGTGTAGATATAATAAATACATCACTGTGGAGCCCATGTAACTTTGATCTCCTTTGAACCGTTCGTACGACTCGGAGCTCGAGGAGTGTCAGCGCTCGTCTTCGCATGACACGTATCTACAGCAGCTATATATCATAAATATGCACCAAAAAATAACACTAATCAAGATATTATCATTTGAATTGTAGATTCTGTAAAGAAAAAGAGGGAAAGAAGAGGGGGAGAGAGAGAGAGAGAGAGAGAGAGAGAGAGAGAGAAGAAGAAGAAGAAGAAGAAGAAGAAGGCCCGCAGCCGTAGCCGCAGCAATCCGAGAAGAAGAAGTAGAGGAAGAAGAAGGAGGAGGAGAAGAAGAAGCAAAGAAAGGGGGAAAAAAAAAAAAAGGTATGGTTTTTTTTTTCCCTATTTTTTTCTTTTTTTCCAATTTTCTTTAGCCTGTAACAGCCGTTATGGGGACGTAACGGCCGTTATGGCCTATAACGGGCGTAATGGCCCCATAACGGCCGTTACGATCACAGAATCGGGGGGTGCCCATTTCAACCCCATATCGCGTAACGGTGTCGGCCATTACCTTTACGTATCGGCCGATACGGCCGTATCGTAACAAACACGGGACACCTTGGTTTGGAATCATGAAAAAGAAAAGAAAGGAAACACCAATTCCCATGAAACTAACTTTTTTTGTTTGTGAAGCCTTTCTTTGTAGGAATTTATGGGAAACACAATCTCCTACTTTTCTTTTTTGGAAAATTAATGAATTTATTTTCCCACCTCTGTGCCTAAGAAATCCATTTTCCCAAGATAGAAGGAAAATGAGTTTTGCAATAGTTAAATCCAAATGTGCCAACATCCACCTTTAATAGCCTCACCTGTACTACATTTGCCAATGTAAACCCCAATGTGATCTGGTTCCTGTGATTTAGACAATGCTATGACGGCGTCATGTGCACCAATTGTGTCGTCTGGTCCTTGCAAACCCTAAATTTGCCACATTTTGCCCCTGTAACCCCCGTATTTGGTTCATATAACCCAAATGTGTCACCATGCACCTTCGATAACCTCACATGTGCCACATATTGTAATGTACACCCCAACACGATTTGGTCCCCATGATTACGACAATGCCATAGCCTTAACATGTGCGCCAACGTGCCATTTGGTCCCTGTAACCCCTGCATGTGGCAATCCCTATACCAGAACAAAGATGAACATAGACATTACAGGACGCATGATTTGGACAATGGCATTATACCCTTATGTGCATGCGTCAAATGTGGGCTCCACTGTGGAAAGGACGGCATGGTCATTTCACGTAGGGGAAACTCTCTTTCGCATTACCATCCCAACATCTAATACGAACGTATGGTGACTTTTCATTGCGTCACATTGGGGGTTATAAGGGGGCCCTTTAACCAGGGATTACTAGAAATTCACATCCATTGCACCCCACATGTGCAAAACAGCCCACATGTGCCAATGTGAGACGTGCCTTTGCCCATCTTCAATTACTCCATATATGCCATATGTACGAATGTGCCAATGGACACAAATGCTACCCTCTAGCTTTAAGTGCCCACATGTCAAGTGTGCTAATGTGTCTCTTGTGCCACATGTGGCACCATAAAGCTTCAAGCACCTCACATGTGACGCACATGCCACAATTCAACTTCAAGTGCCCCACATATGTTGTGTATGCCACGTGCAGTTGTTCATTTTCTAGTGTCCCACATGTGCTAAATGTGATAATCTGACACATGCCAATAACAATTACAAAACTGTTTTTAGGAAAAATATATATATATTTTTTGCCAAACAGCAAATTTGAAAATAGGTCCAAATTTTCTAGGAAAGTCTTGTGAAAAAACAAACAAGGAAATAACTATTAGAAAAATAAATAAATAAATAAATAAATAAGAAAATTTTTGTTTTGCCAAACAACAAATTTGAAAATAGGTCCAAAATTTCTAGGAAAATCTTGTGAAAAAAGCAAACAGGGAAACGACTATTAGGAAACTTTTTTTAAGAAAATTTTTGTTTTGCCAAACAACAAATTCGAAAATAGGTCGAAATTTTCTAGAAAAATCATGTGAAAAACAAACAACAAAAACTATGTTTACTTTCCCACAATTTCCTAGAAATAAGATTTCTTGAGAAACACTATTTACTTTCCCATGCTTTTAACAAACCTAAAAAGGCCCTTAGGGAAAAGCTGAAATCCATCCCATAGGATGTGTCACTACAGAACAACAACCATCAATGGCAGATACATGTCAATCCAACCTGCCAAATCCTGGACCTCAATTCTGGATGGAGCAAGGTGACAGCCTAACAGGACAATTGTAACTCATCTGTAGGTGACCGTAAAAGGACAGTTAGAAAGAATATTTACAGCAGTTCAAATTCAAAAAGGTTAAATGGGACAGTCACGTCCTCAAAATCTTCCGAATAAAATTATGAGAAACCTTCAAAGCCCTCTTTTCTAGAAGAGTTCCCTATCAAGTTCGTTCTCCTAGACAAAATTTCCCAGCCAAGGCATCATTAACATACAACAGGATCCCTCAGATTAGTAACAATTCAAGTTTATTTGAGTCCATAATGACACATTCAAAAGAACCCTCAAGTCTTTGAAATCCCAGATGTCATCGTCCTTTGGAGTCTGAGAAAGCACAATAATCCACAGCAACACCACCCAAGGATCTCATAGCAATCCTTGGTCTACACTCCTTGAAGAAGGATTAAGCAGTAAATAGTAGGATAGCTAAATGCAAGGGCCTCCTTCCATTACCAAATATGGTCCAAAACCACACTATCTCCAACCCAAATACCCAATCCTTGTAGCAAACAGCTTCACTTAACATACTACCTGCACTCCATGAGATGTCCCTACTCTCCCCATTGGCCATTTGGAAGGCTCCATAATTTAGTAGTCACTATTCACACATCATACTTCATACCTCTTGCTGTTGAAACCAGTGTTCGAAATATCGGTATCGCACTATGTATCGCACCCTTGGGATACAGATACGTATCGGTTATCGCACGGGATATATCGTTTGTATTGCATAATTTATCGCACTTTTTGAGAAACATGGGGAAACATTGAGGAAATGGTTGAAATTTTTAATAAAACTCTGGGGATTGTTAAAAAAGCCCTTAATACACACTTTTAAATTATAACATCTCAAAAAAATATGCACATAATAAGTTTCCTTTGTATAGGGTCCTATGCTATGCGATGTTTAACTAAACTAATGCAATTATATTTAAATTGGATGCATAATATTTATAAATATATCATAGTCATGTATGAAAACACAACGAATTCATTGAAAAGCAAAAGAAGAACTAAAGAAGTAAATTTTGAGAAATATACATATTAATAATGGGGACTAGTTGTGGTCTAGACCCACATAAAGTTGTGTGGTGGCTCGTAATCATCATCTCCATCTCAATTTGGAAGTAGTTTTACATTCCTCCCATTGGTGTGGCATACCATAGTTTTTTAATCAGGCAGCTTTTGTATGTACGGATCACCGGATGAACAGTGGATTTTACATTTGCAGCATATCATATGGAAAAAAAATGACATGGTGGACCCCGAAGTGACGTCACCAAGTTCTATAGTGCCCACCATGATGTGTGTTGTATCCACACCGTCCATCCATTTGGAGATATCATTTTAGGCCATGAGAAAAGGAATGAGTCGGATCCAAAGCTCGAGTGGACCCCACCACAAAAAACAGTGGAGAAGGGACGCCCACCATTAAAAATTTCTAAGGGCCACAAAAGTTTTCAATCAAGCTGAAATTTGTTTTTTCCCTTCTTTCATGTCTGTCTTAACTTATAAACAGGTTGGATCTCAGATAAACATCATAGTGGACCTTAGGAAGGTTTCAACAGTGGGCGTCCCTCTCCCCACTGTTTTCTGTGGTGGGGTCCACTCCAGATTTGGATCTGACTCATTCTTTGTCTCATGCCTTAAAATGATATAGGCAAATGTATAGACGGTGTAGATATAACACATTAATCATGGTGTGCCCCACAGAACTTGGTGCGTCACTTCAGTAGCCAGTCTGGCCACGCAACCTATCTTCCGCGTCCGGATGCGGATTGCGTACTAGCCCCGCCCGTCCCTAGTTCCGAACGGGCAGTTCTGTGGGCGGGCCCACCGTGATGTATCTGTACATCCAAGCCGTCAATCCCTTTTCTCAGATTATCTTTAGGCATGAGCACAAAAATGAGGCAGATCCAAAAATGAGGCAGATCCAAAAATGAGGCAGATCCAAATAATAAGCATGGTTGCATTAAAATGCACAAAGCATTAAATGTTGGTTGGTGCTCTGTTGGCCCTACCATAATGTATTTGTTTCATCCATTCTGTTCATCCATTTTTACGGATCATTTTAGGATTGACACAACAAATTATAGGGATGTAAATCATAGGTGGACCACACCACAGGAAAACAATAATGATTGGATATCCACCATTAAAATCCTCTTAAGGCCCACTGTACTGTTTATTTGACATCATCTGTTGATTGGGTCCTAAAGACCCAGATGAAGGCAAGAAATAAATATCAGGTTGATCCAAGGCTTTTATGGCTCTCAAAACGTTTTTAATGGTCAATGCTCATTCAACATTGTTTCCTGTAATGTGGGCCACTTGAGTTGTGGATATGGTTTAATTTTGGGCTCAACACCTAAAATGATCAGTAAAAACGGATGGACAGTGTGGATAAACCAAATACAATCACGATGGGCCCAACAGAGTTTACTCAGTAAGATAAGAGCGTGCTACGCTCAGTACGCAATCCCACGCCCGTCATTGACGGGGCACATTGCGTCACCAAGTTATGTGGGTCCCACTGTCATTCATGCACTGTATCAACTCTGTACATCAGCTTTATCATATAATTTTATGGCTTTAAACCAAAATTTAATCATATCCAAATTTTAAGTGGACCACACCACCTGAAATAGTGTAAATTGAAGTCTACCGTTGAAAACTTCTCGGGGCCCACAGAAGTTTTAGATCAAGATGATATTTGTGTTTTCCATTCATCCATGCCTGCGTGATCTTATGAATAGTTTGGATGACAAATAAACATCACCGGGGCCTTAGAAATGTTTCAACGGTGGAAATCAATACTTCCACTATTTCCTTTGGTATGGTCTACTTGAGCTTTTGATATACTTCAGTTTTGGGCTCAACCAATAAAATGATCTGGAAAAACGTATGGACGGTGTGGATAAACCACATGAATTCACAGTGGGCCCAACAGAGTTTGCTCAGTACGATGAGAGTGTACCGAATAACTCAATACGCGTTACCATTTCATTTTAACCTATCCGCGCGCTCCATTTTCGCCCATCCGCACCCCTCTCCTTCGCATTCCCTCTCCTTCACGCACGAAAGCATGCGTTCCGAAGCGACGTTTGCAGCGAGGTTTCCTCAATCCGGTCTAATTTTTCGCCAGAATCTCCGAAAAATTCCCACCTCCGATCACCGATCTTCGCTGCGGCCTACAGGTACTCTCCGATTTCTCTTTTTTTTTTCTGATTTTTTTTTTTAATGATTCTTCACATATACGCAGCTTTTAATGGTCGGTTGTGGCGATATATCGTGCGATATCGACGATATATCGGCCGATATTTGGATTTTGGGTTTTTTGGTATCTTCCAGGGGTTATCGGGAGGGTTTCGTCTCGCAGGGGTGCGATAACGATAATATCGGCCGATATATCGGCCGATAGTATCGATATTTCGAACACTGGTTGAAACCAAAAGCCATTTCTATCAGATTTCCAATATTTTCTAGCAATCAGTCATGTCCATCCAGCACATTTTGTAGCTCCCAAAGTTGTACCTTCATTTTCTGAGGGCCAGATTCTCAGTGCAACACCTATCGACATTTTGGGCTTTTGAACCACCTTCCAAATCATTAGATGAAATTTCTACCTCCAACAAAACTAATCAACCTCAAGTCCTTGAATTCAAGGCCCCTTCAATCATCATGATGAGAGTTTGAAAATGGAGTTATACCTCTATTCAATCTTCTTCTTTTTTTCCTTCTTTTTCCCAAGGCATATTCCTATTCAATCTTGCCCTCTCATAAATTTTTTTTAAACGCCACATTTAACCACCTCCCAACAATCTTGGAAGAATGCAATAGTGAAGATAATCGATCTTGGGGCATGATCCCATCCATCCAAAGCACCACCACTCCGAACCCCTTTCCATCAAACTTCATCTCTAATCGAGCTTTCTATCACCTACATGCCTCTTAAAAACAAAACATTCTTCCGTAAACTAATATTTGAAGGTTTGAAGTTTCCTTAGCCCTTAGTGTGTCACGTTGTGGTTGTCTGATTCAAATTGTCATATGTTTTCTTACCCTTCACCTAATATTCTTTTTTTAATTAAGGGCAATCAGCAATATGCAAAGACGAGGCATGCTTCTGCCTAACAAGTAACATTTGCCTGCTTTGTATGAAGAACGCATAATCAATCAATCACATCTTCATTCATTGCCCTTTTGTTGCTGAAATCTGGTTGGCCACTCTGACTGGTCTGAATACTTCTTGGGTTATGCCTTCTTTGGTCTTCAGCCTCCTATTTGCTTGGCACGGTAATGCAGGGGCATTTTCACACCTGGCTCGAGTGGAGTAGCCTGTGGGATGCGGGGACACACTTGGGGTGGGCGGCAGGGTATCCCAAATCGGTTACGTATCGGCCGTTACGGTAACGGTGGGACCCGTTATGCGATACGGGGTTGAAACGGCGGTTACGGAAATCTGTGACCGTAACGGCCGTTACGGGCCATAACGGCCGTTACGGACCCGTAACGGCTATGACGGGCCCTAAAAAAAAACAAAAAAACAAAAAACAAAAAAAAAAAACTCACCTTTTTTTCGTTTCTTTTCTTCTTCTTCTTCTCTTTCTTCTTCTTCTTCTTCTTCTTCTCGAGCAGCTGCTCTCTCTCACTCTCTTCCTCTTCTTCTTCTTCTTCTTCTTCTTCTTCTTCTTCTCTCTCTCTCTCTCTCTCTCTCTCTCTCTCTCTCTCTCTCTCTCTCCCTCTTTTTTTCTTTTCGTTTCTCTCTCTCCCCATTTTTTTTTAATACTGCTGTAGGTACGTGTCACGGGAAGACGAGCGCTGACACTCCTCGAGCTCCGAGTTGTACGAATGGTTCAAAGGAGATCAAAGTTATATGGGCTCCACAGTGATGTATTTATTACATCTACACCGTTCGTCTATTTTCAGAGATCATTTTAAAGCACCACCCAAAAAATGACTTATATCCAGAGATCATCTGGACCACACCAAAAATAGCAACAAAGATAATGATTTCCACGTTAAATAATTCGTACGCGCACAGTAACGTTTATTTTCCATCCAATGTGATCAGACCTGAGTGGGCCCACTGTGCTGTATATTTTCTATCCATATCGTCCATCCATTTTGCCACATCATTTTAAGTCAGGATTCAAAAAATTAGTAATATCCAAATCTTAGGTGGACCACACCATAGGAAAAAATGGTTATAGAATGCTCACTATTAAAATTTTCTTAAAGTCCACTGTAATGTTTATTTTCAATCTAACCTATTAATTGGGTCACATTGACGTGGATGAAGGGAAAACACACATGTTAGCTTGATCTAAAACTTTTCTAGCCCTCAATAAATTTTTAATGGTGAACATTTAATTATTGTTGTTTTTTATGGTACAATCCACCTGAGCTTTGGATGTGCCTCATTTTTGGGATCATGCCCTAAAATTATTTGGCAAAATGAATGGACGTTATGGATATAACATATTCATCACGGGTGGGGCCCAAAAAACTTTGACACGTGTGTTGCACTTTACATCTAAGTCCCTCCTAATTCAAGCCTTAAAAAATTGTACACGAGACATATATTAACTTAAAATTTGACAATTAAATTATGGACTGCAATTGTTAACTCACAATGCCAAAATCAAATTACTTAAATAGTTTTAATTATTAATTTGTGAGTTTTTATTTTTTAAAATAGGGCCTTCTGATTTTTATTTTTTATTTTTTATGATTCACTATTCAATAAATGTCCACCAATTTATAAGTAGGATAATGACAATAAATGACATGAATTTGAGGCTGATTTGGAGAATAGATTGGTCCTCCAAATCAGCCCCAAATTGGTAACGTCATCTACCTGAATTTAATTTCATTTTTTTTTAAAGAACTATTGGGAGAAATAATATCAAGTTGTTAAGTATATAAATTACATATTTAAAAAAAATTAAATATATGAATTTTGTAGTCAAATTCAAGTTACCTGGTTAAAAAATTAATCAGACAGTCCGATACAACTTCTCACCAAAGAGTGGACCGTTACACCACCATAAACATGTTCCAATTTATAAATGAATGCATATTTGGAATGCTTAGAATATTCCGGATTTAATCAATATTTTTTCATATTTTTTGGCAAAAAAAAAAAAAAAATTGCGCCGTTACGGGCCGTTACGCCTCCGTATCGCCGTTACGCCCCCGTATCCGTATCGGTTTCGGAGGGCACCGTTACGCCAACCGATACCGATACGGGACACCTTGGTGGGCGGGCCATGTGATGCGGGTGGCTCGTGTGAGAGGGTACTCATGTGATGTGAGGCCCACAAGGGGGGTTCGGCCGAGGTCCTAACCCATGTGATGTGGGGCCTGGGCTATGAGATAAAGGGATTAATTCGTCATGTTATATCAATTCGAGCTTTTAGAGCAAGTGGTTAATTGTCCTGCATCAAAGTGGTATCAGAGCGAGAGGTCTCGTGTTCGAGACTCCTCACCAGAGGTGATTAATGCAGGAGCATTTTCACACCGAACTCGAGTGGGGTAGCCTGTGGGACAACTAACCACTTGCTCTAAAAGTTCGAACTGATAAAGCGTGACAAATGAATCCCTTTATCTCATAGCCCAGGCCCCAAATCCATGGGTTAGGTCCTTTGTCGAAACCTCCCCGTGGGCCCCAAATCCATGAGTTCCGCCCTCTCATGGCCCCTAAATCCATGGGCTCTGCCTCACACAAGCCACCCGCCTCCATGGGCCCCAAATCCATGGGTTATGCGGGCCACCCACCCCAAGTGTGCCCTTGCATCCCACAGGCCACCCCACTCGAGCCCAGTGTGAAAACGCCCCAACAATACCTAGGCTATCTGAAAGAAGCATAACTCGCACACCTTTCAAGACTCCCATTCTTCTCTGAATCGAGTCTTACCTCAAATGTTGTGAGATGTCGATGAGTGGGCTTCTAGCATCTCGCCCTTAGATAAGAATGTTCTTGCTCATTAGAACTCCTTTGGGGGCTTTGCCCATCTCAAATTGTATATTCCATTTTTTTAGGTCCCCTCAAGTTGTTTAGTCCTTTAGGGTTTTCTATTTTCTTTATTCTCTTCTTGTTTTTTGGCTTTTATTAATTTATTTGCAATTTTTTTAAATGAATTTTATTAAGAAGAAAAGAGCAAGAAACGACAAAGACAGCTATACCGCAAGTCACCCTTGTCCAATAGTTTTGTTTCTTGTTCCCAATCCCATGACTCTTTGGTATGCATAGTATTATCCATGTAGAGACAGAGAGCAGTAATCAATTCATCACATAATGAGTAATGCAGGGGCATTTTCACACCAGGCACGAGTGGGGTTGCCTGTGGGATGCGGGGGCACACTCGAAGTGGGCGGCTCGTGTGAGGTGGGCCCCACCCATGTGATTCGGGTGGCTCGTGTGAGGCGGTACATATGTGATTTGGAGCCCACGAGGGGGGTTCGACCGAGATCCTAACCAATGAGATGTAGGGCCTAAGCTATGAGATAAGGGGATTAATTCGTCATGCTCTAACAGAGCGAGCTTTTAGAGCAAGTGGTTAATTGTCTTGCATCAAATTGGTATCAGAGCGGGAAGTCTTGTGTTCGAAACTCCTCACCAGGGGTGATTAATGCAAGGGCATTTTCACACCGGGCTCGAGTGGGGTTGCCTGTGGGATGTGGGGGCACACTCGGGGTGGGCGGCTCGTGTGAGGCGGGTGGCTCATGTGAGGCGGTACCCATGTGATTTGGGGCCCACAAGGGGGGTTCAACCGTGGTCCTAACCCATGAGATGTGGGGCCTAGGCTATGAGATAAAGGGATTAATTCGTCATGCTCTAACAGTTTGAGCTTTTAAAGCAAGTGGTTAATTGTCCTGCATCAATGAGCACACAGGTACAAGTCACTGAGGACTCCTACAAATCATGAAGTACAAACTCTGAAAGTTCTTACTTATAAAGCATGCTTCCACATTTACTTTTCATGCTTACACTTTTTAAGGTTAGAATCGTCATATATTGTCTAAGTCAATGACTTAGTTGCATGATGTGAGGGTAGGAAGGGGAGGGTTCAAGAGCACAGAAGTTGCAGTTCACAAAAGATCCTGAAGCATTTGGACAAATGAAGCAGTCAAACACCTAACATTTAAAAGATTTAAATATGCACCTTTATCAAATAACATACAGGTATTATCTTATATAGTAATGGTTCACATGAAATTAAAACAACTAGAAGAAATCAGCATAGTTAATGGTAACGTTGATGGAGCTCTATTACAAAAATTTAAAAAGTTTCGGGGTTCCAAAGGTACAGTACTAAAGGCAGAGGCTTCCTAAAACAAGGTCTAAGTCACAAGGATACACAAGTTGCATTAAGCAAAGAATTTAAATGCTCATTTTCTGTTATCTTAACAGAAATTGCATATATCATTTAGTTTGCACTTATAGTGGGGGTCTTAATGAGAGAATGTAGTAATCGCTATCAATTGAAACAAAACATGATAAAATCATCTGATCAACTGAAATGTCGATGGACATCATGCAAGTTGAAATTAAAAGCTCATTTAATTTCTAATGACTTGATGGAATCCAACCTTATACAGACATGCAACAAGAACATTCAAAAGCATCAAGAAAATTTCCCCGAGTGCAATTCTAGCCACAAGCTAGCAATCAAGGATAGAAGAATAAACTATTCGTTTAACATATCTTTCAATTTTAGCATTCAGCTTTTAGAAAATACAAAAACAAACATGGAACAAATATTACCTGTATGAGTACAAATTTGCGCTTGCACTTCTGAACAATCTTTAAGAATGTATCACACGCCATATCCTGAAAGCGAAACATAGCATGAATACCATAAAACAAAGTGTGCATGCTATAAGTTCCAGCAATTGCGCCTGTTTGGATTTGTGGAAATAATTTTGAGGAAAATGGTGTTTTTCAGGAAACGTCATTTCTAGAAAACAATGAGAAATGAAAAGTCGTTTCCCTCTATTCTTTTCAACAAAATTTTAAAAATAAAAAATCATCATTTACAAATTTGTTATTTGGGAAAGAATAAATT
Source organism: Magnolia sinica (assembly GCF_029962835.1). NCBI lineage: Eukaryota > Viridiplantae > Streptophyta > Magnoliopsida > Magnoliales > Magnoliaceae > Magnolia > Magnolia sinica. The sequence continues at coordinate 47,345,249 of NC_080584.1, read as the reverse complement.
TTTCACTAGAAGACGGAAGGTGGCACGTATGTGCTCAAGATGGATTGTGACATGAGTATGTTGTCACGCATGACACATTAGCACATGGGATGCTTGAAGATAGATAGTGGCACATGTTGTACATGGCATTCTGACATGTGTGACGCATGTGGAGAGCTTAAGATGAATGACGGCACATGTAGTACATTTGCACGTGGTGTACTTGAAGATGAAGGTGGCAAATGTTGCACATGTGACACATGAGGCATGTTGGCACACATGACAACACGTGGTGTACATGTTGCACATGTGGCACATTGGCATGTGTGTGGTGCTCAAAATTGGATTGTGCCACATGGGAAACTTGAATAGATGTTCGAACATGTGGGGCACATGAAAGTGGTGGTTGGCACATGTTGCATATGTCGCACATTGTCACGTGTGGTGCATATGAAATGCTTAAAGATGGATGGCAGTCATGTGACACGTGCCTTGATAAAACGTGGCACATGTAGGGCATTTGAAGATGAGGGTGGCACATGTTGCACATGGCACATTAGGGTATGGCACATTGAAACATGGGTCACTTAAAGATGTGAGATGGCATATGTTATACATGTAGCACAATAGCACGGGTGGAACTTTAAGATGAACGGTAGTCAAGGTGTCCCGTATCGGTATCGGTTGGCGTAACGGTGACCTCCAAAACCGATACGGATACGGGGGCGTAACGGTGATACGGGGGCGTAACGGCCCGTAACGGCGCAAAATTTTTTTTTTGCCAAAAAAATATGAAAAAATATGGATTAAATCCGGAATATTCTAAGCATTCCAAATATGCATTCATTTATAAATTGGAACATGTTTATGGTGGTGTAACGGTCCACTCTTTGGTGAGAAGTTGTATCGGACTGTCTGATGAATTTATGAACCAGATAACCTGAATTTGACTACAAAATTCATATATTTAATTTTCTAACTATCTACTATCAATGATAGATATATTAGAATGAATGTAATATGAAAATATCTTACATTTAGGTGTTTGCAATTATTTTTGAGGGCCAAAATTCATGTGTAAATAGAAAAAAATATATTAAAAAAATATAAAATGGCACCCCAAATATGTAAAATGCACATTAACATGTTCTACTATGATTAACACATCATATGACATCATTAAAACAGCAAAAGAATCATTAAAAAATGATTTTTCGAATTTTCAAAAAAAGGGCCGAAATAAATGCGTAAATAGAAAAAATATAAAAATATATAAAATGGCACCCCAAATATGTAAAATGCACATTAACATGTTCTACTATGATCAACACATCATATGACATCATTAAAACAGCAAAAGAATCATTAAAAAATGATTTTTCGAATTTTCAAAAAAAGGGCCGAAATAAATGCGTAAATAGAAAAAAATATAAAAAAAATATAAAATGGCACCCCAAATCTGTAAAATGCATATTAACATGTTCTACTATGATTAACACATCATATGGCATCATTAAAACAGCAAAAGAATCATTAAAAAATGATTTTTCGAATTTTCAAAAAAAGGGCCAAAATAAATGCGTAAATAGAAAAAAATATAAAAAATATATAAAATGGCACCCCAAATCTATAAAATGCACATTAACATGTTCTACTATGATTAACACATCATATGATGTCATTAAAACAGCAAAAGAATCATTAAAAAATGATTTTTCGAATTTTCAAAAAAAGGGCCAAAATAAGTGCGTAAATAGAAAAAAATATTTAAAAAATATAAAATGGCACCCCAAATCTGTAAAATGCACACTAACATGTTCTACTATGATTAACACATCAAATGGCATGATTAAAACAGCAAAACAACTATTAAAATTTGATTTTTCGAATTTTAAAAAAAGGGGCCAAAATTCATGCGTAAATAGAAAAAAATATTAAAAAATTATTAAATGGCACCCCAAATCTGTAAAATGTACATTAACATGTTCTACTATGATTAACACATCATATGACATGATTAAAACAGCAAAACATATTAAAAAAAGTATAAATACCTATTTTTGACGAATTTCTGAAAAATGGCCCACCGAGCTTTGATTCAAAAAAATCTGTGATATAATGTGTTTTTATCTCAAATACCTAGCTAAGGTTGGTCGAAATTAGTAGTAGGAGTGAAAAACAGTTTGGAAGCAAGAGGTTTTAAAAAAACAGCAAAAAATGAGCTAAAAATGAAAAAAAAAAAGTTACCGTTACGGGCCCGTTACGGCCCGTTACGGCCGTTACACCCCGTAACGGGCCCGTATCGGCCGATACGGGTACAAAAAATCGTATCGGCCGATACGGCCCCGAAACGGGTAACGGTTCGCACCGTTACCGTTACGTATCGGCCGATACGTAACCGATTTGGCACACCCTGACGGTAGTACATACCACACAAGTGCCACATTGGCATATATCAGGTGCTTGAAGATAAACAATTCGCATATGTTAGGTGCTTGAAGATAAATAGTTGCACATACAGGCCATGCAGAAGATCAGCAGTGGCACATGTTGCTACCATGTGGCATGCTTCATAAAAAGATGGGGCATTGGGCATTACCTTTCATTTCCCTCAATTTCTTGGAAATAAGGTTTCCCAAGTCTAGGCAAGGAAATGAAACGGGTATTTTTTCAGGAAACTAGAGGCAAATGGAAACGAAATTTCCCTAAATTTTATATCAACAATGGCACATGTTGCTACCATGTGGCATGCTTTATAAAAAGATGGGGCATTGGGCATTACCTTTCATTTCCCTCAATTGGAAATAAGGTTTCCCAATTCTAGGCAAGGAAATGAAACGGGTATTTTTTCAGGAAACTAGAGGCAAATGGAAACGAAATTTCCCTAAATTTTATAAAAACAAGAAATGCCATTTTCATGGAACATTTCATCAATTTATAGTTCAACAAATCCAGACAGGCCCTTAAAGATCTCCCATGTGAAATAGGGGAATCATCACTCCTAAAGGGGAACAAAGCTAAAACCGGAGGGGGAATAGTTACAGCGAACAACTACTAAATTTTTCTTCAAACACATGTAGTAGGGCTGCCAACAGGTCGGGTTGTATGATATCCGTAACCAATTTAGGTTTTTCCAGGTCCCTAGTCCTTTTGGATTCGGTCTAGTTCTTGAAGACAGGGACATGGAACCGATAAGGTTCGGGTACCCATCGGGTCTTTAGGTCTAAGTCTCAAGTTGGTTTTGGGACAAATAAGATCACTTACATGGTTGGGGCCACTTGATGGATGTATTAGATCGCACATGCATGTGCCTCTTTAACTCTTGGATGAATTGTAAATGGGCCCTCTTACAAGTGTGTGGCCTACGAACAAAACCTCATTTCTTTTGCTAGAATAATCAAAGATATATATATATATATAATATGATAATGTACATAGTTTTACAATAAAAACTAACTGGACCTGACTAAACATGACCTGATCCGACTTTAATAGGGCCCTTCACATGGACCCGACCCAAACCCAACCATAACTGATTTCAACCAAATCCAAAAGGTGAGACCCGATTCATTGACAGGTCCAATAGGTGGGACCTAGATCTGTCAAACTCCAGTCGGGTCCATCGAGTACTTGCAGTGTGGGTACCCATTGAGCCCTAACATGCAACTCACTTGATTCAACTACTTCTTCACGCAACCGAGTCAGAATAACTATGTGACTTGGGGCTTTGAGGAAATCATGTTGACAAGTCACTAGTCAGTCCACATACAGTTAAAAGAAAAGGAAAAGGGTCCACAAATAGCATTCATCGCCTGACATAAATCAGCTGAGCCCCCACAAAACTCAACCATGCAGCACATGCAATTTTATTTTCATACAAAATTCAAGTAGGCAATTCCATTTTTCTTCCACTTTTAGGGTATTCTGAGAGAAGATGTTTCTTTTTTAATAGGATCTAAATGAGAAATGAAAACCATCATTGTATAGCACGATCATAATTGGGAAACATTTCCTCAAGGGTAGATGTCATAAATTTTGCCAATTTAACCAAAGTTCACGTGATGAAAACATGCTGAATAAGCAACCCCCATTCGTAAGTGTACCCATATGGGCCATGCCCCACAAGCGTTTTCAAAAGATAATGCACACAATTCACATCAGTGCTAGTAGTTAAGTTAAATCAATTTGCTTTGTTTAATATGTATTAGTGTTGTATATCACTAGAAAAAGTTGAAGATTTTTTATGCAAGAAATGAGGAAAAAAAACCTGTACTCCTGGATGTGTTTCGTGCATGAACTCGAACAACTTATTCACAACAGTTTTCAGAAACTTCCAATGGGCCCTTAGAAATTTCGGGTATTGCCCCACAACATACCTGCCAATTCACCCAACAAAATCGATAACATAGAAAACCAAATTTGTAGAGGCAAAAGACCCATAGTGCCTTTTAGTAAATCTTACATGATGTTACTCGCAATAACAGCTTTGTTGTCTTTTCCCTTAGTGATCTCACACAAGTTCAGCAAGTCACGAATTACCATCACCAGAAACCTATTTTCCTGCCAAATTACAGAGCACAAACCGACAAAACAAAAGGCATAAGCACACATAATAAAAGAAATCATACGAAGTATAAGTGGAACATGAAGAGAGAAAAAACTGTCATAGTGACTTGAATACAATTCCAAATAAAACCAGAAGCGACATTTCAAGATGGTGCTATTTCATTAAATCAAGACTTGCGTAAACAAGATGCCAAATGAGCATCTATCATCTAATTGAGATCACTACCCAACTTCTGCTACTTGCAAACTAGTAAATTCAAATGAAGTAATATGTAGTTCAAAATCAAATTGATCACCAGCGTCCATGTCAATAGAGAAGTATCGAACCTTCAACACAGCTGACACAACATGAGGATGTTAGAGCTTCTATCTCATATAATTACTTAAATATTCAAAAGTATTGAGCGATGTTGTCATGTGTGACCGCATTTGTGCACATGCGATCGCATATGCGCATATCCATATATGCAGATCACATATTGGCCATGGCACATTAAATTTTTTATTTTTATTTTTTGCAAAAAAAAGAAAAAAAAGAACAACAACTTTTTGCATATAAAAAAGAAGATACCTTGTTGATTTTCTACAATAATAAACAAATAGCTTGTTGATTTTCTACAATAATAAATAAATAGCTTCTTGATTTTGTTGTTACTTCTTAGTTGTTAACTATATGTTGAATGTTGATGCTTTGATGTTTAATTAATTTTATTTCTCTCAAATGTATTTTAAATATATAAAATTATTTATCTACTAACTTAGGAAAGTTCCCCTTAATTGTTTTTAGTTTTTTTTTTTTTTTTTTTTTGAATTTTTCCTCTCTTTTTTTAATTTTTCGAAAAAATAAATATGCGGTCGCATATGCGATTGTGCGATCACATATGCACATAGGCATATCCGATCGCACATGATCGCATATGCAATTCAACAACATTGGGATTGAGTGACAAATGATTAAATTTACCGAAAGGCATGGCTGGCCATAAAACCATGCCCTAATTCATAACGGGCAAATGTATAAAGATCCACTTAGACTTAGTTGCACAGAGGAAGAAAGGAAGCAGCAACAGATTCAAGTGCATGAGTAGGAAGCATCTATTCAAATTATTATGAAGCATAAATAGTTAGGAAGCGGAAGCACAAATCCAATGCATGATTGAAAGTAGGAAAGGCGGCTGGGAAGAAAGTTCGTGCAACCAAGCCCTAAATACATCAGAATACATGGTTTGAACCAAGAATCAGCTCCGATACTCCCTAAGTTTGTCCAGGTTTCTTTCAAATCTGTGGCATTGTATCATTGTCAGCATCATCATCATCTTAGCATTTCTCCCAGCCATTGGAGTTGACCTTTAAGTATAAAGTTCTACAATCGACTGCCCACTGCACATCAACCTTCCTCATTTACTTGGGATTGGAACTGGAACTGGAAATGGCAATGCTCACAACAATTTGTGGGCTGCTGAAGGGAGCAGGTCATTGAACTTCTGCAAAGTAATTACTGGAATTCTTGTTTCAAATCTTCAAAAATAATTGGATAAAAAGGAACCCTTCAGCAGGAAAAAAAAAAATTGGATAAAAGGATTGGGAAAGCCTACCCCAAACATCTTGACAAGACTAATGACTTTTATATGAAAGCCACTCTAATGAGTCATCAGCATCATCAATATTAACCACCATCATCACCACTATTGCCGTGTTCACGATGTTGACACCAAATAGTTAGGACGAGGTTCTATCAAGTCATCATTATATCACCACCACAAACACAACCACAGCCTTGTCCCAAATATTTGGGATCAGCTTTACAAATCATGTGTCTCCAACATATCAAGGCCCTATTCTCAGTACGTGAGCAAGCATTTGTACTTCTTCTCACTAGCTCAATCCAAGTCCTTCTAGGCGTTCCTCTCATCTGTATCCAGGCCCTTCAACCATAATTGAGGTTCTCTCCTTATAGAAGTTGTCTCCAATTGCACACATGACCGAACCATCTCAATCTACTCTCCATCTACTTATCTCTATTGAGACTACTCCTATGCTACTTTCGATGACTCTATTCTTAATTCTATCCTTCCCAATTTTCTCACACATCCATTTCATTCTCAACATTCCCTTATCCATAACACTCATACTCTACTCATTTTGCCTTATCTATAGCACTCATGGACACTCAACGATTGGACCAAAATCAATTATGGCTCACCAGACTCGGAACCAACACGTCCAGATAAGGAAAAACTCATTCTGATTTGGAACAAGTCGGACCGAGTCGCATAAATTATGCATAGCAGACATCCACCTATTGAAACTGCTCAGGGGACATCTTCTTGTATGGGACAATTTTTCAAACCATGGTCATGTGGCAGTCACGCAGCAATTCATGGGTATGTCCCCATTTCTCCCACCACCAACTTGAATTCCAGTGGGAGCATCCTCATCAATCTCTCCATTTTTTAAATAATAGAACCAAGGTAACAAATCAGGTCAGTTTGAGGAATTTCATGGTCATCATTTTTAACCAAACCTACCCCTCTATAACTCCTAATGAAGTTGCATTCCAATTAATCAATCTTACTTCTACTAATTTTTAAGCATCTAGATTCTAAAGCCTTCTTCCAAACCACCGATTTAGCATTTTCCCTCTCTCAAGTCTCAAGTCTCGTCAACCAATATGTCATCTGCCAACAACATGCACCAATTAGGCAATTACCTAATTGTGAAAACAAGCAATTAATTCATCTATAAGAAGTGCAAAAACAAACATGGTTTACCAGTCCCTCATGAGGATCTACTATTGGGAACACGTCAGTCTCTCCACAAAGTGTTCTCATCCTTGTAATATGCACACAGTTCTTTGATGTTGTCAATATATCTTCGCATGGCCCCCTCCTCCTCACTAGCCCCCGCATAACTTCCCAACCTACTATTTATACTTTTTACAGATCTATAAAAACTAGATATAGATTTTTCCACATCAATCTATACTTTTCCATCAATTGTCTTAGCGGGTAAAAAACTTTGATTTTTTACCTCAGTGTCATCGAGGCAACCTGATTTTCTAGTATCATTGTTTCATGTTTTAGTTGTTCCACCACCTCCCAAAGCTTCAAAGTGTGACCCCTTGATAGTTATCAGTTGGTGAAGCTTTGTGCCTCCTTTTTCTTGCAAAAAGGAAACATGATGTTTTTCTCCACTCACTGTGCATTTTCTGTCTGCAGAATTTGTTAAGGACCAATTATCCAAACTAATATGGTTTCACCCAGTCTTCCAAACCTCTATTGGTATATCATCTATCCCTGCAGCATTTAAATTTCCCATACTTGCTAAAGCTATCTTTACTTCCATTTCCGAGTTCTAATATTCTGCCTTTTCCAAACATATTCTGATGACAAAGTATGGCAGAAATCAAGGTAGGTAAAAAAATGTCATTCTCCTAATTTGGCATGCCCACATGCGAAATTTTTCCATACAAACTGAAAGGGGAAGAAACAACAATTTCAATGGATTTAAGTGAGAACTAACCATCCCTTGACAAACATATAAAGAAAGAAACCAAAAATTTCAACAAATAACAATGGCTGTCCACAAAGATAGGATCAGCCAATCAAGAATCAACTTAAGAACAGCTAAAACTACAGTACAGAAGTTTCGCCGAAATTAACAATACAAAAAGTGAGAACCATGTTTAGCAAGTCACTAACCAACCAATCATCAGTAACAAAAACAGGTCAAAATCATCCAGTAAATGAATAAAGATACTTTTCTTTTCGATTTTTATAAAGTCCAATAAGAAACACCAAAGAACAAAAATATATGTATTTTTCATGCGCTCATGCTAAAGCCATAACAAAGAATACCTGCTCCTCCATCATGGACCCAGATATCGATCCTATCGCCCAACATAAAGTATTCAAATTGTTCCATGTCCAATCCTCGCCATGCAACTGTTTGCTTAACTTCTTCAGCATCTGAAATTATCAAGATTAAAAGTAGGTTAAAGAAGTCTTAAGACCCTAACCAGTTAATTCTACAATCATAAAAATAAAGTTAAACGGATGAAATTTTAAGGACATCCAGATAGAATTTAAGAATGTAATCAAAAGTTGATCTCTTTGGCAAATTGGCAAGAACAAGATGAAAATAATGTCAAATTTCAACAAAAACATGTCATTCCACTCCAATCATCAGGTACGCCTTCCCAAGAATGGCCATGCCACATGAATTTATAGGTCTTATGCATGATGTTACGTTGCTCCCTCTACTGCTACCTACCTGCGTTTTAGATCGGCCTGACTTTCAGGCTATATAGTGAACATGAGGGACGCACATGATGGAGAAGTAGATCTCATACACACATGAGGGGGATTATCCAATTCAGTTGGCCATATGGATAGTTCCCATGTATTCGAGCTTGTGGGGCCAACCATGATGTGTTTGTGAAACCCATTCTGTGAATCAAGTCCACCCCCTCATGTTCACCATATAGCGCAAAAATTGAGGCCAATCCAAAATTCAGGTGGGACTTATTTCACATTGCCAGAAAGCATGGGAGGCTCCAACACGGTCGAATGTATTGGAAATTTGGAATATTACCCCATATGCAGGTAGCCTTGTATACAAAATCATAATTAAAGTCAAAGAAGCCGAGGCTTATTTCATATTGGCTCCTACTTCATATTGCCAAAATTAACTCAGGAATATTGCAATAAAAAGGAAACGAAAATAAGGGAACCAAATTAAAGAGTCAAGATACTATTCTTCTTCATCATCATCATCATCTAAGCCTCATCCTAATTTGGGGTCAGCTAGATGAATCTTGTTCCGCCATTCCGCTCTATCAAGGGCCAAACCTTCAGTTAGACCATAGGTCAAATCTTTTCTCACTAACTCCATCCATGTCCTTTTGGCCTTCCACTTGCCCCTTTAGAACCTCCAACTTGTACCAACTCACTCCTAACAAGTGTGGTTCTTGGTCTTCGTTGCACATGACCAACTCACTCCTAACTGGCGTGGTTCTTGGTCTTCATTGCACATGACTAAACCATCTAAGTACACTTCCCCTCATCATATTACCCATTGGAACTACTCCTCAATTCCCTAGAATGTGTTCATTTCTAATTCTATCCTTTCTCATCTTGCCCCTCATCCATCTCAACATCCTCATTTCAACTACACTCATCCTATGAATGTGTTGTGTTGTTCTTTAACTGCCCAACATTTTGCCCCATAAAGCATGGCTGGTCTTATAGCTATCCTATAAAATTTCCTTTGTGTGCGTGGTACTTGATAGTCACATAAAACACCAGAAGCACATCTCCATTTCTTCCACCCAGCCTAAATTCTATGGGCAACATCTTTATCAATCTTTCCACTCTAAGGAATTATTGGCCCAAGGTACCAAAATTGGTCATTTTAGGAAACTTCTTGGCCGGCAATCTTAATTAATTCCTTGTTTTCATGATTATTATTACTAAAATTGCACTCCATATAGTTTTTTGCACTCCATATACTCTATTTAAGTGCAACTAATTTTAAATCCTTTATATTCTAAAGCATCCCTCCATAAATCTAGCTTTGTGTTCATGCCCTCCCTCATCTTGTCAATCAAAAACTATATCATCTGCAAACAACATATACCATGCGATCTATTGTTATAAATGCCTTGTTAACTCATCCATAACAAATGTGAAAAGGTACGTGCTTAATACTATCCCCTACTATAAGCATACGGTAAATGGGAACTCATGTCTCTCCACTAGCAGTCCTCACATTTGTTACCACTCCCTCATACATATCCTTAATGATGTCAATATATCCACTTGAGACTCCTTTCTTTCCCAATACCCACCAAATTAACTTTCTAGTGACCCTATCATATGCTTTCTCTAATTCAATAAGGACCATGTGGAGATCCTCCTCTCCCCATATTTTGTCTAAGTAGGAAAATAGCTTCAGTGGTGAACCTCCCATGCATGGAACAAAACTGATCTTTTGATGAATCTGTCTCATGCCTCGATCTTCGCTCAATCACTCTCTCCTAAAGGTTCAAAGTATGGCTCATAAGTTTAATCTCGTGATAGTCAGTGCAGCTTTATCTACTTTGTTCTTATAAATAGGTACTTGTCCTCCATTCGCCAAGCATTTTCTTTAAGCTTGCAATCTTTTTGAACAACTTTGTCTACCGAAATAACCCACTCTCTCACACACTTCCAAACCTTTATTGGTATACCATCTGATCGAATGGCCTTTAGTTTTTTTCATTGCAGGTATCCTAATCCTTGGAAAGTATCTATGCCATCCAATGCCATTTGAGTTTACGGTTCCTCCTATCCCTATGCGCTCAGAGTGGTTACCATTTAACTAATTCTCAAAATGGTGTCTCCATCTTTCATTGATCTCATTGTTTTTTACTAGTACCCTCTAGTTATCACTCTTAATATATCTAATATGATCTAGGTTCATACCCTTCTTGTCTCTCATTTTTTTAAGTTTAAAGACATTATTTAATTTGTCCCTAATTTGCTGTAAAAATTATCATAAGCCTTACATTTAACCTTGCACACTACTTTCTCAGCAGTCCTTTTGGCATTTCTATATTGTTCGAAATTTTCATCATTTCTAGTCCCATGCCAGGCTTTGAAACATCAACGTTTCTCATGAATAGCTTTTTGTACATCGTCATTCCACCTCCAAGTTTCCGTATATGATCAGTGTTTCCATCTATAAACTCCTAAAACATCTTTTGTCACTTTTCTAATGCACTCGGCCATCTCATTCCACATAACATTTACTTCTTCCTTGACATTCCACTTTCCTTCTTCCATCAATTTATTTCTAAATAACATTGTTCTCTCCTTTTAAATTCCACCACCTACATCATTATTTCACTTACATCATTATTTAACCACATGGTTGTTGACTACCCACGCTAGATTGGAAGTCCCTACTTCCAAGTGGGCCATTGTTGAATTATTTTATATTTCCGTACACCGCGCACGTGATAACCTAGGACTATCGTGTTATAAATCTGAATTTCCAAATCTATTATGTAGATATGTTTAATTTTACATGTTGATTACCAAAATTAAAGTGTAAATTGCTCTCATCTTGCATCCTAGGATAGTTTCCGTCATCCTACATCAAGTTAGTTTTTTGGGACCGTATCGACCGATACAGTAGTCATAAAGGCCGTTACGGGGCATAACGATCGTTACACCTGTAAGTAACAGTCAAAAAATAACCACTTTTTTTTCTATTTAAATCCATTTTCTCTTCTTTTTTTTCACTTTTCTCATTCCAAAAACTCTCCTAGATCATTTTATAATAGATTTCGACCCCTCTCGCTATAGTTTTTAAGATTAAAACTGTAAATTGAAGTGATTTGAGCGATTAGAAGCTCTGAGGGCCTTTTTTTCAAAAAAAAATTTTGAAAAATTAGTATTTATGCCTTTTTCATGATTTCTGGTTCTAATGCTTGATTGTGATGTGTAAATATTAGAGACAATCATGTTCACAAATTCACTAGACAACTCGACACAACACTCTCACCATAGAGTGGACCGTTACACTACCATAAACATATCCAAAACAAAACAAAACAAAATAATAATAATAATAATAATAATAATAATAATGAATACTTATTTGGAATATTTACATTATTCTGGACTTTCTAGATATTTTTTCAGAATTTTTCGAGCAAAAGAAAATTTTCAACCGTTACAAGGGACATAATGGTTGTTACACCCCCGTATATGTAATGGTAGTGACCATTATAGCCACCGTTACCGATACAGAATACCTTGTATATACCAAAGTTTATATCCATCAATTTCTCTAGTTTTGCCAAATTACATTTGGTATCCTAAATTCAAGTTATGTTAACGATCCTTTATGTCATCGTATCTACTAACTCCATACTCTTACCAGTAAATATTCATATATTCCATGCAACAAGACGAATCCTATTCTCTAGGAATAGCTTTTTTACCTGTGAGCATCCAAAATGGCACGAGAACCCTTGCCCACTTCTCACGGCAACCGGGTGTTGCGTCACTTCTGGATGCCCTAGCCAACCCTTGCCCATTTTTCGCTACACTTAGGTTCCAATGCAGGGCGTCACTTGTAGGGAACACACTAGCATGAGTTCAAAATGCAATATTGTTAGGATTAATGACGAAAGTTTTGGCATAAGTTTTTATCCGACCTTGCAACTAGCAATAGGAGCACTAAACTCCCACGGGCACAATATAATAGACTATTACATAGGTAGATTACAATAAAGCGTTATCTAATAGTCCAGTATATAGGTCAACAAGCTGGTCAAAATAGTATTCAAACTCCATATATGGATAATCACATAGCACTTTATAGGGTTATATTGTTGCTTCTCACCATATTTTTGGGCATACAATTGTACTTAAACCCTAAAATACCCAACGAATTGGACTTGTGGGCTTTCATAGTCCACTCGAATCTTCTATTGGGGCTATCCAATTAGATTTCTGGGTCTTAAGAGTCCAGTTGGACCATTTACTTGGTCCAGATCTTACGTCAAGACTGTAGAGGTGGTCTAGATCTTTAATTAGGACAGTCTGAAACCTTGGTGTCTTACGGATCTTCAATTGGGACAATCAGAAATGGATCTGATCCTCAATCAGGACCTCTGATGAGTCTGATCATCAATCGGGTCACTTTACCTTCAAAAGGCCAGCAAAGGAGCCATCCTTCGACCCTTCTTTGTTGATCAGATGATCCTACTTGAAGAGGAAGGAACTCTCGAAAGGCACAAGTGAAACTAAGATACTGAATGGAAAAGAGTCGCTTAAAGTTAGAGCAAAAATAGATTGAATTGTAACTTGACATTGGTCATAATGGTGGAAGAAATAAAGCAAATGACAGGAAAACTGCAATGTAATGCAGTTCAATCCATATGATGATATCTAGCTTCTCAAAACAAAGACATGAGTGCCCCTTGTTACCAAACGCTATGATAAAGTGCAACATATAAAGATTTGAAAAAATATTGGTAGGAGGATAACCCTTCCATCAAGTTCGTACCTGTTGTTCGGTGTCCTCGTGATCAAGGTGTGATAAGTAGATCAGTGTTTCCCGCATGATCTGTAATATTGAACATGTGTTAGCATAGGGACGTGGATTAAATTGAAAGTCAGCGTCAGAACCCTAGACCTCCAGTTAAGATGAAATCGTTTGTGTGGATAGCAGCACTCCCCTCTGTTTCAAAACAATAATATAATCCACAGGACCAGTGAAGTTGGAGAGGACATCCAGAAAAGCACTTAACAACATCAGCAAACATTGATATCTCTTGCAAATTGGAGGCAACCAGATCACGAGAATATCAAATTCAACCAAAAAGTTAATTCATCTGCTCCATGTATTTATTATATACTAAATGTTGCACAAAATAATTTGGTCCTGTATCTAACCATATTTAATATGATGGGAAGAAACTGGAAGATATTGATGAGCTATCTAGAAAAGATGAAACAATTTGAAGGCAGAGACGCTTGCAAATAACTGTGTCATTTGTATTTCTCTTATGATTTGCAACTGGGTGCCCAATATGTAATCGAGGTATTATGCAATGCTCAGCCCAAGAGTTTAAACCGTATATTATGGTTTTCAGTTTGTACAAGCAGAGGCATTCTCCAATGATTCACACCATTGATATGATTGGACTCATGCTGCATAAACCATGCACCAAAAATCCCCAGATTAGAAAATACAATCGGTTGAATATTTAGTTTTTTGGTTAAATGTGAACCGTTGTCTTCCTTAACCATTACAAGTAAGATACTAGATCAACTACTGGAGGGTTGGGATTTTTTCCAATTACGAGATTTTCAGTGCGAGCCATCCAGTGTGGCCAATCATATCAATTATATGGCCCACCAAACCACAGGAGCCACTCATCCCAATTGAAAGCACGGATGGTAGTCTATGAACATTCAACCCAAGCATTGTATAATTCCTCTATGCAGATCTCCTTTGTCCCTCTTCATCTTAATAAATTTTTCAATTCAGGAGGCTGCAAAGAAGACAGCAGCACCACTTATTCATTAAAAATAAATAAAGAAAGCAAAAATAATACGAAGCACCACTTGTTCATGCATCAAAGAGGACATCCAACCAAAAAGGATGTGTGTTGCAGACATATCATAAAGTTACCAATAATTAATAAACAAAACTTTATTTATCAAAATTAAAATTTTAGAAATAAATAAATAAATTTTCCTTTCAATGCAGAAGTACAATGGCTATTGTTCTCATCAGTAAGAATGCAATACGAACCTTGTATTGAACAAGGACATCATTGTCTTTCATCGTCTCCCGCACAATATTGCCATTTTCATCTTCTACAATTAAAACCTCTTCAGGCTTAGCCATGCGACAAATCATTAGCATTCTTAACTTCGACATTGGACCAGAGTAGAGTTGTCGCCTTTGTAAAAGTTGTGAACCAAGGCCATCAACCATGCCAGAAAGCAATGGCATCTGCAGTTGGTATGTAACAAGTTAACCAAGAGTCCACAATGGTGAAACCCAAAAATAGTGTACTCTATAAAAAGCAATACTATGTCATAGAAATTCCACATTAGTTTAACAGGAACAAACAATAAGATTCCCCTCAAAAAAAAATTAAAAAAATTAGAAAGAACAGAAAAGGGAAACAAGGCTTAACCATGATAACTTTGGGGAAATAATATATCATCACATCCACTGTATGAATGTGTAAAGAAAAGATGCTACAGGCACATATCAGTGATGAAGGCCACAATATATCTCACAGGCACAAGCATTGGGCAGGCTCATGTAAAAAAGATGCAGTGAAGGAACACAAGTTTCTGACCTTTGGTACAGACACAGTATGCAAGAAAAGCAGTATAACGCATATTTGAAAGCAGGAAAGAACTATTCTTAGCAGGATTTATTTTTTTTAATGAACAGTAATCTATTTATTAAAAGACAGATACCTCAAATAGAAAGGGAAAAAAGAAGAGGAATACAAAGAGCGTGGAGAGACAGCTCCCTACAGCCACAACCAACCCGCTTACCCCTTTCTTTGAAGCAAGTGTTCACATAGCATTGCAGGATGCATTAGTGGATATAGAAGAATTGACCTTTTGTCGGTTGAACGGAAACCACTGTTGTATTTTGCCAGGAAACGATTCCTTCATTCACCACCTATTGAAAGGCTTAGGATTCTACCATCTAGGAGATTTTGGTTGCATAAAAATTATACACTGGGGCCAATAATATCAATGAGATTTTTTGGATTGAATCTATAGATCTTTGTGGATTGATAATATGCCAGCAGGACCTCATGCTCTCATGTGCACAAGAAAGGGAGGCCCAGGGTAGCCCCCACATGATGACATGTGTGGGCCCTACTATAACAAGACGAGTGATGATCATTACTGTTATTTACTTTGGTATTGTGACCAATATACCCCTACTTATGGTCATTTGTAAAACAACCATAGTTGAGATTATTTTTGTCATTTCACTTGATATAAGCACTTCCTTTTGTTTTAGGCCTATATAAGACTAGCTTATTAGTCAGCTTGTGTGTTTTGCTTCTTGTTAGAAGAGAAAAGGAGGGGAATTTAGATCATCATCATCATCTAAGCCTTATCCCAATTAAATGTGGTTGGCCAATATGAATAATGTTCTACTATTCCACTCCACCAAGGGCCATAACTTCAGTTAGACCATTGGTCATCGATGTCATATTGTTCAGACTCATGATGGGAAGTTATGGCATAAATTTGATGTCGGCTGCCAACTTGACGCAACCCTCCTTTATCTAGGGGCTTGGGATAAGCAACAAAAGCACAGAAGTGCAGTGTAATAGACTATCGCACATGTTGATTGCAATCAACTGATATCTAATAGTTTATTACATAGGTTGATTACAATCAAGTTGATTGCAAATTTGCAATCAACAATTTAGAGGGGAATTTAGATCACTAGTTTTAAACTAGTAGAGTTGTAGGGATTCATCCCACACCACTGAGATTGCATTCACTCCTTTTTGGGTGAATTTATAAAAGGGTTTTCATCTCAAATCTGGATTATTTTCTTTTAAGTTTCTCAAAATAGTCTCAGAGGCCCAGACTGGAGAATTGGGTTAGGAAAATCTGGATTTTACATGATCCGATGTTTTCAGTTTGTCAATTGAATCTGTAAATCTTTATTTGATGTGTGAGAATGGATTGTCATTGGAGGAGTGGATGGACTTTTTGGGTTCAATCATTGAATCTTTTCTGAATCCTGTCTGTGGATCTTTATTATGGAGCAGTAAATTAGGGGTTGCATGGAGCTGTGTCTGAAGGTTTCAGTGGAGTGTGGATGGACTTTCAAATCCTCTTATTTCCCCCTTTTGGTTTCAATAACTGAATCTTTATTTGGGTGGTACTCTTCTCACATAAGTCTTTCTTTCAGAATCTCAGTTATCCCAGCATAACAAACATTCAGATAAAACAGAAACCCAACTAGGTAGCTTTGGTGGTTGATAGGAAGTTTGGTTTTTTACAATAGGGACAGAAATCCTATGGTCTCAGCTCTCTGCGCATATTCAATAAAATAGAATTCTGGCTCATTAGGTGACAATTTGGTTGTAGATGTGAATGTATGGTCCAGCATAAGGGTTGAAGACTCCACAACAGAGTATGACAAGATCACAGCCTCCAATATTTACCCTCATCTGTGGGCCATTGTCATTTGACTTGTTTCTTAATTTTATTTTTTTTTAACAGGTTTTCCATGCTTTAAGTTGTAACTAAGCAGCCAATGTGGAAATGAAACATTTTCCATGGAAAATTGCACTCCAAAGTCCAAACCAAACAGCAGAAATATGCTTGGAATCCAACATTTTCCCCTTCCACAGGACTCCATGGACATTTGAGCTTTACTCATTTGAATAGGAAGTTTTTTTTTTTACACTAGGGACAGAAATCCTATGGTTTCAGCTCCCTGCCCATAGTCAATAAAATAGAATTTTGGTTCATTAGGTGCAAATTTGGATGTAGACGCAATTGTAAGGTTTGAAGACTCCAACAGAGTGTGATAAGATCACAGCCTCCAATATTTACCCTCATCCGTGGGCCATTGTTGTTTCTTCTTTTTTTTTAACAGATTCTCCAAGCTTCAAGTTGTAACTAAGCAGCCAATGTGGAAATGAAATCCATTTTCCATGGAAAATTGCAATCCAAACCAAACAGCAGAAATATACTTGGAATCCAAAGTTTTCCTCTTCCACGGGACTCTGTGGACATTTGAGCTTTTACTCATTTGAATTCCACCAATCCAAACACCTCCTGAAGTGTTCAAAATTCATCATGCCATTTAGTAACTGCGAACTTTTATTCGAGTCAAGAGAGTATGACAAACAAACTGATACTTGGAATCCAAACTTTGAAAGATAAAACATGTAAACAATCTTGCCCTAGATATTCAGATTACACGCCTCTAGGCAATTGGTAATAGCAGTAAGAAATATCATGTCTGAAATACCTGAAGTCCCATCATGCTTGCGGCAGCTGCCGGATTGTCCAGATTATGGTGTGCTTCAAACAGCTCTAGGACCAGTGCATTCCAATAGTCTAAGCAGACCTGTCCATCCATTCAATGTAACCAACATTTTGAGTGCCACTCATTATCATCATAAAAACTCTTTTTTTTCAAAAGAGAAAGCAAAGCATACCTATCAAATGAAGGAAAAAAAAAATGCAAGTATGAAGCAATATCAATACCTTGAAAACTTCAGTGTCATCAACATATGAAATACCAATTAGATATTCAAGACCCATGAGAAGTGTCGCTCTGTTCTCCGGAGTGGATTCAAGTATTTGAATATGACACTGCATAACCAAAGACACTATCAGAGATCCAATGCAAGTTCTATCAGATTTATTTGTGTGCTAAACCTGTGAACAGAAAATGACAGACAAAAGTAGTTCCAGTATGGTTTTGAACAGAAAATGATGCACGCATGCACGCACACACACACGTATCAACAGAACAAGACACTCTCTGTCAGAAGTTATAGAAGATATTGCTACTATAAGGACGTGCAATCAGTATTGCTTCATATACATCATGAACACTTCACCTTTCTAAACCTTGGCATTCATATAAGCTATTCACTATAGAGCCAAGGACGTACTTGCCTTGAAAAATGAAGTGAAAAAGAGGGCCAGATTCTGAATAAATGCCTGAATGAACAACCAAAAGAAGTATATCAGGCATGCTCAATGGCACGTCAGAATCTCAATATGAAGATGCAGACAAAGGCATCATGAGTTTACATGCAAGCAGCAATTCCATGCAATGAAAAAGTACCTGCTCTTCACTGGAACCATTTGCATAAGCATCAGGAATATTCGTTCCAGGTGGAAGAATACTCTATGGAACATCAGACGATCCCAGCAATGGATACAGATGCAAAACAAAGTGAAACAAAAAAACAAAATAAAATAAGTGAAAGATCAAGTCAGTGATTAAGTGACTAGGCCAGAAATAGCACACTCAAGGAAACAAATAGCAAGTTTGGATATAGAACTAATGCATATGCAAATATGCAATGATAACAGAACAATACCTGTAGTTGCACCATGAAAATAGTGTACATTTTGACATATTGCATGTCATAGTAATCTCCAAATTGAAGGGACGCAACCTGTGAACAGCATGACATTAGGAAACATAGAATAATCACTACTTACAAAGCAAAAAGCTAAAATATGCATTTTTATTGAACTGTGAAATGGATCCTTACCTCTGTTAAACACTGGAGAGTAAGATTCCTATATGATGCAATGGGAAAGAACTTTAGGAGTGTTTCCAGCTATCTCATCCACAAAACATTAACAAATGCATAAGAGTAATGGTTGATAAGAAAGTCAAGTAAAGAGAGAAAAAAAAATTTACGAAAAAAATTATAGAAACCACATGTAACTTAGCACCAATAATTCTTTAGCTCCATAGTTGTTAAAGCACAAACCAGTGGGGATTCAAATATATAGCCCAGAGGAATCCATGATAGAAAAGCATGCAATGTTGCCAGTGTTGCTCGTATAAGTTCAGTCCTTTGTGATGCAGATAGTACATATAAGCACAACTCGTGAATAAGCTGAAATTCACTGTAGACAAACCAAACAGGTTAGTAACATGGGCACTTTAACTAACGAACACAAACTACAGTTGGTGGTTTGCATCTTGAGCCTATACAAAGATAGTGGGATAAGGGAATAATTCGTTTAATTAATTCAATAAAAAAAATTTAAAAAAAAAATTTAAAAAGACAGTTGGAAAAGTGAAAGATGACAGGAGAAACAATTTGAAACTGCAAGAGATTTGAAAACCGGTGAAAGAACTCAAGCATTGTCGTCTAGGCATCCACCCCAGTACATAGAAAGATTAAGTCTAAACACGCATGCAAATTCAACCTTGGGATTACACTCAAATGCTGTACTACGAGAATAACCAGTACCAGCACAACTTTCATGCATCCTGAAAATCAATCCTGGTGTGAGAGGTCTCTTACACATAAAACTAGGGATGGCTGCATGACTAAAATGAAGACAGAGAAAAACACTGCTAACAATTTTATCTTAGTTAACAGCGACTTTTGTTTCTTGCAAAAGGAAGGTTTATTGCAGAAAAAAGGCACCATTTCATCTTTCCAAATATGTATACATTTCACTATTCCCATCTTGTCCAAACAACAGAAACCACATCAATTCATAAGTAATGAGTGAAACAGGAACCCCATGTATCATTTTCTGCAATATTAGAAGCTAATCTTCTTTCTTTCTGGAAATAAATCAAAATTCGGAATTAAAATTATTAATTAAAAAAAAAATCTGGAAGCTGAATCTTTCAGCAACATGTTGTGACTTGCAGGACACAAAAACTAGACCAATGTACAGTTCTTAAATAATGGCTCCAACATCAACAACTAAAATCCATTTATGATTTTATATAAGAACCTATCAACCAGCAACCAAGGGATAATATGGCGAAATAACTATGTTTCAGCCATTCGGCTTCTAGATACCAAACCATAGGATGCATTTTCAAAATCAGAAGTCGAAACTAACTGACATGCTTCATCACAAACAACTAAATAATTAGCATCAGCAAATAATATAGATCAAAGTAAATAATGGCAGAGGTCTAAATTACCCCAACCACATTTACCTGTTTAATGATTGTTTAAGCTCTTTGATCTTCTGTTGTGTCATCTCCCCTCTTGAAAAATCAAAAACCTCTTCACTAAGAAGCTGGGTATCACTAGGTCGGTGTTACTACGATATAAAAATTTTAATCGAAAGGATACAAAGTAAATCCGAAATGAAGATTCAGAGAAAAAAAAAAAAATTAAGGCACTCAATAAAAGGAACCTTTAATATAGCCATGCAATTTTCACATATTGTTTCACTACTCTTTGCGGCTGAAACAAGATCAGGAATGAAGGTCCGCCATCTGGTTGGCCACTCATGCTTCAAAACCTGTATTTTCAGAGGGTAGCTAGTCAATCCAAGCAGAGTGAGCTCACTAGTTTTAAACTTCATAATGATATTTTATTATCAATTATATGTAAGATAAGTGAAGCCACCCTGACAACATGAAAAGAGACCATGATTGCATAGTCATTAAGTATCTTGAGTTCCAAATTCCTCAAAGATGGAATCAGTAAAAAATGTCCAGATAGAAAAACAGAAATCAAAAAGGAGACTGCAGGCAACACAACCAGCAGTTTAAGGCATTACCTGAACCAATATAATATTGAGTTTATTGACGTAAAGTCTTTCCCTCCGAAAAGAGACTTCATTACTTGAAAGCTTTAGGAGAGAGAAGAATAGGCAAAGGATAAAATTATAACATCGTCCCTGGTATATATTAACAGAAGATGACAAATTTAAGCGATCAAGCTCAAATTACTTACCTGTACAATAACATCAGAAATATAATTTTTAATTCCATCCCGTTGTTCAACTGGTAATGCATTCCACCGATACTTGATGACCCCTTCAAGGACCTGCATATAGAAGCCAGGCACCCTCAACAAAACTCAGAACCACTTGAAAGGCAAGCAAGAACTCAGTCGAGTAGAAATTTCTTATGGAACAGTTGAAGAAAAAAACAACAAGAACAAGTCAAGAAATAGCGGAGGACTAAAAGAAAAAAGGAAAAAAAAAAAAAACATAATGTTAATACAGCACTTAATTTTCACAGAGGCATAATTACCCATGTATCCACACAAAAATGTTAATGAAACAAACCATAGAAACGGATTTGGGGTAAATGACTACTGGCACCTAAAAGACCTCATGGGCATGAGCCATTAGATAGGATGATGTAGACCACATCTTAAGGACGTGGTTAAACAAAAGAGTAAAGACCCGCTCAAACAACACTAGAAAGCCGTTATAAAAATAAAGATAGGAAAACTACAATCCAATGTATTGTTAAATGGTTATACCAAGTCTGTTGTAATTTCAACACCTTAAAATTGAAATGCTTCAAAGCAATTGTTGAAGCTTCAAAGCCCTCTTCATATCATGAAATTGGGGGGACTGGCCTAAAAACAAAAGTTGCGTTTGCTAGAAACTTTATCACCGAATTTTATTTTATTTTTTTTAAAGGCGTGAAAAATCTTTGGATGTACTGTAATGGTTAATGGATGGACCAATAGCTCCTGTCGGACATTGATTAACTTTTCGTGAATTGTCAGGTTGGGACTATATTTTTTAAGTCCATAAATGCATTGGCCCATTCTCAAATGGATGAATATTTGTTTAAATTATTATATAGTGTAGTTGAGGAAATGGAAGAAGAATATGTTAGCCATGTTATAATGGACAATATAGTCTACCATGTAGCCGTCAGTCGCCTTCTTATGGAGAAGCGGCACCGTTTATTTTAGACTCCATGCACGACATATTGTATAGATTTAATATTAGAAGATATAGGTAGGTTACATATTAAAGTGGTTGCTAGGGCTAGAAGAATAATTGTACTCATGTACAAACATGACCTTCCATTTCATAACATGAGAAACCACATTGGTTGTGATTTGTTTCCACCCACCATCATTTCATTTGCAATGACCTTTTAACACTATAAAAGTTAGATGCAAAAATAATAATAATAATAATAAAATTTGAGCTTAAAAGTTTTGTAGTATCGGCCAATTGGAATAACGGGCCTTGGTTCGAGAAGGCCGAAAGAAAGTTAGTCCAACAAACTATCTTTTCGCAATCATTTTGGAAATGAATATTGAGGGCATTAAAATCTTCAAAACCTAAGAATGTGATTATAAGCATGTATTAGATTGGTGGACAACGATGAGAAGCCAACAATGGAATTCATTTATGATACAATGGAGGGGACTAGCTCAGAATTTATGGTACACTTAACTTATAAAGAATGTGATTATAAGCATGTATTAGATATAATACATATAGGATGGGGCAACCAATGTCATCTCATTTGTATTTGGTTGCCTTCATCCTTAATCTTGATGTATTTTTCGCTTACGCCAATCAGAGTGAGGCAGAAGCAACGCATATGATAGGATTTCTTGACATTTTGGAGAGAACAATTCCAGGTAAGGATTAACAGAATAGGATACCCGAGCTTCTAGACTTTTACTTACGGAGCACAGGGATTTTCTCAACTAAAATGGTCATCAGACATAGAACTATAAAACTGCCAAATATAAACATCTTAGAAAGTTACTCTAACTTAGAATAACTTCTCTACAAACTACAAAGTCTAACTTAGTCTAATTGTTATTTAAACAGTTGACTGGAGAGGAATGTGCGAAGTGGACCAAAATAGGATCCAGCATTGAAGAAGTTGGCCATGAAAATTTCCAGCCTCACATATTCTGCAAGTGGTTACAAGTGCACCGTTTGATGCAGTAATTTTTGGAATTTACTTTTCCAATGTTGAATATAGAATGAATATATGAAGTATCTAACATAATCACTAATTCAGTTTCAATTCAAATCTTACACAGATTCACACCAAAAAAAAAAAGAGGGGAAGGGGGGGGAGAGGAGGGGAGCTAATTTTTATGATCCCAACTTCCTAGATAAACTTAAGGTGAGCAATAAATGGCTTGTAAAGACAAACAACCCGGTCTTTGTAGGCAAGGACCTAACATGGGTCTAGTTAAAAGATGTTGCATTTGGATCAACACCTAGAGAAAGTTCAAGTCAAAGGTTGAGAAGAAAAGGAAGGCCTAGTAGCAGTCAAGGCTAATAAAAAGACGAGATAAAAGAGAAACAAGAAAATGATTATCAGCCACTAGATGTGGACGAGCAACTAGTGGGAACAAATGACAAAAAATCAGAAGAAGAGGAAGGAGATAACTCTGATGACGATGCTGATGCCAATAATGGTGGAGATGAGCCACAATAGATTTAGGATCAATGTGTATAGCCTTTTTTAAATTTTTAAATTTTGATCATGTAGTTTGTAGGTTCACTAGTTTTGTATTTCTACATCAAGCCATAAAATTTCTATGTTGTTTTTTTTCTCAATTTTGAGTATCTGTATCATTTGAATACGTATTATTTCATTAATTAACTTGTTATAGTCTAATAGTCTAATAGATGTAATGTAATAAATATAACAAAATATGAAAATATTAATGAAATAGGTGGAAATTTTTCCAAATAATTGTAGTAATTTTACACATTTTTCATAACTTCTTATAATTTTTTTCTATTTTCCTTTTATTTTTTGGTATTTTTTGAATTTCAAAGAAAAAATCGGGGGGGGGGGGTTGTGCCATGCCATAAGCGATTATGCAATCACATATGCACAAAACCACCCTAGATCCTAAGGATGGCTTATGGGATTTGACAACACTGGATACAAACAAAAAAAAAGCCAAAAAATAAGATTGAGTATATTAAAATTAAATTAAAATTTTTACAAAAGTTGTCCCTTACAATAGTTGAAGGCCACGTTACAAACTGTGCAACTTAGAACATTACATAAAGCTGTGCAAATTTCCCTAATAATGCATCAGAATTTTATCAACTCCCAGGGTTCATGTTTTGATAGGACAGTTTGATATTCCTCAGAAACTTGCTCAAACATTTTATATTTTTAATGCATGACAAATTTATCATAGGGTTCACATAAGTGGGTGTGCGTGTGTGTGTGTAGAGAGAGAGAGAGAGAGAGAGAGAGAGAGAGCACTTAATTCTATTACTGAATAATCAAAAGCTGCAACTGCATTATTAATACCTTTATTTGCAACCCCCAACTCCCACAGAGAGAGAGCTCCTAATTCTATAATTGTATAATCAAAAGCTGCAAGTGCATTATCAACACCTTTATTTGCAACCGGCAACTCCTAAACAAATAAGGAATCATACTAAAATGAACAACAGACCCGATCATTATTCTACAAAATTTAAACCCAAAATTAAACCAACTGAAACTGTAGAATGACAAAATGACATGAATATACCTGCTTAAGTAACTGAAATAAACCCACAAAATCAATGTTGCATGCAGTTTGTGAAACTGACATAGGTCATATAGTAGATGTTTGTGTGTTTGTGTTTGTGCATGTGAAACTGACATAGCTCATAGGTTTTTTTTTTTTTTCGGGGGTTAGCTTGTTAGTACACACCCTTGTCAGTACACACAGTCCATGTTAGCCACCCCCGCTAGGGATCGATACCAAGACCTCAAGTGTTGAAACGAGGTATCTCCACTCAGTCTGCCAGTTGAGCTATGGATCTGGGTGCTCATAGCTCATAGGTTAGACCATAGCAAAAATCAAAATCAACAAGAGCTGTTTCTGTTCCCCGCTTGAAGTCTAGATTCCAAAAAGCCCATCTTGATCCATACCGTAGTTCGTAAACCAAGACATGGACCCAGACTTGGTGGTCACTAGGTCAAGCCAACCCAGGACTCAATGGTCAACCAAGTAGGTCACTAAATTTTTATTAATGACATATATAATGGTAGAGGATTCTGTAAGCTCCCCCACTCACGGTGGAACCTATATGCATTCTTACCTAGACCCTATTTCTTTTTGGGGTTTCATCGTGCCGACTTGGGGATACTTGCAATTCCTTGAAACGTCAAAATCTATGGACAAAGGTCTAGACAATACTCAAAGCCTTATTCTACCACCGCCACACCTCCACCCCCATTTTGTGCTTGTGCCGATCTCTTCAAACTTGAGAATTGTCGCACTCAAGTTCAAAGCAGGATGCTCTTGGCAGTGTGTCTTCTTCTCTTGTAGCCGCTTGCCGTCATGGTTAACCTTCCTTCGGCATCCATGATGCAAGACATGAAATTAAATATGACATGCAAGATTTCAAGCTTTAGATCATACCAATTTTAAACAATCACAAAATTCATTGTCCCACATACAATCAAACATTCAACAAGGGGAATCTACGGGGGTCCAAGCCTACACACGTTCAGGGCTAGATCAAATAAAATTATAAACCAAACAATGCCCAAAGGAGTGTAAGATTCATCCAATCTTGCAAAGGATAGTTCCCCAATTCAAGCGATTCACCATGTTTCAATTAGGGGAAAGTCTAGGGTTTGCAAAAGTTGGAAAAACTTGGAATTTGGGAATATCTAGGGTTAGGGTTAGGGATTTAAGGTGAGAGAGGAGTAAGATAGGGGAGAGAGAATAACCTGAGACTGTCCACACGTGTGGAGAGCAACCCAGCCCAAACGCATGTGTGTGGGTTCCTGTCCGCAGGTGTGTGGGGCCCACGAAAGTGGAAATGGCCAGCTAGGGGTTTGTCGGCCAGGGGAGGTCCACCCTCACGCCAAGTTTCACATCGATCCGCGGTCCGGTGTGTGCGTGGTGTTCCGCTGAAGTTTTGCCCCCTGGTGGGTCAGAATCTGAAAATCTACTATAAAGGAGAATTTGGGTGCAAAGAAAAGATAAATCTGAAGATGGGAAGGTTGTGGAAGATGATGGATGTGGGGTATATGAGGTGGGGACGATTTGAGATGGTTGTGGCTTCATGCCACGATAATTAGCCCGTCGAGGAAGAGAAGGTTTCGCACCCAATCAGCTTCTTCAACTCCAAGGAATAGAGAAGAAAAAACGCAGAATTGTATTCATAAACTTCAATGAAATAAAACCTATATGGGGTTGCCTATTTATAAGAAAACCCTAAACCCCAAAAGTCGCGCCATGTGCGCATGCTATTACTTAGAGACAAAGTAACAAAAATAACAACTAATCAACGCAATCAAAACCGTTCATGATGTTTCTAATAACGATAATAACCAAAACTCAAATCCTAGATCATCTAGGGTAGTGGACCACGATCATGAGATCCAATGGTGGAATCCCTATGGTGATCGGGTCCACTCCAATGCTCCATAGCACGGCCCCCAAACTAAGAGGTCTTCCATAGATGTCGTCGTCGATCCAGATCGATAGTGGGGTCTTCCTCCTCCTTGAGTACGTGCTTAGGGTGGGGGGCGTGCGCGTGCGCATGATGTCCCCATCAACTCTCCCCGACTGCAAAGATTTCGCCACTGGAAACAAAACTCCTGAACCGCTCCAAAATGTCAGGATCAAGTCTCTGAAGCTCCTCCTCAGTGAGCCACGCACTGTCTGCAGTTGAGCATGACTTGCACTTAACCAGGAACTTATGAAATCCGTCGTCCGACATCGATACTATCTGATGGTCTAGAATATCTTCTATCTCCTCTCTAGGTGTGGGAAAGGTAGGTATGGGAGGTAGAGGCTGGGAAGATGGGTCAGGAAGAGACCATGAATCAAGGGAAAGGTCTAGGGAATCAGGATGGTTCGGTGCAAGGCTAGACAATATATCAGTGGTCTCCTAAAATGCAACTAGATCCTCCACGTTGAATGTGAAACTAATTCTCATAGAAGGTGAAAGATCTACCACATACGCATTGAGATTGTTTCGTTTTATAATTTTGAATGGTCCAACACTACACGCGTGTAATTTACAAACGGCTCCCTGAGGGTACCGCTCTGGCTTGATGCGGACCATCATAAAGTCCCCTACATTGAATTCCTTGAATTATTTGTGTTAGTCTGCAGAAATTTTGTAATGTTCATTACTAGTATTGATCTTTCGCCTGATTTCTTAATGCAATGAATGAATGTGATGTGCAAAGGACTCTGCAAACTCTGATGACCTATGGGACAGGGACATAAGGACAAGATCAATAGGCTTCCTAGGAACAACATCACACCAAAATGTAGCTTCATATGATCCAAACTAAATAGGAACAAGACAACGGCGCGAGACTGCACTGGAAGTTTCATCAACCCAAGACACTCTATAAGGTTGAGGATGGGCTTCAAGATTCAAGCCCAAACGACTCACAGTGCCAGTTGATGCCAAGTTGGTACAACTACCACTATCCATGATCGTCTTGCAGCTCTTATCACCACATTTTGCATGAGTATAGAGGGTTGTGTTGAGGCGCCAATTGTCGGTATTCTTTGCTTGTGCAAAGGCGCGACGCACAATTGCAAGGGTCGCAGACTCTTGCGCTCCCTCTTCCTCATCACTAGGGGTTTCTACTAGCGCATATTTTTCCTCCTCACCGTCACTGTCTGGGTGCACTACTTCTACTTGCGCATCAATAAAGAACATCTTAGTGTACTCTCTCGTGTCACACTAGTGGGCAAAGTGACCAAACCCCTAATATTTAAAACACCTAGTCGCATTACTTTTACGTGAGCTAGACCCGACAACTCATTTACCTTTATCATCATTGGGCCCAGATTGAACATTACTGGAAGGCTTGTATTGATATTGCTAGGCTTAGCCCTAGAAGGGTTGGCCTTAGCACCAGAATCGCGAGGCTCAAACTGTCTTTCCACAAGTGTTTTGAGGTATTGCTCGACCTCCAACACTACTTGATACATCTTTTCAAGAGTATCTATGTCCTTAACGAGCAACTCTCCTAATGTCAGAACAGAGGCCCATCTTAAATCGAGTAAGAGTGAGTATGGGATCCTCATCAACTTCACACCGGGTCAAATACTCTTCGAACTTTTCAACGTATTCAGCCACACGCATGGAACCTTGTCAAAGAGACTATCATTCTTCAACCAATCTCAAGTGATAGGAGAAAGGGAGGTACTTTTCCTTAAGAGTTTCTTTCATTTCTCTCCAATGGACTGTTAGGGGCTCTCTCGATCTTTCTTTCTTTCGCTCCACGGTAGCCCAAAACCACTTTGCTTAGCCCATAAGCTTCATCTTGGCAAATCGGACTCGACGAGCATCCGACATGTCGTACCACTCAAAATATTGGTCCAAATCCACCAACCAATTTAGAAAAGCTTTAGGGTCCAAGTGTTTATCAAACATAGGGGTCTCTACTCTAACTCCCTGGAGGAGTCGCACATCTGGATCATAATGATCATGATGCTCCTCGCGGGGTAGGTGCACAGGTGCACGCCCATGACCAATTCCTTGGCCACCTCATTCCTTTTTCTATCCTCATAACCACCTGCCTGAGATTGGGCATCTTCCCCAATGGTAGGTTTTGCCCGAGCGGAGGTCTCTGGTTGGGTAACGCGCACATTAAGTTGTTCAAAGCGTTGATCAATACGTTGTTCCAAGCGCCTACCCAAAGACTCAAACTGCCGAGTTATATTGTTCATTGACTCTTGCAATTGCTCCATGTTTAGTGTAGGGTGCAAGTCAAAACCATGACCAGTGCGTGTAGGCATACAAATACTCACTCAACTCAAAAACCCTCTAATACACTATATGCGTCTAAATGGGACTAAATGATCCTATAAGACTTTATATGAGGGAAACTACACAACGCTACTAAAATTCCGGTAACATAACTGCCCAATAGTTCGTTAACAAAAAATTCAGCCATGAAAATTGGGGATTTTCTGGCAACAAAAAATTCAGCAATCCATGTTGTGAATGATGGGTCCTAAACAGCCCTATATGATGAGACTTGATGTAAAATAAACATAAATAAACTAAACCCTAAACATGCAATGCATTCCCCTATGAAAACCCTAAGCTCTAATACCAAATTTGATGCAGGACATGAAATTAAATATGACATGTAAGATTTCAAGCTTTAAATCATACCAATTTTAAACAATCACAAAATTCCACGTCCCACATACGATCAAACATTCAACAAGGGAAATCTACGGTGGTCCAAGCCTACACATGTTTAGGGCTAGATCAAATAAAATTATAAACCAAACAATGCCCAAAGGAGTGTAAGATTCATCCACTCTTGCAAAGGATTGTTCCCCAATTCAAAAGATTCACCATGTTTCAATTCGGGGAAAGTCTAGGGTTTGCAAAAGTTAGAAAAACTTGGAATTTGGGATTATCTAGGGTTAGGGTTAGGGGTTTAAGGCGAGAGGAGTGAAATAGGGGAGCGAATAATCTGAGACAATCCACACGTGTGGACAGCAGCCCAGCCGAGATGCACATGCGTGGGTTCCTGTCCGCACCTATGTGGGGCCCACGAAACTGGAAATGGCTAGCTAGGGGTTGGTCGGTCAGGGGAGGTCTACCCTTATGCCAAGTTTCACGTCGATCCACAGTCCGATGTGTGCATGGTGCTCCGCTGAAATTTTGACCCCCCGGTGGGCCAAAATCTAAAAATCTGTTGTAAAGGAGAATTTGTGTGCAAAGAAAAGATAAATCTGAAGACAAGAAGGTTGTGGAAGATGATGGATGTGGGGTTTATGAGGTGGGGACGATTTGGGATGGTTGTGGCTTCGCGCCACGGTAGTTAGCCCTTCGAGGAAGGGAGGGTTTCGCACCCAATTAGCTTCTTCAACTCCAAGGAATAGAGAAAAAAAACACAATTTTATTCATAAACTTCAATGAAATAAAACCTACATGAGGTTGCCTATTTATAAGAAAACTATAAACCCCAAAAGTCGATAAGCATCTCCAACATAAGATCCTTTTGAGAACAAGAAAAGAGAACCTTTTGACCATGTCAGCCCATATTGGGTTTGTACTGGCCCTGTATTATGGTGAAATAGCTCATATCAACCAATACGGACCATATTTCCAGTCAGCCAATTCACCCCATATCATGTAGTAGTGGAGACATAAACGGTAACGATACAACTGTTTCAGAATCATGATGCGAGGCTCTCAAAGGGAACCATGTCCACCATCCATAAGAAGAGCATTCTTGTTCTTTATTTTAACAGTTGACAAGATGAAGACCCATCAAAAGGCCACCTTCTGCAACCTTTTCTTTAAGGCAAAAAAAAAAAAAACTGAAGTAGAAACAAAGATTCACCTCATAAAGTATCCATTGAGATAGTAGATAAGCATCTCCAGCATAAGATCCGATCTATTAACCCCCACCTTAGCAAGAGAATCAGCTATCAAGTTGGCCTCACAAGGAACATGGTGAAGGATACAACGAGAGAGAAAAGAAGTCCTTAAGTCCACTTGGCTTACAGCTCCATTTCCAAGGTGGGAAGCATGACCCAAGAGTCCCAAGCAATAGTCTCATGGCAGTATGTTGATCATGAGAGGGTTTTTGAATCGATAACAAGAAGCTTAATGCCTAATCTCAAATAATCTCACTCGATTAGAGGGGATTTGCCACACCCTTGTTGGAACAAAGAAAACTAATTTGATCTCCCCTTTATCATGTCTAACAACTCCACCAACCAACAAGAGGGCAGCCCCAAGAGGCATTTGTCATAGAAGAGCTCTTCTTCCCAACCACACCCCAATTTCTAGTAAGGTCTACCATGGGCACTCCTTCAAATCTTTAGCAATGATGCCCCAATGCACAAGAGTGAGTTTTATCCTCTCAACTCCACAAAAGGATGGAACACCATCAAATATTCAATACCATGCTCCAAATTCCTCATAACAACGAAAAGTGGAGCAAACTCCACGAATTTCTGCCTTTCAAGGGGAAAGGGACATGGTTTAAAGACTAGGAGAGTCAGAACTACTCATTTGACCTCAGGTCTAGTCAACCCGGATGTGTCGAGCCAAGTCACCCCTATGTCCCAATTTAGGCATCACGGGGCTAACACTCCATCCATTGTGCCAGCTCATGTTAGGACATGATCTCAAAAATCAGGCGAATCTAGAAGTCAGGTGGGCTATACCACGAGAAACAGTGAGATTCAACATCTCCATTGAAACCTTCTTGGGGCCCACAAAAAACATTGTATGGAGCTGATAATTCTGTGTATCCATCTTCTTGCTGGGAATGACCTTACCAACTGGTTCGATCGTATGCAAACATCACAGTGGGCCCTAGGAAGATTTCAACAATGGGTGTTTGTCCCCACTGTTTCTTGTGGTGTCCAATTTGTGTTTTGAATATGCCTCATTTTTTTGGCTCATGTCCTGAGTCCTTGCCTGAGCTTGTGAAATTGATTGGCAGAGTGGATGTCAGAAAGACATCATGTTGGGCGCCACAAAGCTACCTAGGAAAGAGATGAAAGAAATGGAGATTAAAGGAGAGCTTGAGACAATATAATAGGAGAGATTTAGGAGAGAGATTAGAAAGAGAACGTGTCACCAGCCAAACAAGTCCGGCGGGCGGACTCGGGTGTATTGACGGAGTCACATATGACTAACTCTCTTAATAAAGTAAAAAGAGGAGATATAGAAGGGCTGAGAAGTAGCAGTATGATTCACATCAACTATCCACATGAGGTAGCAGTCTGATTCCATTAGTAAGTGCAGCAGAAATTTAAAGGGATTTGCCACATGGCATCCCATGTAGAGCAATCTGTCTTACACATGTGCATACCAATATGTCTACATGGCATGGCCACAACACACTCCAAAATGCCCAACACATGATCATGCCTGTGCCTGGCAATATATCACACTTAGGGTGCTACAATTCTCATCCACCACTTGGATCAAAGTGCAATCATTACCCCCATAACCTGGCAACTGTGTCAACTGGAGCCAAACTATAAGAAATAGCCTCCCCGCATGACTGCACTCCATAGTCAATAGCCTTGTCTGCTCCCTCAAGCAGAAGTTATCCAGGTGTCTACCACACCGGTGCTCTCCAATGGACTGTTGCAACCAGAGTTGCCAAACTTTGATGCATTCATAAAATGTAATAATGTATATAAAAGAAATCTGGCACATTATTGTGCCTGAAAGGATCAATAAATCCTAGAAAATAGTAGGGAGACTTGTAATTGCTTCACACCAATGCACAGATATTGAGGAGAAATCATGGTTGGAGAGGAATTTTGGGGCATAGTTCTGTCTAAACAGACTTGCTTTTTCCCCTAAACAATGGAAAACAGTTGTGCTTGGTTTTCTTGACAAGTTTTGAGTTCCAAATGTTTAATCGAGTGTGTTTTGACATCTTCCAAAGTATCACTGAAAAATTCCACCATTTTCCTAAAGTTTCCCCAAATATTTCCCTCAGACTGATACAAAAAGCATGCGATATTTCCCAATGTTTTACATGATATTATTGCATCCAAAGTGTGTGACATCGATGCTTCAAACACTGATTGGAACATCAAAACATTAGATGCTCCTTCGGGTTGTTTGCACCAAATATTTATGACATGAAGTATGGTCTCTAATGATCTCATCCACTGTTTCTGTCTAGGCTTGTTGAGACACTAATCTTTCCCAGAGCAGTTCAATAAATAGGGATGATGGAAGACTGTTAGAACAAAATATTTTCTTTCTTGAGAAATGACAAATTTTATCGAAATTGAGAAACAAACATGGTGGTAATAGAGAAAATATCAAAGCTGTTCAAAATAGAAGGTATTTTAGTAGACAATTAAAACCAAACTATCTATATCAGAAGTTCTGTTTAACCACATGTGAGATATATATCGATGTTTCAAGTGCACTTCAATCTTGATGTAACGGAAGTTACGGAACATGACAACTTACTTGCAGTGCAAAGAACTTGGTGTTCAGGTTCTGTGAGTTCTGCAGAATGTGAACTACTTGCAGCCATGTATCTTGGTTATTCTGCAGCTCCCGCAATATCTGATCTGCAGCTGTCCTCTGCCACCATAAAATGATAACAAGAACAGTTAGCTATTGATATGGTCATACAGATTAATAAAAGAAAGAGGATGGTATATTCTTCATTCCAATGAGATATCATCAACCCAGTGGATGAACCTATGGCCAGCGCCAAATGACGATAGAAGTTTAATGAGTTATCTCCAGCACGCCGTAATGAACCAATCATAGGTCACTGTGACTGACCATCATTTATTTAGATGGTCAATCTGGTGATCCTTAACATGGATGGTCGCATGGTATGAAACCAACAACAGTCAGGCAATTGTAGCTGTCTGACATGCTGCCTTTAGGCGGAGACTAAACATCATAGAAGATCAGCAGTCCAAACTCGAAAGGGAAAATTTCCCTTGAATAGGATAACTAGGATCCTCCGGTTGGTATGATCTATTTACCATCAGGTCAAACATTGATTGGAGGATTCAATTTTTTGGTTAACGGTGATGAATCAGTTTGTTTCTGGGAAGGTGAATCGATAGAGAATCGTTCTCTTACATCCACCTCCCTAGATTGTATGGACTTGTTCGCGAAAGGCACGTTGCAGTCAAAGAGCATTCAAAAATTATCGGGGAAAGTTGTCTCCGAACATCATTCGTAGGAGAAACTTTAAAGAAAAATGAATAGAAGAGTTTCAAGCCTTGATCAACATCCAGGAAGGAATCCACCTTGGGCCCTTAGTAATAGTCTCGCAAATGAAAGAAAATGGAAAAGAGATCCACCATGTAAATTTTCAGCAAACTCACTCTTTCATTCACTAAAGGTAGAATAGAAGACAGTTGATTATGCAGGCTCTTTATGTAAGTTGAAGATACCTCACAGCCTTAACTTTTCTATGGATAGCAATCAGAGGTAAAATTCCAGAGCATAGACATTGGTTCGGCATAGCATTACTCTCCCCAAAAAAATGCTCGATATGCAAGGCCGATGAAGAAAATGGGCCCCATTTATTCCTCTCCACTTCATGGTGGCATCATGGGTATGGAATCTCTCTCTCTCTCTCTCTCTCTCTCTCTCTCTCTCTCTCTCTCTCTCTCTCTCTCTCTCTAAGACAAAAGAATCAGTTATCGAATGGGCAATGCTGGACTTCAGATTTAGTGGATGCTCCTCCGTGGATAACCAGGCATTCTTCCAGAAATTGCAAAGAATTTTGATCCCCTCCTCTTCTCCTGCCTCATGGGAAGTCCCTCCCCCTGGTGTGTTTAAACTAAACAATGAAGGCTGCAAGAAAGTTGCTCACAATCCAGCAGGGATGGGAGGCATCTAAAGGGATGCTTCAGGGGAATCATTTTTTGTCTTTCCAGGCCCCATTGCCTCATGCTCAATGTTGTAGCTATGAGAGAAGCTCTTCACCTTCTCGCATCGTATGAGTGTAGACCAACGATTATTGAATGTCACAACCCCCACCACATTCGATTGCTACGAAAGGGAGTGGCACCATGGTCGCTACACTATATTCTCAATGAGATCAGGTGTAATGCTTCCAAATTAAACACTTTGTTTATTCTGGTGGGCAAAAGCCTTTGAGAGCTCTAATCACCCAAGTTTCTACTTTGGAGCTTCAGTTTCCTCCTAATTTGAATAAGATTTTTCTACCGTTGCTTGATGACCTATGGCCTAACTGAAGGTCTAGCCCTTTGATAGAGAGGAATGGCAAAATAGGATTCATGTAGCCAACCCCAATTAGTTGGGACAAGGCTTAGGACGCATTTGGATGCCTGTAAGTTCTATAAGTTATGACTTATAGGTAAGTCACTTACAGGCAGTGTTCGAAGTATCGGTATCGCTACAAGTTTCGTTTGCTAGGGATACAGAAACAATATCGATTTCACCGATAATATCGCTAATAACAGGAAATACAGAGAAACATGGGAAAAAGGGTAGAATTTTCAGCAAAACTTCAGGAGATGTTAAAATGTACATTTGCTTATTTAGAAATATATATATATTGTAAAAAGAATGCATACACAACAAATTTCCATTTAATAGGGCCTTAAAAGCATGTGTTGTTGTAAGAAATCAGTCCAACCATCCCATCTGGCCTATTTAACCATCCATCCAAACATCCATCAATATTGCAAAATATCAACAACACATGATATTTCACCAAGAAATCATCAACAATCGAAAAGGAAACGAAAGATTGTGGTCTCGATATCACACATGTTGTGATATCGATAATATGGAGATATTATTAATATTATCAACAACAAATTGAACACTACATACAACCATGCGCCCATGAAAAAAAAATTTTGAAATAATTTTTTTCTAATAAACAAAATTTTGATGATATCAACACATTGGCGATATTATTGAAATATCATCGATACACTTATGATACAAGCAATACCTAGAATTTACATAGTCAAAAATATTGGTGATACATTGGCGATATTGATGCATTGAGAATACAAGTGACACCTAGAATTTACATAGTTGAAAATATTGGCGATACTTAGCGATACATTGCTAATACCTGAAATTTTTTATACTACCAACGTTATTGGTATTGCTACCAGTGTTATTGATATCGCTGAGTTGGAGATAAAGATAATATTGGAGATATTTCGATAATATCGAACATAATTCAAACACTGCTTACAGGTAAGTTGGTTTTTGTGTTTGGTAACCTGTTAGTTACAAGTAAAAGGTTGTATATTCACACCAAGCAGGGCTTGGAGTATGGAATCATTCTAAAATCTAATTGAGATATAGGAAAACATTGCAAAAAGTACGTCATTTTCTTAAGCTCATATAGATGAATATTTGAGCCAATTCTTAGGCTAAACCAATCATCAAGTGAACCATAAAATCAAGCCCACAAATTCAAAAACATCCTGACATGGTCCAACTACTGTTGGGTACAAAACATTGAAGATAATGTGCAGAAAGCAACTAAGTGAACAAGTGATCAAACAACATTAACAGGGAATTAGTTACACATTAACTAAATAAATAAAGAAGAACACAGAAACATAGTTGTGGGAAAATGCATGTTAGTGGTGAGCTCACGCCATCTACTATAAGGCAAGGAAG
The DNA here is from genome assembly GCF_029962835.1 of Magnolia sinica. Taxonomy (NCBI): domain Eukaryota; kingdom Viridiplantae; phylum Streptophyta; class Magnoliopsida; order Magnoliales; family Magnoliaceae; genus Magnolia; species Magnolia sinica. Next base: position 47,308,593 of record NC_080584.1, on the reverse strand, counting down.
ATTGAAGAGGCCATTTGCAGTATATGTGCCAATGCATTACATATGTGAAATCTGGACCATTCATCGGGAAGGGCACGCTACGAACATACTAGTGCCATCAGGTGATCCATCATATATGTATGAAGAATTTGGACCAATGTTCAACTTCTTTTCACCATTCATTTATATCATATATGTACGTAGAATTGACAGCAGACACTAATTATAAGAGGTCCAACCATCAGTCTGCACCAACCATCAAAAGGACCAGACATTTGATTGCTTATGGCCTACAGCTCATCCACAATGGGGCCCATATTTTCGATAGTATGATAAATGGAAAAGAAATAAAAATTAATAAAAATAGAAAGAGCAATGGCCTTGACTGTGGGACCCACCTTGATGTATGTTTTATATATGCACACCATTCATCAGTTTTGCCAGCTCATTTAGGGCATTAGCACAAAAATGAAGAACATCCAAATCTCTGGTGGGCCAGACGGCAGGAAACAGTGGTGACTAAACACCCACCAATAAAAGCTTTTGCGACCCACAAAAGTTTTGGATCAAGTTAATATTTGTGTTTTCCCTTCATCCTGGTCTATGTGACCTTATCAATGCGTTGGATGGCAAATAAACATTATGATGGGCCCTAGGAAATTTTTAATGATGCGCATTAAATCAACATTGGTGTGGCCCACCTGAAATTTGGATTTGCTTTCATTTTTTTGGCCCATGCCCTAAAATGAACTAGCAAATCTGATGGACGGCGTGGATATACAAAACATGTTCTACATGTGCCCACGAATCAAGGCCAGAATCAAATGCAAGAATACATCAAAAAAAAAAAAAAAAAAAACCTGCCACCCCAGCCGACTGCAGGGGGGGAGAACCAATTGCAGAGAGGAAGAGAGACGATTGTAAAAGGGGATATATATATATATATAGAGAGAGAGAGAGAGAGGAGTTTCTTATTTTCACATATTTTTAGATTTTATAGCCTTTATTACAGATTGTACGGTTTGATTATAAATAACGCCTATGGCTTATGGAATAAAACAAGCTGATTAATATTCTTTTTATGAAATTCTCTTATTTTCTCTACAGTGGTTGTTGAAGGGACAGGGAGTAGTCTCTAGTTCAAGATTAGAGGATTGTTGAGCTTGCTCACAGTCTTGCATTTGTGATCTCTAACATTCGGCTAGAGGATTGTTGGGTCTTTTTCCACAATCCCTTTCTTTTCTTATTGATCCATTTGCTTCCCCATTCCGTTTTGCATTAAATTGGTATCAAAGCAAGTCCTGCTTTTGGGAAAACTAGAAGAAGGTAATTTTCTCATCTCAATCTAACCTTTCATCTTTCCCCTTCATCCACCCACCATCTTTCATATTCTTTTCTTTCCTTTTTTTTCCAATCTCAAAATCACCAAACCCTAACCGTACAAAAAAAAAACACTCATCCAACCCTACAACATCATAATCCCATTACAACCTATCAATTCCTTGCCCTTCCTCTCTTTCCTTACCCCAAAAAAATAAATAAATAAATAATAAATTAAAAAATAAATAAATAAAATCTCACATGCTTTGCGAAAGACTGTTGTCTTATGCACCGCACTAGAAAAGGGGCAATTTACAATCCTGAGATGGCTATGCAACCTCAAGATGAAACTATCACAACCTTGCAACAAGTGGTCAATTTGATCACAAAACGGATGGATGATCTAGAGGCCAATTCCACAGCCAGAATGAATGCTTTGGAAGCACATTATTGTTAACGAAAACGCAAATAAAGGAATCAACCTAGACCGCCAAGCACCTATGAATGACCTTGATGGAGAATTGGAGTTCGGAAATGTTAACTCAAAGCATCCTAGTCGAAATGGTGATTTCCAAGAAGAAGAATATGAGCTTAGCTACGGGACCCAACAACACCGCTATGCGCAACCGAGAGCCAGAGGGATGAACAAACTCCAACAGGATCATCCAATTTATCCCCAAGGAGGAAGGAATATTTGCACTTCGGATCCTACCAAGCATGTTAAGATTGATATTCCAAATTATAATGGTAATTTGGATCCCAAGTGTTCAACGACTGACTGAAGTCAATGGAGCGATATTTTCGTTGGTACGAAATGGAAGAAGTTGTCAAGTTGCATTTTGCTATCTTGAAACCTAAAGGCGCAACTCAAGACTGGTGGTATGCCATCGAAGAAAATCTACAACGGTGTGGCCTTCCTCTCGTAAGCAATTGGGAGGAAATGAAGGCAATTACGAAACGACCTCTTTTCAAGAGCTCATCACACTTTGACAGCACAATCTAACCGTGGAGGAGTGCACATTGCGTTATTATGACTTAGTCGTTCAGTGCCACTTAACAGAAACTAGAAGACAACAAGTGGTGCATTATTGCAATGGGCTACTATTCGAAATTCAAAGAGAGCTGGTAACTGTCTGGCTCAACGGCATAGACGAGGTGTATCAAATGGCCCGAAAAGTGCAAGAACGGAAGTTGGTGATATGGTGCGGTAACCCTCAAGGCGAAGGTAATGCATCCACCCGTCCCACTACTAGTGGCTCCACTTCGCGCCCACAACCATTCGTGCCCTGCACTAACTTACCTCAGGATTACAAAATTGGCCAGAACTCTGCCCAATCCATTTCCAATCATCTTCCCTGAAACGATGATACAAAGGGAAAGTCTGTTGCAGTAACGCAAGGGAGGTTGACCAAACAATTGTTTTAAGTATGGTGGTCGTGGACATTACGCGACTGAATGTGCCTCTTGCAATCTCTTATTTTGCAAAACAGAAGACTTCATTACAAACCTAGTGAAAGATGAACACATGAATGATCCAGAAGATAATGAGGAAGGCATCGATGACCTAAACGAAAACAAGTTATCATTAGTGGTCGGAAGGATTTTGACAACACCAAAAGAAGAGGCCCAAGAATATTGGTCACGAACCAATATCTTCCATATATGAGTATCGTGTAGTGGAAAGGCTATCAAGGTCATTATTGACGAAGGCCGCAGCATGAACATGGTCTCACAAAGCATAATAGACAAGTTGAAACTGAAACCTCAAACGCATCCTAAGCCATACAAGATTGCGTGGGTGAATGACACGTTCATCCCTGTGACTAAGAGGTGCTTAGTCAACTTCTCTTTGGGTCGTTATGAAGAATGCTTTGATGTGACATCATTCCAATGAAGGTCACACATATATTACTGGGGCGCCCGTGGATATACGACAGGGATGTAACTCATAAGGGTCGCAAGAACACATACAGCTTTATATATAAGGGAAAGCTTATTACTCTTTAACCCTATGAAGGATGAGGAATTTGAAGAGGCAAAGTCGGCTTCCACAGTGTTGAGTATGGCCCGATTCGTGGAGAGTCGTGAACGGGGAATCATGTATGCTCTGGTAGGATGCAAGACCGATCCAATTTATAATGTTGTTGTTCAACACCTAAGATTCTAGACATTCTATCCCAATTTCAGGATTTGGTCCCTAATGAACTACCAAGTGAGCTTCCACGCATGCGTGACATTCAACATGCAATTGATTTGATACCTGGAGTGCCATTACCAAATCTTCTAGCATATCAAATGAACTGGAGAGCTTCGTCGACAAGTGGAATAATTGTTAACAAAGGGCTACATTCGTGATAGCCTCAGCCCATGTGCCATGCCGACATTGCTGACACCAAAAAAGGATGGCAGCTGGCAAATGTGTGTTGAGTCTGTTGACAGTTGTGCCATCAACAATATAATAGTAAAGTAACGCTTTCCCATTTCGCGCCTAGATGACATGTTGGACATATTAGCAGATGCTACAATCTTTTCGAAGATTGATTTGAGAAGCGGGTACCACTAAATAAGAATTCGTCTTGGAGATGAATGGAAAACAGCTTTCAAGACAAAGGATGGATTGTATGAATGGCTAGTTATACCCTTCAACTTAACGAAGGGCCTAACACATTCATGTGGGTGATGACGCAAATTCTACGACCATTCATTGGCAAGTTTGTCGTCGCATACTTCGATGATATCCTCATCTCTAGCCATTCATGAGAAGATCATCTAGACCATCTTCGCCAAGTGATGAAAGTACTACGCCAAGAGAAACTCTACATCAATTTGAAGAAGTGTACCTTTATGAGTTCTAGCGTGGTCTTTCTGGGGTTTGTCGTTTCAGCAAAAAGCGTGAAGGTTGATTCAAAAAAGATAAGGGTCATTGTTGTATGGTCTACTCCCATATACATTCATGAGGTTCGCAGTTTTCATGGGCTTACAACATTTTATCAAAGGTTCATTCAGAACTTTGGTTCCATCATGGCCTCAATTACTAAATGTATGAAGTCTAGTCCATTTGAGTGGACCAGTGTTTTTAGTAGCACCCGTAACGTAGCAGTAGCGTACGCTGCGTAGCGTAGCGTAGTGAAATCGCTACGTAGCCTAGCAAATAACATTTATCCCCTATAGCATAGCGTGTAGCGCAGGTAGCGTGCGCTACCTGTCTGGTGTTTTTTTTTGTTTTTTCACTGCATGAAACAGTGGTGAACTCACAACACAAGCCACAACTAAAGTTTTTTTTAAAAAAACCCTATTCGAAAGGGCTTCCACACCGAAACCGACGCAACCAACGCATCTCCTCTCCCCACCCTTCCATCTAGAGATCGAAAATCCTCTTACAGGCCCAAACCGATGCTGCCGACGCTACACTTCTCCCCACCCTTCAATGTTAAGGTCGAAAATCTGCTGCCAAGCGCAAACCGAAGCTGCTGACATTGCTCCTCTCCCCACTCTTCAATCTTGAGTTGGAAAAACTGCTTCCAGACACAAACTGATCGCTGTGAAGCTTCAACATTTGCAGTTTTCACTGATTCAATCTCATCTTGAGACAAAAATAGGTACGCTCGTTCCTTTTTTTCTTTTTCTTTTTTTCTTCTTCTCCTCTTCCTTCTTCTCACTTTTTCCCTTTTAAAATGTCGGTTACTGTCAGTTTTTTGTTCTTTATACTTTTTTTTTGTGATATGGCCCACGTGGGCCCCACTGAGGTGCGTGAAGGGGTAGGATGTGCATTATTTTCTATGGTGTGGCCCACGTGGGCCCCACTGAGGTGCATGAAGGGGTGAGATGTGCATTATTTTCTATGGTGTGGCCCACGTGGGGCCCACTGAGGTGTGTGAAGGGGTGGATATGCATTATTTTCTATGGTGGGGCCCACTGAAGTGCGTGAAGGGGTGGATTTGCATTGTTTTCTATGGTGGGCCCACTATGGTGTGCGTATGAGTGTGAAATTTAAAAATAGAAGTATTGTTTTATATATTTTGCTTTTTTCTTACTATTTAATATTTATCATATATATATATATATATATATATATATTAAAAAATAGAAGTATTGTGTAGCTTACGCTACACGCTACGGAGGGTTGAACGCTACGCAACACGCTACTGCTATTTAAAACATTGGAGTGGACTAAAGCAGCAACAAAGGCATTTCAAGAAATCAAGCAGAAAATGACAGAAGCCCTAGTTCTTAGACTTCCTAATTTCAAAAAAGTGTTCGAAGTTGCCTGTGATGCACGTAGGCATAGGTGTCCTTAGCTAGGAAGGACATCCGATGGCCTTTTTCATTGAGAAACTCAATGAGACACGAAAGAAGTATTCTACATATGATGTAGAGTTTTATGCTATTGTACAAGCTCTGAAGCATTGGCATCATTACCTCATTATCGAGAGTTTGTGCTTTATTCTGATCACGAGGCATTACATTACTTGAATTCTCAGAAGAAGCTGGGCGCTAAGCATGCTAAGTGGAGTGCTTATCTTCAAGAGTACACATTCAACCTAAAACATCGCTTCGATATTTAAAATAAGGTAGTGGATGCCCTCAGCAGAAAATCACACCTATTGTCTACCTTATCAATTTCCGTTGTTGGGTTTGAAGAACTTAAACGGGGCTATGCTACAGATGATGATTTTGGAAAGGTAATTTCAGCATTCATTTCCGGTGTAGGCACCGAGTAATCAGGGTATAGCTTGCACGATGGGTACTTATTCTTTAATATGATGTTGTGTCTAGAGTTGTACACGAGTTGATCCGAGTCAAGCTTGGCACAGCTCGACTCGACTCGGCCACTAGCTGACCCCAACTCGAACTTGGCTCGGTCCTCGAGCCTAATTGGCCAGCTCGAGTCGGTTTAGTTAGCAGCTCGGGCCAGTTCGAGCCGAGTTCGCTTGTGCAGCATGTCCACAAACACATGGACTGCACCTTTAAAATCTCACTGCATGTAAAATAGCAGCAGCAGTTTTACAGGTATTTCATCAAACACCTTGTAGGCACCTTGCAGCAACATCAAAATTAAGAAAAAACGTATTTGTTTCTTATACATACCTTCCCTGCCACCAGTCAACACTTCGTTGAGTCATTTCGTCAAACACTTGGGAAGCAACATCAATATCAAAGTAAACAAGTCACTGAACTAATTCGATTTAAGTTCGATTCGAGATGGGGTTCAATCCGAGTCGAATCGAGCTCGGCCGAGCTCCAACTCGGTTCGAAATTTTTTTCGAGCTCAAAAAATCAACTCGAGTTAGCTCGAACTCAGTTTCAAACCGAGTCGAATAAGCTTTTTCAAGTCAAGTCGAGTGAGCTAACCGAGCTAAATCGGTTCGTGTGCAGCCCTAGTTGTGTCTTCCTAAGAGTCCCTTACGAGAGCTTGTTATACGAGAGTTTCATTAAGGTGGCCTAGGTGGTCACTTTGGTATCGATAAAATGACAGCCCTAGTCGAGGACCGTTTCCATTAGCCAAGTCTGAAGAAAGACATTGTAATGTAGGACAATTAACCACTTGCTCAAAAAGCTCGAACTGTTAGAGCATGGCGAATTAATCTCTTTATCTCATAACCCAAGCCCCACATCTCATGGGTTTAGGACCTCGGCCGAACCCCCTTTGTGGGCCCCAAATCACATGGGCCGCCAACCCCGAGTGTGTCCCCGCATCCCATGGGCTACCCCACTCGAGCCTGGTGTGAAATGCGCATTAATCACCCCCGTTGAGAAGTCTCGAACACGAGACCTCCCCCGTGGGCCCCAAATCACATGGGTCACCCACTCCGAGTGTGCCTTTGCATCCCATAGGCGACCCCACTCGAGCCCAGTGTGAAAATGCCCCTGCATTAATCACCCCCAGTGAGAAGTCTCGAACACGAGACATCTCGCTCTGATACCAATTTGATGCAGGACAATTAACCACTTGCTCTAAAAGCTCAAACTGTTAGAGCATGACAAATTAATCCCTTTATCTCATAGTTCAGGCCCCACATCTCATGGGCTAGGACCTCAGTCGAACCCCCTTTGTGGGCCCCAAATCAAGTGGGCCGCTCACCCCGAGTATGTCCCCGCATCTCACGAGCTAACCCACTCGAGCCTGGTGTGAAATGTGCATTAATCACCTTTGGTGAGGAGTCTCGAACATGAGACCTCCCCCGTGGGCCCCGAATCACACAGGTCACCCACCCCGAGTGTACCCCTGATCCCACATGTGACCCCACTCGAGCCCCATGTGAAAATGCCCCTGCATTAATCACCCCCGATGAGGAGTCTCGAACACGAGACCTCCTGCTCTGATACCAATTTGATGCAGGACAATTAATCATTTACTCTAAAAGCTCGAACTATTAGAATATAGCGAATTAATCCCTTTATCTTATAACCCAGGCCCCACATCTCATGGGTTTAGGACCTCGGCCAAACCCCCTTTATGGGCCCCAAATCACATGGGCCACCCGCCCCGAGTGTGTCCCCGCATCCCATGGGCTACCCCACTCGAGCCCGGTGTGAAATGCACATTAATCACCCCTGGTGAGGAGTATCGAACACGAGACCTCCCCCATATACCCCAAATCACAAGGGTCACCCACCCCGAGTGTGCTCCTGCATCCCACATGTGACCCCACTTGAGCCCAGTGTGAGAATGCCCCTACATTACATTGGGATAGTTATTTGTCAATGACAAGCGTGCTAGCTGGGTAAAGACAGCAAGTAGAATACTTGTCTTCATACGCCATTACCTTTGCTAGATGCTCCATAGGAAGACATCAGCATGGATTTCGTCTTGAGATTACCTAAGACTCAATGTGGCTATGACTCTATTTACGTTGTGGTTGACAGGTTTTCGAAGACAACTCATTTCATCCCTTTTAAAAAGACATCTGATGCCATGCACTTCGCCAATGTTTTCTTTAAAGAGGCGGTTCATCTACATGGTGTTCCCAAAATTATTGTATCTAATCGTAATGTCAAGTTTATGAGCTACTTCTGACACACCTTATGGTCTAAGATGGGAACTAAGTTGAAATTCTCAAGTGCTTATCATTCGCAAACGAATGAATAAACTAAAATCGTAAACCATAGCCTTGGGATTACGATATCAGCTCATGGGACATCGTGTTACCACAAGCTGAGTTCGCTTATAAGAGGTCTGTAAACTGCACTACAGGACTCTCCTTTCGAAATTGGAAACGGAATGCAACCCCAACAACCCATCGATTTAGTCTCACTTCCTAGTGCGATTCAATCGAGCCAGGGCGTTGAAGCTTTTGCATAGCAAGTTAAGGAGATACATGACGAAGTTAGGCGAAAATCACACTTAGTAATGAAAATTACAAGGGACATGCAAATGTTCAACTTAAGCTTGAGTGGTTTCCAACAGACTCTTATACAAAGCTCCACTCCAAAAAGGCAGGTCCTTACCACATTTTTAAGAAGCTAGGTGATAATGGATACCTAATCGAGTTGCCACCTGAAATGAAAATCAGCCCCATTTTTAATGTGGAAGACATTACAGATTATCTAGGACATCACGCAAACAAGAGCACGGAAGAGTGGGCTGTCCAAATACCTGAGGTACCACGCCAGCTCGAAGAAATCATTGAGGACGTGTTGGATGATCAGATACTTTCCACATGCCAAGGGGGGTATCAGAAGTTTCTTATCAAATGGAAGGGCTGACCAAGGTCTGACAGCACATGGATTTCAGCATATGATTTCAAGCGCATCAACCCAGAACTCTATGAGGAGTACATTGCCATCAACTCGACGAAGCTGAGTTTTTTTCAAGTTGGGGGGAATTGATGCAATTGTTTCACATCCTATATGTGCATGCTCTGCACGTGTGTACAAGAAAAGGACCACCTTCCTTTTTTAGCCCATCATTATCTTCCTTTTTCTTTCAAATCTCTAAATTAGGAAATTTCATCTTTCCTTCATATCTTTATTTTAGGCAGGGAATAATTTTAGATATTTTCTTATCTAAGTATCTTCCTATTTTAGACATTTTCTTAATTAGAATGCTTTGTTATTTAGGTGCGTTCTTATTTTCGCAGATTTTTAGATTATATAGCCATTATTACAGATTGTAAGGTCTGATTATAAATAGGGCCTATGGCCTATGGAATAAGACAACTTGATTAATATTCTCTTTATGAAATTCTCTTATTTTCTCTACAGTGGATGTTGAAGGGAGGAGGAGTGGTCTCTAGTTCAAGACTAGAGGATTGTTGAGCTTTCTCACATTCTTGCATTTGTAATCTCTAGCATTTGGCTAGAGGATTGTTGGGTTTTTTCCCGCAATCTCTTTCTTTTCTTATTGATCCATTTGCTTCCCCATCCAGGTTTGCATTACTCCTCTTTCCAAAAATCAGATTGTTGGCTTGTAACCAAATTACAGTTAATTGAAAACACAGCTCACATCCATGTAACTTTCCTGTAAGATTTGCCTGCAACTTACAGGTTGAAAGTGACTTACAGGTAAGTTTCCCCCCCCCAAACACCACCTATAAGTAAGTCACTTACATCTTACAGAAGTTTCAGGCATTCAAACAACCCTTTAGATGATGATGATTTTCTCTCATTGCTTGTTCAATGTTTTATAGCATTTTTTTTGCCAAGGGCAATCAATAGTATGGCTACCACTTGGATGGTCTAGATTCACAATGTACATACATGCGTACAGTGGTGAGTAGCAGTAAACCAAGAAATAAAAGCTCCTCACAAAAATGTATTTCTTCTCCTCAAACGCTTAAAATTATACACGTGATGATATGTGTTAGGATAACCACTAAAATATTCAAACAATCAAACCACCAAGAATGTAATAGAAAGACATTCAAGATATAAAAACGGCTTTTCAGTATACAATTCTAAAATACAGATTGGAGAACTTAGAAGGATACTGTCGTACCACTTACAATAATTAATATGTTCGTTTGCTTTAGCGAGAAATGCATGTGTTTTCCTCCATTTCAAGACTACAATAACCCAACTTAAAATCCAAACTAAAAAATCGACAATAAATATGCCCGGAATCAGCATACATTCAAATATCTCCTTCGAATAAATTCACCAAAAAAAAAAAAAAACAAAAGCAAAACAAAACTGCGGTGCAAAAACCCAAACAGAAGCTGCGAAAGCACTGAAAAAAAAAAATCGATAATCACTCTCTCTGTCACTAGAGCTTGACTGTAAGGAAACAAGAACATGAACTCCCCGGAAAAATAATCACGAGTAATAAACAAGAGAGAGAGAAATCGAGGGCTGACCTCCTCCTTAGATCCAGTGCCGTAGAAGGCAGCGACCGTGGCGTCGAGGAGGGGGACGTCGATCGGCTGGCTCAAATCCCTCAGCTTCTCTGCCGCCATCGAATCAAGAGATCGACACACACACAGAGAGAGAGAGAGAGAGAGCGCGGGAATTCAGGGTGTAAGCTTCCAATCAAGCTCGAATCAAAACCCTAGTAAATGTACGGATAGGATTACAGATGGAAGTGAGCGAGAAAAACCCTAGTTTTCCTTGTCTTCTGGAGAGAGAGAGAGAGAGAGAGAGAGAGAGAGAGAGAAGAACAGATAGACTTTGAAGCGGTTTTGGGACTTTTCCCCCCCTTTTTTTCCCTCTCTCTCTCTCTTATATATTGCTGTTGTTGCGTTTGCCTTTCCTGCTCTTTCTACCTCACCCTCTCTCGCTCTCCGCTAGCGAAGTATTAGGTTTGCGAGTCCCACACGCATGATCTCCTTGCATACTTCACACGCGGCACGCATGCCAACCAAGCTCATATATTGCACATCTCATCCGTTCAAACACTGGGCCCCACATTAGCTATACATCAGAAGATGATACAGTCACCAACTTTTCAGGAGGCACATGTCTCTGTTGAAATTTTTTCTAAACCGTCATTTATTTTCGTGTCAGCGTGGACCGTGATGATCTTGCGACTCGTCACTTGCACGGTGGTCCCATCTTTTGCAGGGTTTGGATGAGATCAACACGTGTTATATTCCGTGTGGAGAGAAGCGCGTGCGGAGAGCGTGCGTGTGGGCTACCGAACCACAAAACGTTGGAGGGTTGAAATCTCGGGAGTACTCGAACGGAGCAGAGATTGGCAGAAATAAGAGGGCAACGGAAAAGGAAATAGGTCGGGGTTTTGGACTAAATTGCAAAATTAACACTGTATGTAGAAGGATTGCAGACCATCATGTGCGTTTACACCATTCCTAAGGTGGTGGTAACTGGTCCACACTAATGACATGTTTTCCATCGACACAGGCTTCTCAGTCGCGGGCACAATTATCTACGGTTCACTTTCCAAAATTGACACCGATCGGATGATCTTAACCGTTCATAATGGCAATTATATTCATTCAATGATGTAACACTTTGACAGTATGGATTTGAGTGGATATTTGGCGTATGTTCTGTGGATAAGTTGACAAGGTTTAGCCTATCGTGGCAAAAGCATACTGGAGTCTTTTTCCGTCTGCTTCGAAGCGAGCAGCGTTCAATGTTCATTGACGTGAGGTTTTGCTTGAATGCATCCCGACTTATTCTATTAAGATTAGTTGGATCTCTATCAGTTGGAATTGGGTTTATTTCAATAATCTAAACCGTTCATTTGAGAAAACTCCCCTTGGATGGGATACTCCTCTATAGATTTTCAGATTGAATATTTCAACCCTTTGATTAAACAAACGTTACGATTACCGTTCATTATTTGGAGCAAAATGGCCAAATTACTGAACGGTTGAAATAATCCGATTTTTGGAATATATTTGTTTTATTTCCGCCATCAAAAGTGAGGAGCGTCATATAAAATATAAACGGTCAGGATCATTGAAAGAATTTTCAATGGCCCAGATTCAAAGGCGAGAGTCTCGGGACGTATTCGAGCAAACCTCCAGGGGTGTTTTCGTCATTTTAAGGAAGCGTTTTTTTCAAGCATCAGAGAGCGGCAATAAAGGAGAAACAAAATGACACTCGACCCAAGGATACAAATAGTATCCTAGAGTTTCAGTTCGTTCAAATAGAGTCATTGGTTCAATGATCATGACCGTTGATTCATGGGCCATGGATCAAACTCCCCAATTGGAATATCTCATAGATCCAATCTTGCCATTTAAGTTGAGTGTACCATTGTTCTATGTCTTTTCTTAACCACCTATTTTCTGGCCACTGATGGGACGGTAATAAAATTTTCACTGAGATTTTAGGGCCATGCTCTATCCAGTGGATGGTCAATCAAATGAACGGTTTGGATTACGGATCTATGGACCCAGGTACATGTATACTCTCGGATCATATTTCTCAACGGAGACTCCTTTGCTAGTTGTGCACCATTTGAACGGTGGTGGTGACTCAACCACGCTGTCAATCTAATGTACAGCTATCCAGGCCGTCCAAATTATGGGCCCCATTGTGGTGAGCAAATACGTAAAAGTACACTGAGCAAGAAGTCCTATCGATCCAATTAATGGCTATTGAATGGATGGTTGTTGAATTAGTGATTGGTCCAAATTTGAAGAAAAATCAGATCTTTTTATTATTATTATTAATATTATTATTTTCCTAGTATTATTTTTGGTTGTTAGCCATCCATGGTTGGGTCAGTTATATGGACGGTCTGGATTTCCGCACAACTAGGCTATTTGGACATACGAAGAGTCGCTACCACTTTTAAAGTGGTGCAGAACTAGCATAGGAGCATTGAGTTCGTAACTCATTGGAGGGATGGAACATGAATTTCGATTTCAAAGATGATACCGTTGTGCTCGAATATCTCGAGGAAGTGATGAACGCGTGTCAACATGGCACACTTGTACAAGACGGTTGATGAAGTTAAGCAGGCCAAGAGTTGCTTTTTTCCTTTTTTTCCCTGTTAGTACACCCACCGGCAGTTATCACTTCACTGTTAGTCACCTCACCTCAGTATTAAAATGAGGAGTCCGGATCCCCTGTTATCAGGTCAACAGAGAATTCCTGATACCCTAATTCTCATTGGTCCACGTCACCACTCATTAAAAAAATAAAAATAATAAAAATCAGCTTCGGACGCCAAACCATTAGGGCAACAGGAATTCTCTGTTAACCTGATAACAAAGGATCCCAACTCTGAAATGAGATATATTGAAATGAGATATCTTTCACTCAGTGTACCACTTAATCACACCAGTTCACACAGAACATTACGCATGTCGAGTTAGCTCTTTAGCTAGCTCGGATGGATTTGGAAAAGCTTGACTCTGATGGACTTGAAAAGGCTCAACTTAACTCGAATTGAAATTGTATTTGAATCGAGTCGAGCCATTTTTTAGGAGCTCAGGATATTTCGAGTCGAGTCCAAGCTAGACCCAACAGAGAATAGCTACAAAACACCTTTATGAGTGAAGAATTGAATCCAGCGTGTGAGCTTATATTCAAATTACAGTTAAGAATACCAGCTATTTGATTAGCATTATGGATTACAATATGAAATGTAAACAGCAAGCTGAAAGTAAAGGATTACACTAAGAAATGTAATTTGCCTGACATGAAAAGTAAATGATTATATTATGAAATGTTAATTGACTAGTAATTAAAAGGATATTTGAAATATAATGTTTGGTTTGATTTGATTGGTATGAGACGAATTCTTCCTGCTGAATTTCTTTGTTATTTATAACCTTGATCCGACTATTTGGATCATTCCTAAGTTTTGACGATTGCTTGATGCTTCCCACATTCTAACAGTTGTTGTAACAATTTAGCACTACACAACCTTTTGGAGACTTCCTTGCCACCTGTCCGAGTACCCACTCCAGGCCTTCTTACTAACTCGATCTCATTCCGCTCGACCCCTCGATCGAGCTTCTAAATGACATTCGTCACTTAATCAAGCTCCTGGATGACCATTGGGCGCTTGATCGAGCTCCTAGATGACCATCGGGCGCTTGATCGAGCTCCTAAATGACCATCGGCCACTTACTCTAGCTCTTGTATGACCATCGGCCCCTTGCTCGAACTCCTGGATGGCTATCAGCTGCTTAGTTGATTGCTTAGTTTGCTTTTGAATTCCTCTCGACTGTTTCTTATCATGTCATCATATTAGTTGTGATTCCGTAAAAAAACAATCCAAACATTCTTAAGGATCTCTAGTTGCAATATCTTTCCATTTCTATAACACACGTCCTTTCCAATTAGGTTTCCCAATAATGGTCAGGAATATTATACAACAAGGATGGGATTTTAAAAACGGACAGATCGAAAACTCATGTGAGCCATACCACACGAAATAGCGGGGATTGAACGCCTGGGGATGACAGAAGTTTTATATTTGACTTATATATGTTTCTATAGTTTATCTTAGTAATAACTCTGAACGGTTTAGATGGCATATAAACATCATGATTAGCTACAGGAAGGTTTCAGCGATGGATGTTATTGTTCCCACTATTTTATCAGTATGGTGTACTAGAGTTTTGGATATGCCTACTTTTAGATTCATGTCCTATTACGGTATTTCAAAATAGATTGACTGAGTGGAGAGGATTTGTCACAAACATCTTCGTGGACCCCACACAATCTCAGGCACAGAGATATCTTTGTGGCCTGGGTCAGAGGCAATCCACTCTCCTTGATATGGCCCAAGCTCAAGCTACGTGGGGCCACTGCGATATATGTATTTTATCCATACTATCCACTCATATTTTCATATTTTTGGCTCATTTAAAACTAAACAAACCTAATGCTCAAGGGGCCCACACCATGAGAAATCATGGGAATTGAATGCTCACGATTAAAAACTTCTCGAGGCCACATAGGTCTGTGTAGTCTTGTGAATAGGTTTAATATTAAATAAACATCACTATGAGCCCTAAGAAGTTTCAATAGTGGTGTGGTTGCCTAGAGTTTTTCATCTACTTCATTTTGTGCCCATGCCTTAAAATGAGCTTAAAAAATGAATGGACAACGTGAATAAAAAATATACACTATGGCGGTCCATGTCTGTTGGGAATATTGCAGAAGCAAACCCAAATTCAATCAAACATGATGAAATCAAATGCAAAGAAAATACAAAGAGAACACACGAATTTTATATGAAAAAACCATATTGGGAAAAAAACCATAGCATAAAGCGATAAGTAATCTACTATGAAATGATATTACAAGAGAAAGAATTTACAACGATGAGAACCCTTTCAAATATCCCAAAACCCTAGCTGTTTCTCTGTAGAACCCTTATGAATATCTTAACAGTCACTTAGCATAGTTCAATCCCGATTACACCCGATATTTGTACTATCACAATTGGAATTAAAAACAAATCATGCACTTATGCAATTCCTCGCGTGTCGTTGATTAATCGACCCGATCGATGGACATCGATCGAGCCATACTTGATCAATCGAAGATGCATGTTTGATCAATCGAAGATGCATGTTTGATCAATCGAACATGCTAAAATAGTCCAAAGAGATTGAGATATTTTTTGAATTATTTTCGATTGATCAACCTAAGGGTTCAATTGAATGATCATGGTCCAACGCGCACAGAGAGCAATTTGTATAATCTCAAGGATCGATCGATCGAGCATGGTTGTCGATCGATCAATGTTCCCTTTTTCTGCATATATTAAAGACATCCATTCAACAATCTCCACCATGGATTCAATCTTCATGCTATAATGCTCCACTATGTCATAATCATCTCTAACTGCCTTCCATCATAGCTTCATCGTTGCTTCTCATGCATACTCTGTCTTTATTAAGCCTTCGTCAAGCCCATATAAGTACGAAATTTAAACTTCTCTACAGGAACTACATTTGTGAGCATGTCCACTGGATTGATTCTTTTATGGATCTTCTCAAGAATCACATCACCTTCCTTAAGCACCCGTCGAATAAAATGATGATGAATATCAGTATGTTTAATACGTGAGTGATAAACTGAGTTTCTAGCCAAATTGATTGTGATTTCACTATCACATTTTATTAGTATGGCCTCATGCTGAATCCCAAACTAATATATCATTCTTCTCAACTAAACACCTTCTTTGAAAGCTTTTATCACCACCATAAATTCGAGTTCGCTTGTGGAAAGAGCTACCATAGAATGAAGCTTTGACATTTAATTGATCACACCACCTACCAGAACAAACGAGTATCTAGAAGTCGACCTTCTATTATCCATATTACCCGCATAATCAGCATCCACATAACCTATTAACTTGTCCTTTGACTTGTCAAATGTCAAGATGTAGTACACGGTACCTCAAATATACTGAAGTAGCCATTTCACTACTTTTTCAGTGTTGCTTATCGGGGTTAGCCATGGATCTGCTCATAACACCCACAATGTGTAAAATATCTAGTCTCGTAGAGACCATGATGTGCATCAAATTGTCAACAACACTTAAATAGGGCACACGAGACATTACTTGTTTTTCTTCATCTGTAATAGAACATTGTTCTTAAGAAAAGCCTAAAGTGAGTAGCATGGGGTGTGTTAACCAATTTCATCATGTCCATACCGAACTTGACTAATACTCGTGGACGCTGGATCCCGAGTGGGGGGATCAGCTCGCTTTCCATGTGTTGCCTCTCTCGAGGGCTTTTTTTTTTTTGGTGTGGTTAGTAGTGACTAGAGTCACTACTAACCAATTGTTTTGATCCTACAATCGGTTAGACCTTGTATAAATGCTTAAGATTGAGAACTCGAAGATCCTTAATCTTAAGATGAGTCTTGAGTTTGTATTCCAGAGATTTTGAGTAAGGGACCACGGTTACAGGGAGGGAAGGTGTTAGGCACCCGCTCTGCCCGTACAAATGTAAGATCTCTACTTCACAAGATCTGACTAATTTTTGAGGAATAAAATTAATTCTTGTGCACAAAAGATGTAATATAATGCAATGATAATGATGGCTAATTGATGCAAAATTTTGATGAGTATGATCTGATTATATCAGCAAGCCGCAAAAAGCATATGATGTATTTGAGAAGCAAGGGGGTTGAGAAGGGAATAAGTATTGCATAATGCTAATGCTTAGGCTTAGATGAAACTAATTGAAGCATGAATGGTTGGATGAATGACAGTGTCGCAAAGGCTACATTGAGTGGCTGATATTAGGATTTAGGTGGCTCAGGAGACTCAGATTCTAGCTAGGCTAGACTAGACAAGGGTTGGACTCTCTCTCTCTCTCTCTCTCTCTCTCTCTCTCTCTCTCTCTCTCACTCTCACTCTCCTTGGTGGAGAGATGGCTAGATGTAGTGGAGGCTTTCTAAATGCCTTCTTGACGGGAGTGGATGCTTCTTAATGGGAGTGAATGCTTGAAATGAGAAAGGGAGGGGCTATTTATAGCCTCTAAGCCCAGTTTTCTTATAATTCCTGCAAAGTCCATGGGGGAACGGTGGTTAAAGAATTAAGATTGGAGATTACCACATGGCATCATCTCATGGGTTAAATGAGGTGTTAAAGGACTCCACATGCTTGAGGGACGCCACCCCAAAGAGGGGGAGTGCCATGTGGCTGGAGGCAATATAGTTGCCGTCAATCCCCACTTGGACTCCTTACTTTAGCAGGCAAGCTCCCTCACTCATGTGGATACTCTGTTGTGAAGGACACTGCGTTGAGATTTTACATGGTACTCCGATTGGGCTAGATTTTGAGCTTTGGTTTAAGCCTAATTATGGGCTTACCTAGGTGAGTTGGCTGGGTTGTTGGATTGGGCAGGCTGAACAAATGAGTTAACTTAGCGAGTTGACCAAGTGAGTTGACTCAAGGCTTATGATTAAGTTAACTAGGTTAGTTGGGTTGACTCAGTTGAATGGGCTTACTGGGTTGAGTTTAAGATTGGGGTTCCTAGGGTCGGGGTTTTAGTTAACCATCCATCAGTTCAAACTCAATCAGCTTATCGGCCTGGGGTGGGGTGTCTACAGATGTCCTTCTCTGGCAGAGGTTGTGCAACCAAATGCTAAAGCCAATGGACATCCAACCTCTCAGACCCATAACTTAGTATTCATTCCATTTCGTTAGGTCTTGCAGTCCTTCTGATTGAATTTCGGCGACCCGCGACCTGTAAGTAACACTTGCGATCATCCCTAAGTTCTACCCTAAACCCGAACCGATTCGACCCGAAACCTATGCCTTTACGACCGCATCGTCGTCGCGGTTCCAACGCCACGTCTCATGCACCAATCCGAGGTGTAGATCAAAAGATGCACCCTGCGCCATATTTGGGCCATTGATCATGATGTGGGACCCACCTGGTGCTTGTGCACGTTTTCCTAGGTGGACCCACCCTAGTTTTATCATTTCCTATGAGAGCTACCTATAGCCCAACCTACCTAGCCTAGCAATCATGGATTTTTCTTCTAAAAAATAATAATTTCTCTCTCTATCCCATGTGTCATGATGAATTTTCTTCCCAAGACCCATGTGTATCTTATAAACCCATGATTACTTTGCGACAACTCCCCATCTCTCTCTTTCTCCCCCATTTGCAAGAGAACTTGGGACGTCCCTCTCTTATCGAACTTTCCAAGCCCTTCTTCCCTTAATCCCCCTCAATCTAGCCCTCTAAAACATATCTCCTCCATTAAAACAATTCCATTGGAGTTAAAGAACCTAAGGCTAGAAGAAGAAGGAAGATCTTAGAGGTGGGTGTGCTCCTAGGCTAGTTTTCTTGATTTTTCTTTCATTTATTCTTGTATTTCATTCTTGGAAGCTTATTGGACCCACCAATCAATGGTGGAGGTCCTCCTTGACTTCGTAGGTGTGGCCAATGGCTCACCTTGTGCATGCATGAGCCATGATGGGGTCATTCTCTATGGACCCCATCATGATGATTTTCCTTGATCCATAGTTTGATTAGGTCATCTAGACCCTAGATCCATGGTGGGGATGGTATCCTCACCTCGGATTTTTGATTTGTAGGGCCATGCATGTATAGATCCATGCATGTATATATCTTGATGAAATATTATGATATGTGGTTGTGATTGATGGAGAAGGACTCAATATTGGCGGAGCCCTTCTCCTATGGCCGTGATCATCTCTCCCTTTCTCTATTATTATTTCCCTGATGTGTTTGGCCACCTGGTGTGCCTAGGACGTCCAGACCGTCCAACAAGGTGGGACACCCTTGCTGTCCGTTTTCTGGACGTTGGGTGTCCCACTTGCTGTCCTTTTGTGACATGCAAGGAGACTTGATGTGGTGTCTTGGTCTGGGGATTTGTGGGGCCCACTAAGGTAGGCCACATCATGGTTTATTTGGGGTATTTCCCTTTGTCCAGCAAGTTATGGACTGATATGTCTAGCAATATGTTGCTATCTAGATATTTCTGGGCTATTTTCTGGGCCATTGATTGCTAGTTTTTGGTATGGGATTTAGCCTTGCATGTAACCTATTTTTTTTCTCCCTAGTGAGGGGTGTTTCTTGGAGGTGTGGACCTCGCCTTGATGCATGATGGGAGCCACCTCCATTCCTCCCTGATTGGGACATCCATGGAGCAGGCCCAAGCGGTGGGATGGTCCAAGTCTTTGGACCGTCCAGTCACCCTGTATGAAGGGGAAACACACTTATCAGCTTGATCTTTGGGGATGGTGGGCCACTTTTGTGGACCCCACCTTGCTTTACATTTAGGGGTGCCTGTTGACCACCCATTTTCAGGCAAGCCTGGGCCCACTTCACTGGGTGTACCGTGCAGGGACAACAATAATTTCTAGTAGTATTTTTATTTCTAAAACCTTGTTGTCCATTTCTATAATTCCTGTTTGTATGAACCTATGGCTTTTTTCCTTACCAATCTTGAGGGCCACCTTGCTGGGACCCATCTCAGGTGCATGTGGGCCATCAGATCAGCACATTTTTTAGGGGTTATTATGCTGGGCCTGCAGCCCACTTGCTGGATGTTCCAGCTGGGCTGACGTCCAGCAGGTGGTTGGCCACTCTTTCCCCCCATGCGGACCACTTTGATAA
The DNA here is from genome assembly GCF_029962835.1 of Magnolia sinica. Lineage (NCBI taxonomy): Eukaryota > Viridiplantae > Streptophyta > Magnoliopsida > Magnoliales > Magnoliaceae > Magnolia > Magnolia sinica. Next base: position 47,288,314 of record NC_080584.1, on the reverse strand, counting down.
TGTGTTTTATCCATGTCGTCCCCCTTTTCTGTGGCCCACTTGGACATGGTCCACCTCCCCTGGTAGACGTCCACAAGTGGGGCCCACCTTAGGTGTTTGAAGGGCCAGTCGTCCAGCCCATTGGGACCGCCCAGACCGTCCAGGCCATTTCGGAATATTGCTGGACTTACAGTCCAGCAACAAGCCCACTTGATTTATGTGTCGTATACACACCTTTCATCTGGTGGGGCCCACTGTGATTACTGCTGGCCATCATGAAATCACTGTTCACTCAGTTTTACCATCTGCTGGACCTCAGCAAGCCCAGGAAGTTGGGTGGGCTGAATGTCTAGCAAGGCCTTAAGAAAATTCTGCATGTAGCTGAATATTGTGAAGACGTGAGGCCCATCAAATTGAGAGAATTGTGTACACACACCATGCTTATATTTTCTGACATTTTTGGGCTTAATTAGTGCCTTGTGAGGCCCGCTTTTGGGTTGGGCTGATTATTGAGGACCATGACAGTCCAGATTTTTGGACGTCCAGCGGGCCCAAATAGCATTGGACGTCCAGTCTTGAGCCTAGTTTTGTGAATGGGCTGTTTTCACATTGTGCTGGACTTTGTAGGCTGAAATGTTATATGTAATTGGACCCTTGTTGCCCATTTATCTTGCCTAGTCTTGGGCTGAATTGTAGGGCCCATTTTGCCAAATCTTGGATATGCCTTATGTATTTGGGCTTATGGGCTGCCCATGAGGCCCATCATAATGCATGAATTCGGTGGCCATTGTACTTGGGCCATAGTGTGCCCCATTGGGCCCATGTTGATGTATATAGCCTTTGGGTCGTTTCTTGAGGCCCATCATGTGGTATGAGATGTTATGGGTTGCTGCCCATTTTCTTTTCATAGTTGTATCCGGGCCTTGGGCCTTGTTTTAACTAGATTCCTTGGTGGGCTACCTTCTAGGGGACAATGGTGGTTAAATGTCCACATTGTGAACCTATCTAGGCCCCATGCTAGGCTCATTCTCATTTATTGGGCCCATAGTATTGCTTACCTAGACTTTGTGGGCTACCCCAAACCGTTGGGTCCCCACTATTAGTTACGCATCTTTCATACTATGTAGAATCGTCTAAGTACCTAGACCCGACCTTGTTAAAAGGAGAGTACAACATCAACGCATGTCATACTTAGTTTATCTTCATTCCCATGTGCATCATATATGTGCTTGGTTGGGGAGTGATTGATCATGGTATGTGCCATGGGCAGATTGTTTATGGGACTCCCTAAGTGATGGAGTTGCCCCACAGCGCGCTGTATGCATAGGACTAATGCATAGATGATTGGTATGATTCATGCATCCCGCATTTGCATGGCACGATTATTATTTACCCTAGCATCATCAGGGTCATAGCCTCCACAGGCACATCGTGGATGGCCAGATTTGGACACCGAAAATGCTTGGTTCTAGCACTGTGGGCACGTAGGATGTCCTTGGGTGAAAGTCGCAGAACCTTTGTGGTACCAAGAGATGCTCTAACGTCAAGACCGAGTGAAAACATGAGCGCCGATGCCGATACCATTAGGCCTCGTCTCCCACTGTGTTGTGGTCGGTTGGAAGGGGGTGTGGCCTTACCCACCCAAGTGAGAGGGCTGTAAGCTAGGTTGAGTTTGACCAGCTCGCAAATGGGTCTGCTACCGATGTGTCGAGTAGGTGTTGGCTGACTACAGGCGGGTAGTGAGGTCTCTTATGCTCGCTAGGCTGCGGGGCTAGGGAGGCGGCAGTTAGTGTGGAGTGTATTTGACCCCGTTGATTTCTCAGAGAGGAACTGTACTGTATATGGACTTGATATGAGGACTGGCATGATCGCATTGCATATTGCATATAACATTTGGCTATATAGGCCCCGCATCACATAGCCTTGGTATGACTAATGGTATTCCTAACTTGCATTGCATAGCCTTGTTACGGCTGGTGGTATTCATGGTCTTGCTAGCATATTCCGCATACTCTAATATTGCATACTTGGCACCTGTCCTGCACACACTTACACCACCCTGTAAGCTTTCTATAAGCTTATGCACGATTGATGCGTGCAGGTGACGCTAGGCAGTAGCTGAGCAGGAGCAGGAGCATGCCGCGGAGTTTCTTGTAGAATTTTGTTATAGCTATTGTACCTTTCCCTTTATGCGCCATGTATTATAAAGTTTTTATTCCTAGTGGATTTTGTGATGATGTTCCTGTGGTTATTATTTGTGGGTTATGAGCTTGGTTATGCTGATTATAAAACAGACTTATGTTATAGAAATCCTCCTTGTAGGATCCTAGGATCGGAACTTCCTTATGGGGAACTTACTATGTCAAATTGGACTTAATCAAGTTTCCCAAGCATTAACGCCTAGGTATGTGCGGGTGACCCCACCCTCTAAGTTTTTTATAAGCTTATGCATGATTGATGCGTGCAGGTGACGCTAGGCATTAGCTGAGCAGGAGCAGGAGCATACCGTGGAGCATTTAGAGTTTTATTATAGCCATTGTATCTTTCCCTTTTTGCGCCTTGCATTGTAAAAGTTTTTATTCCTAGTGGATTTTGTGATGATGTTCCTGTGGTTATTATTTGTGGGTTGTAATCTTGGTTGTGCTGATTATGAAATAGACTTATGTTATAGAAATCCTCCTTGTAGGATCCTAGGATCGGAACTTCCTTATGGGGAACTTACTATGTCAAATTGGACTTAATCAAGTTTCCCAAGCATTAACGCCTAGGTATGTGCGGGTGACCTTTTCCATACAATCTTTTTCTTTTTTGATACTTATATTACAATGTCTTTTTTGTAGTTTATATGATTTCTTCTAACCAATCTTAACCTATCATCTTTTCTTAGCATCAGCATTTGATATGATGAAGTTAACACTAGGATTTAGTCCAATCGTACTTTCATGTGTATTCGGATTCGATAATCTCCAGGGAAACCACGAGACATCGGATCTTATTTGATTTTGTGTTAGTGTTTATATGTTTAGCACACATGGATTGTCAAATTTTGTAAGACAAAAGTGTTTCAAGTAAGAATCATGACTATGTGTTTTAAGTATGAAATCACAACTACTCTACATGCCTGAAGATCAACTCAAGATTGAGATCGGCTTATGATCAACTCAAGATCAGCATGTTGTCTCAAGTAGTTGTTGCCCGATTTCAAAACAAGATTAAGTCAAAGTTCAAGACAAGTAGTCCAATGTATTTGCTAAAACATAGCTGGTATAACCTTAGAAAACCTTAGGTTAGGATCTTTCAAAAATTCATTAACTTTAGGTTTTTAATAATGTTTTATCTTTGGAGTTCGGCCAACCTAACTTCTGGTTTGGCCAGCCTAACTTCCTCGGCTAACCTAACTTCAAGTTCGGGCAAAATAACAAATTTTGTTGAAAATTCGACTAGCCTAAGTTTTGGTTCGGCTAGCCTAACTAGAAATTCGGATAGCCCGAGTGAGTTCGAGTCAAATTTCAGCAATATAATTCTGTGAAATTCACGGTATTCGACCAAACGATTGGAAAATCCGACTAGCTGAATTGTGATGCTCGACCAGCCGAATTTGACCTCGGGCAAGCCGAATTTTGGATAAATCTTATCCCATGCAATCCAATAACCGTTGGAACAAATTCGGTGGAATTTAACCAGCTGAAGATATTCTTAGGCTATCCGAATTTCCAATATATTTGGCTATAAATAAAAGCCTTCTCTTATTCTAAATCACAACGAAAAATCACTCTGAACCTTTTGCAAGTGAGAGAGAAGCTCGAGTCCTCGACAAACTAATAACATGGTATTTATAATTTATTTTTGGCTTATTCAATTCCATTTCTCAAAGATCATTTCAATCTTATTCTAAAGAATATTCTATACTCCTTTTTGGGATCTAAGAGAATTGAATAAAATAGCATTTGAGTTTTTCATTTCTAAAAATCTTTAGAACCCTATGCTCTTTCTTTTGAGTGAATACTGCCTCCTTTACATTCAAGAAAGAAGTTCATCTACTACAAGTTTCTACTGCGTCTTCGAATCTACGTTTGAAGATAAGTACGCTATTTACTTTATTTCATTTAGGTTTGTCTAAGATAGCCTGTAAAAATCTCAGTGGGTTGATTTGTGATAGCCTATGCAAATCACGAAGGAGGTTTTTACTTGTGATAACCCGTGAAAATCACAAAAGGGGTTTTATTGTGGTGAGCCCGTGAAAATCACAGGGAGCTATATTAGGTTGTTAAGGTGAACCTATGAAAACCTTGTTATAGTGAAAGCCAAAATTACGAGGGTAGTAATTTTGGAGTAGGTGTGGTTGTTTTAAGCACTAAAACACTATAACTCCTTATGCCTTGTGGTGAATGTTTATTTCCTTTTTGGTGGCGGATATTATTTAATTCTTATGGTGAATGTTGTAATTATTTTATATTCTCTTACTAGTTTAAAAGATTGATTTTTAAGACATTCGTGAAATAAAGTTGTCTTGCCTAATATTTTAGGTGAAGGTTGTCTACGAATTATTTGGAATCAAGGTTTCAATACTTAGGCAATTGAGAATCTATATTCTTTTCATATTCCGCATTTATTTCGATTATTTGTCATTGTCCTATTCACTCCCCCTCTAGGAATTGATAGCTCTCCTTTTCATTTTACGCCAGCTCCCGCTTGGAGATATGGAAGATCTCTTAGTGCCTCGGAAGTCTGGTGCTTTTGATTCTGAAAATATTTTTGTAATTTTAAAGTCACCCCACTATAGGGAGTGTTACTCGGTGGGGGGTTTTTATTGTAATATGATTTCAATGTGTCCATCTTATTTGGTTGTATCCTCCGGAGATGCCTATGGGACTTTAAGTGAGTCAATTTTTATTGAAAACATGCAAGAGGTTGACACATATTCTGGTTATGATGGGGATTGTGGATTTTTTACTTTATTTCTTGGGTTTTGGTTGTCGTAATCAGGACTGAGATCTGTTGGGGATGGTTCATTTCTTGCAAGTATGATTAACGGTTGTGATCAAGAGTTCGATTTATTAATGATGATTGATTGGTTTCATCATCACACAGGGTAATCAGACTTGATTTTTATTTTTATTTTGCTAATCTGGATCGTTGGTTGTGGTCAACTCTACCCTTATTATTGATGGTGCAGATATGTCTGTCGTTGGTGGTCAGGATTCTTATTTACGACTAATTGAGTCCACCATCCCGCACGTTGGCAGTCAAGGTTCCGATCCATGACCGATCGAGTCCGTCATCCCGCACATTGGCGATCAAGATTCCAATCCACCACCAATCGAGTCTATCATCTCGTGCATTGGCGATTAAGATTCTAATCCATGACCGATTGAGTCCATCGTCTCACGCGTTGGTGGGGATTTGAAAATGTTTTTAGCATTTTTGTAAAATGATCCGGTTCATCGGATCACGAGTTGACAACCGCATACGATGTCGGTTTTTATTAGATATATTTTTGTAATTTTTTAAAATGATCCGGTCCATCAGATCATAAATCAATGGTCGCGATTAATATCCATTTTTATTGGAATTGTTTTTGTGAATTTTAAAAGATGATCTGGTCCATCGTATCGCAAATCGATGGTCGCGATTGATGTCGATTTTTATTAGAAATATTTTTTTTCAAATTTTATTAAAGATGATCCGGTCTATTGAATCGTGAATCAACGATCAGATAGATTTTGATTTTTATAGGAAATATTGTTGTGATTTTTGAAAGATGAACTAGTCCATCGAATCGAGAATTAACAGTGGTGATCAATGTCAGTTGTTATTAGAAATATGTTTGAGATTTTTGAAAATGATCCAGTCCATCGAATCACAAATCGAATGGTTGCGATGAATGCCAATTTTTATTGGAAATAATTTTTAAAAATGATATGGTCCATTGGATCGTAAATCGATGATCGCGATCGCGATCAATGTCGGCTTTTATTAGAAATATTTTTGTGATTTTCGAAAGATGATCTGATCCATTTGGATCATGAATCAATGGTCGTGTTGATGCTAGTTTCTATTTTAAAAAGATTAGAATTTTCGAAATGCCTGGGATTTTCCTTCTTTCACTTACTCTGTAAGTGATAAAATGATTAATGCACACTTTAGTTGTTAAATTTTGCATAGTCAAAACAACCTGACAAGAGATCTGCAAGTCTGGTTCAAGATTAAGAGAAGATCAGGCTCAAGTCTAGTACATTCTCAAGAGAAGATCAAGCTAAAAAGCAACTAATATTCAAGTACAAGATCAAGCTTGAAAGTCAAGATGAAGTCCGTGATCAAGTTCAAGACAAAGCAGTTCATATATTTCACATATCTCAGGTAGTATAAAACCCTAGAAAGTCCTTAGGTTTAAATGCTTTCAAAATTTATTTAAATTGGGTTTTTACACTTGTGTTTGCTTGGAATTTGACTAGCCTAAGGTTTGGTTCGACTAGTCTGAGTTTTCTCAGCCAGTCCAAGTTCAAGTCGAAGCAAAACTATTTTATGCTTACAAATTCGACTAGTCGAATTTTTTGTTCGACTAGTCGAAGACCGACCTTCGACTAGCCCGAGAAAATTCGGCTCCAAGTCCATCGACTAAATCGTTTCAGATTTTGGGATCTTCGACCAGTCGAAGACCATATTCGACTAGTCAAACAGAGCTCTTCCACTAGTTGAATTAGTCCTCAGACTAGTCGAAGATTAGATAAATCTTATCCCACGTAAATATGAAATCCGTTGAACAGAATATGGTCTGCTCGGGCTAGTTAAAGACTGCATCAGGCCAATTATTATTATCAAAATTCTTCTGTAAGAGAGAAAGAAGCTCCGGTTATTAGCAAGCTATTGAACGGTATTTATAAATTATTTTTATATCTTTTGTTTAATTCCCTTAATCTCAATTTCTTTCATTCTGATTCTAAAGAGAGTGAATACTACTATTCTTTTGAGATTTAAGAGAATTAACTCAAGTAGTCATTAATTTAAACTTAATTAAAATCAATAGAACCCTGGACCTTTTTTATTTAATTGAATATTGAACAATCGATATTCAAGAAAAGCAGTTCTTTGGCTATAGCTTATGAAATGTCTTCTACGGTGAAGATAAGCATACCTTCAATTCTTATTTTGGTTTTTCTGAGATAGCAAGAAAATCTCAGTGTAAGTTTTATCTGAAATAGCCTGAAAATCTTAGTGAGGGGTTTGATTATGATAGCCCGGTAAAATTACAAGTGTATCAAGTTTTAAGGTGACCTTGAGAAAATATTTTTCATAGTGAAAGCCAAGATTGTGTGGAGAGTAATTTTGAGAGTGGAGTAGGTGTGGCTATTTTAGAACAGTTGTTGAAACACCGAACCACTATATTTCTCTATGTTATGTGGTGAATATTTTTATCTTTTATGTAGCGAATGGTTGTATTTACATTGCAATTGAAGTGGTGAATGATTGTAATATTTATTTTTATTTACTCTTGCAAAGTTTGAGATTTTGATTTTAAAAGTATTCGTGAAATAAGGTTGTCCTTCCTAAACTTTTAGGTGAAAGTTGTCGTACGAATCATTTGAAATCATCGTTTCAATACTTGGGCAATTGAGATCTCTGATTTATTTATTATTCAACACTTTATTCGATTATTTGGTATAGTTCTATTCACCCCCCACCCCCTTAGGAGTTTTTAAGCTCTCATTTTCATGCTCTTTCTAATTTTTTCTCAATTTCTCATGATATATTGGATATTGAATTAAAATTCAAAATTTTCCACCATATCCCTCGTTTACTCTCTTTCTCTCCTCCATCACTTCAAACTATGCAAGATTCCCTAGAGGAGGTCATCCTAAGGTCTCTCTTTTCCCAATGGGAGAGGGCTAGGCCAAGTCCTTTCACAAAAGGGGGACTGTGTAGTAAGTTGGCTACTGCTTGTCTCCCCTTTACTGTAGCACCCCGTACTTTTCAGTACTCCGGTGTTACCTTATAATCTTAATAGTATATATGTGTGTTGGAACACATATAACATGCACTATACTCCAACACTTGCTAATCCATAAAATCCACCATCCATTGGATCTACATCATACGTAGGATGACCATTAAATGATTGCACAAACTGTAACACCCCGTTCTTTTTAGTACTCGAGTGTTATAACGGAAGCCTAATCTAGTATATACAACAATCAAGCCTTGCTAGACAATTGAATTGCACATTATTTATCGAGTCACCAGAGAAACCTAATTTAGGATTTTAATAACCTTGCTAGACAATTGAATTGCATGTTATTTATCGCAGGCTTTAGACCACACGATCCACTAATTGTTCAACTCATACCATGATCATTAAAAATCCAACCATACGATTATAAGGTCAATCATAGGTTTAGATTATGCATATGTTCAACTGCAAGATCGACCATCTAATCATTCATTGTGGATCACGGAACGTCTTGATCAACTCACTAGCACTAAAGTCCATTTAGATGGGTCTTAAGGGTTCGAATCATTGAGATCACCATTGATTTCCACATGAGTAGTCTCTGAGGCCACTATTGTATAAAGTAGACTTGATTCTATCATTTGTCTCAGTTTTTGAAGCACTAGCCAGCTGACCCACCAATTTATCATGTTCCAGATAACCTAATGATACATCAGCTCCCGAACCATACTACATAGCTAATCTACCGTTGATCAGTTGCTTAGAACAACCCAGGTGTTGTTAGGAACTTATAAATCTATAGATGACTGACCATAGTGAAGTCTGACCATTGAGAGTGATCTGCAAATTGAATCATCTGTTTGTTGATTTTCAAAAAGTTGTTAGTCAATAATGTGAGACCCTGGATTGCAAGACCCACCTTTCATTGGGCCGTAACCTTGATGCAATGAATTACCATCTAATTGAATGATCTAGCCATCGAATTATAAATATTAATGTCAAAGCTTTATTAAAAGAGTAATAAGGGTGTTAGGTGTGTCGTGGGTTAGAATTTGACCGTTGGATCGACAGAAATCCCTAATTAAGACTCAAGATTTAAATATGGCCCACTTGAGCTTTAGATCAGCCCCATTCTTGGGCTCATGGCCTTACATAGGCCAATAATCGAATGGTCGGTATGGATTTCATCGAAATAGTATGTGGACCCCATAGTGCACAGGGTGTGTACCACAGTGAGTGTGCACCTGTGGTGCACTGGACGACACAGCATGGTCAAACCGGCTTGACCCGAAAATTCCAAAGAAGGAAACTACTTCCTTCCCTTTTTATTTCCCGCCGCAGCCATTTAAAACGGACTGCTTCCATTTGAGTGAGATGGGGCCCACCTCCACTGCCTAGACGGATGATTTGAACCGTCCATCATGACGAGACGCCAAAACTGACAAAAAACATGTTGATCGTGCAAATCCTTGCACACGTGCGTGTTCACAGTGACAGGTGCAAGTGGGCTTGCGTACGGGTGGAGTTGTGTTTCTAGCCCTCCCAAGATCACCCTACTGTTATTAATGTAGGCCACCTTAGGCTGATCCAAACCATCCATCGGATTCAGGTAATGGGCCCGGCCAAAATCCGATTGATCTCACGGATTTTCCTACATGTGTGGGCACATGATTCTCGGCCCAAACAGGACCTGCACGCAGGTGGAAATTTTTGAAAACTGAAATTGTTTTTATTGCCATGTTGGCAATCCGCGTGACACCATTTCCTCCAATCTCAGTCGTCCATACGATAAAATCTCAGCTACCTAAATCCCTGGTTTAGGGCCTTCACTTGTAGCATAACCAAAACCGCGGTCGATTTTGCATTACCGGTTGCAGGCAAAGGACGTTGCAAAGCAATGCGACCCAAGCCCTTTTTTTACAATCCAATAGTTTATGATTGTTAAAGGGACCCTATAAAAGAGCTAGGGATCGAGTGCAGCAGGGTTCCTCACCGGTTCTAGTAGGTTTGCACGAAAACTAGTCACTGTTTTCCTAGTTCGAACCAATTGATTTAATCCCACTTGAGCTTCAATTTAAAGCTTCCCCAAGCTCCCAAGGACTGAGCCAAACCACCCAGAAGAGAGGAGATCGAAGGAGGGGCCCTGGATTCAAAGATGCTATGATCGACCGACCATCTTCCATATCGAACTTGCACCATCGTTGGTGCTTGTGAGGTTGCGAATTTTAGATCTAAAACCATCGATGTGTAGCCCTTGTGACCGCCATCCAATGAAGAGAAGTAAGAAAGAAAAAAAGAGGGAGAATAGAGAGAGGGCAAGATCGACTGCACTATATGGCAGCAGCTCGAAATGAGCCAAGTTTGGGCCGAGTTCAGGCGAGCCAAGCTAGGTCCGCTAAGTTTGGGCCGTGCCTAAGTCAAGTCCAAATGCAACTGGACTTTCAATAAGTAAGAAGAAGAAGAAGAAATCGACGGTTGAGCTATAGCAGCTCCCTATGTTCCACCGCCAGACCTAACTTAAGTCAGCCGGTGTCTTGACTCGCTAAGCCGACTAGACTCCAAGTTGATCAACGTCCAACCATCATCAACAACCACTGATCTCTGTCTGTCCAAAGGAAGGACGACAGAGGGCATGTAGAAGAAAGGAGAGGAATGAGAGTGCATTGCTGCACTAGCTCAACTCGAGTTGAGTCGTCGACTCACTGGACATCGGGTTGAACAAGCCCTGTCTAAGGCCAGGCATTGCCGGACGGCCAACAGAGAAGGAAGAAAGGGAAGGGAAGTAGAGAGAGAGAGAGAGAGCAATAGCGAAGAAGAGAGTAGAGAAGGAAAGAAGAAATGAGAGAGGATGAGAGATGCACATAAATCAACTAGGTCCAACCGAGTTGACTCAGTTGCCACCTAACTAGCACCAACCTGGCCATGACTCAGTGGCTTTTCCTCAGGGTGAATCTAATTCCTCCACACCCTAACCAAGTTAGCTCCTCAGGTAAACTCCTTATGTGATCCATTATTCTAAATGTGTAAGGTATAGGTGATTAACTCAGTGGCGTACGGAGCTTAGGTAGAATCAATCTAATTGGGTCCATTTGGGCAGCAGTGTTTGGTGAACCATCACAAGCTAAATCCCTAAACGAGTGCAATCGGGAATCAAGCCTATCACCACCTTGTGACAACTTCAAGTATAATAAGATGGTTCCCCAATGGCCCATTACTTAGGAATTATTAAGGTTGATTAGTTGCCTAATTTGATTCCTTATATATTATGTCTTCATCTAGACAGGTAGCTCCCATTCAAAGTTGACTTCAATCAACTGCCTTACTCCAATTAGAAGGGGAGCAAGTATGATTCAATCTTAAGAAGCACACACATTCACCTTCTAAGAACAATGCCATTAGGAGGAACAACTCCCAAGGTGGACTTTTTTCCTTAAGCTTTCCATTTCCAAATTAGTTTAAGTAATAGTCTTTATTAGAATCATAATTGTTATCTCATAGCATGTGATCTCTTACACTAGTTATGAATTCTTAAGACATGATTTATATTTGATTTATAGTTGCTAGTTATGAACTGTGATTGCATGCGATAGTTACTTACATGATAACTCTCATTTTAATCGATAGTTCACATTATGACCTATTGTGATTATTATGCTTAACATATGTCTGCCATGCTACAACTATATACTTTCACATGAATTTTTGTAAGTCACTTATGGATCTATATTCACTACACCTACTAGTGAGTAATCCCTCTTGTGTATGTGAACCCATACTTAGGATGTAACAAGATGGAGTGTGGTAAGAAATGGACCCTCGATTTGATGGTTATATGGGGCATGAAACACTAATATGCGATTTACCATCCATAGGTCATAAGGCTTGAGTGACTTAGAAATGACCTCTTTAACCGCTCTGATTTAACCTTACCTGACCCCTTTGTTGTCTCGATTTAATGTTCCGAGCACCCTTTTACTGCTGTGATTTAACTTCTATCCCATGTTTTGATGGTTGTCTTGCGTGGCTTCGATGACCTATAATCATGCGATGGTAATCACTACTTATTAAATTTGATTGGCCACTGGTCGACAGGAATCCATTAAACATCTTAAGATGGGAAAATCTCATGAGCTAAGGATGGTGGTCATGGAACACTATACCCGAGCTATCGGCCTACGCTGGGTGACGAGCCCCTATAGTGACCCTTGAGTTACTTAAATTGACTGATTGTAATTGGAATAATAATGGTTTGGCTAATCATGCATTTATAGTATACTGGCGATGATGGGTGGTTAATTTTGGACGTTGTAGCACGTGCCCCTTAGGATTAGTGGGATATCTTTCGCTAGCTCCCAGACCATCGACTATAGACCTACGTACGTGATGTACGATGGCTTGGTCATTATGCCATACGTGATGTACGCAAGTGATGTGTTGTACTGGTGACCAGTCATATGCATGGGTGACGAGCCCAAGTCCGACTGGATAAGTATCCCTAGGTCGATGTGCATTCGCGCATCCATGCATTTAAATAAGACTGCATCATGTATTGTTTTGAATGCTTGTTATTTTTAACTATGCTTGGCAAAGGTGGCGGTGTGTAATCTTGAGGGAAATTCACACTAAGTCGGCTGCTCATCCATCGGATATATAACCGTATAGGTAGCACAGTTGGTTTAAAAGCTGTTCATGTCCAGATTGATATAAAGCAGGATGCAATTATTAGAGATGCATGGCTGTATCTACCAAGAGAAGCTGCGTGATCTTGTAGCTTAAGTTTATATGCATTTTATTAATTCTCATGTGTAAATTGTAATTTTTGTATTTGCTATTATGAGAGACATTGGTTTGTATAAGTCATTATGGGTAGCCGCTTGTATATTCTGAATGTGAATGCAAAATTTTCTTTATAATTGATTTGTCCATCTTCCACTAAACTGCTAACTTTGAAAGAAAAAGAAAAGAAAAAAAACCTGAATTTGACTATCTTTAAAGGTTAACACTTGGGTTTTTGGAGAACGGGTCATGTACTCGGGTTCCAAAAACTTGGGGCGTTACACAAACCTATTTGAAGAATTGATTGTTATAAATGATAGTTGGATACATTCCAATAATCATAAGACCCTAAATCTGAAAATCTAACCATTGGATTGTCCAGATCAATGATTGATTGTCAAAATATACGTTGTCTTTCACTCTCAAGAATCTGATCCACCGTTCATTAACTTCTAAACTAAGTAGCGAGCAATACACAACTAAGATTTTAAGAATTAACTAATTAGACTTTAATTCCAATATTAATCACTTTCTGGACAGTCATTAGACCCTATAACCCTTTGGATTGATGTTATATAGACATAGAAGAAATTCTATTATTAGATTGTTTAGAACTCCTTTTTATCACACAAACCAAGTTGTGTGGCTCACTTGAGATATGAATTTGCCCCATCCTTAGACTGATATTTTCTTAGTAGTTACAGAAGTCAAATGGACCGAGTAGATTCTTCAATACATCATAGTGGACCCCACCTTGTGTGTTGTGCATACACAACACAAGTACACCCGTAGAGCAGTGGATTAAAAACCTGGTCAAATCGGGTTTGACCGACCTGAGCCCGTAGAGGAAAAACTCTTCTTCTATATCCATTTTCCACTAGCATCTATTTAAAACTAGACAATATCTAAGCGAGAGGTGGTGTGCCACGTGTATTATCGTTTTCGGATGATCTGACATTTTTGGATGATCTGAACCATCTATCAGATGCGAAATTAGATTCTAATGAAAACCCTATAAGTGTTACATGAGGATGTGCGTGTTCGAATGCACAAGTGCTAGTGTAAGAAGACTTGCTAGGAAAAATACCGAAAATGGAAAGTCCATTTCTCCTTGCTGCGCTAACGATCCAAGTGGATGCCTGTAACACCTCATACTTTTTAGTACCCGAGTGTTATGATTGTAGTTCAAGTTAACAACTTGTGTGAAGGTACACACCCAACATATGATATTCACTAGCAATTGATAATTCAAAATCCGCCCATTTCAAACTATTGATTCTTAGGATGGATAATCACGTCTTCTTGAAACTAGACCGTAAGTATAAAATTTGAGTCATAGATCACTAGATCCACCATTCATCAGGGTCTAACTTGAAGGTCTACCACCTGATAATCACACTTGGACCATCAAACCATGAATTCAACTATGGATCTTCATTTAGACAAATCCTAGGACCCTTAGGACCGCTGCGAGAAATCTAAATCCTTAAATCAAATGATTTGTCCATTAATTTTAAAGATAGACCATCGCACCTTAGTGGAATCAATGCCAAACCTCAAAAGGCCTAATTATGGGAATTCGATCACGACGAAATTTCACATAATGCTCTAATAGAACAATCGAACTGTACATCGTCAGTTTTAGGACCCAACTCAAAAGATCTACCGTTCATTAGGTCCATGACTCAATGTGAGATGATGTAACACATAATTACATGACTTAGCCACCAGATGGTGAAAGTAGCCATTAAAAAAATAATCTATCCATATTAGCTTGGAGACATTTGAAAGCATTGGTGATCAGATTGGGCAAGGATTCGATCGTTAATTATCAGTAATCGTCAATGAAGCAATAAAATCCCCGTCGTATGGCCAACTGAGCTTTAGAACTACATCATCCTTAGACTGATAACCCTAATAGGAGATGTAAAAGCGGTTGAATGGAGTGGATATCACTCATGAACATTAATGTGGACCTCACCTTATCTGTTGTCCACAAAGCTTGCGTGCACATGTAGCACAACAAACTTTCAACACGGTTAAATCGTGTTGACCCATAGATTTTATGAAAAGAAGGATTTCTCCTCTCTTTTCCACCCAGCGACAGCTCGAATGGATGAAGTCCCTTTGGGTTCGATCGTGGCCCACCATCGTGGGCTTTTTTGTTGATCTGAACCGTCCATCAAATCTGCTCGATGGATCTAACCAAAATGACATGGATTTCACACGTAGTTGCGAGTGTGTACGCACACAAGCATTGGCTCAATAGGAGATGTGCATACGAATGTTTCTGAGAACAGAAACCATTTTTTTGTAGCTGGCAATGCACGTGCCTGCTCATCCTTAAATCTTACCTGCTCATGTAAATATATCCCAACCCTCCATTCTTACCTTAGCTCTAGGGTTTCCTCTGTTATCATTTGGATTGTTTTCAACGTCGCAAGTGACTCCGAACCCATCAAGTTTGGAGGAATGCTTGGATGATCGGTGGGTCCCACAATGATCCAAGGACCAATCTAGACCATTCAGGTACCTCAGCACGAAGAATGGCCCACTCAATTAAAACCCACCATGATCGATGGATATCTTCCTCAAGTGACAGGGAAAACCCATCTCCCTTAAAGTGGACCCTATCTTTCGATCAGGGTTGTTCATTTGTTAGACCATAATGAAGTCCCATTGCAACATCAGATTCCAGCCATGCAAGCTTGATTTGGTTACATTGTCTCAAAACATCACGGATTAAACAAGTAAAACTATAACTAATCCTTCGATTAGTTAAGATCCGAACCCTCTAGAAAATAATTAAAATACCCTATAAATGAGGCTACCTTTTAGGGCAACCCTTTCTAAAAATAGGAAGTTTTAGAGAGAGGAAAGGAGCGTCGTTCTTCCCTGCCGCATCGAGAGTTGACTCGGTTCGAGTCGCTACATGTTCGGGTGAGTCTAGATCCACTCCCATTCAGCTGAGGAGGAGGGAAAGAAGGAAAGGAGATCAAGAAGCAAACGAAGTAGAAGGAAGAAGAAAGAGGAAGAGCAACGAAAGAAGGGGAGACCCGCTGACTCGTTATGACCGGTCGAGTTGAACAAGTCAGCTGTGGATCTTGTCGGTCCGAGTTTTTCTGAATTGGGGCTGACTCGAGTCCAGGCCTTGTAATTATAATAGAGAGGGAGGAGAAGAAGATCGAGATAGAGAGAGAGAGAGAGAGAGAGAGAGAGAGAGAGAGAGAGAGAGAGAGAGAGAGAGAGACGAAGAAGTCTCTCTCCGCTACCGGTTCCCACAGCCAAGCCGGTGACTGGCCATCTAACTTAGTCCAAATTTGAGTTTGTTCAGATGCTGGTCCGAGTCTCAACAACACTTAGAGAGCTCTGGATTCTTAGAGAAGAGAGGAAGAAGAGGAGAAACAACAAGAGGGAAAGAATATGAGCATTGCCAAGTTGACTCGGCTGAAACTCGCTGAGTCAAAATGAGTGGAGTCAGGTCTGGTATGGCATCCACTGCTAGACCAACTAGAGAGAAAAAGAAAGAAGCAGAAAAAGGAAGAGAAGGAAAGAGAAGAGAAGAGAAAGGAAGGAAAGTGATGCCATCATCGAGTCGAGCTATTGAGTCGACTAATGCGAGTCAACTTGCCTTCCGAAATTGGATATTTGATTTATCATTAATTGTTATTACTATAATTATTATGATTATTAAACGATTAGCCATTAGTGGACTATTCATGATAATATTAGTTATTGCGAATAAAATTTTAATTACTAAGTATTAGTATTTTATTTATTATTCTAAAATATTATCATTTCCATCGCAATGATTATTATTACCATGTTAGTTAATATTAATTATATTATTATAATAATAATTATTTTGTAGTTACCCATATTATTAATATTTTACTTAATTATACATCAATTATAGTTCAAATCCTAAAATGTAGGCCTACACCAAAACTTTATAACGAAACCTTAAACCTAAGTAATCCAAAATATAGGATATGATCTTAACCATAGATAGGGTGTACACTTAGATCTAACTGTACAATTTGGAAATTCATAATAGGATCTGATCCTAAAGTGTGCGCGCGAATTCCAACAAGCAATGAAAGGTGGACCAGACTTGATTCGGTGAGGGTCACCCTTCAAGCTTTGCAACATCATGATAGATAGCCTTATTCATTTATATTAATTGATTACTTAATATAGTCTTAAGAGGAAATGTTGGTAAATGTTAGTATATACATGAGTAATTATTCACAAATGATTGATGATTGGATTTTTATTCAATTATATGAACATGCTATGGATCTCAAATACCTCGGTCTAGGTTAAGATGAACATTTTATATGTGTAAGTGCTATTGAGATTGTACTTGACTTGTTTTACTACTTGTAATGGCTTGATGATGTTTTTGGATGTAACGCCCTGAAATTCGGGGGTCGAGCATAACTCAGCTCCCGAGTTCCAAAACATCACTTATGCAACATAATTAATGAATGATGTATGTTGACTGTATTAGCACATAAACATGGGATAGATTAAGCCAAAACGCAGATATGATTCAGGGGTAAGTGAATAAAGCAAGCGGAAGACTTATAGTAAAATATGTGTACAAGTGTAAGTCCCTGAATTACACATACAACCAGATCGTGTAAAAGTGTTATTTATCAAAATTATAAGTACAAGTTACATCATTTCAGTTCCCAAAATAATCATCCCATAGATCCCGCGCAACAGACCGAGGCTCGCTAGAACCCGTCTGAAAACTGCATATAGGAGAAGGCAGCCTCGTCGTCATCCAGCTCCCGCTCTGCCTCAGACGTCGCATCCACATCTGCAACATCAGGGCCTAAGACAGAGTCTGGTGGGTGTGAAACACCGCCCCAGAAACGTGGGAGTGAGTGATCAACTCAGTGGAACAATAAGGCACTGGTTAACATGCTATCAGTTCAATCAAACAGAATGATAAAGCAGAACACTTAAATAAAGCCTAAGTACTCTTATTAATGCAGGTATGAATGCAATATGATGCGTGCCCTCACGCGTACACCCTCAGCGTCTTCATCTTACGTTACGCATGACATCGCCTCAAAGTGCGCCACATCTACAAAGCACATGCAAATGCGGTGCATGGATATGATTACCAAGTTGTTATTAGTCCAATTCATACAGCAGGATTGGGAAGCTAAGATACCTTCCTCATATCACCATCCAACAGTGATCCATACTAGGGTCGTCAATCCTAGACATCTCATACGATCATATAGTTGAGGTCGTAGCAAAGGGCTCGTCACCAATCAATGCACGCCTTTCATGCTCTTAATACCACAGATCGGCTCGTCACCTCCTTGCGGTATCCAGGTATGCTCGAGGTCACTACAAAGGGTTCGTCACCAATCAATGTAGGCCGACAGCACGAATATAGTGTCCCATACCACCATAATCGGCTCACGAGTTTAGTTGCTCACTGGTCACTACGGGAGGCTCGTCACCCCAGCGTAGGCCGACAGCTCGACCACGGTGTCCCATACCACCATGTCCGGCTCATGAGTCTTAGCGGATCAGGTACCATGGTTATTAGGATTTCACTGGTAAGTTCGGTACCCTAGATTCAAGCAGTAGCGTCCATACATGGTTAACATACACTGGACAATCGGGTTAGTTGACGAACTCGACTAGCGTGGCCAAACCACTGCCGCCAACTCTAATACCAAACCACTGCCGCCAACTCTAATACGACTCGGGTTCGTCTAATGCGTCTCACGTGGCGAAAGCAATCTCAACCACGACCAAAGGGTCAATTACCGATTTCCTGGACTAAGGCATAGTCCCAAACATCCTACACTACGACAGATATTCATATGGAATGTAAAACAGTAATGGAACAACCACTCAAATCATGGTGCATACACATCTGAAGAATATCAATTTAACATAAATGTAAGCATAGGAATGCTTGAATTTAAATAACTTGGAATGTAAATGCATAAGGGAAATCATGCGCATCCATAGAAGTATTGAGAATCACTTCTCAACGCCTGCATTTAGTGTAATCAGTTACACGTAGATCATTCATGCATTTCTACAAACACTTAGCATCCATGGAACAACATACATGACGCATGTTGAAATACGTGCACTTAGACAATTCCTTCTTCCAAGGAGTTGTCATACATGCATCTAGCATACATACATGACCAAAAATCATGGCAAACATAGGTGCGTATTTTATACGTATACGGTACTTTATAAATACACAAATCTCAATATAGCACATGCATATCAGGAAAGCAATGTAAACATAACATTTGACATGTGAAATCTCATCCATAACAAGAATAAATCACTAACTGGGATTGAAAGCCTTGAAAACCATAACCTATACACTTAAAGTCCGCACCTTAAGCGAAGAAAGAATAGCCGAACTGATTTAGACGAGTTGTCTTCGTCAACGGCGCAAGAATACCCTAAAATAAGGATAGAAATGAGATACAACAACACCAAGTGTAATCTAAGCTCTAACACAGGTTAGGGTTAGGTTAACTTACCCCAAAAGAACTCAGAATCGTCAGAGGAACGATTCAAAGTAAAGGTTCAAAGGTGAAGAAGAACAAGGAAGAATCAAGATGATTCACCAACCAATCTCTCTCACTAACTCTCTCTTTTCCACTCTCTTTCCAAGCTAGGGTTAGAGAAAATTCGTATGGAAATGAGAACTAGGGTTTAAGGACTATATATAGGCCTTAAAATGATGGAAATAACCCCAGGGTCAAGGTATACTTAGGTTATAACCAAAGTACGCCTTTCTCGATCCAACGAAGCACTTCTGGTGGGCCTATAACCACGAAAGGTCGGACTTAAGCTCACTGACCATGGATCTAGGTCAGCTGAGTTTTCGTATTGATCGCTCTTCAGATCGGCCGTGGCGGACCACACTCAATTCAACGGTCACGGAAACTCGATCAGTCCACAAGCACTAGGATATGCCGGGGCCAACCTCCTGATTCGAGGGTGAAATTGGGTCAGAATCCAACGGTCAGAATGCTTAAAATCGTCGCCAACCCCACACGACTCAGATTTCATAAAAAGCTTATTAAATTCCAACCGTTCTCACACTCTTCACTCCGAACTCAACCAAATCGACCCAGAACATCAGATCGACTTGATTTTTGAGGTGAAGACCAAGCCCAACTCAGTGACCGCAACAGCCTAAGATCATCGCCATCGGACTTTCGACGCGCGGTCTAGGTCCGATCCAGATCTTCCAAAAATTCCCAGAACAACTGGATTTAGCGATGGATCCCAGATTTCAGAGTAACGTAGCGCTCACTAATCTACACGTTTAGAGCCATGCAGATACAATTTAAAGTGATTGATGCGAATTTCACAAGCAATCAAGTAGAGCGCTAATTACCCCAAAAACAACTACTTAAGGAAAGATTAGCACAAAAATTCCAAGGTCGTTACATTGGAGGTCCTTGAACTAGTGGCCACTTTGTCTAATAGATTAAATGGAATGTTTATTATGGATTTACCATCCAGTAGATCATTTGGGCCTATGTGGCTTTTGGGGAATAATCCCTTCTTATCGCATCACTGAATGGAATTTTTGCCCCTTGTGGCTTTGATGGAATAATAGACCTATGTGGCTTTGATGGACTATTTACATATAACCTTGTGATAGTAAATTCTACTCATTGAGCTATGATTGGCCACTTGTTGAAGAGGTCACCTTCAAAACGTCCTATTTTTTAGATTCTCATGAGTTGAGGATGGTGATATGGGATATTATGCCAAGTTGTTGGCCTATGCTGGGTGACGAACCCTCATAGTGACCTTTAAGCTTTCGTAAATTGACTGGTTGTAATTGGAATAATAATAGATATGCGAATCATACATTTTGTAGCATGCGGACTTTATCGGGTGGTCAATATAAGATGTGGGGTTTTCTTAGGTCACAATAGACCGTATTGTAAAGTACTTTACCAAGTGATCCTAAGTTATCGTCGCGTGCATTCGACTACCATGGGTTGTCTTTTTCATATGGACTTTTCTGAGCACCTAGTTTTCCTTGGGTGTATTGAGGAGTATTTTTCTAGGAGGCTAGATCACCTTGGGTGTCCTCATTGCATGGTCTTTTTAGGGTAACTTGTGCCCCTTGGATGTACCTTGAGTACTTTTTGGGTGGCTAGTTCTCCTTGGGTGACCTTTTGCTAGCTGGATGTGCATCCCCAAGTCTGTGAGCATATGCATGCATTCACGCATTTAAACAAGAATATCTTGTAAAATTTATTTAATATTTGTGTATTTGATGAACTCTGCTTTATTATTATAATAATCATTACAAAATGTCCATTATAAACTGTTCCTGCTAACTATGCTTAATTATCATGGTGCTTGATAATTCTTGGGGGTTATACCTCATGGGATAGCCATTGACACTATCAAACCTGTAAGTGCTTATAATTAAAGCACATATTAATTTGTCAAATTTTGTAGTTTGGTTATGATCGCCAGCTCGACTAAAGACAAGCTATCAACTCGATCAAGTACCTATAAAGAAGTTTAACATCTTAAAGCAAGATCAAAGCAATGGTTCGAAGTTCAGCACACTTTGTATGAGTCAACCTACAGGTGGTATAAACCTAGTTGGACCATAGGTTAGGTGTATTTCACTAATGCATATTTTGAATCATATTTTATGGTAAATATACACTAGTTAGGCCAGCCCAACGTCCGGTTCCGCCAGCTTAACTATTTGGATCAACCATGCAAAATTTGGACAAAATTCAGATCACAAAAGATCTTCTTTTGTGGTAGGTTTGACCAGCCCAAGGTGAGGTTCGGCCAGCCGAACCTAACTTTGACCAGCCCAAGGTGGTTCGGTCAAGTTTCTAGCAATGGAGCGATTTCAGAATCCAAACCAGTTAGGCCAGGCGAACTTAAGCTTAGGCTAGCCGAACTGGGCGTTGGCTAGCCGAACTTGGGCTTAGCTAGCCGAAGATTTGAAAGATCTTATCCCGCGATTTTCAGATTCTGATTGGATCGTAATTTTTAAAGTTCGGCCAGCCGAATTGAATCTCGGGCCGGCCGAACTATGCATATCCTTGGCTATAAATAGAGGCTTTCTCTTACATTTTAAATCACAAAAATTTATATACTTTTACTATGTTGTAAAGAAAGATCTCTCAAGCCTCCTTACGTTATTTATGTTGTAATTCATATTTTATTTTTAGCTTATTCTATTCTCCTTTTTAAAGTTAGTTTTAATTGTTTTGATAAGAGTAATCGTTACTCTACTTTAAAAAGACGGAGAATCGAATCTGTAGTAATAGGATTTCATTTATTTCATTGAAAATCTATTAGATCTCTTTACAACTTTTTGGGTCAAACTTATATATCAGCTTCATCAATATCCCAAGAAGAAGATCATTGCACTCAAACTATAACTACGACTTCGACTCGCCAAATCGAAGATAAGTACTATTTATTTTTTATTATTTCAGTTTGGGTTTTTTTAAGATAGCCCAAAAATCTTAGTGGGTTTGTTTGTAGTGAACCCATAAAATCACAAAGCGGGTTTGCTTGTGGTGACCCCATAAAATCACAAAGTGGGTTTGATTGCGATAGTCATGAAAATCGCGATAATTGTATAAGGTTGTTAAGGTGACCTTAAAAAACCTTGAAATAGTGAAAAGCCAAAATTGCAAGGGTAGTAATTTTGGGAGTGGAGTAGGTTGCATTGAGGCACCGAAACACTATAACTCTTTTGTGTATTGTGGTGATTGGATTTGATTATTTGTGCTATTGTGCTTTTCTTATTTTTGTCATTAGTTTGAGTTTTTGATTTCTAAGACATCGTGACATAAGGTTGTCCTACCTAAATATTTTAGTTGAAAGGTTGTCTTACGAACTATTTGGTATCAAGGATTCAATACTTTACAATATTATATTTAATTAATTCATTATTCCACATTGTATCAAATTATTTGGTATTGTCCTATTCACCCCCCTCTAGGACATCTATAGCTCGTCCTTTCAAAACTATATTCAGTGGGTGCAGGATACGTGGATGATGTATGGGTTGACTCTGGTGAGAAGCATGGAGAGATTGATGATTATGCAGCTCTAATTTCTATTTTACTTGCATTATTTAGTTATTTCAATTCTTAGTCTTGAGATGCTGGGTTTGTATAAGCCTTCGGGCAACCACTTGAATACATTAATATGTACATTTGAACTTTCCTTTATGCTTGATTTATTTATCTTCCGCTAAACTGTCAACTCTGATAAAGAAAAAAATGTACAAGAAATTTGGGCTATCTTTAAATGTTAACACTTGGGCTTTTGGAAAACTAGTAGTGTACTTGGGTTTCGGGAACCGAGGTGTTACATTGCCTCTCCTTGCATCTTTACCCCCCATCGTGTTTAATCCTAGCTATGCAATGTACCAATTTGTTTTAGGGTTTCTTTCCGCAGCAAAGTGAGAGGTTGAAAGCAATCTTTTCCGATTCGGGTGTTGGCACGATCCCAACCACTCAACTGTTTCTAAAACCCATCTTGATGAATCCCAAATGTTAAACCTAGGGCGTAGGAACCCCTTTCACATTTGGTTAGAAATCTCATGCGAGCACTTGTTGGCGCGAGAACTTAAGTGCGAAATGAGAAAATCTCACACACCACTGAGAATTTGAGATTTTCCATCCACAAAGTGGGTCCCACAAGTTTCCTAGTACCAATCCAGTCCATCCATGATCATTGAATTAGAAGATTAATGATATATCATAATTTGCCATTATTAACCAGCTCTTCTTCTTCCTTTGGCAAGAAAAGAAAACCCACTATTTCTATTTGGGCCCCATTTGTTGATCTTGAGCATTTAATGTGTAGCCCTCGGTGCCAAAAAACTTTCTTAACCATTGTTTGACCTCATACAAACAAATTTATGGATAATTGGCAACAAATATAGATTCTTATGGGAGTTAAAACGTAACTCTATAACTAATCTGTGATTAGTTGTCGGTCCTTCTAGACTTCTAGGAGGGTATAAATAGCTCTCTTTCCCTTTAAGGCAGGCTCTTTTTGAAACCTTATATCTAGAAGAGAGAGAGAGAGAGAGAGAGAGAGAGAGAGAGAGAGAGAGAGAGAGAGAGAGAGAGTTAAGAGAGAGTCGACTCGTTTGAGTCCACACCGAGCTATCGAGTCTTCTCAAGTGAGTTTTGTTTGAGCCATGACTATGTTGGCGTCCAAACAGAGAGAAGGGAAGCAGAAGATGGAAGTTGAAAGAAAGATGTAGGTGAAGAGATTAGGAGCATGGGTCGAGTGGAAGAGAGAGTTGTATGTTGTGGTTCCACACCGACTTGACCCGACTAAGTCACGGGTTGGGTCTGGTGTGTCTGGGCGTGTCCAGTCGAACTTTGTCCTAGTCCAAAGATTGTTGGGCTTCCAAGAGAGAAGAAAAGAAGAGGAAAGAGTAGATGATTAAGCATGTTGCTCGGATACCAGGTCAACTCAGTTTGACCAGAACTAAGTCTAGACTAAGTCAGACCAGTTCTGGGATGATCTCAGTCTCCCTAGCCTTCTAGTCTCACCTGCTAGTGTGCAGCTCTGTCTAGCTTCAAAGGAAAACTTAGTTTGGGTACGAGTTATGCTGGGTTGAGTCCCCATCGATTGCATTAACTCGCTGTCGAGCCAACTTGTCATTGTGCTCTGAGTTGGTAGTGAGAGAGTCGAGATTTGGGATTGTTTCAAACCGGTGTCGGGGTTTAAGTCCACATTATGGGCGATCGATTTCGATCCAGTTTGAGGAGAGTTCGAATCATAAGCTTGGATTTGAGCCAAGTCAAGTTGAGTTGAGTTGACTCACATGTATCAGGTTCGAGTTGATGTCAATCCTGAGGTGTGTACTATTAGTGCATTCATTTTTTTACCTTGGTTTGTCAATCATGTGAGCCGTTGTTGTAAGACCCATCCTCGAGTTCTTGTGTATGCATGTGTATGTAGGTATGCATTTTATTTCTCTTGGTCTCGCGGTCTTACCGGTCGAATCCCAGCGACCTGCGTCCCTCGGATAGTATTTGCAATCATCCTTGAGTCCGGTCACATTGACCCGACTCGGATCAGCCCGAGACCTATGCCATCTTGCTCGCAACGTCATCGCCGTTCCGACGACGTGTCTTGTGCGTCCATCCGATATGTAGATCAAATGTTTTGAATATTTCATTGTATGACCCTTAATCATATGGCCCACTTAGATATGATGCATGAAACCCCACCCTTGGCATAAGTTCTAAGGCACACTACACACACTACACAAAGTTCTATAGAAAACACCATCCACCCCACACACACTACACAAAACCTAACCTAGCCTAAAACATTATTTTCTCCTCCCATAGGCAATCATTGCCTTTTCTTACAAAATAATCATTACCCTTCTCTCTCCCTTTATCTTTCCCTCCTCATTTCTCTCCATGCTAGCAACCTTTCTTTCCAACGTCCCAAAATCTCCAAATTCTCCAGCCCTCAAAGATCCCAAATCCCTCCAATCCCACCATTAAAAACACATCTCAACCATCAAAACCTCTTCCTTGGACCAAGATCTACATGGTGTAAAAGTTTGAGAGTTAGATTGCAAGTGGGTGACTATGTTTTTGCTTATTTCCTCTCTATCCTTTAATCTTATTATTTCTTCATGAATGGATCATATGGGACCCACCAAGCCATGGTGGGGATCCCATTTGATCCCATGGATGTGGCCCTTTGTCCCATCCTACATGCATGTCATGTTCCATGATGGGGTCATTCTCCATGGACCCCATCATGATGTATCTCATGATCTACAACATAATAAGGTCATCTGGACCTTAATATCATATTAGGATGACATCCCAACCATCCATTGTGATTATAGATCATGCATGTGTTAGTTCTATGTTGTATCATGTAAATCAATGAAATGTGTGCTGTGATTGATGAAGGGGAGGGCCTCAATGCGGCAGAGCCCCTCCTCTTGTGGCTGATCCTTTATTTATTTATTTATTTTTTTGTGATGTTAGCATTCTGATCATGCATGTGTGGCCCACCTTGTAGACCAACAAAAATCCAGACCATCCATGGGGGTTGGACGTCCATGACGGTCCATCCTTAGACATGTGGCCCCAAAATCCACCTAAATGGGGCACATGCAAGGGGTTTTTGATGGTGGGGAAGGTCTGGATATTTGTGGGGCCCATTGGGGTTGTCCACAAAATGATTTTTAGGGGTTAAATCCCATCTTAAGTGATATCTATATTTAATTTCTTTCAATTACATATTGCTGTCCAAATCTGTCTGGATAGATTTTTGGGCTAACTTGAGGCCAGAATTTGGGGCTTTTGGTGGGGAGTTTTGTACCAAGTGATATATGATTTTTTAAGGTATATGTCTCACCTATAAGCATGCCAAATTTTAACCTTAACTAACCTAATTTGGGTCTCCAAAAGAGCGGGCCAATATGGGTACCTTGCTGGATTTATTGCTGTAATTCCAGCAACATTGCAGTCTGGAAACTTAAAAATATAAAATAATTTCTGATCAGGTGGGCTACTTTGGTGGACCCTACCTTGTACTTTACATATTTGGGATGTAGAAATCAATTTTTTTCAATGTTTAGACCCCCTGGGCCCACCCTATTGGGTGCTCAATCAGGGTCTATCTAGAATTCTGCACTTAGCAAAATTTTTGGACAGATTATATTCCTTAATTTAATTAAATTATTTATGATTATTTAAAAATTTTAAAATTTTTCAGAGGTATGGCCCACCCATGGCAGGACCTACCTGTAAGTTTTCGGGGTCAACGGACCCCTGTACCTCCCGTGGTACAGGCTGGACCGACCCACTTGGCTGGGATGCCCAGGCTAGGGCGTCCAACTATGGCTGGCCGTTCATGCCGATTTGTGGGCCCACCTTGATGTATTTTGTTGTCCCACCATCCATCCAATCTTGGTCCATATGGGACGTGTCCATCTCCCTTAGTAGCTTCCATCTTTTAGACCCATTTGGATAAGTTTTGGGACAATTGCCCAAGCCCATAGGACCATCTACCCTTGGGTCGTCCAGGCCCATTAGACCACTGTTGTACTTCAGTCTAGCAACATGGTCAACCTATTTTATGTGTTTAATTCAGCCCTCCTATTTGTTGGGACCCACGGGGACATATGTTGGCCACCAGGGAACTTATAATTGATTTTTTTTAAAATTATTTATTTGGCTCCAACAGGCCCAGGATATAGGCGGGCTGGAAATTCAGTAATGGGCCCAAACTGGCTGCCCCTAGTGGCCTATTTTGGAGCAGCCTGGCCAACCAGGTTAAGGGTGAATTATGCACATAAGATTGTCCCTTTCTGAGGTGTCCTTGGGCTTCATGTATGTATGATTGGAGGTGCACTTCCATTGGGTTTTATTTTGGAATTGTACTCATAGTTTTGATTGGCCTTGGTAGGCCCAAATCAGCTTGGATCTTTTAAGTTAGGGCCCTTCACCATTTGGGCTTGTATTTCACCACCTATTGTGGTGGGTTGTGGGCCATAAGTGCAAGTAGTTGGGCCCTTGGTTGACCACCAAAATGACCTTGTATATGGGCCAAGTTGTGAGGCCTAACTCACTTTGATAAAGTTATGATATTGTCCATATGGTTGGATTACCGGGCTGCCCATTAGGCCTACCACAATATGTGGGTTTATGATCTTCATGGTTGGGCCCAAACCTTGCCTATGGGCCCACCATATTACTTATGAGTTGGGCTTTATATGTTTGCCCACTAGGCCCATGATTGGTTTAGGCCTTGGGCCTTGATTTGTATTTAGTTAGAGCTGGGCTACTTCTTGGGAACTAGTTGAGGTTGGATGTCCTCCTGGGTGGTCCTAAGGTAGGCCCATGGGTTCTTCTATTGATGGTTAAAGGCCCACCATAAACCATAGGTCATTTATTTGAGGCTCAATATGGATGTATGTGAAGCTTACCTTAACACATGTTGGTCCAAGGCGTCCAATCCTTGGATCGCCTGATCTTAGAGGCACTCTCTGCCTTGGGTTGCTGCTGGACTCATAGTCGAGTAGCAGGCCCACTTGATCTTTTTCATCATGTATACACACCCTCCATCTGGCGGGCCCCCCTATGAGTATTGTTGGCCTTCATAAGATTATTTGACTAATTTCTGGACTTTAGTAGGTCCAGGAATCGAGCAAGCCGAAAGTTTATTTAGGGGCCTTAAATGCACATTATTGTGGTTAAAACTTTAGTTGGCTGTGGGGCCCACCATATTGAGAACTTGTGTACGTGTTATATGCTTATATTTTCTCATAATCTCTGGGCTTAATTATTTCATTCTTTTGGGTCACCTTTAGTGATCATATGAGGATCCCATTTTAGATCAGATTTTTAGGACATCCAGTGGGCCCAGTGTGGGCAGGGACGTCCCAGCTTGGCCCAACCATATATTGGGCCAACTTCCACTATTTTGATGGACTTGTGGGCTGAGATAGGATAGTATTAGGCCCTTGGTTGCCCACTTAAATTGCTAGTTATTGGGTTGATGCAGTGGGGCTCATTTCATCCAAACTTAAACTTATTTTTTGGGCCGTATATTATGTACACGGCTGCCCACCAAGTTTAACTTAATGCATGGATTCTACGGCCATTGGGAATTGAGCCTTGGGCCTTAATTCCCCTCTTGGAGCCTATGTTGTTAAAGGTGGTATTATATCCTTTATCTTATGGCCTATTATGAGGAATATATGTATGTGGCTACTTTTATTTTTATCTTAAATGTAGGCCTTGAGCTTTCTATCCATATAGTTCATGGTTGATATGCCTTTTAGGAAATGGTGGTTAAATGTCCCCATTATAGACATCGGTTGTATTTAAGAGTGATTGGATGCTCATCTTAGACTCTTGCTAGACTCATTTCTATATTACTTAGACCTATAGCTTGTATGCTTAGTCTCATGGCCTACCCCAGGTAAATGGGCCCCTACTAGAAGTTGGATTCCTTATGCATATTGTCTACGTACCCAGTCTTGGTCCCTTCTTGGATAGGAAGAATGTAATATACATTGTATATCGCCATATAGTGTGATTAAATTCATCCTCATGACCCATGTACATCATTGTTTACTTGGTTTACACCGTATGGGTGTGGTCATATTGTGCCTTTGGGCATTGCATGTTACCTTCTCCGAGAGACGTAGTATTCCCTCTTGAGCACGTTGGATGCTTGGAATTGATGCATGGTTGATTGTGTGATTCATGCATCTGATATTGCATAGCATATGGACATTATCGCCCTTGCTTCATCAGGGCTGTAGCCTCCACAGTTACATCGTGGATGGCCATGATTGGACACCGAAAATGTTATCTGAGCATATAGGGTGCATAGGATGCTCATGGATGAAATTTTCAAAACTTCCATGATACTAAAGATCTGATCCAGCGATGTGACCAAGTGGAAATAAGAGCGCACCAAGGCCTTACACCTTTTGGCCGCGACTCTCACTGTCGTGTAGTCGGTTGGAATGGGGTGTGGCCTTACTCATCTGAGGAAAAGAGGGCAATAGCTAGGCCGAGTCTGACTAGCTTGTGAATGGGTCCACTACCGTCAGGCCTTGCTGGTGATTGGCTATTTATAGGTAGGTAGTGAGGTCTCCTACGCTCATTTGGCTGTGCCGATCTTTAAAGCGGCAGTCATCCTGCAGTGTACTAGACCCCGGTAGATTCCAGTAGATTCCTTATGAAGGAAATGTACTGATATGTGGATTAGATATGAGGACTGACATCACTTCGCATTGCATTTGCATCAGCTATATAAGCTTACATTGCATCGCCTTGGCATGGCGTCCGGTACTCATTGCATTATTTAGCCTTAGTATGGCTTGTGCATTTATTGTACTGCCTTAGTATAGTTTCTTACATTCATGGCAGCCTTGGTAAGGCTGGTGGTGTTGGCTTTGATCATGTTTCCTTTCTGTATCCCCTATTATTCTTCTGCGCACCATTGTCACACACTTTTCACCACCATCTAAGCTTTCTATAAGCTTATGTACGATTGATGCATGCAAGAGATCCTAAATTAGCGTCTTAGTAGCATAACTTGGATTAGAGTTGAGCCGAGGATCCCCAGTGTTACAGATCTTCTTCCTTCTTCTTTTGCTATCTAACATATTTCCTTTCTGCTATGTACTTGGAAAAGTTCAAATTTATAGTGGATTTTGTGAGGTGTCCCTTTGTTATTTTTGAGATTTACTTGCTGTGATCTTGGGTATGCTCATATTGGAAATGGTTATACGGTTATGGAAATCCTCCCTGCGGGATCCCAGGATTGAAACCTGCTCAGGAGCTGAGAATGGGGTACTATGGAGGCTTTGCGGCCAGAATCGGCTATCAGGTTCCTTGTGAATCCGGTTACCGAATCTGGGGCATGACAGTTGTGTCCGTAGTCAGTTGAACCATTGGAAAGTGAAGATCAAAGACACAAACGGAGCTGAAACATCAAGGAGCATGTACAGGTAAAAGAGATGCCTTAATGACCTTAACCCTTGACCAAAACAACCCTATAACTTCTAGATGATCTTGTCCCAATTAGGAATATTAATTTGATCATCCCTTAGCCTTAGGAGACCAAGAAAAGATGATAAAGAAGGCTAGAAGAGGTGCGAATCCGCTGTGTAGAAGATTGCCCAAATCAACAGATTCCTGGCCATGTTTGATGGCATCGAGCTGCCATCGAACAACCTTCGATAGCATTGAAGACCTGGCCGATGACATCGATTGAGAGTCGAGAATGTCCAGCAACCAAACTGGATTTATGACTAGAATTCTCGATGGCATTGAGGCCCCTTCTATGGAATTAAAACTTGAGTTTCGATAACATCGAAGACCCTTCGATGTCATCGAAACTTATGTTTCGATGGCATCGAAGTCTCCTCAGTGACATCAATTGAGATTCTGAAATGTCCAGCAAGGTTTTAAGATTTTTTCATTAACTCTCTTAATGGGATCGAAGCCACTTCAACGGAATCGAACATGATTTTCAATGCAATTGAAGATCGTATCAATACAATCGAAATGGGTCCAGAATTGTCCAGCAAGTAAATATGATTTTTGGTTAGAAATCTTGATGGCATCGAGGAGCCCTTCGATGGCATCTAAGGAATCATCGATGGCATTGAAGACCCTTCGATGGCATTGAAAGGACCAAAATCTACCCGTTATTTGACCGTTGAAGCTTGAATTATTTATAAAGACAACTCAGTCCTTGTGCTTTTTGATGAGTTTTTTGGAGCAACCAAAGGTAAGGTGATCCCATAGGCAAATCCCTCACCCTATGACTATATTCCTATGAGTTTCAAGCAATCTCCCTTGAGATTTAAACTCTAATGAGGAATCCAACCTCACCATTAAAGATGTGCTTGAACTCCTCCATTTCCTAGAGTTTAAACTTGAGTAATTTCGGAATATTATTGTCCAGATCTTCTGAGAAACACATCTAGTTGAATCCCGTAGGAAACCAACTACCTATTAGTTGTAGGAGATTCAACCTACTCATATCACGTTGGGCATCTCAAAGGAGCATATTCAACAAGGTGATTAATCGTAGAGCTGAAGCTGTGGCGAAGTTGTACCAATATGATCAGGGGAGCTGATTGAAGCACGGAAGAGCATAAACCACACATCCCACAAGGCGCGACAAGCGGGGCACAATTAGACAGGTGAGTTGTCATATTTCAGAGTCCATTATTGTACTCCTTCCCTATGTAGATTGGAGTGCAAGAGTTTGTATTCAAACTTAAAAAGGGCAAGCTTAACAGGGGGGGGGGGGGGGGTGAATAAAACTATGCCAAATAAAAACTAACTTGCTGAAATAATAAATAAATCAAGAAATAAACTCTCACTAGTATTGAAAAATTGATTCAAACTTAGTTCGTAGGACAACCTACACCCAAAACAAAGTTTAGACAGGACAACTTTATTTCATGAACAATCGTAAGGATCAAGATTTCAAACCAAAGCAAGATCCAATAGAGCTATTTATTACAAGCATTCACCACATTTGCATAAATAAATTATAACCATTCACCTTATATGTAAAAATTAAACATTCACACAAACACCAAGAATTATAGTGGTTCGGTGTGTACATCAACTGTTCTTAAACAGCCACACCTACTCCACTCCCAATAATAAAAAACAACGTGATATTGGCTTTGACTATAAATAAGGTTTTCACAGGGCATGGGATTATTTAGGGGGGAATATCTCTCAATCGATTTTCGTACATTTTTTCAAGGGTATGGGATTATTTATCAGACCACTTGTTCTGATACTCCACAACAGAACGGGGTGCTGAACGAAAAAATTGTCATATTGTTGAAACTGCCAACACCCTGATGACAGTTATGAGTGTTCCTCGTTCTTTTTGGGTGGAAGCAATGTTACATTCTGTCTACTTGATTAACCGGGTGCCAACCAAAGTTTTGAATAGTAAATCTCTTTACTTTGTTCTCACCGGCTTACCTCCTGCATATTCTACATTTTGTGTTTTTGGTTGTATCTATTTTGTTCACCTGGCTTCACGTAAACGTAGCAAACTACTCTAAAATCAGTCAAATGTATATACTTGGGATTTGGGGAAACTCAGAAAGGTTTTTGATGTAGCCTGTAGAACCTTAAAACCTGATACAGTTGTGATTTTAAAGGGCTTATCACAAACAAAAACCTTACGTTGAGATTTTCTGGCTATCTCAAAGAAATCAAAATACAAAGAATAGAAATATACTTATCTTCACCTTGAAGATGTATCTCTTGATGTAGCCTGTGGAACCGCTTCTCTTGTAGTAGAATGATCAATGTCCAGTCACATAAACAAGGGTTCTAGGTTCTAGATTGATTTTAAATTAATTTAAACTAATGGCTACTTGTTTGAATTCCTCGAGGTCTCAAAAAAGAGTAATTACTCTCTTTAGAAAATAAGATTCATGAAAGTGAGATTTATGAATTAAAACAAAAAGCTATTTAAACAAAATTTTAAAATACCATGCAATAGCTTGAAGATAGTGGGGACTTCTCTCTCTCCTGATGAAGGCTTTTACTAACTTGAATTGGTAATTTTGGATTGAGAAAATGCCTCTATTTATACGCTGAAAAGCTGTTGCTTCGACTCGTCTAATGTCTCGTTCGACTCGTCTAAGATCTAACAAAATTTTAAATTTTAGGCGTGATCGGATAAAATCGTTCTTCGACTGGTCAAAGGCCTTGCTCGACTAGTTGAGGGCCCTATTCGAATGGTCGAGCATGGGCTTTGACTAGTTGAGGTTGCCAGATTTTAGTTGCTGGACTTCGAGTCGAGCAACCCTCGACTGGTCGAAAGTCCCTCTTCGACTGGTCGAGAAAGCAACAGAAATATCCGTTTTTTAGATTTTAAACTTGGACTGGTCAAAGATTTTTGTAGACTTCGAGCCACAACTTAGACTAGTTGAGCTAAAGCCTAAAATAGTTGAACTTAAGCCTAACAAAAGTATAAAAGCCTATATAAGTTTGTCTTTTGAAAGCACCAGTTTTTAAGGTCTTTCTAGGGTTTGTTATACTTGAGAAGGCTAAACATTGAAGTTCTTCTTCTTGATTCTTCAATAGAACATTCAGGTGAAGATAAATCTTGATCTTCTACTTGAAGTGCAGCAGAACTTGAACTCATTTAAGCTTGAACTTTCCATCTTGATCTACTTCATGACTTGTACTTCAATAAGGTCTTCATAGTAGATGTTGAACTTGACTAACTTGAGACTTGGACTTTCCATATTGATCCATATTAGATGGACTACCTCATAAGTTGTTTTGCCTAAACAAAATTTGATAAACAAAGGTGTGCTTTATACAATATAGCACTTATAATCTCCCCCTTTGTCAAATTCATGACAAAACACTTAGTACAACAATTACAATAATATCTTGGATTCCATGTTGCTAAATTTGTTGTTACTCCCCCTCAATGTGAGCTTCTCTCTACTTTATATTTTCCCTGTATTATAAATTATAACATTCCAATGCACAACTCAAATTGCCATGTCAATATTTTCCATTCATTCATCATTCACATCATTCACATTCTACTTGTAAACGACTAGTATTCTCTCTCCCTTTTTGTCACAAATTGACAAAGAAAAGCGTAAGCATGTGAACATAATTAAACCATAACTGAATAAGAACTACAATATGCATATAATTATGTCCAAGAAAGGAGTTCTAAAGTTATCAAGGTGCATAAAGAGAGCATAGTTAAACAATTAACAAGCCAAGTACACACATAGGTAAAGTTTATACAACCCAAATCAACTAGAAAATGCATAGAAATCTAGCAATCGGACCCAGAAGAAGATGGAGGAGGTATGGAGGATCAATCTGGTGAAGTCCTTTGGTAATGCGATGAAAATATTTTTGCAAATATTTCATAAAAGCTTTGTGACTTTCAGTTAGAGTATCCTGTGATACCTTCAACTTAACAAATTTCTCTTCTAATGACTTGAGCCAATCATCAACCTGGGAAGGCTGATAGTCAGGATCAGATGCATCATCTGATTCAAGTTCAACAAAAATGTCATCCATGAACGTGTCTTCAGGTAAAGGTGTGTCCTCTTCTTCTACTTCTTCATCCTCATCTCTCTGGCCAGGTAGGTATTCTAGGTTCATCTTATGAATATT
Organism: Magnolia sinica; assembly: GCF_029962835.1. Taxonomy (NCBI): domain Eukaryota; kingdom Viridiplantae; phylum Streptophyta; class Magnoliopsida; order Magnoliales; family Magnoliaceae; genus Magnolia; species Magnolia sinica. Next base: position 47,253,883 of record NC_080584.1, on the reverse strand, counting down.
TGTATTATCAAATGGGAGGACTGCCTCTGGTGCTTTAGTAGGAGGAATGACAACATTGCAATGAATAGCAAGGCTTGTCATGAGATAAGCAAAAGGGATAGACCCATGGCTAGGATGGATACGAAATTGAATAATTAAGTAACATATCAATGAGGGAAGACAGATAGGAATGACAGATACAATCGCATGTAGAACACGAGACATGAAGGGAGTAAGTTCAGACTTATTCCCGAACCGAGGATAGACATTGGATGTGAAAATCCAATGAAGTACTCTATATTTGGGTAGCATCTTATTGGCATGGAGGGCATTTCTTGAACTCCATTCGGCATTAAACCAACATAGTTTACGGGTAATATCCCTACGATCATATTTATTCATTCTATCAGCAATGGTAGAAATGGGTATGCCTTCATCGTTAACATTAATATCCATTAACCCTGAAATAAGATGCCGATCAACAGGGAATGTCCATTCTCTAAAATTAATCGAGAATGTTAGATCATCAAGGGATAACGCACCTATTGAAGCATACATCCCTTGCGCTATAGAGCGGTATGTCGTTTTGCCCCAATTAAGAATGTTTTCCCAACCAACTATAGTAAGGATATGTAAGAGTTGGAATGGAGCAATGTGATCAATGTTCATTGTCCTTTCTATGATAATTTTCCGATTGTGGAGATCCCTAACATGCTCCGAATCTTCTTCGGGAGATCTTAGGGTTCTCACCTTAACTGGAGTCGACCTAGAGGAGGAGCCGCTAGGGCCCTTGTGAGTAGCCTTCCTCTTAGTGCGATGCTCCATTTAGAGAATGTAATAGAGATTATTACAAATAATAGATGGATTTGGCAATGATAAGATTTTTACACAAAACCCACTATAGAAAGGGTGTGAAACTTAAAATAAATCATAAAGGAAAGATTAACTAGCAAATGCGAACCTAAATCTAGAAGGAAATGTGAAATAAACCACTTATAATGAAGAAATGGAGATGGGTTCAACGAGTGGGGCCACGACTAGTCGAGGAAGAAAGGAAAAATGGGGTGAAAAATGTATTTTTCCCTCTTTTAATGAGCAAACCCGTGATCCTTGACCGGTCGAGTATGGTTCTTGACCCGTCGAGGTTCGATTGGTTGAGGATGTGCTCGACCCGTCGAGCGGCTGACAAAAAATCTGATTTTTAAATGTTTTGCATTTTTAAGAATTATAAATATACAGACAATAAAAAAATGCATAAACAATGTGATTTAATTAATTAGAGGTACACATACTAATATCATGTTTTAATTTGGAATATCTATTCTTATTAAGCGGTTTGATCATAATGTTAGCAAGCTGCTTTTCAGTCTGAATATATTATAATGAAATGCTCTTTTCCTCAACTAATTCTCGAATATAATGACATCGAATGTCGATATGTTTCGTACGAAAATGTTAAATAGGATTCTAACATTCTTTTCATCCAGATCAGCTGTGTGCTAGCATTACTAGCTGCAATGTATTCAGCTTTAGCTGTTGAGAGTGATACAGAATTCTATATCTTGCTGAGCTAGGAAACTAAACAATTCCCTACGTAGAAATATTCACCACTGGTAGATTTTCTATTGTCAATGTTTCCTGCCCAATCTGCATCGGTATATCCAGAAAGTTGTATTGTTGTATCATGTGGATACCATAGACTGTAATTAGCAGTACTTACGACATATCTGATTATACGTTTAATAACAATTAGATGTGATTCCTTAGGATCAGACTGATATCTAGCACAGATTCTAATGCTAAAAGAAATATCTGGTCTACTAGTAGTTAAGTATAAAAGACTACCAATCATGCTTCGATATAAACATGAGTATATACTTTTACCTGTTTCATCCTTTAAGAGTTTGAGAGTTGTACTCATAGGAGTATCAAACTTTTTACCGTTCTCGAATCCAATTTTTTTTTTACCAAATTTAAAACATATTTGGTTTGAGAGATGAAAATACTATCTTCCTGTTGTTTTACTCATAATCTAAGAAAGTAATTTAATTCTCCAACCATCCTCATTTCAAATTTAGATTTCATCAGATCTGCAAACTCAATGGACAAGTTAGTGCTTGTAGATCCATAAATAATATTATCAACATAGATCTGTATAATCAATATGTGTTCATTATATTTTTTAACAAATAAAGTTTTATCAACGCTTCTCATCATAAAGTTGTGACTAAGTAAGAATTCAGTCAACTTTTCATACCATGCCCCGAGAGCTTGTTTTAAACCATAAAGTGCCTTTTTAAGATGATATACATGATCTGAAAATTTAGGGTCTTCAAAACCGGTAGGTTATTCAACATATACTTCTTCATATAAATCACCATTTAAAAATACAATTTTTACATCCAGTTGAAATATTTTGAATTTTTTAATGAATGATGTATGTTGACTGTATTAGCACATAAACATGGGATAGATTAAGCCAAAACACAGATATGATTCAAGGGTAAGTGAATAAAGCAAGCGGAAGACTTATAGTAAAATATGTGTACAAGTGTAAGTCCCTGAATTACATATACAACCAAGATCATGTAAAAGTGTTATTTATCAAAATTAAAAGTACAAGTTACATCATTACAGTTCCAAAAAAAAAAATCCCATAGATCCCGCAGCACGAGGCTCGCTAGAACCCGCCTGAAAAACTGCATATAGGAGAAGGCGGCCTCGTCGTCATCCAGCTCGCTCTGCCTCGACGTCGCATCCACATCTGCAACATCGGGGCCTAAGACAGAGTCCGGTGGGTGTGTAACACCGCCTGAAACGTGGGAGTGAGTGATCAACTCGGTGGAACAATAAGGCACCTGGTTAACATGTTATCAGCTCAATCAAACAGTAATGATAAAGCGGGACAATTAAATAAATCCTAAGTACTCTTGTTAATGCAAGGATGAATGCAAAATGATGCGTGCCCTCACGCATACACCCTCGGCGTCTTCATCTTACGTTACGCATGACATCGCCTCAAAGTGCGCCACATCTACAAAGCACATGCAAATGCGGTGCATGGATATGATTACCAAGTTGTTATTAGTCCAATTCATAGTGCAGGATTGGGAAGCTAAGATACCTTCCTCATATCACCATCCAAACATTGATCCATACTAGGGTCGTCAATCCTAGACATCTCATACGATCATATAGTTGAGGTCGTAGCAAAGGGCTCGTCACCAATCAATGCACGCCTTTCATGCCCTTACTACCACAGATCGGCTCGTCACCTCCTTGCGGTATCCGGGTATGCTCGAGGTCACTACAAAGGGCTCGTCACCAATCAATGTAGGCCGACACAGGACGAATATAGTGTCCCATACCACCATAATCGGCTCACGAGTTTAGTTGCTCACTGGTCACTACGGGAGGCTCGTCACCCAAGTATAGCAGATCGACCACGGTGTCCCATACCACCATGTCCGCTCATGAGTCTTAGCGGATCGTGTACCATGGTTATTAGGATTTCATCGGTAAGTTGGTATCTTAGATTCAAGCAATGACGTCCATACATGGTTAACATACACTGACAATCGGGTTAGTTGACGAACTCGACTAGCACGAGGTACGTTGAATTGAACGACATAGAGTGCGCAAACACTCAGCGTGGCCAACCACTGCCGACAACTCTAATCGACTCGGGTTCGTCTAATGCGTCTCACGTGGCGAAAGCAATCTCAACCACGACCAAAGGGTCAATTACCGATTTCTTGGACTAAGGCATAGTCCCAAACATCCTACACTACGACAGATATTCATATGGAATGTAAAACAGGAATGGAACAACCACTCAAATCATGGTGCATACACATCTGAAGAATATCAATTTAACATAAATGTAAGCATAGGAATGCTTGAATTTAAATAACTTGGAATGTAAATGCATAAGGAAATCATGCGCATCCATAGGAGTATTGAGAATCACTTCTCAACGCCCACAATTAGTGTAATCAGTTACACGTAGATCATTCATGCATTTCTACAAACACTTAGCATTCATGAACAACATACATGACGCATGTTGAAACACATGCACTTAGACATTTCCTTTTCCCAAGGAGTTGTCATACATGCATCTAGCATACATACATGACCAATAATCATGGCAAGCACAAGTGCGTATTTTATACGTATACGGTACTTTATAAATACACTTAGAATACACAAATCTCAATATAGCACATGCATATCAGAAAGCAATGCAAACATAACATTTGACATGTGAAATCTCATCCATAACAAGAATAAATCACTAATCGGGATTGAAAGCCTTGAAAACCATAACCTATACACTTAAAGTCCGCACCTTAAGCGAAGAAAGAACCGCCGAACTGATTTAGACGAGTTGTCTTCGTCAACGGCGCAAGAATACCCTAAAATAAGGATAGAAATGAGATACAACAACACCAAGTCTAATCTAAGCTCTAACACAGTTAGGGTTAGGTTAACTTACCCCAAAAAGAACTCAGAATTGTCAGAGGAACGATTCAAAGTGAAGGTTCAAAGGTGAAGAAGAACAAGGAAGAATCAAGGTGATTCACCAATCAATCTCTCTCACTAACTCTCTCTTTTCCACTCTCTTTCCAAGCTAGGGTTAGAGAAAATTCGTATGGAAATGAGAGCTAGGGTTTAAGGACTATATATAGGCCTTAAAATGATGGAAATAACCCTAGGGTCAAGGTATACTTAGGTTATAACCAAAGTACGCCTTTCTCGATCCAACGAAGCACTTCCGGTGGGCCTATAACCACGAAAGGTCGGACTTAAGCTCACCGACCATGGATCTAGGTCAGCTGAGTTTTCATACCGACCGGCTCTTCAGCAGTGGCGGACCACACTCAATTCAACGGTCACGGAATCTCGATCAGTCCACAAGCACTAGGATATGCCTGGGCCAACCATCCCGATCGAGGGTGAAATTGGGTCGAATCCAACGGTCGAATGCTTAAAATCGTCGCAAGCGACACGACTCAATTTCATAAAAGCTTATTAAATTCCAACCGTTCTCACACTCTTCACTCCAAACTCAACCAAATCGACCCAGAACATCAGATCGACTTGATTTTTGAGGTGAAGACCAAGCCCAACTCAGTGACCGCAACTGCCTAAGATCATCGCCATCGGACTTTCGACGCGCGGTCAGTCCGATCCAGATCTTCCAAAAATTCCCCGAACAACTGGATTTAGCGATGGATCCCGGATTTCACAGTAACGTAGCGCTCACTAATCTACACGTTTAGAGCCATGCAGATACAATTTAAAGTGATTGATGCGAATTTCACAAGCAATCAAGTAGAGCGCTAATTACCCCAAAAACCACTACTTAAGGAAAGATTAGCACCAAAATTCCAAGGTCGTTACATAAACCTATAACCTATAAAAAAATACAATTTTTACATCCAGTTGAAATATTTTGAATTTTTTATAACAAGCAATTGAAATAAATAATCTAATGGATTCAAGGCACGCAACTGGTGCGAAGGTCTCATCACAGGCAATTCCTTCTATCTGAGTGTAGCCTTATATAACCTATCGTGCCTTGTTTTTAATGATATTTCCCATTTCATCAGATTTGTTCTTAAAAATCTATTTGGTTCCAATAATATGTTTATTAGATGGTCTAGGAACCATAAACCAAATATCATTTTCGATGAATTGATTTAACTTTTCTTGCATGACCAATATCTAATTTTCATCGGCAAGTGCTTCTTTTACATTAGCCGGTTCAATTCGAGAAGTGAAGCAAATGTAGTTACATATATTCTCTAACTGTTTTCGTATTTGAATACCAGTACGAGGTTTACCTAATATCTGATCAGTCGGATGGTCTTTGACTGATCTTAATTCAACATTATCTGAATTAGATGAAGAGTCAGATTTATCGATAATGTTGACTTCATCATCATCTTGACTTGGTGAGGGTGTGATCAGGTGATCGTCAATTACAACATTAATAGATTTCTAGATTATTACTGTTCTTTTGTTAAGAACACGATATGCTCGACTATTCAGAGCATAACCCAAGAATATTCTCTCATCACTCTTAGTTTTGAACTTCTCCAATTTTTTTCGGTCACGTAAAATGTAACATTTCCTTCGAAAAATTTGAAAGTATTTGACTGTTGGCTTCTTATTGAATCATAACTCATAGGCTGTTTTATCTTTTAATTTTCTAACATGCACATGATTTATAATGTAGTATGTAGTATTAACTACTTTAGCCCATAAGTTTTTTGGTAAGTTCATGCTATTTAGCATAACATTGGCCATTTCCTGTAACACTCTATTCTTTCTTTCAACAACCCCATTCTGTTGAGGTGTGCTAGGAGCAGATAACTCATGTGATATACCATGGTCTGTAGAATACTTCTCAAAATTGCTATTTTTAAACTCAGTACCATGATCATTTCTGATTTTGATCACATGTACTTCTTTTTCAGTCTGAATTTGTTTTAAAATTCTTTTGATTTCATCGAGAGTTTCTGATTTTTCTCTCAAAAAAGCTACCATGTATATCTGGTAAAATCATCAACGATAACTAGAAAATACTTCTTTCCACTTCTACTCTCCATTCGTGTTGGTCCAACCAAATCCATATGGAGTAGTTCAAGAGGTTTGGTTGTGGTTAAGGAGTTCACTTTCTTGTGACTACTGCTAGTTTGCTTGCCAATTTGACAGCGCCATAGATCTTTTCAACTATTTTTAATTTGGGTATGCCACGAATATGATCTCTTTTGCTCATTCTATAAAGATTTCTAAAGTTAACATGTCCAAGACGTTTATGCCATAGTTCTATTCGTTTGTTTGGACCATGTGACATGAAAAGTTAAAAGAGCATGATTCATTGATAATGCAATTCTCAAAAGTCTTATGACCATTTAATATAACACATCCCTTCTCATTTGAAATCTCACATCCTTGATTTGTAAATTTTACACTGTGTTTGTTATCGCAAATTTGAGAAATATTTAGGATATTATGTTTAAGAGCTTCAACATACAAAACATTTTCAAAAGGAGGAAGATTAGAGAGTTGAACAATACCTTAGCCAATGATTCGGCAATTGCTTCCATCACCGAAAGTAACTGATCCGTGGTTTACTTCCTTAAAGTTGGTGAATATTTCTTTATCACTTGTCACGTGTCTTGAACATCCATTATCCCGGTACCATTTTGAATGGCTAGTGGCTTTGAAGGCTGTGTGTGGGTAACAAGACATGTAACCTTTGGAACCCATTTAATTATGGTTCTGGGTTTAGGAGTTCCATTAGTTTTTCTCTGTTTCAGGGAATTGAAATTTCTCCCTTTTCTATTAACTCCGATTCCATCTGAGTTGGATTTTAGAAGCTCTTTGAGTAAGTCCACTATTTTTTCAGCTAATGGAAGTTTGTTATATCTTTGATTCTATAGCTGATGGCATTAGAATTTATCTTAGAAACTTAAAAAGATTTTGAATTTTTGAAATCATTTTGATCATAGATTTTTAAATTTTTACCTTTTAAGTTTGAGGATTCTCCTTTTATAAACATAGGAGACGCATTTTTATTTTTCAGAGAATTATCTTTTATATAGCCCAGACCTGATTTGTCGTCACTTTTTCTAGATGCGGTTAATATTTTTTCTAGCTTTGGATCTCCATGGGCTTATCTCCAAGTATCCTTAGAACTCAAAAGAGAAGAAACTTCGAGTTTTAGTTTCTCATTTTCTATTCTAAGTTTTTCTAACTCAAAGGTTTTGAAATTTAAATTTAGTTTTGTTTTCTCAAAACAATCTGAATGATGACATTTTTCCAAAATATTCTTTTAAGATCTTCTTTTAATTTAAGATATTTTTCCCTTTGAATTTTCAGTTTAACAGCAATTTTGCAACTTTCCCTGTATAGGGCATTGTAGGCATTTTGAATATCATCTTCATTCTCATTTCAAGGTCACTCCCGAGATTTTTATAATCAGATAAGTTACAGCTATCTGAGGAGGTGACTTTGGCTATAGTCATTAAGGCTTTTACATCATTTGTATTTTCTTGTTTAGATTCATCAAACTCAGAAGAACTTTCAGAGCTGGATGATTCATCCCAAGTAGCCAGCATGCCCTTTATTTTTGACTTATCCCAAGTGCTCGTATTCATGGCAGTTGAAACATTGACTGTCCTTTATAAATTTTCAAGATTTAGATTTTCCTTTTCTTTTGTCGGAAGATTTTTGAAAATCTCATCTTTTCTTGTTTTTGAAAATTCTGTAAAATTTCGTAGCAAGTAAAGTCATATAATCTTCTGTATCTTCAACATCAAAATTAACACTATTTTCTTTTGAAACAGATTTAGATGATTTAAGAGCTATGAACTTACCTTTGGGATCTTTAAAATTTAACTCATACGTTTGGAGAGAACCAACTAACCCCTCAACCTTCATATAATCAGTATCTCTTAATTCCTGAATGACAGCTACTTTAGAATTGAATCTCTCAGGAAGAGATCACAAAATTTTTGCAAAGACCTTACTTTCTAAGATTCCATCTCCTAGACCCCACATGGAATTTACTATATCATTTAGTTTCGTATAGAAGTCCATGAAAGTTTCATTTTCTTCGATACGAATTTCCTTAAATTTTGTAGAGAGGATTTGAACTTTAGATTTCTTAAATATAGAAGTTCCTTCATATGTCATTTCAAGAATATCTCAGGCTTGTTTGGCTGTATCACAAGAAATGATTCTCTTGAATTCATCAGGTGATAGAGCACAAGTTATGACATTTAAAGCTTTGACATTAGTACTGCGTTTGCTTTTCTAAGCCACAATCCATAAAAAGAATGCAGTTTCTCTCATAGATTTAGTTCCATCACTGCCTAATACTTCAAACATAGGTGGTTTCCATTTAGTTACAGTTGCTTGCTACACGCTTTCATCTAAGGATTCTAGAAAAATCCTCATTCTGGCTTTCTAGTATACATTGTTAGAGCCATTAAAAGGTGGTGGCCTGGTAATAGATAAGATATCAAAATTTGACATAATGAAAACTCTAGATCTTTTAACTCAATGAAATTAATCCCAAGAAAAATGAGTAACTTAGATGTGATACCACTTGAAAAGGGCAAGCTTAATAGTGTTAGAGGGGGGATGAACAGGACTATGCCAAAAAAAATTAATTTGCTGAAATAATAAATAAATCAGGAAATAAACTCTCACCAATATTGAAAAATTGATTCAAAATTAGTTCGTAGGACAACTTACACCCAAAACAAAAATTAGGCAGGATAATCTCATTTCACGAACAATAGTAAGGATCAAGATTTCAATCCAAAGCAAGATCCAATAGTGCTATCCATTACAAGCATTCACCACATAAATAAATTACAACCATTCACCATATATGCAAAAATTAAACATTCACCACAAACACCAAGAATTATAGTGGTTCGGTGTGTACATCAACTATTCTTAAATAGCCATACCTACTCCACCCCCAATAATCACAAACCACGTGATATTGGATTTCAGTATAAATATGGTTTTCACAGGGTTACCTTAAAACCTACTACAGTTATAATTTTAAAGGGCTTATCACAAATAAAAACCCCACGCTGAGATTTTCTAGCTATCTCAGTCAAAACCAACAAATGAGATTTTCTGACTATCTCAAAGAAACTAAAATACTAAGAATAGAAATATACTTATCTTTACCTCAAAGATGTATTTCTTGATGTAGCCTATAAAACCGCTTCTCTTGTATTAGAATGTTCAATGTTCAGTCACATAAACAACGGTTATAGGTTCTAGATTGATTTTAAATTAATTCGAACCAAAGGCTACTTGTTTGAATTCCTCAAGATGTCAAAAAAGAGTAATTACTCTCTTTAAAAAATAAGATTCATGAAAATGAGATATAGGAATTAAAACAAAAAGCTATTTAAATAAAATATTAAAATACCATGCAATAGCTTGAAGATAGTGGGGACTTTTCTCTCTCTCTCTCTTGATGAAAAATTTTACTAGCTTGAATTGGTAATTTTGGATTAAGAGAAGGCCTCTATTTATAGGCTGAAAAGTTGTTGCTTCGACTCGTCTAAGGTCTCCTTTGACTCGTCAAGATCTAACAAAATTTTAAATTTTGGGTGCGATTGGATAAAACCGTTCTTCAACTGGTTGAGGGCCCTATTCAACTGGTCGAGCATGGGCTTCGACTGGTCGAGGGTGCCAGATTTTAGTTGCTGGACTTCGAGTCGAGCAACTCTTGACTGGTCGAAGGTCCCTCTTTAACTGGTCGAGCAGTCTGCTCGACTGGTCAAGAAAGCAATCGAAATATCCATTTTTTGGATTTTAAACTTGCACTGATCGAAGATTTTCATAGATTGGTCGAGCCATAGCTTAGACTAGTAGAACTAAAGACTAGACTAGTTGAACTTAAGCTTAACAAAAGTATAAAAACTCATATAAGTTTTTGTTTTGAAAGCACCTAAGTCCAACGTCTTTTTAGGGTCTATTATACCTAAGAAGGCTGAACATTGAAGTTCTTCTTCTTGATTTTTCAGTAAAACATGTAGTTAAAGATGGAGTTTGATCTTCTACTTGAAGTGTAGTAGAACTTGAACTCATTTAAGCTTGAACTTTCCATCTTGATCTACTTCATGACTTGTACTTCAGTAAGGTCTCTATAGTGGACATTGAACTTAACTGACTTGAGACTTAAACTTTCCGTCTTAATCCACATTAGACAGACTACCTCATAAGCTATTTTTTTCTAAATGAAATTTGACAAACAAAGGTGTGCTTTATACAATATAACACTACAAAACTTATCTAGGTTCTTTCATAGGACCTTGGCTCTTCCATAGGGCCTAAATGCCGTGGTTCTTGTGTGGGACCTAGGTTGTTGGTTAGCCGAAGGAAAAACCTTCTGAAGTCCTCGTGTAGGCCTCCAGCGGGAGTAAATGTGCCGAGTTCGGGAGTAGGACCCTTACTCTTGTGTAGGGCATAAATCTTAGGTTTAGGATTGGTACTTTGGCTCTTCTGTATGGCCTAAACCATTAGGTTCTTGTATACGACTTTGGCTCTTGTGTAGGGCCTAAATTGTCAATGATGGACCTTGGCTCTTGTATAGGGCATAAAGTTTAGAGTCCTTGTGTAGGGTTGTAAAGGTTTGAGGTGAATCTGATTTAAAACCTTCGATAGTGAAATTCGGTACACTCATGGGTTGAGTATGTCCGCCGGGAGTAGTAGGCACGTAACCGAACCACTATACATGCTCGTGTTTAGGAATGTTAATTTTTGAACATGTTTAATTATGCTAATATGTTAAATGTTTAAATTATGAATGCATTATTAGATGTTTTCTTAAGTTGATAGGTAGCACATCCCATACACACATGTTCACTATCTCTTAATAGGTTAGTTGCTTAACTTGCACATCTTTTGTAGCCTAAGTGATTGGACCCTCAATTGGCTTGGAAGCCTTAGAGTTACATTGTCTCACATAGTTTAATTGCTAATTAGTTTAAGTTAGGTATTGTTATTTTTAAGAGACATATAATTTTTAATTGGTCCTAATCACCTCCCCTCTAGGACTTTGCCTACATTCTATAGCTCCGCCATACTTCCACACTTAAACGCATTGTGGCCCATTACCGTAATTTCATGTAGAACTAACTCTAGCAACATTTGGGAGATGACTATACTTTAAGATTAGGATTTATCAAAGTTAAGGCGATTAACTTGAGGTGAGGATTACCCTTCAGGCTTTCCAACATTATGATAGTTAATTTAGTTTATTTATTTCTATTACCTGCTTAATATAGTATTTAATAGAATGAATGATAAATGTTAATATCTATTTGCATAATTCTTTATATATGATTGATGTTTAACTTTTAATTTGAGTATTTTAATATGTGATGGATCTCAAATTTCTCTATTTTGGTTTACGATGAGTACTTAACATCTGCATTTGCTATTAATGATATATGTTGAATTGATAGTGGCTTGTTTTACTACATGGAAATTATTAGATTATCCTCAAACTAGCAGCTATTTTGTGTAATCAATTAAATGGAATTTTATTGTAGTCTTATGTCATGCCCCAGACTCGGTAACCAGAATTTGAAGGAACCTGATGGCCGGTTCTGGCCGTAACAGCTTCCATAGTACCCCATTCTCGGGTCCTGAGGCAGGTTCCGATCCTACGATCCTACAAGGAGGATTTTCATAATAGTATAATCATTTCCAATATGAGCATACCCAAGATCATAGCAAGTACATCTGAGAATAACAAAGACACACATCGCAAAATCCACTATAAATTTAAACTTTTACAATCATCTATAAGGTCTAAAAGGACATACATGAGAATAAAAGGAAAAGAAAGAGAAATCAGCAATACTGGAGTCCTCACTGCTCAACTCTACTCCATGCTCTGCTACTACGGCGCCTATGTAGAGTCTCCTGCACGCATCAATCATGCATAAACTTATAGAAGCTTAGAGGGTGGTGAAAGTGTGTGTCAATGGTGCACAGAAGAATAGTAGGAGGTATAAGGAGAGAAGCATGATCAATGAGTATATCACTAGCCTTACCAAGGCTTACCATGAACGTGATGCAATGAGTAATGGATGCCATACCAAGGTAATGTATGAAGGGGCTTGTACAGCCAATGCTAATGCGATGTAAGTAATGTCAGTGCTTATATCCAAACCATAAGTTAAGTACATTTCCAATCATAAGGAAATCACCAGGGTCCATTACACTGCTGAATGACTGCCACTCTACAGACCCCACACAGTCAAACGAGCGTAAGAGACCTCATTACCCGCCTGTGGAGAGCCAATCACCAGCAAGGCCTAACGATAGCAAACCCATTTACGAGCTGGTCAGACTCAGCCTAGCAATGTCACCTCACAATAGGCAGGTAAGGCCACACCCCTATCCAACCGACTACACGACAGTGGGAGTCGCGGCCTAACAGTATAAGGCCCTCATGCGCTCATGTATTCCACTTGGTAACAGCGTTGGAGCAGATCCTTGGTACCATGAAAGTTTTAAAAATTTCACCCATGGGCATCCTATGCACCCGTTATGGTCAACTAATATTTTCGGTGTCCACACATACAGCCATCCACGAATACCCTTATGAAGGTAAGGCCCTGATGATGTAAGGGTGGATATCCATAAGCTATGCAATGCTAGATGCATGAATTACACAATCACCCATGCATCAATCCCAAACATCCATCTCGCGGGGAGATACCAACATGTCCTACACAATGGCACAATCATGGCCAATCATCCTCAACCAAGCATACATATGATGTGTATGGGAGTGGGCCATGAAGATGAATAGGGGTGCCAATGAGGTAAAGATGAACTCTCTACCTAACCATGAAGGGTCTAGGTACTTAACCAATTCCTCATAAGGAATACAACCTCTAGTGAGGGCCCATATACCTGGGGTAGCCCACGAGACTAAGGAGAACAATGGTATGGGCCTAAATAGATGAAACGGGCTTAACAAGGGTCTATGGTGGGCCTGTAACCACCCATAGAAGCCCATGAGCCTACCTTAGGGCCACCAATATAGACATCCAACCACAATTAGTCCCCAAGAGGTAGACCATCTCTAATTGATCATGGATCAAGGTCCAAGGCCCGCGCAACATCAGAAATAAGAAATGGGTAGCCATAATCATACCACAAACACTCATGTTGGACTTCAGAAAGGCGTCCCAAAGCCTATCCAAAACATGGGTCCAAGGGAAACACACATAGCCCAACTCATATATACCACTATGGGCCCATAGGGAAAAGGTTAGGGCCCAACATAAAGGCCACTAATCCCATATATTGTGGTGGCTTAGTGGGCAGCCTATTGCTCAAACCACATGGGCAAATGTCATGCTCTTAGTCAAGTAAGTTGGGCCTACAACCCGGCCCAAGTATTAAAGTTGATTTGGTGGGCAACCAAGGGCCCATCTACTTGTGTAATCCAGCCCACTAACTCAATACAATAGTATGGTAAAAATGGCCCAAGAGTTCAATGGGCCTATCTGTAAAGTTCCAGCCTAATTGGGCCTAAAGAGTTCAACAACTAGCTACATTCATGGACCCAATTAAATTCAACTGTGGTGGACCTCAAAAGTACATTTATTAAGCCCAACATTTAAGGAACCAATAGTATAAATTATTTCCTCTAAGATTTTCACAATGTGGTGGGCCCCACTCCTCAAAATTTCAGCCCAAAGGTGAAGCATAATCATAACAAGTTGCTGGATTTTTAACCCAAGAGGTTTATAGGCCTATTGGAGTCCAGTAATTGTTTTATTTGATTAGGACATCAGCCTAAGTGGTCCAGCTCTCAAGTCAGAGGACCCCACCACATAGGGTTACATCATACGACACAAGGGAGTAGGTGGGCCACACTGCTAGACCAAAGTCCAGCAGGTAACCCACATGGGGTGTCCCATATGGGCCTAAGCGGTCTAAGGCCTGGACGGCCTGGCTATACATACATTAAGGTGGGCTCAACGTACACTAAACTAGGTCCCACAGGGGATGTACACGTAGGGTGGACCCCGAAAATATTAGTTGTGCATACCGGGTGCATAGGATGCCCATGGGTGAAATTCTCAAAACTTCCATAGTACTAAGGATTCACTTTAACGCCGTGACCGGGTGGAATACATGAGCGCAAGAGGGCCTTATACCGTTAGGCTGCGACTCCCATTGTCGGGTAGTCGGTTGGATAGGGGTGTGGCCTTACCTGCCTGGTGTGAGGAGGTATTGCTAGGCTGAGTCTGACTAGCTCGTAAATGGGTCTGCTACCATCAGGCCTTGCTGGTGATTGGCTGTTCACAGGCGGGTAGTGAGGTCTCTTACACTCGTTTGACTGTGTGGGGTCTGCAGGGCGGCAGTCATTCAATAGTGTAATGGATCCCGTTGATTTTCTTATGATTGAAAATGTACTTGACTTATGATTTAGATATAAGCACTGACATTACTTGCATCACATTAGCATTGGCTGTACAAGCCCCTTCATGCATTGCCTTGGTATGATATACATTACTCATTGTATCATGTTCATGGTAAGCCTTGGTAAGGCTAGTGATATGCTCATTGATCATGCTTCTCTCTTTATACCTCATACTATTCTTTTGTGCACCATTGACACCTACTTTCACCACCCTCTAAGCTTCTTTAAGCTTATGCACGATTGATGCATACAGGATACTCTAGGTAGGCACCGTAGTAGCAGAGCGTGGAGTAGAGTTGAGCAGTGAGGACTCCAGTGTTGCTGATTTCTCTCTCTTTTCCTTTTATTCTCATGTATGTCCTTTTAGACCTTATAGATGATTATAAAAGTTTAAATTTATAGTGGATTTTGTGATGTGTGCCTTTGTTATTCTCAGATGTACTTGCTGTGATCTTGGATATGCTCGTATTAGAAATAATTATACTATTATGAAAATCCTCCTTGTAGGATCCCAGGATCAGAACCTGCCTCAGGAGCTGAGAATGGGGTACTATGGAGGCTATTACGGCCAGAACTGACCATCGGGTTCCTTGTAATTTCAGTTACCTAGTCTGGGGCGTGACAGGAGTATAGTGATATAAACTATATTGCTAGGCTAAAGTAGGGATGGGTAGTGTGTGGGTGGTGGGTGGTGTAGGATATGGGGGGTTTAAGTAGTGTATGGGTGGTGTGTGATTCATGCATCTGGCATTGCATAGCTTGTGGATATCCGCCCTTACATCATCAGGGCCTTACCTCCACAAGGGTATTCGTGGATGGCTGTATGTGTGGACACCAAAAATATTAGTTGAGCATACCGGGTGTATAGGATGCCCATGGGTGAAATTCTCAAAACTTCCATGGTACCAAGGATCTACTCCAACGCCGTGACCGGGTGAAATACATGAGAGCACGAGGGCCTTATACCGTTAGGCGCGACTCTCACTGTCGTGTAGTCGGTTGGATAGGGGTGTGGCCTTACCTGCCTGGTGTGAGGAGGCATTGCTAGGTTGAGTTTGACCAGCTCATAAATGGGTCTGCTACCGTCAGGCTTTTCTGGTGATTGGCTGTCCACAGGCGGGTAGTGAGGTCTCTTACTCTCGTTTGACTATGCGGGGTCTGCAGAGCGGCAGTTATTCAGCAGTGTAATGGACCCCGGTGATTTCCTTATGATTGGAAATGTACTTGACTTATGGTTTGGATATAAGCACTGACATTACTTGTATCGCATTAGCATTGGCTGTACAAGCCCCTTCATGCATTGCCTTGGTATGACATCCATTACTCATTGCATCACGTTCATGGTAAGCCTTGGTAAGGCTAGTGATATGCTCATTGATCATGCTTCTCTCCTTATACTTCCTACTATTTTTCTGTGCACCATTGACACACACTTTCACCACCCTCTAAGCTTCTATAGGCTTATGCACGATTGATGCGTGTAGGAGACTCTAGGTAGGCGCCATAGCAGCAGAGCGTGGAGTAGAGTTGAGCAGTGAGGACTCCAGTGTTGCTGATTTCTCTCTCTTTTCCTTTTATTCTCATATATGTCCTTTTAGACCTTATAGATGATTATAAAAGTTTAAATTTATAGTGGATTTTGTGATGTGTGCCTTTGTTATTCTCAGATATACTTGCTGTGATCTTGAATATGCTCGTATTAGAAATGATTATACTATTATGAAAATCCTCCTTGTAGGATCCTAAGATCGGAACCTGCCTCAGGAGCTGAGAATGGGGTACTATCGAGGCTGTTACGGCCAGAACTGGCCATCGGGTTCCTTGTGATTTCGGTTACCGAGTTTGGGGCGTGACAGGAGTTCGCATGTGAAATAGACTTGCGTTCAAAAGGTGGGATGCCCTTACTATAGAAAAATAGATTTAGTGGTACCCGGTAACCTTTTGAGATTACCGAGCGCATAGGCGCTGTGGCTTATAGGCTTGCCTTACCTCCTGAGTTGTCCACGATCCACGATGTATTCCATGTATCTATGTTTCGAAAATGTGGGCCAGACATTATTCCTGTGATTGATTGGCAGCCGCTTGAGGTCCGTGAGGATGCTTCCTACATTGAGCAACTGATTCGTATTCTCGATCGGAAGGAGCAGGTCCTTAGGACCAAGGTCATTCCCTTGGTGAAAGTGCAATGGGGTCATCATTCGGAGGCCGAGGCATCTTGGGAACGCGAGACCGAGATTAGAGAGCGTTATCCCCATCTATTTGATGATTGATTGCTTTTAATTCTTGCATTGCCTTCTCTTGTGTTTGATGATTGAGGTATTTATGTACGACGATGTTTATGCATTTTGTTGTCCCTGTTTTGTCAATTTTGGGGACAAAATTTCTTTGTTGGTGGGGAGGGTTGTGAGACCCGACTCGAGTTCACATGTGTGGATGTGTGTGTGTGAGTATGCATTTCGTTCATTTTGGTCCCCCGGTCCTACCGGTCGAATTTTGACAACCCCCCGCCTTGGGATAGTGTTTACGGTTACCCTTGAGTTTGGTCATGTAAACCCTCGGGTTGACCCAAGACCTATGCCATTGCGTCCGCCTTGTCGCCGCGATTCCGACACCGCGTCCCGTGCGTTAATCCGATATGTACATCTCTAGTTATGATCATTGATCGATTTGGGCCATTGATTGCATGATTGGTGGACCCCACCATAGGTTGCACATTTTCCCATGCCATCATTTCACCCTAGGCTGAGATTTCTAGAAAGGCTATTACCCTAAGCCTTGTTAATATCACCATAGGCCACCATCATTGCCTACGAGAGAGAGCTCATCATTACAAGTCTTAAAAGTCTTTGTCTCTCTTTCCCTCTCATTTCTCTTTCTCTCTCTCTCTCTCTCTCTTCTCTTCTTCCCTAGCAACTTTCCTTCCATCTTCCTCTCTTCTTCAGCCCCTTCTCCCTCAAATTTCCTCCCATCTAACCTTCAACAATCCATCTCACCCATTGAAACATGTCCCTTGGAGCTTGAAGAGTAGATTGATGAAACTTTGGAGTGAGATCCATTAAGGTGGGTGCTCTTCTTGGCTTCATTTCTCTTTTTTCTTCTTTCCTTTCTTCCCTTCCTTTTTCTACATACATGGGAGTATTTAGGGCCCACCAATCCATGGTAGAGACCCTATATGGTTCCTAGGATGAAGGCCAAGGGCCTAGATCCTTCACAATCCATTCCATGGTGGGCCATTTTTCATGGACCTACTATATTGATTTCCTCTTAATCTTTGCATCACATGGGCCACCTAGGCCTTTGCATGCATGTAGGGAAGGGATCCCTACCATCTAGCAACTTATTTTGATTTATATTGGCTTGCATGTAAGTGTATGATATAGTGATGGTGTGGATTTGTGTGTGGGTGGTCCATTAGCGGCGGGACCTCCCACATATGGCCGATCTTGCTCCTTCTCCCCCTCCTTTCCCTTGTCTACTTCTGAATATTTTTTGATGATATGTGGCCCACCAAAGTAGGTCAACAACATCTCGGGCCCCCAGCAAGATGGGGCGTCCAAGCCCACCTTGATTGGACGTCCAGGCCCAATCAAGCATGCAGGGTCTGGATGGCCTCTAAAATAGATTTTTATAGAGGCTTGATAGCTCTGATGGGTCTTGAATTTTTTGAACCTATCAAGGTGGACCCCACATCAGGAAACAGGGCTATGGACTCCTTGATTTATTTGCATGGGTTGAAATATGGACAGCCTATGTTGCTGTCCTGATTTCAAGCCCAGTTGGAGCATGTATTTTGAGTTACTGTTTAGATTTATTTGTAGGCCTTTTTATCCCAAATTTCTTTAGTATTTTTGTAGTGTGTGGAACCCACTTTGATGTGGTATGGGGCCCAAACCATACCTCCCATGATTGAGGCCCATGGGTTGGGCCAAAGATGGCTAACTGTCTAGAAATTTCTGGACAATTCAGCAATACAGTATGGAGGAAAACACTATAATCACTTGACTTTTTGGAAGAATTGGGCCACTCCAGTGGACCCCACTTATTTTGCAGATCTGGAGCGACCTTTTCCCCTAATTTTCCAAGGGTTTGGGTGGGTCCAGGCACACCCCATGTGGTCCTAAACATAGGGACAGATACAATTCGAGCAACAATCCATCCTGGACAGGTTGGAATTTCGAAATGTATTAAAATACTTTTAGGTATCTAAAAGTTATAAAGATTTACAAGGAGGTAGCCCACTCATGGTAGGATCCACCTACAAAATTTTGGAGACAATGGATACTTATACACACCATAGTGGTGGCTGGACCAGCCCATTACAATATGGTGTCCAGATCAGTCCGATTTTTAGGACAAATTGATTTCTTTAAATAGATTAAAATATTTCTATATATAAAAAAATTATGAAATTTTGTGAAGCTATGGTACACATATTTTAGGACCCATTTACCAAATTTCAGGTCCAATGGACCCCTGTGCACACCATGGCGAGGGCCGGACTGGCCCACCACGTTGGGACGTCCAGGTTTGTCCAATTTTTTTTGGACAGACTATTTTGTTTAAATTAATTAAAATATTATGAATACCCAAAAATTATGAAATTTTGTAAGGGTGTGACCAACCTATGAAAGTATTACTTTATAAAATTTCTAACCCAACAGACATTTGATCTGGCCGTGGTGCTGCCGGGAGTAGCCAGCTAGGCAGGGACGCCCAGGCTGGGGCGTCTAGCCTGCTTCATGGGCCCACCTTGATGTGTTGTATATCCCAGCCGTCCCATCCATGGGTGGCCCACGTAGAGATGGACATGTACATCCCCTGTGAGACCCACTTTAATGTACATGGAGCCTGCCTTGATGTATGTATAGCCAGGCCTTGGACCGCCCAGGCCCATATGGGACGCCCCATGTGGGCTACCTGCTGGGCTTTGGTCTAGCAGTGTGGCCCACCTACTCCCTTGTGTCGTATGATGTAATCCAATGCGGTGGGGCCCTCTGACTTGATAGCTGGACCACTTAGGCTGATGTCCTAATCCAATGAAATAATTATTGGACTCCAATAGGCCCATAAACCTGTTGGGTTAAAAATCCATTGTTATAATTATGCTTGGCCTTTGGGCTGAAATTTTGAGGAGTGGGGCCCACCACATTGTGAAGATCTTAGAGAGAATAATTTATACCTTTGGTTCCTTAAATGTTGGGCTTAATAAATGCACTTGAGGCCCAATACAGTTGAATTTAATTGGGTCCATGAATGTAGCTAGTTGTTGAACTCTTTAGGCCCAATTGGGCTGGAACTTTCCAGATAGGCCCATTGAACTCTTGAGCCATTTTTATTATATTATTGTGTTGGGTTTGTGGGCCGGATTACACATATAGATGAGCCTTTGGTTGCCCACCAAATCAACTTTAATACTTGGGCCGGGTTGTAGGCCTAACTTACTTGACTAAAAGTATGACATTTGCCCATATGGTTTGAGCAATGGGTTACTCACTAGGCCACCACAATATATGGGATTAGTGGCCTTTATGTTGGGCCCTAACCTTTCCCCTATGGGCCCATAGGGGTATATATGGGTTGGGCTATGTGTGTGTTTCCCTTGGATCCATGTTTTGGATAGGCCTTGTGCCGTCTTTCTGAAGCCCAACATGAGTGTTTGTGGTATGATTATGGCTGCCCGTTTCTTATTTCTGATGTTGCATGGGCCTTGGGCCTTGATCTATGATCAATTAGAGATGGGCTACCTCTTGGAGACCAATTGTGGTTGGATGTCTACATTGGTGGCCTTAAGGTAGGCCCATGGGCTTCCATGGGTGGTTAAAGGCCCACCATAGACCCTTACTAGGCCCGTTTTATCTATTTAGGCCCATACCATTATTCTCCTTAGTCTCGTGGGCTACCCCAGGTATATGGGCCCCGACTAGAGATTGCATTCCTTATGAGGAATTGGTTAAGTACCTAGACCCTTCATGGTTAGGTAGAGAGTTCATCTTCACCTCATTGACACCCCTATTCATCTTCATGGCCCACTCCCATACGCATCATATGCATGCTTGGTTAAGGTATGATTGGCCATGGTTGTGCCATTGTGTAGGACATGTTGGTATCTCCCCGAGAGATGGATGCTTGGGATTGATGCATGGGTGATTGTGTGATTCATGCATCTGGCATTGCATAGCTTGTGGATATCCGCCCTTACTTTCTCAGGGCTTTGCCTCCACAGGGGTATTCGTGGATGGCTGTATATGTGGACACTGGAAATATTAGTTGAGCATACCAGGTGCATAGGATGCTCATGGGTAAAATTCTCAAAATTTTCATGGTACCAAGGATCTGCTCCAACGCCGTGACCGAGTGGAAAGTACGAGTGCACGTCCGATGCCTTCAGGTCTCGTTGGTGATTGACTGTCCACAGGTGGGTAGTGAGGTCTAGGATCTGCTCCAACGCCGTGACCGAGTGGAAAGTACGAGTGCACGTCCGATGCCTTCAGGTCTCGTTGGTGATTGACTGTCCACAGGTGGGTAGTGAGGTCTCTTACGTTCGTTTGACTGTGCGGGGTCTGTAGAGCGGCAGTCATTCGGAAGTGTAATGGACCCCGATGATTTCCTTATGATTGGAAATATACTTGACATATGGTTTGGATATGAGCACTGACATTACTTGCATCACATTAGCATTGGCTGTGTGAGCCCCTTCATGCATTGACTTAGTATGACGTCCAGTACTCATTGTATCATATTCATGATAAGCCTTGGTAAGGCTGGTGATATCCTTGTTGAGCATGTTTCCCTTCTTGCATCTCCTACTATTCTTCTGTGTACCATTGACATACACTTACACCACCCTCTAAGCTTCTATAAGCTTATGAACGATTGATGCATGCAGGAGACTCTAGGCAGACGTTGTAACAGCAGATCGTGGAGTAGAGTTGAGCATTTGAGGACTCTAGTGTTGCTGATTTCTCTCTCTTTTCTCATTACCTTATGTATGTTCTTTTGAACCTAATGTAAACTTGTAAAAGTTCAAATTCTTAGTGGATTTTGTGATGTGTGCCCTTTATTATTCTCAGATGTACTTACTGTGATCTTGGGTATGCTCATATTGGAAAGTGATTATACTATTATGGAAATCCTCCTTATAGGATCCCAGGATTGGAACCTGCCTTAGGAGCCGATAATGGGGTACTATGGAGGCTGTTGCGACCAGAATCGGCCATCGGGTTCCTTGTGAGTCCGGTTACCGAGTCTGGGGCATGACAGGAGCTATGGTGATATTAAGGCTTAGGGTCATAGCCTTTCTAGAAATCTCAGCCTAGGGAAGAGAGAGCTCATCTTTACAAGTCTTAAAAGTCTCTCTCTCTCTCTCTCTCTCTCTCTCTTTCTCTTTCCCTCTCATTTTTCTCTCTTTCCTTATTACCTTATGTATCTTCTTTTGAACCCGATGTAAACTTGTAAAAGTTCAAATTCTTAGTGAATTTTGTGATGTGTGCCCTTTGTTATTCTTAGATGTATTTGCTGTGATCTTGGGTATGCTTATATTGGAAAGTGATTATACTATTATAGAAATCCTCCTTATAGGATCCCAGGATCGGAACCTGCCTCAGGAGTCGAGAATGAGGTACTACGGAGGCTGTTGTGGCCAGAACCGGCCATCGGGCTCCTTGTGAGTCCGGTTACTGAGTCTGGGGCGTGACATCTTACCATCTTGTAGATTATTCGTGCATATGTAGCTTTTTGGTTAACACCCTTTTTATCGTATCCTTAATGATTTTTTTACCCAACATTGCTTTTTGATAGACTACTTCTATACAAACATGTGATGATAAGTTGTAACTATTGTATCATGATAAGCCATTATTTGTAGAAGTTATATCATACTTGTTGAAGTCTTGTGAGCTGAGCATGGTGGTATGTGGCACTATGCTTGAGCTGTCGGCCTATGCTGGTGACGATCCCCCTATAAGGACCTTCGAGCATTAATATGATTGTTTGCGAACTGGACTACTAATGGTTGGACTGATTATGCATTTATGGCACACTGGTAATATTTGGTGGCAAATCTGGATGTTGTGGTAGCACGTACCATTTCTTGAGGTATTTTAGTTAGCCCCCAAATCATACTCGATTAACCCAATTTTTGTGTGATAGTCACTTGCGCTCGTACTTGTTGTACTTGTGCTGGTGACTAGCCACTTGATATTACATGTGGATTTTGCCCCACTCGTGGGTTTGTTTACCAACTTTTGTGAAGTTGTCACTTGAGCTTGTACTTGTTGTACTTTTGCTGATGACTAGCCGTCACTTTGAGATTGTAAGTGGGTATTGTCCTACTCGATGCATTTTTGCCCAAAGCCAGCTGGATGAGCATCCCCAGGCTGATGTGCATTTAAATAAGATTACATTATGAATTATTTTATGTGACTCTTACTTTAAAACTGAAAAGGCCGAGTTATACGTCCTTGGGGGGGGGGGGGTGAATATGACTATGCCAAATTAAAAAATAAATGAGGAATTGAAAGAAAGATAACACAATCAAATAATAAATAAGCACAAATAAATAGCAACCTCAAATATACTAGTCTTGGGAGGTTGATACAAACTTAGTTCTAAGGACAACCTAACACCAAAAACCAAAGGCTTATGCTAGGGCAACCTTGCTAGAATGTTTGTAAGTATAAAAAACCCAAACCAATAAAGAGGCAAAGGAAATAGCAAATAAAATAAACTAAGTTATTACAGCATTCCCACAAGTGCATAAAACAAATTACACCATTCACACACATATGCACATTCATTCATCCACCACAACTCCAGAAATTATAGTGGTTCGCTTGTGTGTACACCAACTGTTAGAAAACAGCCACACAACTACTCCACTCCTAATATCCACTCCTCCGGGATATTAGCGTTTATTATGAAAAAGGTTTTTCAAGGTTCACCTTAAAACCTTCACAATTGTGTCTTTGATTGGGCTTACACAATCGCAAAAATCTCACACTTCGAGATTTTTTGAATCACCTCAGACAAAAAAAAAAAAATAGATTTTTCTGGCACAACCTCAAAAACTAAAAAGATACAGAATTATAAATGATACTTATCTAAAAATTCTCCTTTGAAGAGGCCCAGTAGAACCGATCTGATGTAGACAAAGATGTTCAATGTCTAGTGGCACAGATGAAAAAGTTCTAGTTCTAAATGATTTTTAAATTAAATCAACCTGGGCTAGCTTGATTTGATTTTGATCTCAAGAAAGGGAAAATCACAAATCCCTTCTTAATGTAAGATTGGAATAAAGATCACCAAATCAAATTATAAAAGCTAATTAAAGAGAGTTTAAAATGAGCATAATATAGCTTAATAATATCACAAACTTATCTATTAGAGTGGTGTCTTGATTTAGCTTTGAATAAATGAATAAACTCTGAAATTCATACTCTATTTATAGGTGAAAATATAGTTCACTCGACTGGTCTAAGGGTCAGTTCGACTGGTCGAAGGACCAACAAAATTTTAAATTTTCTAGTGTGATAAGATAAGACCATTACTCGACTGGTCAAGTAGGACCAGAAAAGCTTGCTAGACTTTGAGTCGAGCCTGCACGACCTGTCAAGCACTGTTCACTCGGCTGGTTGAGTAGTCTCCACTAGTCGAGAGTCCAACAGAAAATTCTAAAAATTAGTAACAAACCTTAGACTGGTCGAGAAAACTCTTAGACTGATCGAGCCACTACTTGGACTAGTCGAACAAGGACTAAGACTAGTCGAGAAAATGACCTATAAACATATGAAATGACCTATATAAAATATGAAATAAATATGACACAACCTAAGGTCAATCTCGGGTCATTCAAACATGTTTGTGAGTAGGAACAAATGAAACATCATTTGCTTCCGAATCTTGATATCTTGTGATACTTGAAGCTTGAGTTTGATCTCTTGACTTTAAGCTTGAGTTACGCTTGAGTTCTTGAATCTTTAGCATACAGTAGTTGAACTTCAAACTTGAACTTGAGTCTTGAATTTTAGCTTGAAACCATGAACTTCAACACTCTTCACGTCAACTTGAAGATGTAGGTAAGTTCGATGAAGATCCAGAGAACTTTAAAATATACGAACCTGATCACTTCAACTCAAAGCATGATACAAATACTGAATGGTTTGGCACAACAAAATTTGACAACATTACGGGTGCTAGATTTACACAATAGCATTTACAATCTCCCCCTTTGTCAAATTCGTGATAAAATCAAATAAGAATTGTGCATAATAAAGAATCATGCAGCAGTCATGTACCAATAAGGAATCATGCATCGGTTATATAAGCACATTAAGGAATCATGCACCATTTGAGTAACAAATGATCAACAGACACAACTCCCCCTCAATCTAGGAGAGGTGAATTGTAGAACCTGTAAAAAAAAATTTCATACATACACTCCATATTCCACAATCATACATCTCTACAATTTCTCCCCCCTTTTGTCACAATATGACAAAGGAAAGATATATAAAGAAAAGAAAAGTAAATGAAATAAGATAGGAAATAACATCACCATGATAATCAAAATATAAATGAAAGGCACAATAGCATGTCCACATATTAAAAAGTAAAAGTATGTCCAAGAAATATCCCAACACACAAAGAGTAGAAGGTATTAATACATGTCTAGAATGAAATAAACAGCTAATCAGATCTAGATGATGGAGCAGGAATAGAAGGATCTATCTAATGTAGTTCCTTGTTAATGTGCCTAAGATATTTGCGCATGTATTTGAATTGATTTTCTTGGGACACATGCAGACCCTCCACCCTCTTCTCAAGGGATCGCAAACGCTCATCAAAGTCAGAAGGCTGAAAGTCTGGATCTGACTCAATCTCATCAAGTAAGTCATCCATATTAACATCATTAGGAGGTAAAACATCCTCCTCTTCAGTTACTTCATCAGCTCCTCTAGCACCCACATCAACTTGGCCAGGAGCCAACCTCGGATTCATCTTATTTATGTTCGAGTTGTTGAAGGGAAGATGGTTAATGGTAGCTTCTCCAACAGGCATAGCCACAAGACTATGGGTGGCTAAGACAGTCATAAGATAGGAAAATGGAATATCATTATGACCCGGATGGAGATGAAACTGAATGATAATGTAACAGATAAGAGATGGAAGACATACAGAAACACCAGTAATAATAGAGTGAAGGATGCGAGCTATGAAAGTAGTTAGCTTAGCCTTGTTACCAGACCTAGGATTTAATTAAAGATGAAAATATGATGGAGAATCCTGTATCTGGGTAAATAAATTTTGAACTGAGCGCATTCCCGGAATTCCATTCCGTATTCATGTTGCATAACATTTTAGTGAGCATTCTTTTCGTAGACTCAGAAGGTTTTGCTACAAGAGTAGAAATAGGAATTCTGTCATCATTAACTAGAAGATCCATCAATCCAGATATTAAGTGACGGTCTACTTCAATAGGACCTTCTTTGGTTGTAATTGTAAAAGTTAGATTCTCAGAAGAGAAGTCACTTATGCAAGCAAACATGGCCTACGCAATGGAATGGTATGTCGGACCGCCCCAATTTAAAATGTTAGCCCAACCTATAGTTTAAAGGAGGGGAGCAATACCAAAAGGTTCCAAATGATTAGAGTTGGTTGTCCATTCAAAAATCACATTGCGAAAACGTATATCCTGCACATACTCGGGGACTTCTTCGGGTGACCGAAGATGATGCACCATGATTGGAGCGGAACGAGAAGAAGAGGGACCATGAGAGACTCTCTTCTTATTTCTACCCTCCATAGCACAAGAAATAGAAGGAATACAAGCAATGCAAGAAAGGGAAGATGGGTTTCAAGGAAATCAGATTTTTAGCTAGAAAACCTAATAAAGCACCATAAACCTTGAAATAAACTATAAAAATAAGAAAATAGAAGTGCAAAGAACTTAAATCCATAAAGAAATCGAAAAAGATGCACTAACCATGAAGGAATCGAAGGTGGGTTCGACCAGTCGTGGTAGGCCTGGTTGGGGAAGATGAAATAAATAAAGAAAAAGTGTTTTTTACACAATAAAAGGCCCCAAACCCGAGCAGCTTGACTGGTCGAGTACATACTCGACCAGTCGTGCCACGACTAGTCGAGTGTGTACTCGACTGGTCGTGCACCTCATAAATTCTGTATTTTTTTTATATATTTGATATTAAAAAAATAATAAAATAAATAAAATAAAAATATGCAATATATTACAAATAAATACATGTAATTTAGATCATAGTGCACATACTCATATCCAATTTCAACTTAGTAAACCTGTTTCTGTCAAGCGGTTTTGTAAATATGTCTGCAAGTTAATTTTCAGTCTGATATAATCCACAGAAATAATCTTATCTTCTACTAATTCACGAATATAATGATATCTAATGTCAATATGCTTAGTTCATGAATGTTGAATAGGATTTTTAGAAATGTTAATTGCGCCAGATTTGTCACAATACAATACCATAGAATCTTGCGCAAATCCGTAATCACTTTCTTCATCCACACAAGCTGGGTGCATGCATTACCAGCTGCAATATAATCAGCCTTAGCTATGGAAAGTGATATAAAACTCTATTTCTTATTATGTCATGAAACCAGACAGTTCCCGAAATAAAAACATCCACTATTGGTAGACATGTGATCATCAATATTGCCATCCCAATTAGCATCCGAATAACTGGCTAATTGAACATTAGTATCATGAGGATATCAAAGACTAAGTTTGGCCGAACTTGTGGCATATCTCAAAATGCGCTTTACAGTAGTTAGGTGGGACTCTTTAGGGTCTGATTGATATCTAACACAGATTCCTACTCTGAATGCAATATCAGGTCAGCTCGCAGTTAAATATAATAAACTACCTACCATGCTGCGATACAACTTAGGATCTACATTTTTACTTATCGAATCCTTAGAGAGTTTAAGTGCCGTACTCATAAGAGTATAGAAATTTTTACCTCTCTCAAAACTAAACTTTTTTCACTAAGTTTAGAGCATATTTGGTTTGAGAGATAAAGAACCCATCGGTAAGCTATTTTACTTGCAAACCTACTAAATAGTTTAGTTCTTCAACTATACTCATTTCAAATTTTGACTTTATTAAATCTGCAAACTCAACAGTCATGTTAGAACAGGTAGATCCATAGATAATGTCATCAATATATATCTATACTATCAGTATGTGATCACTGTGTTTCTTTACAAAAAGTGTCTTATCAACACTCCCCATTATAAAGTTATGACTTAGTAAAAACTTAGTCAATTTCTCATACCATGCCCTGGGAGCTTGTTTCAATCCATAGAGTGCCTTTTTTAGGCGATAAACATGATCAAAATGTTTAGGGTCTTCAAAACCCTTAGGCTGTTAAACATATACTTCCTCATGCGTATCACCATTCAAGAAAGCACTCTTAACATCCATTTGGTAAATTTTGAACTTTTTGTAATAAGCAATGGATATAAACAGTCTGATAGATTCAAGACAAGCTGCTGGGGTAAAGGTTTCATCATAATTGATGCCTTCTATTTGAGTGTACCCTTTTATAACTAGTCTAGCCTTGTTTCTTATAATATTATCAAATTCATCAAACTTATTTTTAAAGATCCATTTAGTTCCAATAATGTGTTTATCATTAGGTCTAGGAACTAAGTACCATACATCATTCCTTATGAATTGATTAAGTTCATCTTGCATAGCTATTATCCAGTTTTCATCAGCAAGAGTTTCTTTTACATTGGCCGGCTCATTCTGGGATGTGAAGCACACATAATTACAAATGTTTTCTAATTGTCTATGAGTGCGCACACCAGTGAGATGATTCCTAAGAATTTGATCAGTTGGATGGTCTTTAACTGACCGCAGTTCAGGATCATTTTGACTAGATGAAGAGTCCGGTTTATCAAATAAAGAGACTTCATCATCTTCTGAACTTAAGGCAGGTGTATTCAAGTGATCATCTATAACCACATTGATGGATTCTTGAATAACACCGGTCCTCTTATTGAGAACACTATATGCTTGATTATTTAGCACATATCTTAGGAAAATATCCTTGTCACTTTTAGTGTCGAATTTTCCCAGATTATTCCGGTCACGTAAAATGTAACACTTACTGCCAAAAACTCAAAAGTATTTAATGGTAGGCTTCTTATTGAACTATAGTTCATATGCAGTCTTATTATTAGACTTTCTAGTATAAACACGGTTAGTGATATAACACGCCGTGTTCACAGCTTCAGCCCAAAGATTTTTAGGAAGTTTCATACTATTCAGCATCACATTAGCCATTTCTTAAAGTACTCGATTTTTTCTTTCAACAACCCCATTTTATTAAGGTGTCTTGACTAAAGAATACTCATGCGATATTTCATGATCACTACAGAACTTCTCAAAACTGCTATTATCGAATTTGGAACCATGATCACTATAGATTTTAGAGATATGTGATTCCTTCTCAGTTTGGATATGCTTGAGTACCCTTTTCACTTCATCGAGAGTGTCAGATTTCTCTCTCATGAAAAATAACCATGTATACCTGGTAAAATCATCTACAATTGCCAGAACATATTTCTTACCACCTTGACTCTCCGTTCTAGTTGGCCCAACGATATCCATGTGGAGAAGTTCAAGGGGTTTGGATGTGGCATTAGAGTTCACTTTCTTGTGAGCACTCTTAGTTTGTATTCCAATCTGACATTCACCATAAATTTTATCCAATTTCTTTAACTAGGGTAGACCTCTTATTAATTCACTTTTGCTCAGTCTATAAAGATTATGGTAGTGTACATGTCCTAGGTGTTTATGCCATATTTCGGTCTCATCAGTTTGGACCATGTAACACTATAACTTAGACGAGCTTGAATCACTAACTATATAGCAGTTCTCAGATGTTCTGCAACCAGTTAAATCATAGAACCATTCTCATTAGAAATCTCACACCCTTGGTTGGTGAATTTGATGCTATATTTGTTATCACAAGTTTGAGAAATGCTTAAGGCCCTCTACAAATAGAACATTCTCAAATGGAGGAAGATTAAAGAGTTGAACCATACCTTGGCCTATAATCCTGCAGTTACTACCATCACTAAATGTGACTGATCCATCTGTCATATCTTTGAGATTGGTGAACAAATCTTTATCACCTGTCATGTTTCTAGAGCAACCACTGTCTAGGTACCACTTAATTGACTCAAAGCTTTGAAAGTGGTGTGAGCAACCAAACAAGCAACCTTAGGAACTCATTTCATTACAGTTTTGGGTTTTGGAGGATAGTTAGTTTTTCTATGCTTGTAGTTGTTATATATTTTACCATTTAAGTTAGATTTTAGAAGCTCCTTGAGTAAATCCATAATTTTCTCAGCTAAGGGATTATGATTATGATTCTATAATTGATATGATTGCTTTTAGGTTTCATAGCCTGAAAAGTTTTAGGATTTTTGAAAGTATTTTGATTTAGACTTTTCCCTTTTGAGTTAGAGGACTTCCCTTTAACAAATTTTGGAGGAATGTTCTTATATTTCGGAGGCATATACTTATCGTAGCCCAGACCATATCTATTGCCACATTTCCTTAATCTGGTTAACAGTTTTTCTAGTTTAGGATCACCCTGGGCATACCTCCAATTATCCTTCATACCCAAGAGAGGAGACTTCTAGTTTCAGTTTTTCATTTTCAGATTTGAGGTTTTCAACTTGGGATGTTTTGAAATCTAAATCACACTTAGCTTTTTGAAAACAATCTGAAAGGTGAAATTTTTCTAAAACTAGATTATCAAAATTTTCTTTTTAGTTTCAAAAACTTTTCTTTTTGAAGTTTTAATTTTACAACTATCTTATAACTTTCCCTTTATAGGGCATCATAGGCATCTTGTAAATCTTCATCATTTTCAAGATCACTTCTCAGGTTTTCTTCACTAGTTGAATCACAACTGTCTGAGAAAGTGAATTTGGTGAGAGTCATTAAGGCTTTAACCTTATTAGTAGACTCAAGTTCAGAATCATCTGACTTAGAAGAGGCTTCAGAGTAAGACGATTCATCCCATGTGGCCAACATGCCTTTCTTTTTAGATTTGTCCCTCTTTGGATATTTGTCTACCAGATGCCTGTATTCATGGCAGTTGAAACATTGGCTGTCTTTAATAGATTTCTAAGTTTTAGATCTAGTCCTTTTCTTTTCAGAAGGTTTTTAAAAATCTACCCTCTTTTTACTTTTGAAAATTTTATAAAACTTCTTGGTTAATAGTGCCATATAATCTTCAAAGTTTTCAAAATCAGAATTACTTACATTTTCATGAGAAATATTTTTAGAAGACTTAAGGGCGATGGACTTACCTTTAGTAGCCTTAAAGTTTAACTCATAGGCTTATAAAGAACCAATCAGCTCTTCAACTCTCATATTATTCGTATCACGAAGTTTCTGGATCGCAGTCACCTTAGAATTGAACCTATCAGGCAATGAGCGCAGTATCTTTGCTCAGACTTTGCTTTCTAGGATGCTATCACCAAGACCCCACGTAGAGTTGACTATGTCATTTAACTTAGTATAGAAGTCCATTAAAGTTTTACTTTCTTCCATATGTATTTTCTCAAACCGAGTGGTGAGGATTTGAAGTTTAGATTTCTTGACAATAGTCGTACCCTCATGTGTCATTTCTAGAATGTCTCAGGCTTGCTTTGTAGTATCACAAGTATAATTCTTTTGATTCATCCGGTGATAGTACACAAGTGATTACATTTAAAGCCTTTGCATTTGCACTACTCTCATTTTCCTAAAGAGTGGTCCAAGAAAAATAAGGTGTAACCTTCATAGTTTTGGTTCCATTAGTGCCAGTCACTTCAGTGTTAGGAGGGGTCCATCTAGTCACTGTGGCTTGTCACATGCTCTCATCTATAGACCTTAAAAAGATCCTCATTCTAGCTTTTCAGTAGACATAATTGGAGCCATTAAAAGCTGAAGGCCTAGTGATTGAGAGGCTATCAAAATTTGACATCTTGTAAGCTCAGATCGATTAGCTCAGGAAATAAATCCAAATAAAAAAGAGCTATTAGGCTTTGATACCACTTGAAAAGGCCGAGCTATACGTCCTAGAGCGGGGGGGGGGGGGGTGTGAATAGGACTATGCCAAATTAAAAAATGAATACGGAATTAAAAGAAAGATAACAGAATCAAATAATAAATAAGCACAAGTAAATAGCAACCTCAAATGTACTAGTCTTGAGAGGTTGATACAAACTTAGTTTTAAAGACAACCTAATACCAAAAACCAAAGGCTTATGCCATGACAACCTTACTAGAACGTCTGCAAGTATCAAAAACCCAAACCAATAAAGAGGTAATGGAAATAGTAAATAAAATAAACTAACTTATTACAACATTCCCACAAGTGCATAAAATAAATTACACCATTCACCATAGATGCTTAAAGTAAATTACAACATTTACACTCATAAGCACATTCAATCATCACCATCGATCTAGTTTCACTTGTTTTCTCTTACAAGGTGATTTCAAGAGCTTTGGAGAAAAGTGGTGAATTAATGCTCAAAAGATTACCGAAGTAAGGCTTGGAGGTTTGGAGGTCAATAATTGAGAATTTACATGCCAAAGATCCAAGAAAACCAAGTGCAAAGGAGGAAGAAAAGACTGAAAAAATCGCAAGAGCAACGACAAAAAACAGACTATTTGGCTCGACCTTCGGTCTGACTAAAGTTGTACAAAACAGTCCAGCAAGGAACAAAGATTTTCATAGCTAATTCGGTGTTACCGAAGTGAGGTTCAGTGCGACTGAAGTCAGGTTCAGTGTGCAACTAAAGGAAGGCTCGGTGTGACTGAAGGTGAACAAAGATTTCAGGGGTGAAAAAGAGTTAATTCAGTCGGATCAAAGGTTCAAGTTCAGTGCGACCAAAATCAGTCGATTGCAGCTGAAACGTAAGCTAAATGCATAAATTGAGGTGGTTTTGAAGTCGGTCCAAGCAAAGCTTATAAATAGAGGTCTTTTAGGAGTTTCTGAGCACGAATTAGGGTAGAAGGAAGAGAGCAAAGTGCTGGAGAACATCAAGGAGTCTTCAATCTTCTTGAAATCCGTCGTTCTAGTTAGTTTTTCATATTTTGTTTTAAGAGTTTAGTTTCTGTCATGTCTTTGGTTGGTTTATCTCTTAGCTAGAGCTAAGTGGTGAAGCTTGTAGTTTGCTTTAATGTTATTCTTACTTTGATTTAAGTTGTTTGATCTTCATGTTGGATATTTCATGGTTTATTGTTTAATTAAAAAAGTAATTTTGAATTTACTTTGATCTATCGTCGACTCCGGGCACAGTGGATGCTTGGGAACTTCATGAATGCCTTTTCTTCTATTATGTGATTGTTTGATCTGTAGAATTCTTTGATATACCATTGACTACTGGCATGGTAGATGTTTTTAACTTTCTACAGTCAATTCAACTAAACAGTTATAACGTGGAACTGATGTTATGAATGTTCAAATTTATGAGGTGATATTTATGACGTTTTAATTGATGAATATTTCAATTGGATAGATTAGGACTTAGATTCCAGTTGAAGTATTGATTAAATCAAGTAAGGATGCATTAAGATTAGTGCAAGTGGGTCCTTGGCGCTTTAGTTGCCTTTATCTGCATAGTTTCACTTCATAACAACATCTCTTTCAATTTACAAATTTAGTTCAGTTTCTGATTCTAAATCTAAGGTAACTCAGGAAATCACACGCATTCAGTCCCTGTGGGTTTGACCTTGGTCTCACTGAGATTATTACTACTTCGCAACCTTGCACTTTGAGCATCAAGTGAACATCTTTCTTCTGTTGTGGTGCTAACTTAAAAAATAAATTATATTGTAAAATACGGGCTACCTCTAAAGGTTAACACTCCGGATTTTAGAAAATAGGTACTAAATTCGGGTTATGAAATATGGGGTGTTACATTTACCCCCTGATTTCTTCCAGGTGTTGGGTAATGGGAGTGACTCCGCTTCTTCTATATATTTTGGGCTACAATGGCTTTTCCAGCGTGCTTAGTTCTCATACTTTCTTTCTTTCCTCCTTCTTAAGCTCTCTTTCTTCTCCTCTTTTCCTTCCCCCCCTTTTTTTTTGGTTTTGAATTGGGGTTTCTTTGGAGTTTGGACAGCAAGGGTGGTACACCTTTGGTGGGAAGAGGTAAGTGTAAAGGTAAGGTCCATTCATGCTTCCTTTCCCTCCATTCGTCCCTTCTTTCTACACATTTCTTATACTTTCTTTCTTTTTCCCTTTTTTTTAATAGGTGCTCCTTTGAATATCAGAGTGTGGTGTGGAGTGGTGGACAATAAGGGCTTCTTAAGACCTAGCTGGTGCATGGAGATGCAACAACAAGACTTTCCATTCTTTCACTTTTCTCCTTTTACTTTCTTTTACTCCCACCTTCCCATATGTACAAATAATGCCCCTTCCATGTACATCAAGCTACATGTTAGGGATGTTATTTTTGGGAGCTTGTTATTGTGTAAAGAAATGGTTCCAAAATGATTCCTTGGGCCCCATGTGTATTTGGGTGGGCCTAAGTTCCATTTTGGTTTCCCCTTTTCATGCTCTTCTTTCATGCTTCCATGTTTTTTCTTTCTTTTCTTTTTGAAAGTGGTTGGGCCCATTGAAATGGAAAGGGCCCAAATAAGATTTTTGGGTCCTAAAATTCCCCATGATGATCCAAAATTCCTTTGGGAATTGTATGGACATGAGAGTGTAACCCACCTACGTTTAGGCTCCTATGTTCAAGTGGGCTTGAAATTCCATGTTGGGCCCAAGTGAGGCTAGTGACCCATCATTCTTTTGAGACTCTAGGATTTGTTTGCACTTTTAGTGTCCTTTGGGCTTAAATACTAAGATAGCTAAGCCCTTCGGTTTTCTTTGGTGGGCCTTGAATAGCTCTTGTGGCCCAGGTAAGAGCTCAGCTTCTTGATGTCTATGTGAGGGCCAATCCCTTTTATAGGTTCACTTTGGGAAAATCATTCACTTGGCTACCTCCCATGGACCTTGACTTGTAAATCTCAAGTTCATTTGTATATATAAATGTGGCATTTTCCATTCTTGTTCATCGATGGACCTTGACTATTACATAGGAAACCACTTGTAAGTGTGGGAAATGGGACATCCTTCATCTCTCCTCTTGACTTTTCCTTTAACATGGGCTTATGGGCTCTTTGGTGCTTAAATGAATTTGCACTCAACCCTCCTCATTTGCCACATTATTAGACCTTCGATCCTTTCATTATTGCCATGTATTTTTGAAGAGGTTACTCTTGTAGTGTGACACTTGACAAGGTTCACCATTGGTGGTGAGACGAGTCCATTGTGACTTGGGATGTTCCATTTTCCACCTTAAAACCATTCGTGGGCTCACACTTGAAGTTTGCATCTTGAATGGCTTTTCTTATTTCATTGGGTACAACTTTACCTATCTTGAAGTGGGGCATTAGACAAGCTCCTATGAGATGTGTTTGGACTTGATATGTCTTGTGGAATCTTTCCCATGTCCCACTTAAGCTA
Organism: Magnolia sinica; assembly: GCF_029962835.1. NCBI lineage: Eukaryota > Viridiplantae > Streptophyta > Magnoliopsida > Magnoliales > Magnoliaceae > Magnolia > Magnolia sinica. Next base: position 47,218,339 of record NC_080584.1, on the reverse strand, counting down.
GTCATTTGAAGGAGATGGAATGGAATACTTTCCTGGACCTATTTCCATGTAGATATGCCTCGCTAAACTCACAATTAGTTCAATTTTTTATCATCGTCTGAGCTTGTTCCTCATATTCTTCAAAAAAATATACATATTTCATCTAAAGTTCATCCTATTTTATCTTTTCCTTCTATTAGGGGTCAGGGGGCCCATGAGAATTTGGAGAACTAGTTTCGTGGCCCCCAAACCCTGAATGGATGTCATCTTGGGGGCCTCTTGCTTTATTGAATTTCTGACCCTTCGGTTTCCTCAAGCCAACAAGATGTTGATTGTTGCCCTTTGTGAGTGTTGGTGGGACAACACTCACATTTTTTAGCTGTCTTTTAGTAAGTGGGGGATTAACCCATTGGACGTCATTATGCATGTAAGCCTCCCTTCCAGTGGTGCGTGCGTGCCAAATGCTGAGATCCTACCATCCATCACAGATGAGATCTGGATGAACCTTCACGGTGTTATCCCTCCTAGCTCAGAATTCTATTATAATGAGCAGAGGCTTTGCCGGTTGATAGTTACCTTTGCTCAAGCCATATGTGAGGATGATCAGACGATCGTTTTTAAGGCCAGAACCATGGTGATGTTCCTCTTGAGGTCCCTAATATTCTGCCACAAAAATGAAAGGATGAACCCGGTATCGATCTTCTTGTTGGAGGATTTGTCATTCTCATATAATAGAAACGTGGCTCTATTAGCTTGTATGTATCACAACTTGGACAAGGTTAGTCAAGACAAATGCTCTCTTAGCAGAGTTTGGTTGTGATTTCCATTCCTCTAGTCCTAATCTCTCGATCCCTTGAATGGAGATTGTGTTATTTCCTCTATTTCTTATTGACCCTTAGACTTAACTTTTTTGATAATTTCCCTCTCATGGTCATACCGCTGAGAGATCTAGACCCACCTCACTGTCATTTCATGTTGTGGCACCGAAAGAATCGATATCCCGCCCCTCACATCTAAGAAGACAACTGGCGGGCTGACAACGATGGCCTTACCACGAATGATGTAAGTATTGGTCTTTAGTTACCAACTATTGACTTTTGATTTCCTATCGACTAACCAATGATTCTTGACCTTTGCATAGTTTCGTATGACGCCTTACGCTTTTATTTGTATGTTCTCGACTTTGTTAGCCAAAATGACGTTTGAGGCATTTCGCCAACGTCTATTGCTTTATGATCCTAATACTTACAAGTGTTATCTGGTGTTGAGGGTTAAATATTGCATATTATCCCCCATTTATTACTTGATTTTATGAACATGATAATGCTTAATATTCTATTTTAATCAAGTTTGTGTTGCAAGGTGAATTTAAGAGCTTGGATTGAAAAAGATGCTAAAAGCATGGATTAATGCTTAAGAATCACCAAAGCCAAGGATGGATCTTATGAGACCAAGAATGAAGAATTTACATGTCAAAGATCCAAGAAAACCAAGTAAGGAATGAAGAGAATTAAAGACTTGAAGTGAAGAAAAAGAGCCTAAAAATCTGTCTTCTTTGACTAGTCTAAGCTTTGCCTTGACTAGTCGAAGGAACTTCGACTCGAACTCCAATGATCAAAAACCTCTAAAATCCCGTCATCCTCAACCCATTGAAGATAACTCTCGACCAGTCAAAGGTGGCCTTTGACTAGTCTAAGGTTACACAAATTTTGTGCGAACTGCGTAAATTGAGGCAGTTTCCATATTTTTCCAAATCGGTGAGAAAGTTGGAGTTCCAAAACTATAAATAGGAGTGGAGCTGCCATCCGGGAGTTCTTCTTCTTCTTTAGCTTGTTTTTATGCTTTTCTTAATAGACTTTAGTTCAATCATGTCTATGGTTGGCTAAGTCTCTTAGCTAGGGCTAAGAGGTGAAGCTTGTAGCATGATGGGATGTTTATTTTACTTTGATTCATGTTTATGTTGAACCTTCTTTGATTTTAGTTTGATTTTAAAGGAATACTTTCAGTTTTTAATGATTTATTGTGACTCAGATTACAGTAGATCTGGAATAGCTTTGAGTATCCTCTTTTCCTGATTTTGAGATTGTGGGATTGGTAAATCCTATTGTTAGCCATCGTCCCATGGGCATGGTTTGGTGATGGAATCTCTTCCAATTATCATAATTCTCCTCCATTGATAATTAGGTCAAGGAAAGTTCAGATTGATCTCAATTGTATATCTTCCAATTGGATAGGATAGGACTCTAATTCCAATTATGTGTCTTGAATCAAGGAAGAGGGCTTCCTGATCTTTACAAGTGGACCCTTAGAAACCCTAGTTCCCACCTTTGAATTATTAGTTTTAATCACTTTAATCACAATTACTCTCTCAATCACTTCAGAATTAGTTTTACATCTTCTCCTAGTTTTGATTCTAGTTTCTTTCAGAAAACACACGAGATTAGTCTGTAAGTGCTGTGCACACTCTTGTTTGTCAAATTTTGATGGGACAAAATCGCTCATGATATGGTTCACACTACAAGATGGAAAGTTCACCTTTAAATGAACTTTCAAATGAATCTTCAAGTGAATCAAGATGGAAAGTTCACCTTCATGAAGTTGGAAAATGTAAGTTTAATTACAAGTCGTGAAGATGGATTGTTCAAGCTAGTGTATTCAAGTTCTACTGCATTTCTAGTAGAAGATCAAACTCCACTTTCAAGTACACTTCAAGTAGAAGATCAACTGAGCACTATTGAAGTTTCAAGTAGAAGATTCAAGCTTTACACTTTAATGTCCAGTTTTCTCAGGTATAAATGACCCTAGAAAGACCTTAGACTTAGGTGCTTTCAAATGTTAAATTTATACGGGTTTTTATACTTTGGTTAGACTTTAGTTCAGCTAGTCTAAGCGTTTGTTCGACTAGTCTAAGCTATGGCTAGACCAGTTTAAGATTATCTTCAACTAGTCTAAGATTTAAATTAAAAAATCAAAAAATTTTGTTGGTTTCTCGACCAGTCGAGTAGGATACCCGACTAGTTGAAGGGTGCTCAACTCGAAGTCCAACGACTAAATTTTAGCACCCTCGACCAGTCGAAGGCTGTGCTCGACCAGTCTAGTAGGGCCTTTGACCAGTCGAAAGTTTGTTATATCCGATCGCGCCCAAAATTTGAAATTTGGTTAGTTCTTAGACGAGTGGAAGCAAACCTTAGACGAGTCGAAGCAAAAACATTTCAGCATATAAATAGAGGCCTTCTCTCATTCTAAAATTACTAATCCAAGAAAAGCCTCCATTTAGAAAGAGAGAAGTCACCATTATCATCAAGCTATTGCACGGTATTTTATATTTTATTTATATAGCTTTTGTTTTTAAATTTCTTGATATCTTTTCATAAATCATGTGTTTTAAAGTGAGTAATCACTCTTCTTTTGAGATCTAAGGGATTCAATCAAGTAGCTTGTGGTTTGAATTAATTTAAAATCAATTTAGAACCTAGAACCCTTGTTTGTATAACCGGACATTGAACATTCTACATCAAGTGAAACAGTTGAAAAGGGTGAGCTCTTAGTCCGAGAGGGGGAGGGGGGGGGGGGGGGGGTGTGAATAAGACTATACCAAAATAAAAAATGCTGAACATAAATATTAAATATAACTGAATAAATCAAAGATCTCAATTGTAATAGTATTGAGAAATTGATTCAAACCTTGTTCAAAGGACAACCTTACACCAAAAACAAATGTTTATGGTAGGACAACCTGATTTCTTAAACATGGTAAGGATCAAGATCGCAAAGTAAAATAAGAGGCAAATAAAGGAAGCTATCTATTACAAGCATTCACCACATGTACATGAATGAGAAGATTATAAACATTCAACACACATCCATCACATACATCATCATCCACCACAAACACTAGGAGTTATAGTGGTTTGGTGTGTACACCAACTGTTCTCAAACAGCCACACCTACTCCACTCCCAATAATCACAACCCACGTGATATTGGTGTTCGCTGTAAAACAAGGTTTTCTCAAGTTCACCTTAAAACCTATACAGTTGTGTTTTCAATTGGGCTATCACAATTAAAACCCTGCGCTGAGATTTTCTGGCTGATCTCAGTCAAAACCAATGCAGAGATTTTCTGGCTAATCTTAAAAACCAAAAAGCAAATAAACAAAAGTACTTATCATCTTCTTGAAGATGCTGCTTAATGTAACCCATAAAACCGCTTCGCTTGATGTGTAGATGTTCAATGTCCAACAAATATAATTAAGGGTTCTAGGTTCTAAATAGATTTTAAATTATCTCAAACCTTGGGCTACTTGTTTGAATTCCTTGGGTCTCAAAAGGTAGAGTGAAAACTCCCTTTAAAAAATCAGATTCACAAAGCAGAGATCATGGAATTACAAAAACAAATAAGCTATTAAATGATCTAAATTTATTGAACTATAGCTTGATAATGACGGGGACTTTTCTCTCAAAATGGAGGCTTTCTATGGCTTTTCTGAATGATTTGGAATGAGAAAAGACGTCTATTTATAGTTTGAAAAATGGTTCCTTCAACTGGTCTAAGGTCTCTTTCGACTAGTTTAAGATTCAACCAAATTTCAAATTTTTTGGCACGATCAGATAAAACTAACCTTCGACTGGTCAAGAGGTTTACTCAACTGGTCGAGTGGCCTGCTCGATTGGTCAAGCATAGCACTTGACTGGTCGTGGGAGCCAAAAATTTGTTGCTGGAGTTTGAATCGAGCTCCCCATGATTGGTTGAGCAGATCTCCACGACTGGTCAAGCAGGGTGCTCGATTGGTTGAAGATTTACTATAAAATTTTTGAATTTGAGTTTGAAACTTGGACTGGTCAAAGCAATTCTTGGACTTGTCGAACCAGAGCCTGGACTAGTCAAACATAGGCTAGGACTAGTCAAAGTTTAACCTATAGAAAGTATAAATACCCGTAGATAATAAGCATAAGAAAGGACCTAAACCTAGGGTCTTTTTAGGGTCACTTATACCTGAAACATTGGACATTGAACTCAAATCTTCAGTAGCTTTAGATCTTCTACATGACGTAGATTTGCATTAGTAGCTTGATCTTAAAGTAGACTTGCATTAATAGCTTGATCTTGAAGTAGACTTGCATTAGTAGCTTGATCTTGAAGGTGAACTTTTCATCATATGAACAAGTCACACTCTAAATTGTTTTGTCTCATCAAAATTTGACAACAAAGGGTGCTTTATACATCATAGCACTTACAATCTCCCCCTTTGTCAAATTTATGACAAAACAAACTTAGAAGATTACAATACACAAACTTCACAACTTCACAATCATTCACAACACTCTTTTATTCACAATATATACTCCCTCTCAATCTACTTCCCCTCAGTCTGAGCTTTGACTTTGTGTAGTGTACCTGTATTAAGAAATACACATATATCCAAAATATACAGTCCGCACAATCTAATTCACTTGCGCATATGTTACTGTGAACGCTAGGAGATCGGTTCCCACGCTCTTTGGCGATGTTAGCTTTTGGTCCTTTTTCTTGTGTGTTGTGTGTTGTAGGGTATATAACCTTGATTGTCAGTTTGGAGTCACCACTAGCCACTTAATCTCAAAATCTCGCAGTCGGCTAGAACCTGCAGAATATGTAAGGTTGGAGAAATTTGAAGATTCTCCTACCTTAGATTGACTCCTGGTCTGCGATCTGAGATTCCGAGTAAGGGACATCGGTTACAAAGAGGGAAGGTGTTAGGCACCCTCTCTACCCATACGAATGTATGGTCTCTTCTTGGTGTGGTAAGGAAATCTCAAGGGATGAATGATGTGGTCAGAGTAGGACTAGGCACACATGGATTTCTGATGTGGCAAGATCTGAGATTTCGACAAGCCATAGAGCATACGTCTGATGATGTGCCTAGAAGGCAGATGTGATGATGCTTATGCCAAAGGTAATAGAAAGTGGACTAGATCGCTAGGAATTTCTGATGTGACAGGATCCGATGTACGCAAGTCAAAAAGAATACGTTCGCTAGAGATCTAAAGGAGCAGGGGGGTTGCGAGGGGAATAGATGTCATGATGAATGCTTGTATGTACGTAAAATAAAAAGATCTTTGGCTTGATCTTGAGTGTGCTAAGACATGGATTGCACCATGATTAATCCGAGCTAGACTTGTGGGGTTGGGAAGGTTGGGAGGAGGCTAAGGGGTAGTTGAAAAATCCTCCTTCTCACCCTCACTCTCTTCATTTCTCTCCCTCTCCCTTAAAATGAGAAAGTTTTCTCTCTCTTGGAATTGTTGTTTTTGATATGTGAAGAGGAGAGGGCTATTTATAGCCTTTCCTGATGGCATTGCTATAATTACTAAATTTGAGAGGTGTAAAAGTTGACATGGTAGCTTGGGATTGGTTGAGGAGAGAGGAATGCCATGTGGCATGCTCTCATTAGCTCTTGAAGGTTGGTAAAATGGTAAATAAGGTAGGTTGGGAGGGTAAATCCATATGAAAGTTGACTTTAGGACAAGAGACAGCTGTTGCTTGGAGGAGACAACTGTCCATTTTTAGAGCGGTAGTCAGAGTATCGCCTACAGTAGTTCGACTACTGCCCGGGCTTTAGTCAGTGGGTTTTCTTTGGTACTCTGGCTCATCTGGAAGTCTTCTTTTGGGCTTAAATGGGTGTGTTTTGTACTGATTTATATATACGCTTCGGCCTGGGTTATGGTTTGAAGTTCAGATTAGGGTTTAAGCTAAGGTTAGGCTGGGTTTAGGGTTTAGGCTGAGGTTTGGGTTAGGGTTAGGCTGGGTCTTAGGTTTAGGCTGAGGTTTGGGCTAGAGTTTGGTTCGGATCAGGATATGATCATGGCTCTAGGGTTGTCTTAGCTTTTTCAAGATATTAGTCTGGGTGGGGTGTCTACAGATGCCCCTCTTTGGCCGAACTTGCGAGCAACCGAGCGCCAAAGCGAGTGGACACCCCACCCTTCTGGTCAGAAAAGGTAGTGGTTTAAATCTGTTGCCTGCCATTGTATCTGAAATTGCGGTAATGACCGCTCTAGTAGAAGTAGGAATAGGTCAAAGTGTCCTAGAAGGGGTGAATATGACTTTATAAAATTTTATAACAATTTAAAATCCTATTAACCTAATCTTGATCTAATATGGAACTTATCAAGCTAGCTTCAACTTAACTCTAATGGCTTCCAAGCTAAATAGAGGATCCAATCACAAGACTATTCAATATTTAACCAATATATAAACTTAGTCTATGATGGATGAACAATGTGCCTATGTGAGCTGTGATTCTTATCAGTTCTAAATAATCATGTTAATGTGCTTCATGAGAACATTCAAAGTAAACACAATAGAGTAATATGCAAGTGACAATCTCAGACATAGTCATTTATAGTGGTTCGGTTACATGCCTACTCCGCTCCCGGAGGACGCACTCAACCCTTGAGTGTACAAGATTTTACTAACGGAGGTTTCAAATCAAGTTCACTCAAACCATTACAACCTATAAAAAGTTGACTCTAGGACCTACACAAGGTACCTAAGACGTGCCTACACAAGACACAAGTTTATACCTTACACAAGAGTAAAGGTCAACACGAAGCACCTAGATTTTATGCTCTACATAAGAGTATAGGATCCACACAAGGAACCTTCGTTTTAGGCCACACAGGCCAAGGATCCACACGAGGAACCTCCGTTTTAGGCCACACAGGCTAATGATCCATATAAGGAACTTAGAGTTTATGCCCTACACAAGAGCAAGGGTTAACACACAACACCCACATGTACTCTCCCGACGGAGGCCTCCTATGAGGACTTGAAAGGGGTGAGAAGCACTTGTGACCCAAACCTACACAAGGAATGATTAACAGGGTCTCTGGACTCTAATGACTTACAAATAAGTAGGTGAGTCCCATTAAGAATGTTGATGAAGATCTCCTCCTCAATGATGAAGATTCTTCAGCTCCTTTGATCTGCAACAATTGATGATGTTCCAATAAAGGCGACGGGTTGGGTCGAGGTTATGTTGGAATCCTACTCTATTAAATATTTTCCTATCTTAGAGAAGGAGTGATTCCAAGCATTCAAGCATTCAAGGTATCTTAGCTCAATGATTTGCCATTAAGATAGTAGCTAGATGATCCTTGAATGGGGAAGTTCATTTCTCAATTCACTCTATTTAATATCAATGATGAGGGTGGATTGAAGGATAAACTTCCATGAGAAAAAGAGCTTAGGGTAAGTAGTATGCAAAACTCTCTCAAGGCTCTCTCCATTTTTCTCACTCAGCAACCAAGAGCAAGCGTCCTATATATAAGCAAAAAGTCCCAACGGGAATAAATATGTCAAGTCTAACTGAGTTCGATCTCATCGGTCCAGACTCAATGTCATCGAACATATACTTTCGATTCCATCGAGTAGGGCTCGATGATGAGAACTCAGCTGAAGCACATACCCGAAACTTTTTAACTAAAGATCGATGAAATCGAACATGCGTCGATGTTATCAAATTTTGAATTCTGATATCATCGACAGTGGTTTCGATTCATCGATCTTTTCAATGAATATTTTAAGAAAGTTTGCTCGACACTTTTTGACCCAATTCGATGATATCGATCCCAATCAATTTCAGCAATTTTTGAATTACGATCATATCGAGACAATATTGATTCCTCGATCATTCACATAAGATTTTCCTTTTCAAGTTTGCTCACAGTTTTGTCCTGATTCGATCATATCGAGTTTATATCGATATCATCGTGATTTGAATTTCAATGAGATCGATGTGGGTTTTGATTCCTTGAACATTTAGATGTTTTTCTTTCAAAAACTCGCTGGAATCAACTTGTCCTACTTCGATGTCATCGATACCGTGTCGATATTATTGAGATTTGAATTTCAATGATATCGATTGTCCTTCGATGCCTCGAGCAATATCAAGAAAATTTTCAAGTCTTTGCTGGATAGAGCTCTGAGACTTTCGATATCATCGACTGTCCTTCGATATTATTGATATTTCAAATTCGATGTTATTGAAGGTACTTTCGATTTATTAAATATTTTCTCCAATGTACTTTGTGGTTGCTGGACATAAAGAGGACTCAATTCAATGTTATCGAGACCAGTTTGATAACATCGAGACTGAATGTTTGATTGTATCGACCAAGAATCGATGATATCGAACTTAGCTGAAAACTTAGAGAATTTTCCATTTTGAAACCAGTTTTTCAGACTTTTAACACCTATGTTGTTCTAAGTTTTTCTTAAGGCTTTTGCTTACCGGGTGTTTTGGGATTTGGGATGTGAGGCTAAGTTTACTTGTGTTGAGCTCTGAACACACATTCGGTTGAGGCAATGTGTTGAACAATCTTCATATGGGGCCCACTCGACTCATCGACTCAACACTCACGCTAATTCGCAAACTAGGGCACTTTCAGTATCATTGTCAGTTGATTGTCTGGAAACGAGATGACTCGTACATGTCATGAGGGCTAAGGAAATGTTGTGATTGTCCTTGCGCGTCGATGCGGCATTAAGGGTCACCAACCACAACCCTTTCACGTCAGATTGTTGAACAACATTGGTGGATAGGTCTGAAAAGTAGGGCCTCTGTGCGTCGATGCAGCTTTACAAGGATTCCCGTACTGTTTGGATATGTCATTTCCTTTGTTACGTAATCACCCTAGGAGTATTCATTTCGTTTGATCATCAAAGTGGTTAGCTACCCTGTGCGTTGATGCGGCCTTACAAGGAACTCACTACGCCGACTTGGACTTGATCAAACTTTCTGAACATCCCAGACTAGGTATGTGCGGGTAATCTTTTGCCATGCAGTCTACTGATTCTGATATTTTGGTCAATGGATTATCGTCATTTTGAGTTTGGTTATTCTTTCCGGAGATAGATTAAATCATTTTTACTCTCATTCGTCTCATACGACTGTCTAGATATGGAAATCGGGCCAATCGTACTTGTATCATATACGAATTTGCTCATCCTTCGGGGAAACGAGAAGGGATCGAATCTTATTTTGTTATTTGCATTGGCCGCAATTGGAGAATATGGAAGATTCCTCAGTGTACTGCGTGCCTCGTACATTTTGTTTGAAAGCTATCCTCTTTGGAACTATACTCCTTAGGGATTTTATTTAAAAACATTTCTGAATTTTTTGAAAAATATCCGTTCGATCTCGCAGGTGGACGTCGTCGTTTGGTTTTTATTTGCGCAAGTTAAGTAATAGTCGCATTGCCCCCACTGATGAACTGGCAGGGCTAACGGTTTTTATCGAGAATGTTTTTAGGGTTTTTGAAACATCTATTCGATCTCGTGGGTGGGCATTGTCGTCTGAATTTTATTGTAGAATTTCGAACAGATATCAAGCAGTCGTGCTGCCTCCAATAATGAATAAATGGGGCTTTAACCATGATTTATTGTGTTTTCTTTTCTTTTTCTCTCTTGTTTTTTGAAGAGGGAGGTCCAGATCATGAAATAGTGGGCTCGAATGGATGATTCGTGGTCCACTTGGATCTTCCAACAGTATGGATCTTGATGGTGGGCCATCATTTGTAGAGTGGATCACACACCTTAGCTTGATTTTTGGTTCCATGTATGGATGGGATTTCTTAAGTGGGCCCTAGATCATGTGTTGGGGAACATGGGCCTGATTTGGACATGTGGGCCTAGGACCATGGGCCTTAAAATTGGACTTGTGAAGTGGGCCTTGCTTTGGATATGTGGGCCTAGGAAATGGGCTTAAAAACATGGGCCTTGAACCATGGGCTTTTGGATAATGGGCTTGGTGGGCTTTTGACATGTGGGCCTTGGGGGCTTTGAACTTGTGGGCCTTGTGGGCTTTAAAATGTGGGCCTCTAGGGCTTTGAACTGTGGGTTTTGACTTTGGGCCTTGGATTTGGACTTTGGCTTTAGGCCTTAGATTGGGCTTGGACTTTGGGCCTTGTGGGCTTTGACTTTGGGCCTTTGGGCCTTTAGATGGGCCTTCAGTAGCCCATTCATAATGTGTATCCCTCTTATAGAATGTTTATTTCATGGAAGTGAGAGGGATACTTACCTGTAAATGTTTTAATCATACAGCATGCCTCGTCACGATAGGATTGAGGCTGATAGGGACATCCTCGGAGATTCTGCTTTGTCTTCTTCAGGGGTTGATGACTCCTTTGAAGCGTTCGAGGAGAGGCCCTTAGTTGACCCGTCGTTTTTGTTAGCCACTCATGGCCATCTTATCTCTGAGCTTGCAGTGCTCCGTCATGCCTGCGAGGATATGGCCCATCGTCTGGTGGTGAGGTGAGGAAATGATGAGAGCATGATCGCATCGCGCCGTCTAGAGAGGGACGAAGTCTTCTACCTAGCGATCCTTGACTTGCTAGCTGCTTATCCTGTGCATGTATATTTTTTTATTTTTTATAAAGAAAGGAAAACAATGTATTTGTACACAAAAAGGTGTTTGAAAGGAACGAATTTTTTATTGTTTATGCCGAATTTGTCAGTGTTTACTTGCGTTTGGATTGGTACTTTGAATGATTGGGATCAGAATATTAGGCTCAGCCTACATTGTGTTCAGTGGTCTGGGTTGTGTACTAAAGATCTTAGTTCCTTGAGAGTGCGCATTTGGGATTGTGCCCCTTCGATTTGGGCAAATTCTGGTAGAAAATTGATCTGAAGTTGGTCCTTTCCTTGCATCTCTTCGTTTCTCTTGTTGCCTCGGCTTCTTTTATACCTGCACTTTTATTTTTTCCTATTTATTTTCTTGCCTTTTTGTCCGTAGCACCTTTTCAGGTTTTCACTACGACCGGCTTCCCCATCATTTTTGCCTGTAGTGTCCTTTCGAATTTTTACTACGTCCCGAGTTTTGCTCTTGCCTACCTCTTGGCAGCTCGTGCTTTTTTTACCCTTGGCTCCCTTTCGGGTTTTCACCAAGTTTGCTACATGCCCGCTGTTTTACTCGAGCCACCCTTTCGGGTTTTCAACTTGCCTTTTTTGCTTAGGCGTGCCTTTTTTTTTGTCTCTGTAGTGCCGGGAGAGACAGAGAGACTTCCTTCATAGTCGGCTGACTGGTTACTTTCCCGTCCTTGTCTTTGATTACAAGTGCAAGCTGTTCTATGTTGGTCGGATTATTTTGGGGGATATAGGATGAGCTTATTTTCTTCTCTCCTTTTGAATTCTTTTTAAGTTTTGTCTTTTTCTTCTTCTTTTTTTGTGTGGGAGTTTTTCTCTCCCTTTCTCTTTTTTTTCTTTTTGTGAGAGTTTTTTTTGTATTCCTTTTGTAGGAGAACTAATTTTCTTCTTTTTTATTTTCGTTAATCTCAACTTAGCGATTGTAATCATTGACAAATTTAGGTGTGGTTACCCGTGATAGATTTTCACGTTGTTGGCGTTGATGGGCTCGGGAAAATCTTCTCCTCTCAGACTAGTGAGCCGAAGGGCTCCTCCTGGGAGCACCTCTCGAATGATCAACGGTCCGTCCTACAAGGGTTTGAACTTTCCTTTGGAATCTTATAGATGTGGTGGTAGGATACGTTTCATGACCATGTCGCTGACTTTGAAACTCCTCTTTTGGACCCTCTTGTTGTAGGCCCATGCGATCCTTCTTTGGTATTATTGCGAGTGGCTTAGCGCACGCACACGCTTTTCATCTACTAGGTATAGTTGGTCGTATCTTGCTTGTTGCCACTCGCCTTCCTCGACTTCACTTTCTAGCAATACTCGGAGTGATGGGATTTCAATTTCGACCGGCAATAATACTTCCATTCCGTATGCAAGTTCGTATGGAGTTGCACCTGTAGCAGACCGTACAGACTTCCGATAAGCCCAGAGTGTGTATGGTAGGATTTCTAACCAATCTCGATACGTTTTGACCTTTTTCTCTAGTATGCGGATGATAGTCTTATTTGCAGCTTCGACCCCACCATTCATTTGAGGATGGTAGGGGCTTGACTGATGACGTTTGATCTTGAATTTGTTGAGAAAATCGCCGATCCTTTTATTAACGAACAGGGTTCCTTTGTCTGTAATGATGGCTTGAGGAATCCCGTACCGGCTGATGATCTTGTTCTTCATGAACTTTATCACGTGGGATGCTATGATGGTGTTGTAGGATGTTGCCTCTATCTACTTGGTGAAGTAATCTATTGCCACCAGGATGTATTCATGCCCATTTGAAGCTTTGGAGTTGACTTTACTGATGATGTGAAGTCTCCATATAGAGAAGGGCTATGGCGTCGTCAGATTATATGGCTCAGAAACAGGCGCATGAATTTGGTTTGCATGCTCCTAGCACTTGAAGCACTTCCTGACGTGTTTGTAGCAATCCGTCTCTATCATAAGCCAATAATAGCCGAGCCATAGGATCTTCTTTGCCATCATATGTCCATTCATATGTGGGCCACATAGTCCTTCATGGATTTTCGACATGATTTGAGTAGCTTCCGTTTCATCCACGCAGCAGGGAAGGACTTGATTGAAGGATCGCTTGTAGAGGATGCCTCTGGTGATCGTAAACTGGGCCGCTAACAATTGGATAGTGCAACGATCGGCTGATGTTACTCCTTCCGAGTACTTCTGATACCTGAGATATTCCTTGATGTCCGTGTACCCAGGCTGATCGTTCGAAGAGGTTTTGGCTTCGTCGATATGCAGGCTTTCCTCTTGGAGTTCGACGCTGAGTTCCCATTCAGCAATTCCCCTTGGGATTTCCAGCATTGAGGCGAGGTTAGCCAAGGCATCCGCAAATTGATTCGTTGCTCGGGGCATGTAAGAGAAGGTGATATCTTCAAATTCCTCAGTTAGATTTTCCAGATAGACATGATAAGGGATCAACTTTTCATCCTTGGTCCTCCAGTTGCCATTTGTCTAATTGATGATGAGCTGTGAGTCCCCGAAGACTCACAACCATTTCACGTTGAGGATGATGGCTTCTCTTAGACCGGCGATACACGCTTCATATTCAGCCAGGTTGTTGGTGTATTGGAACACTAAGCGCCTGGAGATGGGGATTGGGACGTTGTTGGGAGAGTAGAGTATTACTCCTACCCCTCTCTTTTAAGTTTGTGGCTCCATCGAAGAAGAGTGCCCACTCTCCTGCCTTTCTTTCTTCTTCTTCCTTGATCAGGAGGATGTCCTCATCAGGGAAGGTCTTCAGTGGTTGGTAGTCACGCAGAGAGTGTGTTGCTAAATGATCAGCTAGTGCTTACCCCTTAATTGCTTTCTGAGTGACATAGGTGATGTTGAACTCGGAAAGCAGCAGTTGCCACACTACCAAAAAATAGGGAAATGCCGATAGCTAAAAACCATTAGCATTGACCTTTACTGACGGCTAAAAGCCGTCGAATGGTCCGTCGGGAAAGGGTTCATGGGCGTTGCTCACCGACGGATTTAAACCGTCGGTGTCGTCGACGACTAAAACCGTCGGCATTTCCAACAGCGAAGGGCAACGACCAAAACCATCGATGTCTTCGACGGTGAAAGCAGTCGGTGTTGCTAACGGCTAAGTTCGACAGCCAAAGCCGTCGGCTAAAAGCCATCGGCATTTCTCATTAAATTATTTTAAAAAATGAAATTTGATTACCTAATCAATGCACACATCCAAAACTAGCTTAATACCCATTTCTTCATAGCCCTAAACCAACCAAACTATTTGATAAGGTCAGTCTATACAAAAGAAAGGAAGAAATCAAAATCAAATCTACCATCCAAATCCCAAATATATAGCTTGTATTTTCATAAAAAAGTTGATTGTATATATGATACCCAATCCCAGGTTCCCACCTGGCCATGACGGATCATGACAACTACATTTAAAAGCAATCTTGAGAAGAATGCTGCCCTTGGAGAATAAGAGGCTAAGAAATTGGTTTGTTGGATGTTAGTGGTGCCCCTTAGAGGATGAGATGCTATGCTGTCAGTGTTGCTTCGAGGAATACCTGTTGCCCAGGCAGAGGCGCCTGTCGGTATCCCCATGTCCGATTTGCCGTATTGGGCATGATTGCTTGTATAGAGTGATGTGGGAAGGAGTACGTGGGACGTCCTTCCTCAATGTGGTTGACTGTAGTGGTGTCGGATGTGTCGGGCCCTGCTTGGTGTGATGACAGGGGCTTATGGAGGATGTTGGCCTAAGCCGTAGTGTTAGCTTCGCGGGTGATCGCAATCTTCCGGCTTTCGATCAAATCCTAGACCGCGTGTTTCAAGGCGAAACAACAGTCGGTTGGATGGCCAAGAGACTAATGATATTCGCAATACTAGTTCTTATTGTAGCTTGCGGGCAGGGGATTTGACGGAGGTCGAGGTTGGAGTGGTTCAGAAGTTGCTTTTGCACCAACATTGTCATGATCTAACTGTATGTTTGTGCCAAAGGGGTGAGCTTCCTGCCTAACATTGCTTGCTTGTATGGGTTTTGTGCATTTTTCCTAAGCTGTTGCTATTGTTGTTGATACCGTTGTGCTTGATATCCCTGTTAGGTTTGCTGTGGTTGGTATTACCTGTTTTGATGTGGCTCCCGTTGCGGAGCGTACTGGTTGCCTTGAGTGTTTGCAACGATATTGTTAACTTCTGTAATATGCTGTACGAGAGCAGTGCCGTTTCCATTCCCATATTCGATGGGCTTCCCCTCGACATTGATTTTCTTGATTGAGGAGGCCTGATGCGGCCATGAGGAGATGGTCCCGACTTCTACTTATTCCCCAGCTTGGATGAGCTGGGAGAAGTTCACATATGGGTACGAGATTAGATATCCAGAGATGTTTGAGTTTACCAAATGGACGAACATGGATATCTGTTCCTCGTCGTCGATGGGGTTTCTCAGTTGGGTGGCCATGGCCTGCCATCGTCCCACGTATGCTGATAATGATTCGTCAGCCTTCTGCCTTAAGGCAGTTAGATCTATTCTTCTCAGAGCCATGTTCATATTATAGGAGAATTTATCATTGAATGCCTGGGAGAGTCTCTCCTAGGTCCTAATCTAATGACTGTCCAATGATGTGTACCAATCCAAGGCATCGCTCTTGAGGGATTTCTGAAAAATCCGTATCAAGGCCCCATCATTCCTTGCTATCGTATTGAGTTCCCTGCAAAAGGCTTCCAGATGTGCTATGGGGCACACGCTATAGTCATATCTTTTGAATTTCGGCACCTCAAAGTTTTGAGGCACCTGAGCATCTGGAAAGGGACATAAATTCCTGAATTTGGTGGATGGATGATCTACTCCTTGCTGCCTCTGCAGCTGATTTTGTACCCTTTGCAGCTATTCCTGCAACTCCTTAATTTCTGATTTGTTGTGCTAAGGGTATCTTGCCCCTTGATGTAAGGCTTGGGCTGCTTCCTCCTCATAAGGGTCGATTTCTTTGACCCTTTGGTTTCCAAGAATGGGGGGTTGTTGGAAAGAAAACGGACTCCTAGTGGCGGGAGGTAATTGAAATTGAACTTCGCTCCCTTTTAGGAGAGCGTATGATGTAAGAAAATGGCTCCCACCCTGGGTATCTGCCAAATCCGGAATTTGACTCCCATTAGGCGGAGTGAGTTGGACTCGAAACTGGTCCTCTTTGTGGGCATCCGCCAGTTCTTGTCTGTGACTCCTGTTAGGAGGAGCCTGTTTTATGATCTGATTGTTGTTCCCGTTTCCAGGGAGATGTGCTGAGTAATGTATTGGAAGATATGTGGGAGGGTTGCTCCCGTTTGTCTGTTACTGTTGATCTTGTGCTGATTCCTCAGGAAAAGGGAGAACAGGATTTACTGGAGGAATTTGGGAGAAAGTAAAAGGAGTTTGTGGGATTGAACTATTTTGAACACTAGGCTATGTTGCCTATATGCTTGGTGTGGTGCCTGGTACCAGGTGAAGTAGCAGCTCCTGCAATGCCTTGAAATTTGAGCTATCTCATTCAAGGCTGCAGTAGCTGGCGAATCAGTTGGAGTTGCCGAAGGTGTTGGTGCCAGTGCTGATGCTAATGTTTCGAGAGCTGGCTGAGCTACCGAATCTTCTTCATGGGTAGTCATAGCTGCTCGGGATCGAGTAGTCATAGCTCGGATTGATGCCTAAACAAGTATAAGCCAAAGATTGACGTGTTTTCTTTTTAGTTAGTTTGTTTGTTTGTCTTATGACTGTTATGTATTTTTTTTGTTTGTTTTATATGAATGCAATGATGAATGTCCCTTGAGATTAGAATTCCACATACTTTCCAGTTGGGTCTCGGCTAGTGCACTCTAGCAAATCTCCAATGGAGTCGCCATTCTGTGAATGCTGGGAGATCGACGCCCATGCTCTTTGGCGATCTTGGCTTTTGGTCCTTTTTCTTCTGTGTTGTGTGTTGTGGGGTTTATAACCTCGATTGTTGGTTTAAAGTCGCCACTAGCCACTTAATCTCAAAATCCCACAGTCGGCTAGAACAGTGGAATATGTAAGGTTGGAGAAATCCGTAGATTCTCTTATCTTAGATTGACTCCTAGTCTGCGATCTGAGATTCCGAGTAAGGGACCTCAGTTACAAAGAGGGAAGGTGTTAGGCACCCTCTTTACCCGTACGAATGTACAGTCTCTACTTGGTATGGTAAGGAAATCTCAAGGGATGAATGATGTGGTCGGAGTAGGACTAGGCACACGTGGATTTCTATACAATAATATCCAAGATTTCGGCAAGCCACAGAGCATACGTCCGATGATGTACCTAGAAGGCGGATGTGATGATGCTTATGCCAAAGGTAAAGGAAAGTGGACTAGATCGCTATGAATTTCTAATGTAACAGGATCCGATATACGACAAGACACAGAGCATACGTTCGCTAGAGATCTAAAGGAGCAGGGTAGTTGAGAAAGGAATAGATGTTATGATGAATGCTTGTATGTAAAATGAAAAGATCTTTGGCTTGATCTTGAGTGGGCTAAGACATGGATTGCACCATAATCAATCTGAGCTAGACTTATGAGGTTGAGAAGGTTGGGAGGAGGCTAAGGGGTAGCTGAAAAATCTGAACTTGGAGGCTTGAGAGCTCCTTCTCACCCTGACTCTCTTCCTTTCTCTCCATCTCTCCCTTGAAATGAGAAGAGTTTTCTCTCTCTTGGAATTGTTGTTTTTGAAATGTGAAGAGGAGAGGGCTATTTATAGCCTTTCCCGATGGCATTGTTATAATTGCTGAGTTTAAGAGGGGTAAAAGTTGACATGGAAGCTTGGGATTAGTTAAGGAGAGAGGAATGCCATGTGGCATGCTCTCATTGGCTCTTGGAGGTTTGGTAAAATGGTAAATAAGGTAGGTTAGGAGGGTAAATCCATATGAAAGTTGACTTTGGGACGAGAGACAGCTGTTGCTCGGAGGAGACAATTGTCCGTTTTTAGAGCGAAAGTTTGATTACCGCCTGCGATAGTCCGACTACCGCTCGGGCTTGGTTTGGTCCGGGCTTTGGTCTGTGGGCTTTGTTTAGTACTTTGGCTCATCCAGAAGTCTTCGTTCGGGCTTTTGGGCTCAAATGGGTGTTTTTTTTTCTGATTTGTATGTACACTTCGGCCTGGGTGATGGTTTGAAGTTTGGATTAGGGTTTAAGCTAGGGTTAGGCTGGGTTTAGCGTTTAGGCCAAGGTTTGGGCTAGGAATTAGTTCGGATCAGGGTTTGGTTCAGATCAGGGTTTGGTTTGGATCATGGTTTGGTTTAGATCATGATATGATCATGGCTCTTAGATTATCTTAGCTTTCTCAAGATATTAGCCTGGGTGGGGTGTCTACAGTTACCATAACCATAACAAGCAAATGAGCAAAATAAAAATAAAAATCCAAATAAACTCATAACCAATAATAACAAGTCTCTCCCCCTTTTTGTCACAACTTGACAAAGGAAGACAAAAATCTAAATAAAGCACAAATATGATTACGAGAAAATAATGAGAGTAGCATAAAGAAAGTGTCATAAAAATAGTAATGAAAAAGAGAGTGCCATCCATGATAAATCTATACAAATTAAGTGAAAGTGAAAGTTATACAGTTCCAACATAGATAAACTCAAATACTAATAAGAACCTGAGGAAGGAGGTGGAATGGAAGAGTCAATCTGATGAAGTCCCCTAGTAATGTGATGGAAATATTTGCGCATATACTTCATTGAAGATTTATGACTTTCAGTCAGATTGTCTTGAGACATTTTTAACTCACCCACCTTCTCCTCTAGAGAGCGAAGACGCTCATCAAAGTGAGACGGCTGAAAATCAGGATCTGCCTCATCATCGGTTTCCAATTCATAAAAAATATCATCCATTGTAGTGTCAGTAGGTAGAGTGTCTTCTTCAACTTCTATGTCCTCATCACATTAGCCAGGTAAATACTCCAGGTTCATCTTGTTGATGTTAGAGTTATTGAATGGTAGAACCGCTATCAGTGCCTCAGTAAGCGGCATGACCACATTACAATGAAGTGCTAATGTAGTCATCAGATAGGCAAAAGGTACATGAAAGAGGTCAGCTCGGCCTTGTTCCCAAATCTAGGATACACATTGGCAATAAATATGTAGTGAAGAACCCTATATTTGGGCAACATCTGATTGGCACGGAGGGCATTTCCAGAGCTCCATTCGGCATCAAACCGACATAATTTGTGGGTACGTCTGCACCGTTCAGATTCAGACATTCTCTCAGCAAGTGTTGGTATAGGAATACAGTCATCATTAACTGTGATGTCTTAATAAACTCAAAATGCGATGTTTATCAACTTAAAACATCCATTCTCTAAAACTAATAGAGAAAGTTAGATTATCAAGAGACGCTTCACTAATAGATGCATACATCCCTTGTGCAATAGAGTATGCCGGTCCACCCCATTTGAGGATGCTTTCCCAACATACAACGTTAAGGATGGGAAGAAGATGAAAAAGAACCAAATGATCAACATTTACGGTACGTTTGATAATGATTTCCTTATTACGGAGATCCTGAACATATTTTAGGTCTTCCTCAGGTGGCCTTAGAGTTCGCACACTAAGAGGAGCTACCCTTGAAGAAGAGGCATGAGTTGCTTTCTTCTTAGATCGAACATCTATTGGATGATAGCAATAGAGAAAATCAACAAATGAAGGATGGGTTTCAAGGAGATCAGATTTTTTGGTCAAAACCCTCAAAAATGGAATGGAAAACCCAAATTGACTACAAAATGTTGTAAAATAAGCATACAATAACCCAAATTTGGAAGAAAAATGACAATGAAGCACTTACAATGATCCTAAGATGATGAGTTTGACGAGTCGAGAAGAGGGCCGGATGTGGAAGATGAAGAAATGAAGAAAAATAGTGTTTTCCCCCTTTTAAGACACCCACCCGCGCTTCACGACTGGTCAAGTACATGCTCGATCCGTCGAGGCTCGACTGGTCGAGTACGTGCTCGACTTGTCGTGATACACTGAAAAATTAAATTTTATTTAAAATTTTTCAAAAATATTTGCATAAAAAATTATAAAAATTAAAACATCCAAACATAACATAATCCAATTAATTTGATTTACACATACCAATATTAAGTTTCAATTTTGAAAATCTATTCCTATAAAGCAGTTTAGTTAAAATGTCAACAAGCTATTTTCCGTCTAGATATATTTTAAAGAAATGCTTTTATCTTCAACTAATTCCTGAATGTAGTGATAACGAATGTCAATATGTTTCATACGAGAATGCTAGATGGGATTTTTTGAGATATTAATTACGCTGGAGTTATCGCAATACAAGATCATTGTATCTTGCATAATTCCGTAATCGTTTAGCATTCTTTTCATCCAAACAAGCTAGGTACAAGCATTACCAGGTGCAATATATTCAGCCTTAGCTGTGGATAATGATACCAAACTCTGTTTCTTATTATGCCAGGAAACTAAACAATTCCCAACATAGAAACATCCACCACTGGTAGATATGTTCCCTCCCCAGTCAGCATATATATATATATATCCAGCTAATTAAACATTTGTATCATATAGATACCAGAGGCCTAAATTAGCAGTACTTGCGACATATCTAATAATACATTTGACAACAATAAGATAAGAGTCTTTTGGATCTGATTAATATCTAGCACAGATACTTACACTGAATGCAATATCTGGTCTACTTGCAATTAAGTATAAGAGACTACCAATCATGCTGCGATATAACCGAGAGTCTATACTTTTACTTGTTTTATCCTTTGATAGCTTAAGAGTTGTACTCATAGGAGTATCGAATTTGTTACCATTTTCAAATCCAAATTTTTTAACCAGACTTAAAGTGTACTTGGTTTAAAAAAATGAAGATGCCATCTTCTAGCTGTTTAACCTATAAACCTAGAAAGTAGTTCAATTCTCCCACCATACTCATCTCGAACTTGGATTTCATAAGCTCTGCAAACTCAATGGACAGGTTAGTGCATATAGAATCATAAATAATATCATTAACATATATCTGTATAATTAGTATGTGTTCATTACATTTTTTAACAAATAGAGTTTTGTTAACACTTCCCATAACAAAATTGTGACTGAGTAAGAACTTAGTTAGCTTCTCATGCCATACCCTAAGAGCTTGCTTTAGACCGTAAAGTACCTTTTTAAGGTGATATACATGATTAGAGTGTTTAGGGTCTTCAAAGCCTTTAGGTTGTTCAACGTAGACCTCTTCATGTAGGTCACCATTTAAGAAAGCACTTTTATCATCCATTTGATATATCTTAAACTTTTTAAAGTAGGCAATGGATATAAATAATATGATGGATTCAAGGGAGCTACTGGAGCAAAGGTTTCATCATAATCAACTCCTTCTATTTGAGTATTCCCTTGTACAACCAATCTAGCTTTGTTTCTGATTATATTTCTCAATTCATCAGACTTGTTTTTGAAAATCCATTTGGTTCCAATTATATGTTTATTAGATGGTCTTGGAACCAAATACCAAACATCATTTCTTACAAACTGATTTAATTCATCTTGCATGGCAACAATCCAATTTTCATTAGTAAGTGCTTCTTTTACGTTGGCTGGTTCAACTTGAGAAGTAAAGCAAACGTAGTTGCAAATATTCTCTAATTATTTTCTAGTATACACACCAGTTATAGGATTTTCTAGTATTATATCATTAGGATGGTCTTTGACTTATCTTAGTTCAATATTGACTGGACTAGATGAGGAGTCAGGTTTCTCAATTATATTGATTTCATCATCTTTTGAAGTAGATGAGGGTGTGGTCAGGTGATAATCAATTACAACATTTATTGATTCCTGAATTACGCTTATTCTCTTATTAAGAACATGATATGCTCTACTATTTAGAGCATAACCTAATAATGTCCCTTCAACAGTTTTAGCTTCAAACTTCTCTCAATTTTCACTGTCACGTAAGATGAAGCACTTACTTCCAAAAATTCGAAAGTACTTAACAGTAGGTTTCTTATTAAACCACAATTCATAAGATGTTTTATCTTTAGATTTTCTAATGTACACACGGTTTATAATATAACACGCAATATTTATAGCTTCAGCCATAAATTTTTGGGTAACTTCATGCTATTTAACATAACATTGGCCATCTCTTGTAACATTCTATTTTTTCTTTCAATAACTCCATTTCATTGAGGTGTTTTAGGAGTTGAAAACTCATGCAATATGCCATGATCGTTATAAAACTTCTCAAAATTGCTATTTTCGAATTCCGTCCCATGAACACTTCTGATCTTGATAACATTCATTTTTTTTTTTCCGTCTAAATTCATTTTATAATCTTTTTAACTTCATCGAGAATCTCAGATTTTTCTCTCATGAATGCTACCCAAGTAAATCTGGTAAAGTCATCAACAATCACCAGAAAATACTTCTTACCACCTCTATTCTCCGTTCTGGTTGGTCCAACATGATCCATATGGAGAAGTTCAAGGGGTTTGAATGTGGCAGAAGAGTTCACTTTCTTGTGACTACTTCTTGTTTGTTTGCCAATTTGGCATGCACTACATATTTTATCCACTTTCTTTAGTTTGAGTAGACATCTAATAAGATCGATTTTGCTCAGTCTATAGAGATTTCGGTAGTTAACATGTCCAAGGCGTTTGTACCATAATTCAGTTTCATTAGTTTGGACAATGTAACATGAGAATGTAGACGAGCAAGACTCATTAATAATATATCAATTTTTAGCTGTTCTACGAACATTTAATATCACACAACCTTTCTCATTTGAAATTTCGCATCCTTGATTAGTAAATTTAACACTATGTTTGTTATCATAAATTTGAGATATACTTAGAAGATTATGCTTAAGACCTTCAACATATAAGATGTTTTCAAAAGGAGGAAGGTTAGAAATTTATACAGTACATTGGCCAATAATCTTGTAGTTGCTTCCATCACCAAAAGTAACTGAGTCATCGGACATTTCTTTGTAGTTGGTGACCATATCTTTGTTACTTGTCATGTGTCTTGAACAACCACTGTCTAGGTACCACTTTGAATGGCTAGAAGCCTTGAAGGTGGTGTGGGCAACAAGACAAGTAACTTTACGAACCCATTTTATTGTTGTTATAGGTTTTGGAGTACTATTGGTTTTCCTTGCCTTAGTAGAATTGAAATTTCTCTATTTATCAACTCTGATATTAGGGTTAGATTTGAGGAGCTCTTTGATTAAGTCCACTATCTTTTCAGCGAAGGGGTTATAACTTTGTGTTCTAAAGTTGATGTTATTTGGATGGACTTTAGAAGCTTGAAAAGATTTTGTATTTTTTAAGTTGTTTTGGTTATTATTTTTCAAGCTCTTTCCTTTTGAGTTTGAGGATTCTCCTTTAATAAATGTAGGAGATACATTCCTATTTTTCAGAGGTGTGTCTTTGATATAGCTTAGACCCATTTTTTCGCTATATTTTCTGGATGCGGTTAATAATTTTTTCAAGCTTAGGGTCTCCATGGGCATACCTCCAAGTATCCTTATATCTCAATAGAGAAGAAACTTCAAGTTTTAGTTTCTCATTTTCTGTTATGAGTTTTTTAAGTTCAGAAGTTTTTAAATTTAAATCACATTTATCTTTTTGATAACAATCAGAAAGATGAGATTTTCCAAAACAGAATTTTTAAGTTCTTCTTTTAATTTAAGAAAATTTTCTTTTTGAAGCTTTAATTTGATAGCAATCTTACAACTTTCCCTGTATAGGACATTATAAACATCTTGAAGATCTTCTTTATTTTCATTTTCAGGGTCACTCCTAAGATTCTCATAATTAGATGAATTACAACTATTTGAGGAGGTGACTCTGGCAATAGTCATTGAGCCTTTACTTCATTTGAAGTTTCTTGTTTTGATTTATCCGACTCAGAAGAAACTTCAGAGCTGGATGATTCATCACAGGTGGCTAGCATGCCTTTTCTTTTTAGCTTGTCCCTTTTTTGACACTTATTTGCCAAATGCGCATATTCGTGGCAGTTGAAACACTGACTTTCTTTTAGAGATTTTCAATTTTTAGATTTTCCCTTTCTCTTCTCAGAGGGTTTTTAAAGATCTACTCTTTTTTACTTTTGAAAATCCTATAAAAAATTTTAACAAGTAAAGTCACATCATCCTTTGAGTTTTCAAAATCAGTATTAACATCACTATTTTTTGAAATAGATTTGGATGATTTAAGAGCTATGGGCTTATCTTTGGGAGCTTTAAAATTTAACTCATAGGTTTGAAGTGAACCAACTAACTCCTCAACCTTCATTTGATCTGTGTCTCTTAGTTCCTGAATGATAGCAACTTTGGAATTAAACCTCTCAGAAAGAGATCACAGTATTTTAGCACAGACTTTGCTTTCTGAGATAGCTTTTTGGGATGCCATCTCCTAGACCCCACATAGAATTGACTATGTCATTTAGTTTCGTATAGAAGTCCATAAAATACTCATTTACTTCTATACGAATTTCCTCAAACTTAGTAGTGAAGATCTGAACTTTAGACTTTTTGACAATGGTCGTTCCTTCGTGTGTTATTTCAAGAATGTCCTAGGCTTGTTTAGCTGTATCGTATGAAATGATTCTTTTGAATTCATCAAGTGATAGTGCACATGTAATTACATTTAAAGTCTTAGCATTAGCACTGCTTTCACTTTTCTGAGGTGTAGTCCATAAATAAATAGGTGTTTCTTTAACGGACTTGGTTCCATCACTGCCTAGAACCTCAGACACTGGTGGTTTCCATTTGGTTACTGTGGCTTGCCACACATTTTCATCAATGGATTTCAAGAAAATCCTTATTCTGCCTTTCCAATAATCATAATTTGAGCCATCAAAAGGTGGAGGCCTAGTAATAGACAAGCTATCAAAATTTGACATAATGAAAGCTCTAGATCGATAAGCTTAAGGAAATTAATCCAAGTAAATGAACAACTTAGCTCTGATACCACTTGAAAAGGGTGAGCTCTCAGTCCTAGAGGGGGGACTATGCCAAAATAAAAAAATGCTTAATAAAAATATTAAATATAACTGAAACAATTAAAGATCTCAATTGTAATAGTATTGAGAAATTGATTCAAACCTTGTTCAAAGGACAACCTTACACCAAAAACAAATGTTTATGGTAGGACAACCTGATTTCTTAAACGCAGTAAGGATCAAGATCGCAAACTAAAACAAGAGGCAAATAAAGAAAACTATCTATTATAAGCATTCACTACATGTACATGAATGAAAATATTACAAACATTCAACACACATCCATCACATACATCATCATTCACCACAAACACCAAGAGTTATAGTGGTTCGGCGTGTGCACCAACTGTTCTCAAATAGCCACAACTACTCCACTCCTAATAATCACAACACACGTGATATTGGCATTCACTATAAAATAAGGTTTTATTAGGCTCACCTTAAAACTTATACAGTTGTGTTTTCAATTAGGCTATCACAATCAAAACCCCACGCTGAGATTTTCTGGTTGATCTCAGTCAAAACCAATACAGAGATTTTCTAGCTAATCTCAAAAATCAGAAAGCAAATAAACAAAAGTACTTATCTTCTTCTTAAAGATGCTGCTTGATGTAGCCCGTAGAACCGCTTTGCTTAATGCGTAGATGTTCAATATCCAACAAATATAATTAAGGGTTCTAGGTTGTAAACAGATTTTAAATGATCTCAAACCTTGGGCTACTTGTTTGAATTCCTTGGATCTCAAAAGGTAGAGTAAAAACTCCCTTTAAAAAATCAGATTCAGAACAACGAGATCAAAGAATTAGAAAAACAAATAAGCTATTAAAGGATCTAAATTTACCGGACTATAGCTTGATTATGACGGGGACTTTTCTCTCAAAGTGGAGGCTTTCTGTGTCTTTTCTGAATGATTTGGAATGAGAAAAGACCTCTATTTATAAGCTAAAAAATGGTTCCTTCGACTAGTTTAAGGTCTCCTTCAACTAGTCGTGGGACTAAAAATATGTTGCTCGAGTTTAAGTCGAGCTCCCGACGACTGGTCGAGCAGATCTCCACGACTGGTCGAGCAAGGTGCTCGACTGGTTGAGGATTTACCAGAAAATTTTCAAATTTGACTTTAAAACTTGGACTGGTCGAAGCAATTCTTGGACCGGTCGAACTAAAGCCTGGACTAGTCAAATATAGGCTAGGACTAGTCGAATTTTAGCCTATACAAAGTATAAATACCCGTAGATAATAAGCATAAGAAAGGACCTAAACCTAGGGTCTTTCTAGGGTCACTTATACCTGAAACATTGGACATTGAACTCAAATCTTCAATAGCTTTAGCTTTTATGTGACGTAGATTTGCATTAGTAACTTCATCTTGAAGTAGACTTGTATTAGTAGCTTGATCTTGAAGGTGAACTTTCCATCATATGAACTAGTCACACTCTAAATTATTTTGTCTCATCAAAATTTGACAACAAAGGGTGCTTTATACATCATAGCACTTATAGCGGTTCTACGAGCTTCATCAAGAACGTCTTCAAGAATAACATAAGTATCATTTTATTCTTTTTATTTTTGGTTTCTTTGAGATATCCAGAAAATCTCATGTATTGGTTTTGACTGAGATAGCCAGAAAATTTTAGTGTGGGGTTTTGTTTGTGATAGCCCTTTTAAAATCACAACTGTATAGGTTTTAAGGTGAACCTATGAAAATATTATTTATTAGTGAACGCCAATATCACGTGGGTTGTGATTGTTGGGAGTGGAGTAGGTGTGGCTGTTGGAGAACAGTTGGTGTACACACTAAACCACTATAACTCCTAGTGTTTGTGGTGAATGTTTTACGTGATGTATATATGGTGAATGATTGTAATTTATTTATGTAAATGTGGTGAATGCTTGTAATAAATAGCTCTTTTTGTCTCTTGCTTAGTTTGTAATCTTGATCCTTACTACGTTCATGAAATCAGGTTGCCTACCTAAAACTTAGTTTTTGGTGTAAGGTTGTCCTATGAACTAAGTTTGAATCAATTTTTCAATACTACTGCTATTGAGATTTGTGAATTGTTCTGATTTATTTATTAATTCAGTACTTTAAATTTTTATTTGGCATAGTCCTATTCATCCCCCCCTCTAGGACTGTTAGCTCGCCTCTTTCAAGCGGTATCAGAGCTAAGTTGCTCATTTATTTGGATTAAGTTCCTTGAGTTTAAAGATCTAGAGCTTTTATTATGTCAAATTTCGATAGCTTGTCTATTACCAGGCCACCACCCTTTGATGGCTCTAACTATGCATATTGGAAACCCCAAATGAGGATTTTCTTAAAATCCTTAGATGAAAGCATGTGACAAGCCACGATAACCAAATGAAAACCACCATTGTCTGAAGTTTTAGGCAGTGATGGAACCAAGTCCATAAAAGAAACTCCATTTTATTTATGGACTACACCTCAGAAAAATGAAACCAGTACAAATGCTATGGCCTTAAATGCCGTTACTTATGCTCTATCAGCTGATGAATTCAAAAGAATCATTTCTGGTGATACAACTAAACAAGCCTGGGATATTCTTAAAATGACACATGAAGGAACTACTATAGTCAAGAAATCTAAAGTTCAAATCCTCACTACAAAATTTGAGAAAATTCGTATGGAAGAAAATGAAACCTTCATGGACTTCTATATGAAATTAAATGATATAGTAAATTCTATGTAGGGTCTAGGAGATGGAATCCCAGAAAGCAAAGTCTGTGCTAAAATGGTGCAGTCTCTTCCTGAGAGGTTTAATTCCAAAGTAACTGCCATTTAGGAACTAAGAGACACTGATCAAATGAAAGTTAAAGAGTTAGTTGGCTCTCCCCAAATGTATGAGTTAAATTTTAAAGCTCCTAAAGGTAAGTCCATTGCTCTTAAATCATTTAAATCTATTTCAACTCCCCCCAGGCCTTTAAGATTGGGGTTTAGGATTAAGATTTTGGTTGACCATCTATTGGTTTAAACTCAATCAACTTATTAGCCTGGGGTCGGGTGTCTACAACACCTTGTCAAGGTATTCTACCTGTGATATCTATAGCTTGATTCTTTGCCTATATCTATGAACATCTACATTGAGAATCTTCCTTGCAGCCTTTAGATCTTTCATTTCAAATGTCCCTGATAACTATCTTAAACGTTTCGATCTTAGACATGCTATGGCTGGTGATAAGCATCTCATCTACATACAATACTAGTATAATGAACTGTTAATTATTCGGTATTTTGTAATAGACACAATGATTATACTCACTCCTGGTAAATAGTTGACACATCATGAAGGTATCAAACCTTTTGTCCCACTACCTAGGTGACTGTATCAAGCCGTATAACGACTTCTTCAACATGCAAACTTTATTCTTTATCCCTTGTACTTCGAACCATTCTGGTTGCTTTACGTAAATTTACTCCTTCAACACCCCATGTAGGAAAGTAATCTTCATATCCATCTATTATAATTCTAGCTTGAATTGGGTAATCAATGACAATACAAATCTGATAGACACCCGCTTGACCATAGGTATGAAAATCTCACTGAAGTCGACACACTGATTCTACGCATACCCTTTCGCGTCCAATCTCACCTTGTATCTATCTATCTTCTTCTTGTAAATCCACTTATAATCGATCGGTTTACGCCTTACTAAAAGCTTCACTAGCTCCCATGTCTCATTCTTATGCAGAAAGTCCATCTCGTCATGCATGTCTGTCATCTACTTCTCAACATTAGAGCTATATAATGCTTCTTGGAAAGTAAACATATCTGTCTCATCTAGAATGAGGGTGAATGCAATAGTTAAGTCATCTATATATCTAATTACTAATATGTGATCTCTTTGTGGATTTCTTCTGAGAGATGGTTGCTCCACCTACTCCTATACCTCTGTCTACGGCTTGGGCTTAACCTATGTTTCAACTTTTTCAATTTTGACATCAATAGTCATTTATTTCTTTGGTTTCTTGTGTTCAACCTTACAGAACATGAAATCTTCATCAAACCTGATGTCTCAGCTAATTATGATTTTCTGTGACCCGAGCATACAACCTGTACCCTTTCACACCATCAGCATAACCTACGAAAGCACAATTCTTCACCCTTTAGTCTAGCTTATCTCTCTTAACTGACGATATATGAGAGTAAGAGTTGCTACTAAATATATGCAAACCTGAGTAGTTAACACCATGACCACTCCACACTTTTTCAGGAATTTTATAGTCTGATGGTGTAGAAGGGGACTGATTCACTAAATAACAAGCCGTATTCAGGGCCTCGGTCCATAACTCATTTCTCAGTCCATCATTACTCAAAATGCTTCGGGCTCTCTCTAAGAGAGTCTGATTCATTTGTTCCTCTGCATTATTCTGTTCATGTGTGTGCCTCACTGTATTGTGCTT
The DNA here is from genome assembly GCF_029962835.1 of Magnolia sinica. Taxonomy (NCBI): domain Eukaryota; kingdom Viridiplantae; phylum Streptophyta; class Magnoliopsida; order Magnoliales; family Magnoliaceae; genus Magnolia; species Magnolia sinica. Next base: position 47,188,565 of record NC_080584.1, on the reverse strand, counting down.
TATAATCCCCTCATCTTTACAAAACTGGTTGACTTCCTTTGAAGTGAATTTAAATCCATGATCCGTCCTTAGAACATTCAGTTTACTATGTCTGCTTCTCAACCATTTCCTTCCACACCTTGAATGCGACGAATATATCAAATTTATTTGTCAGAAAATAAATTCATACTTTCCTGAAGTAGTCATCCATGAATGAGACAAAGAACGATAACCCCTTAACGGAAACAATGGGTGATGGGCCTTGTACATCTGAATGCATACACTCAAGAACACCCTTACATACATGTTTACCTATCTTAAAAGTTACTCGTGATTGTTTACGATATATACAATGGTCACATATATGAAAATCAATGCTTTTAAAAATAGGAATCAAGCAACGATCAGAAAATATCTTCATATCGCGCTCGCTCATGTCGTCCAGACGTGCATTCCACAAACGTGTTGATGTAGACTCCATTACATATGACTAAGCTCTTCCTGATATGGTATTCCTAATTAACTTGTAAAGATTATTATTCAGTTGCACTTTCATCATTATGGGTGCCACTTTAGAAAATTTAATGACACGATTAAAACCAGTAAACTTGCACCCAAGTGCCTCTAATGCCCTAAAAAAGATCAAATTCTTCTTGAGGTCAGGAACATGTAAGTTCTTATACTTAAGAACAATTAGGATTGTTAAATTTCGTATTCCTGAAAGGAGCACAAGCACTCATAAAGATACTCTTCGACAACTCATGAAGAACTTGTAAACACTCGATCAACATTTTAAGGAAGACTTAACATCTCAAGCCTTAAAAGCTTTACATGGTTCGAAGATCGGAACACTTTGTATGTGTCAACCATCAGGTGGTATAACCTTTGATTGACCCTAGGTTAGGTATATTTCACATGATATCTATAAGACCCAACCCGAGTTCATGTGTGTGCATTATGTGTGTAAGTATGAATTTTGTTTCTCTTGTTCCTGCGGTCCTACCGGTCGAATCTCGGCTACCCGCGACCCTCAGATAGTGTTTGCGGTCATCCTTAAGTCTATTCATGAAGACCCGACTCCGTTTGATCCAAAACCTGTGCTATCTTGTCCGCTTTGTCGTTGCAATTTCAACGTCACGTCTTGTGCGTCCATCCGATGTGTAGATCAGAAGTTGGGTGCGTTTTATTTTCTAACCCTTGATCATGGTCATGTGGCCCACCTAGGGATAGTGTGCATGGATTTCTAGGTAAGTCCCATCTTTTGGCAGTATTTCTAACACACACCACACACACACTACCTAGGCCCTATTCCTACAGCACCTATCTCTAAAACACCACTCACAAACCTAGAAAGCCTACTAACCCTACAACATTGTTTCAAACTCCCTATTGCAATCATCACTCTTCTCTAATCAAGGCAAGAGAGAAATGATTGCTAGGCTTAAAACCTCCCTCTCTCTCTTCTCTCCTTCTCATTTATCTCTATTCTCTCTCTCTCTCTCTCTCTCTCTCTCTCTCTCTCTCTTGTCCTAGCAACACCTCCACACGTCCCCACCTAGCCATCCCATTCCAGCCCCTTTCACCTCAAATTCCTCTCAATCCAACCATCCATACCCCATCTCACCCATTAATACATCATCCTTGGAGCACTAGAAGCTAGGGGATACAAGTTTGGAAGAGATCTAAGGTGGGTGTATGCTTAGGATGTAGGATTTTCATTTCTATGTTCTTAGATCTCTTTTTCTTTCATATGGGAAGTGTATGACCCACCAATCAATGGTGGAGATCATACACCATCCCTTGGATGTGGCCAAATGGCCTATTTGATGCATGCATGCCCATGCATGGGATTTTCCTCTTATGGGCCCCATTATGGAGGATTCCTTGGATTTCATTGCATGATCGGTCATCTATACCCTAGAATCATGGTTGGGATGGCATTCCAACCATTGATCTTGATTCTATGACATGCATGTGGTTAATCTATGTTGTAACATGTGAATCAATGAAATGTGTGGTGTGATTGATGAAGGGGAGGGCCTCAATGTGGCGGAGCCCCTCCTCTTGTGGCCGATCCTTTACTTTTCTTTGATATTAGAATTTTGATCATGTGTGTGTGGCCCACCTTGTGGGCCAACAAAATTCAGACCATCCATGGAGCTTGGATGCCCATAGCAGTCCATCCTTGGACATATGACCCAAGATCCACCTAAATGGGGCACATGTAAGGGGTTTTTGATGATGTGGAAGGTTTGGATATTTGTGGGGCCCACTTTGGTGGTCCACAACATGATGGGGGTTAAATCCCATTCTAAATAATGTCTATAATTAATTCTTTTCAATTACATGTTGCTGTCCAAATCTGTCTGGATAGATTTTTGGGCCAACTTGAGGCCAGAAATTGGGGTTTTTGGTAGGGAGCTTTGTACTAAGTGATATGATTTTTGAAGGTACATGTCCCACTTATAAGCATGTCAAATTTTAGCCTCAACTGACCTCATTTGCATCCCTAAAAGAGTGGGCAAATATGGGTACCTTGCTGGATTTTCTGCTGTAATTCAACATTGCAGTCTGGAAACTTAAAAATATAAAATAACTTCTGATCAGGTAGGCCACTTTAGTGGACCCTACCTTTTACTATACATATATGTAAATGTTGAAATCAGTTTTTCCCAATTTTTGGAGACCTTGGGCCCACCCCATTGGGTGCTCAATCAGGGTCTATCCAGAATTCTGTACTTAGCAGATTTTCTGAATAGCTTGTATTCCTATATTTAATTGAAATATTTCTGATTATCCAAAAATCCTAAAATTTTGCAGAGGCGTGGCCCACTTATGGTAGGACCTTCCTGTAGATTTTTGGGGTCAACGGACCTCCGTACCGGCCATGGTGCAGCCTGGACCGGACCACCAGGTTGGGATGCCCAGGCTGGGGCGTCCAGCCATGGTTGGTCGTTCAAGGCACCTTCTAGGACCACCTTGATGTATTTTGTTGTCCCGCCATCCATCTAAGTGGGCTCCATGTGGGACATGATCATCCCCCTTAGTTACACCCATTTTTAGGATCCATTTGGATGTGTTTTTGGGCCAATTGGCCAGGCCCATATCATCTTTCACTCTTGGGACGTCCAGGCCCATTGGACCACTGCTGGAATTTCAGTCCAGCAGCAGGGTCCACCTATTTTATGAGTTTAATTTAGCCCTCCTATCTAGTGGGACCCACAAGGATATATGTGGGTCACCAGGGGACTTATACCTAGTCTCTCATTAATTATTGTTGGGCCCCAGTAGGCCCAAAATATAGGCGGGCTGGATATTCAGTAATAGGCCCAAACTGGCTGCCCCTAGTGGCCTATTATGGGGCAGCATGGCCCAGCATATTAAGGGTGGATTATGCACCTAAGATTGCCATTTTCTGAGGCATCTTTGGGCTTTATTTATGTATGCTTGGAGGCTCACCTCCATTGGATTTTATTTTGGATCTATGTTTATAGTTTTGATTGGCCATGGTAGGCCCATTCATCTTTTTCTAAGTTAGGCTCCTTGACTATTTGGGCTTGTATATCACCACCTATTGTGATGGGTTGTGGGCCATAAGTGCAAGTAGTTGGGCCCTTGGTTGCCCACCAATATGACCTTGTATATGGGCCAAATTGTGAGGCCCAATTCACTCAGATAAAGTTAGGATATTGCTCATATGGTTGGATTACTGGACTGCCCATTAGGCCCACCACAATATGTGAGTTTATGACCTTTATGGTTGGGCCCAAACATTGCTTAAGGGCACATCATATTGCCTATGTGTTGGGCTTTGAGTATATCCCACTAGGCCATGGATTTCCTTAGGCCTTGGGCCTTGTTTCATGCTCGCGCAATAGTGGGCTATCTTTTTGGGACCCAGTTGAGGTTGAATATCCTCCTTGGTGGCCCTAAGGTAGGCTCATAGGGTTGTTATAGGTGGTTGAAGGCCCACCTTGGACCCTTGCTAGGACCACTTAATCCTCTTAGACTTATGTCTAGACTTCCTTAGCATGTGGGCTACCTTAAACTATCGGGCCCCCACTAGAGGATTGCTCCTTAAAGTACCTGTCTATATATCTATACTTAGTCCCTCCTTGGGAGGGAATGTATTCCTTGTCATCATCGCCATGTGGCGCACCCTTTTCACCCTCATGACCCATATGCATCATTTTGGATTGCATTTGTATAATTAGATTGCATTTGTATGTGGTCATTGAATTGATATGATAGAGGGATGAAGTTTCCCTTCTCATGCACATTGTGTGCTTGGAGCTAGTGCATGATTGGTATGCGTGACTCATGCATCTGGCATCGTATCTTATGGATATTGTTGCCCTCGCTTCATCAGGGCCCTGCCTCCACAGGGGTATTCGTGGATGGCCGTATGTGGACACTAGAAATGTTACTAGAGCATATGGGGTGTATAAGATGCCCATGAGTGAAAATTTCAAAACTTTCATGGTAACAAGGATCTGCCCTAACGCCGTGACTAGGTGGAACCATGATCGCACGAGGTCCTTACACCTTTAGGTCGCAACTCCCACTATCGTGTAGTCGGTTGGGATGGGGTGTGGCCTTACCCACCTGTAGGGAGGGCATTGCTGGGTTGAGTTTGACCAACTCGTGAATGGGTTCGCTACTGTCGAGCCTTTCTGGTGATTGGCTGTCCACAAGCAGGTAGTGAGGTCTCCTACGCTTGTTTGACTATGCGGATCTGTAGAGTGGCAGTCATCTTGCAGTGTACTAGACCCCGGTAGATTCCTTATGAAGGAACTGTACTGATATGTGGATTGGATATGAGGACTGGCATCACTTTGCATTGCATTCGCATTGGCTGTATAAGCCATATATTGCATAGCCTTGGTATGGTGCCCAGTACTCATTGCATTGTATAGCTTTGGTATGGCTTCTTGCATTCATGGCAGCCTTGGTTAAGCTTGTGGCATTAACATTGATCATATTTCCTTTCTGTATCTCCTATTATTCTTCCGCGCACCATTCTCACACACTTTCACCACCCTCTAAGCTTTCTATTAGCTTATGCACGATTAATGCGTGCAGGAGATCCTAGGTCGGCGTCTTAGTAGCGGAGCTTGGATAGGAGTTTAGTCGAGGACCTAGTGTTGCAGATCTTCTTCCTTCTTCCCTTTGTCATTAGATGTATTTCCCTTTGGCAGTGTATTAAAGCTCAAATTTATAGTGGATTTTATGATGTGTGCCTTTGTTATTTCTGAGATGTACTCACTGTGCTCTTGGGTATGCACGTATTGGAAGTGGTTATGTGTTTATGAAAATCCTCCTTGTAAGATCCCAGTATCGGAACCTGTCTTAGGAGCCGAGAATGGGGTACTACGGAGGTTATTGCGATCAGAACTAGCTATCGGGTTCTTATGAGCCCGGTGACCGAGTCTGGGGTGTGAAATATCACGATAACATATGATTTTAAGTAAAATACTCTGGAGTTAGGCCAGCCCAACCTCAAGTTCGGCCAGCCAAACTACCTTCGGCCAACCCAACATAATTCGGGCAAGTATATAGCAAGAAAGATTTTTTCGAAGCAAGTTCGGCCAACCGAACCTATCTGCTCGGCTAGCCCAAAGTATGTTCGATTAAGTTTCCAGTAAGATTAGATTTTGGATCGCATAGAAATTCGGCCAGCCAAACCATGTATTTGGCTAGAAAATTTTGGCTTGAGCTAGCTGGATTTTTGAAAGATTTTATCTCGAGAAATTCGAAGATTCATTGGAATGCAATCACTGGAATTCGGCCAACCGAACCTAAAATCGGGTCAACTGAATTTTCAAGTCATTTGGCTATAAATAGAGGCTTTCTCTCACTCATTAAGAACATAAAAATTTGAGATCCATCTTTTCAAGAAAAGAGTGAAAGTCCAAGCCACCTTAAGATATTTGTGCAATAATTTTTATATTTGATTTAGCTTATCATATTCTCTTTCTCAAGTTAGTTTAATCTTTTTTTAATAGAGTAATCCACACTCTACTTGAGAATTAGAGAATTGAATTTGTAGCATTAGGGTATTGTTTATTGAAATTGCGGTGGACCGCTATTATCGAAGTATGGATATATGACTAAATGTCCTAGAGGGGGGTGAATAGGACTTTTAAAATTTTAATCCTTATTAGCTGAAAATTCTACCAATTTTAACATGAGTTAAGTAGGGTTATCTCGATATCAACTTAGATAATGAAAATTAAACTGCTGCATCATATCAAACATGTATTATACATAATTTAAACATTTAATCAGTCAATACATATAAGCATAAATAATCATCACAAACACAACAATATATAGTGGTTCGGTTATGTGCCTACTCCACTCCTGGCTGACGTACTCCCCCTTGGACTGTGTCGGATTTTACTATTAAATGGTTTTAAATCAAGTTAACCATTAACCTTCACAACCTACACAAGGTTACCTAAGGAGACTACACAAAACAACCTTAGAAGCCTACACAAGGCAAACAAGTCCTTCACAAGGATATAACCAGGAGCCTACATAAGGCTACCTATGCCTACATAAGGTTATCAATGCCTACACAAGGCAATAACGTCCTACACAAGTACTCAAGGTATTCTCCTGTCGGAGGCCTATGAAGGCCTTAGTATGTTAACCACTGAATACCAGTTCTACACAAGGAAAGATCTTTAGGGTCACTGGACTCTAATGACTTACTTGTAAGTAGGTGAGCCCCGTTGTTAGCACATGCTGAAGATGACCTTCCTTGTTGATGAAGTTTCTTTAGCTCCCTTGATCCGCAACTGTTGTAGATGCTTCACTAGAAGTCACTAGTGTTGGGTCAGGGTATTCTATAGAATCTTCTCTATTAAATGTTGGTCTTTAAGTTATGGAGAGATTCCATAATAGTAACCATTCAATGGATTTCAATATAATAATTTTCCATTAAGAGTATTGTTGAAAGATCCTTGAATGGTTGAGTTCATTCTTTAATCCAATCTATTGATTTTACAATGATTGCATTTAAGAGGGGATTGAAGGATAAACTCCCATGAGAAAAGAGATTTAAGATAGAGAGTAGATCAACTATAGCAATAACTCTCTTAAATCTCTCTCTTTTTCTCTATATGGAACGTAACAAGTGAGCCTCTCTAAATAGGCAATAAAGTTCAAACGGTAAGAAAATGGGCAGAAATCTGTCTGCGTTCGATGTCATCGAAGTTTCCTTTGATAACTCGAATAGACTCTGATTTCATCAAGTTTTTTACTAAGAGAACTTTGAGGTTTGCTTAGAGAGTTATGGAATTCAAATACTTATGTCATCGAAGTTTAAATTTCGATGACATCGAATAGAGTTCGATGTCATCGAATAATTCCTATTTTTTCATTCACAAACTCTCTAGTCAGATTGGTCCCAATTTCAATGTCATCAAAGTTTAAAATTCGATGTCATCGAATAAATCATGATTTTCCTCTATAGCTTACTGGTCATTTTGTGCCTATATTTCATCAAGTTTTCCTCGATGTAATTGAAGTTTGAATTTCTATGACATCGAATGGAGCTCGATTACATCGAATAATTCCAGAGATCTGTCAAATGGTTGTTGGATATATTTGAATACAATCTCGATACCATCGAATAGAGCTCAATGTCATCGAGACTTGAGTTTCGATGTCATCGAATCAATGTTCGATGTCATTGATAGTTGCAGAAAAACTTTGCACATTTTCATCTATTCTTGCAACTTTGTTTTCAGTTTTCTAATCTACCAAAGATGTTTTCCTAGATGGATTCGGGATAGATTAGAGCTTTTTAAAGAAGGAATTTTACTTAAGGTGTTTTGGTCATGGGATGTGAGGTTTTATTTACCTTTGGAGACCTTTGAACACATCCACTTTGTTGAGTCTTCAGTTGTAGTCTTCATGTGGGGCTCACTGGACTCTATGACATAGTTGTCACGTTAATTGACAAAATAGGTCACTTTCATTTATTACATTTAAAATATATTAGATCCCTATATTCTTTTTGGGTTGAACACATATACGGCTTCATCAATATCCTAAGAAAGAAGATCGCTGCAATGAAGTTACAGTTATTGTTGAGTGTCAAATATTGCATACTTCCCCTAGTTTATATCTTGGTTTTTTGAACATGATAATGTTTAATGGGTATATTTTATACATGTTTGTATTGTAAGGTGAATCTGAGAGCTTTTGAAAAGAATGTTAAAAGCATGGATTTCATGCTCAAGAATCACCAAGGCAAGGGATAGATCTTAGGAGACCAACATAGACTTCACTGTCTATGTCATCGACCAGACATCGAAGCCAGTGTTCAATGACATGAACACGGGTAGATGACATCGAAGTCTTATATGAAAATTGAATTTGGTTGCTGGACAAATTAGATGCATTTCTCGATGACATCGAAGCCCTGTTCGATTGCTCGAAGACCTATTCGATGACATAGAAGGTAGTTTGATGACATCGAGATGTTTGTGAATTTCTGAAGCAGCTCGCTGGAACATTCTGGACACATTCTCGATCACTCGAATACTCGTCGATGACATTGAAAAGATTGTTCGATGACATCGAAGGGAGGTTCGATGACATGAAGAGTTACGCAGTGCAAAAAGGCGCCACTTCCAAATTCAAGTTACGTTCGATGACATCAAAGCCTGTTCAATGACATCGAAAGCGTTATACAAAGTGCGTAAATTTAAGGCAGTTTTTAAATACGGCCGGACAAAGGCTATAAATATGGGTTCTTTAAGGAGTTCTAAACATGAATTAGGTTACAAGGAGCAAAGCCAAAGGGTGGAGCAGCTTCCTAAGAGTTTTTCTTATTTCCTTTTATATTTTTAATGCTTTCTTTTAGGGTTTTAGTTTCAACCATGTCCATAGTTAACTAGCATGTTGGGATGATTATCTTGCTTTGATTCTTGTTCTTGCTGAACCTCATTGATTTCTAGTTTGATATTAAAGGAATATTTTCAGTTTTCTATGGTTTATTATGACTCAAATTACAATAGATGATGTGATAACTTTAGATATCTTCTTTTCTTGTTTTGAGATTGTGAGATTGGTAAATCCTGTTGTTCATCATCGTCTCCTGGGCATGAGAGGGTGATGGAATCCCTTCCAATAATTACAATTCTTCTCCATTGAGAATTAGGTTAATGAAAAGTTCATATTTGATTTACTTACTTTATCTTCCAATTGGATAGGATAGGATTCCAATTTCAATTGTGTTCCTTAAATCAAGTAAGGTAACATCTTGATAGCTACAAGTGGATCCTTGGCACCCTATTACTCACTTTCAATTGATAGTTTTAATCAACTTTATTCACAATTACTCTCAACTATTTCAGATTTCAATTTAGATCTTATTCTAGTTCTAGTTCTAGTTATTTTCAGAATATGTACAAGTTTAGCCCCTGAGGATTCGACCTCAGTCTCACCAAGTTATTACTACATCGTGACCCTACACTCGGGGTTGTTTATAGTTACCTCTTCAACTCCCCAATTAAACATAAGTACTGTATTTTACTTTATTTCATTTTGGGTTTTTCTGAGATAGCTTGGAAATCTCAGTGGGTTGTTTTGGGTGAGCCTGTGAAAATCACAAAGAGGGTTTTGTTGTGATAGCTTGTGAAAATCCCAAGAACTGTATAAGGTTGTTAAGGTGACCCTTGGAAACCTTGAAATACTAAAAGCCAGAATTACGAGGGTAGTAATTTTAGGAGTGGAGTAAGTGTGGAGTATAAGCACTGAACCACTATAACTCTTTGTGCATTGTGGTGTTTGTTTAATTCTCTATATGCTTTCCTTGTGATTAATTGTCTCATGCTAATTTTGATATTTTGATCTCAGAGACGTCATGAAATGAGGTTGTTCTACCTAAATCTTTTAAATGAAGGTTGTCCTACAACCTATTTGAAATCAAGATTTCAAGACTCTAATCAATTAAGAGTATTTGTTTTATTATTTCACATTATATTGAAATATTTTGTATTATCCTATTCACCCTCCCCCCCGCCCCCCCCCTCCCTCTAAGACATCTACAGCTTGTACTTGCAAGTGGTACCAGAGAGAGGTTGCTCTTTTTTGGGATTAACCTCCTAGAGCTAGATCCAGAGGTATTAGAATATCAAATTCGATAGTCTATCTATTTCCAGGCTACCTCCATTTAATGGCTCTAAATACTCTTATTGGAAAGCAAGGATGAGTGTTTTCCTCAAATCCATTGATGAAAATATGTGGCAAGCCACAATAACCCAATGGATCCCTCTTATGATGGAAGTAGTAGCTGAAAATGGAACCACGTCCATGAAAGAAATCACTTATAATTTTTGGATAACAATTCAGAAAAATGAAAATAGTGTAAATGTAAAATTCCTAAATGCTATTACTGGTGCTCTATCACCAGATGAATTTAAAAGAATCATTTCTTATGATATAACAAAACAAGCATGGGATATTCTCGAAATGACACATGAAGGAACTAATATTGTCAAAAAGTCTAAAATCCAAATCCTCACAACAAAGTTTGAGAAAATTCATATAGAAGAAAGTGAGTCATTCATGGACTTCTATACAAAACTAATGACATTGTTAATTCTATGTAGAGTCTTGGAGAAAAAGTCCCTGAAAGCAAGGTTTACACAAAGATACTACGATCACTTCCTGACAGCTTCAACTCTAAAGTAACTTCTATTCAACAATTAAGGGATACCAATGCTATGAAAGTTGATGAATTAGTTGGATCTCTACAAACCTACAAGATGAATTTCAAAGCTACTAAAAACAAGTCCATAGCTCTTAAATCATCTAAATCTAAATCTAAATCTAAAGACATAATTTTGAAAATGATAAGAATGAGGATGATATGGGAATGTTGGCTAAAAAGTTTTATAGAATTTTTAAAAATAAAATTAGATTAGTTTTTCAAAAACCGTTTGACAAAAGAAAAGGAAATCCAAATTTTTGGAAATCAAAATCTAAAGACACCCAATGCTTCAAATGTTCTGAATATGAGCATCTAGCTTTAAAATGTCCTAAGAAGGATAAATTTAGAAGAAGAAGCATGATTGCCGCTTAGGTTGAATCATCAGAATCAGAATCCAATTCAGAAACTGATGAATCAGACCAAGAAACCGAGAAAAATCAAAAGGCTTTCATGACCATAGCTAGAATCACTTCCTCAGATAAATCTGAAACTTCTGACTATGAAACTCCTAGAAGTGATTCTGAAAATGAAGATGACATTCAAATCGCTTATGAAGCCCTGATGCCCTATATAAAGAAAGTTATAAAAATGCAGCTAAACTGAAAATTCAAAAAGAAAACTTTACTAAATTTCAATTAGAACTTGAAAAATCAGTTTTGGAAAAACCTCATTTTTCTGATTGTTTTGAGAAAACCAAATTAGATTTAAGTTTAAAAATTCTTGAAATTCAAAATCTCAAAACCGAAAATGAGAATTTAAAATTAGAAGTTGTTTCCCTTAAGTCTTCAAAAGATACTTGGATATACACCTAAGGAAACCAGAAACTTGGTTTCATAAAAAAATTATTAACTATATCTCACTGAAGTGGTGATAAATCTGGCTTGGGATGTATTAAAAGTTGCATAAAAAAATTTAAAAATTCTGCTCACATATTTGTAAGAGGAGAATCTTCAAAATCTAAAGAAGAAACTATAAAGGAAGTAAAGAAGAATGAAAAATCCTTTTGTAAAACTTCTAATCCAAAAACTAATGCCAACTACCATAAATATCAAAGGAGAAATAATAATCCTCTAGTAGATAAGATAGTGGACTTGCTTAAAGAGCTCTTGAAATCCAACTCTAGAAATAATATAGTCAGTAGAAATAAGAAAAACTCTTACTCCCAAACACAGCGAATAATAAGAGATCCTCCTAAACCCAAAACCATAATAAAATGAGTTTCAAAAGATAAGTGTCTTGTCATCCACACAGCTTTCAAAGCAAGTATCCCTTCAAGATAATACCTGGATAGTGGATCTTCTAGACATATGACAGGTGATAAGGTGATTCTATTATACATCAATCAAATTGATGGCGGCTCAATTACTTTTAGAGATGGCAACAACTGCAAAATCATCGAAAGAGGTAATGTAAAACTTCCAAATTTACCTATCTTTAAAGATGTGCTATATGTTGAAGGATTAAAACATAATTTGCTGAACATATCTCAAATCTGTGATAATAATCATAGTGTAAAATTTTCAGATCACGGATGTGAGATAATTAACAATCAAGGTCATATCATATTAAATGGTTGAAGAACCTCTAAAAATTGCTATATCATTGATGACTCTTGCTCTACAAAGCATTCTTGTTACAAGGTCCAAACAGATGAAATTGAACTTTGGCATCAACGTCTTGGACATGTAAACTATAGAGACTTATGTAAATTGAGCAAGAGAGATCATATATATGGTCTACCAAAATTGAGAAAGGTAAAAAATAAAGTATGTAGTGCTTATCAAATAGGGAAACAAATCAAGAATAGTCACAAAAAAGTGAACTCCTTAGCTACTACAAGACCTCTTAAACTACTCCATATGGACTTAGTTGGACTAACTCGAATGGAGAGTAGAGGTGGAAAGAAATATTTTCTAGTTGTAGTAGATGACTACACTAGATATTCTTGGGTAGCCTTCTTAAGAGAAAAGTCAGATGCTTTTGATGAAGTCAAAAAGTTAATTAAACGCATCTAGACTGAAAAAGAACTATCTGTGATCAGAATAAGAAGTGACCATGGTACTGAATTTGAAAATAACAATTTTAAGAAGTACTGCAATGACTATGGAATATTACATGAGTTTTATGCTCTTAAAACTCCTCAGCAAATGGAGTTGCTGAGAGGAAAAATAGAGTTCTTTAAGAAATGGCTAGTGTTATGCTAAATAATTTAAAATTAACTAAAACTTTATAAGATGAAGTTGTTAATACCGCTTGCTACACTATTAATCGTGTTTATATAAGAACAGGTAAAAATAAAACAACTTATGAACTTTGGTTTGATAAAAAATCTTCTATTATATATTTTCACACTTTCAGAAGCAAGTGTTTCATTTTACAAGACCGAAAAAAGCTGGGAAAGTTTGAAGCTAAAAGTGATAATGGAATATTTTTAGGATACACTCTAAAAAGTCGAGCATATCGTGTTCTAAATAAAAGAACTTGGGTGATATATGAATCCATAAATATTGTTATCGATGATCAAACTATCACACCCAAACTTGATCAAGATGATGAAGTTACTATAGTCGATCAATCTGAATCATCATCGAAATTAGATTCAACTAAGCTAAGATTAATCAAGGATCATCCAACTAATTGAATACTTGGTAACCCTCACACTGGTGTTCAAACCAGAAGATAATTGGAAAACATATGTAATTATGTTTGCTTCACTTCCCAGATAGAACCGACTAATGTAAATGAAGCCCTAGCAGATGAAAGTTGGTTTTTAGCCATGCAAGATGAATTAAATCAGTTCCTTAGAAACGATGTGTGGTATCTGATTCTAGACATTCTGACAGACATGTTATTGGAACTAAATAGATTTTCAAAAATAAAATTGATGAACTAGAAAATATTATAAGAAATAAGGCACGATTGGTTGTGCAAGGTTATACATAAATCGAAGGAATTGACTACAATGAGACCTTTGCTCTAATTGCTCACCTTGAGTGTATCGGATTAATTATTTCCATTACATGCCATAAAAAATTTAAAATATACCAAATGAATGTCAAAAGTGCCTTCTTAAATGGTGACTTAAATGAGGAAGTTTATGTTGAATAACTTAAGGGCTTTGAAGATCCCAAACTTCCTAATAATGTATACCATCTTTAAAAGGCTCTGTATGGTTTAAAACAAGGCACAAGAGCATGGTATGAAAAACTGACTAAATTTCTACTTAGTCAAAATTTTAAAATGGGGAGTGTCGATAAAACTTTATTTATAAAAATGTAATGAAGACATGTTGATTGTTCAGATATATGCAGATGATATTATTTATGGATCAACTTATACCGACCTCTCCTCTAAGTTTGTAGATTTAATGAAATCAGAATTCGAAATGAGTATGGTTAGTGATCTAAATTATTTCCTTGGTCTTAAGTGAAACAACTCAAAGATGGGATATTTATCTCTCAAACCAAATATGCTATGAATCTAGTAAAAAGATTTGGTTTTGAGAATGGTAAAAACTTTTAGACACCCATGGGTACAACACTCAAACTATCTAAAGATGATTCAGGTAAAAGTGTTGACCCCCATCTTTACCTTAGCATGATTAGTAGTCTATTGTATTTAACTGTCAGTCTATTGTATTTAACTGCCAACAGACCTGATATTTCCTTCAATGTAGGCATATGTGCTAGATATCAATCTAACCCTAAAGAATCTCATTTATCTGTTGTTAAAAGAACAATTAGATATGTTACTAGCCCGACTAACTTAGGCTTATGGTATCCTCATGATATATCATTGCAAATTACTGGATATACTGATACTGATTGGGTAGGTAATGCTAATGACATAAAATCCACAAGTGGTGGATGCTTTTACATTAGAAACTGCCTTGTTTCTTGGATGAGCAAGAAACAAAACTCAGTATCATTATCGACCACAGAAGCTAAATATATTACGGCAGGGAATGCATGCACGCAACTGATATGAATGAAACGTGTGTTAGCAGACTATGGTATTGATCAAGATACCATAAATTTATATTGTGACAATACTAGTGCTATAAGCATATTCAAAAATCATATTCAACATTCTCGCACAAAACACATCAATAGACGATATCATTATATTCGAGAATTAGTTGAAAACAAGATTGTCATGCTAGAATACATTAATACTGAGAAAATCTTGTAGACATTCTAACAAAAACCGCTAGACAATGTCAAATTCTCCAATCAAAAAAATGATATTGGATTATGTTGCATTATGTGATTAATCTTCCTTTATTGCAATTTGTTTATTTTTTTTATTTCCTTTTAAATATATTTGCATAAAAAGGGAAAATATAAAAATAAAATTTTTGGAGATTTTTTCGGCTAGCCACTCGGGCTAGTTGAATCAAGCGTAGATTAAATAAAAAGGGGGAAAAAACACCAAATTGCTCATTTCCACTTCATGTTCTTCGACTCGCCTATGCTTCCTTTGGCCAACCCATCTCCCTAACCTCCTTGTAAGTGATTTATTTGTTATTTCCTTTTAGATTTAAGTTCTTGGTTGTACTTTATTTGTGAATCTTGCAATTTCTTTGAATCTAGAACATTTGATTTGGTGGGTTTGCTTTAAAAATCTGATCTACTCAAACCCATCACCCACTTTGTTATTCTTTGTTCATTTTCTTCCATGGAACATCATAGTAAACATACCATTCATAGACCGCATTCCAGTTCCTCATCCCACTCTATTCCTTGGGTTGTGCGATCCACACGCGCACCAGAGGATGATCCGGAGAATGTACGGAATTTTTGCTCTTGGAGCATCATTATTGAGCGATCAGTTAATCTTGATCATACCGCTCAATATGGTCTATTTAATATTCTCTTTGAGGTAGGATGTGAGAAAATTCTAAAATGGGGTGGGGTGACTTACCAGTTTATTGCACAAGGGATGTACGCATCCATAAATGAAGTTTTTTTTTTCGATAATCTATCATTTAATATTCAATTTATGGAAGCAACCATCACCATAACACCCTTCATTATATCAACCATTATGGGCATTGAGGTGGCGAATAACGGGTTACCTATCACTCCCCTTTTTGAAGATATGTACACTTCAGAAAGAACTACCATTACCTGGGTGTTATGTGGATTTAACACCAAATGGAGGTCCCGTAACTCTCTCTCCACTTATAATTTACTTCCTAAATATCGCGTTCTTCATTGCATTTTTACATCCAATGTTTATCCAGGAGCTGAGAATAAGACTGATCTTACTCCCTTCATGATGCGTATTATGCATTTTGTTGCATCCAGTATTCGCATTTGTCTTCCTTCTTTGATATCTCTTTTGATTATTCAATATTATCTCCATCCTCGTCATGGTTCTATTTCTTTTGCATTTCTTAGGACTTCCCTTGGTTTATGGTTCAATGTCCAAATTCCCCGGATCGAAGCACCAAATCTAAACTTCCCTTTGGTGATGCAAACTTGAACTTGATGAAGTTGTATCGGAGGCTTGAGCAGCAAGGCGATCAGGAAGAGGATCCTGAAGGTGATATCAGCATGGATGACATATTTACTGACTTGGAAGAATCTGTTGATATGAATGACTTGGATTTCCAACCTTCGCAATTCTCTAATAGGTTAGAGAGTTAAGAGAGGAAGGTGGATGCCTTACATGTATCCCAAGAATCATTACTACATACTAAAAAATAACATATGAAATACATGAAAAAGTACTTTCATTGATTCAATCGAAGTCTGAAAATTAATGATCCTGAGATGGCTGCACCGTCCTCCTCTAGTTCTGATTGATATTTTTAATTATGATTTGTAATAACGTTTATTCTCTCTTTGGATTACATGCACTCTTGGATGGCTTTCCCTTACGCATATTTGGATATTAATCTTTATGTAACTTAATGACTTCATATGCTCTTATCCTTAATATTCATGTTGCATACATCATTTAATTCTTTCTTCCTTTGTCAACTTCTGACAAAAAGGGGGGAAAATGGTTATCCTCAACACTTGAATGATGAATATCTGAGCATAATACTTGCATGCATGAATTCTATGAAATTATATTTTTTTGCATGTGATAAAGTATTGGATTGTATAGATATATATTCTATGTGACTTAGTGCTTAGGGAGAGTTACAAATGCTTTTTCTAAAGGGGAGCATCAAGATTATCAAGATATGTTATCACTGGTGGTATACAGATGCTCTTTTGAACCATAGCTCATATTAGTATGATAAGTCTGTGAGATGTTGTAGTATTTTATGATGAGTTGTATGATTGTATGATGAGTTGTGTATGATTTTGTTTTGTCACGAAATTGACAAAGGAAGAGATTGTAAGTGTTTATACTTAAGCATAATTAGGATTATCAAATTTCTTAGTCTTGAAAGAGGTACAAGCACTCATGAAGATACTCTTTGACAACTCATGAAGAACCTGTAAACACTCGATCAACATCTCAAGGAAGACTTAACATCTCAAGCCTTAAAAGCTTTAAATGGTTCGAAGATCAGAACACTTTGTATGTGTCAACCATCAGGTGGTATAACCTTAGATTGACCCTAGGTTAGGTGTATTTCACATGATATCATGATAACATGTGACTCTAAGTAAAATACACTGGAGTTAGGCCAGCTCGACTTCAGGTTCAGCTAGCTTAACTACCTTCAGCTAACTCAAAATAATTCAAACAAGTATACAGCAAGAAAGATTTTTTCCAAGCAAGTTCGGCCAGTCCAACCTTGGGTTTGGCCAGCGGAACCTATTTGCTTGGCTAGCCCGAAGTATGTTCGGTCAAGTTTCCAATCAGATTATATTTCGGATCTCATGGAGATTCGGCTAGCCAAATTTTGGCTTGGGCCATCCGAATTTTTAAAAAATTTCATCCCGCGAAATCTGAAGATCCGTTGGAACACAATTGTTAGAATTCAGCCAGCCGAACCTAAAATCGAAGCAGCCGAATTTCCAAGTCCTTTAGCTATAACTAGACCCCAATTCTTACCTGAATTTATGGACATGATACTATTTAATGCACCGGTTTAATCGTGTTTGTGATGCAAGGTGTATTTACGAGCATGAACTGAAAAAGGGTGCTAAATGCATGGATTTGACGCTCTAGAATCACCAAGGCAAGGGATGGACCCCAGGGGAGCAAGATCAACAAATTTACATGACAAAGATCCGAGAAATTCAAGAAATCGAAGCTCAAGTGGCCTGAAAGTCAGCCAGAATGTAAAATCACTGGGTTTCCATCATCTGTTTGGCTCGAAACTTTATACATGGCTCGAAGACCAAGAACTAACTGTACACGTCAAATTTCAGCCATTGGATCCTCGTGAAAGTGGCTGAACTAACAGATCAGTCCATAAAATCCTGATTTAGGGCCCACCCGCTGTCCAGATACGCTTTAACTTCGGCCCCCACGGCTCAAATGAAATGGGGAACAAGATGGATGGTGTGGATTTCTCATAATCATTATACAGTGTACATAGTACACTTTTTACACTAAGAGTGCATGGCAACAGGGACGTCTCTTCTTCAAAACAAACGGAACTCTGTTTCTGGTACGAAACAGAGACTGTCGGATGATCTCAGTGGGCCATCATCATGGTCCAAATGCTCAATCCGAGCCGTCCATCATGCAGAGGGGCTCGATTTAGCCAAACCCATGTTGATATTATATACCCATGCACCCATACATGCTGGTTTCAACGGTCACAAACGGACAGCCCTGCACTGATTGCAGCGTGATTACCACCTTTGTCCGCGTCCATAACATTCCAAAGCCGGACACATCCAGCTGAAATTTCGTTGTAAAGACAATTGACGCAGTGGATTTCGAAGATACCAAGTACGTGGACCCCACCAACTCTCATCAGAGCCTTCCGTTTCGGTCTCTGCTGCGGAAGCTTGAACAGGGACTTGCGGCGGATCTCTTTGGGCCAACACCGTGCATCAACGGTCAGATCTGAACCGTTTATGAGACTCAAACCGCTCCTCTCACTTAGGCCTAGGTGGATAGATTTCAGAATGCATCGGAGATCGGTTTTTGATCGTCCGAACGGAAGATAGACGGAGGAACTGTTTCAATTGATGGGCTGCACTAAACCTGAGAAAAAATACTCCTTCTCGACTGAAATTTCGAGAGGAATTCAATGGACGGGTCGGATTTCTCGTCTGACATCAATCCTGGGCCCACCGACTTCAACAGCGTAAGGTTTACGCATTACGCACGGCCAGACGCGAACGACTTTCGTGGGCCATTGTGCGATCGTATTGATGGTCGGATCCATGATCTGGACCGTACACATGTTACAACAGGTGGCCATAACCCTAGCCAAGATATCAGAATTAAGAGATGAATTGATTTCGCACTGGAATTCTTCTCCAGAAGGTGAGTAGTTTCGCATGGCTCTTTCGCACATTACTGGGTGCGTAAGGGAACTTTCGCATGAAGTTCTTGGACTCGAGCCGACCTACAGCAGAGTATAAGAGGAGAAGCACGTGAGGAGGCCAGGGGACCGGACGGCTGGAACGTGAGCAATCATCACAAGCTTTAACGTGGAAAATGAGTCACCCTCAGCTGAATGTCCCAACTCTTTTGATGATTGTTTGGCACACTTTGCAGATTCAAATGATCCCATGATAAGAGACATAGTGAAGGCCTTGCAAGACAACATCTCGGTAGTCATCACTGACCGAGAAAACCCTTACTTTGAAGCCCCTTCTTCCACAGATCCTGAATGTTTACCATTAAGGGAGGAGGAGCTGAAAATTGAACCGAAATCTGACACTTCGGAATGTGTTGAGACTACATTACTTCTTGTGAAGTTTTTTAAACTTTATCTACCTGTAGTTTCTGATTCACTATGGGATACTAACGTTGAAACTTCTTCTGTCACAGGTGAATCGTATATACTATGGATATCTCAAGCACTTCAACGAAAAATTTCTTATGAGGTACATAAGTTTCTATGGAAGGTCATGCTCCAAGGCGTCCAAGCCTATTGCAAAAAGGGCTTTTGGATGATCCTGTTGAGGAACTTACTGAGAAACTTATCAAGATATTGGCCGAAAGAGGAACCTTGCGGCTTGACTCAGTAGTTTTTCCTTGCTTTCTTAGGACTAGGGTAGTTTCCTTTATGCTGTTTTAGGATAGACGGTAAACTTAGCGCTCCTAAGAGCCAACTCAGCTTTTCTTTCTGTTTCATTTTCCTAGTTAGTTAGTTCAATGTTTGTGGGTAACATTGCTGCAAACCCTCACGAGACTACAACTCGTCCACTAGGGGCAACCTAGGGGTTTAAAGGCTTGTTGCATATGCTAAATGCAATCGAGAGCACCTGCGAAAGTGGTATAGGTAGGATTTTGTCTTTACTTTTGTTGGTTTCTCTCTTGTACTGACCCTCTTTTACGTAAATAGCTATGGAAAGCCTCTTGATTCTTTCAGGTATTATCTTCCTATCACTTCTCATTTACTTATTTTGTCCCATGTGCATTGCATGTTTATTTCTTTTACATTGAGGACAATGTAGATTTTTGGTTGGGGGTGGGAGATTAGGTTTCCTAATCAGTGTTTCTTGGTCTTGAGCAAAAGTTGTGAAAATTTTTAATTTTTCAGGCTTTCTAATGAATTCAAAGTGATTTTGACGGCCATCTAGGGCACTTAGAATTTCAAGATGCGTAATGTTGGTACTTTATGACTCTTAGATTCAGTTATCTATTAAATTTCACAGCTAAGTTTGAATTGTTAATCCATTACTAGAATTTGTAAACATTGATTGAGACATGAATTCGCAGGACACATCTCGCGTGCATATTAAGGCTTCAGTTCGATATTGAAGGATTAACTTGGTAATCAATAAACATGAAAGGAACCAACTTGGAAAATTGAATGGATTGGGCGAACAGTCTTCACCATAGGTTTGCTCCCTATAGGTGAGGATTCGATTCCCCATGGATGATATTTGAAAAAGAGTTGGGTGTACAGTCTTTACTTTAGGTTTGCTCCCTATAGGTAAGGATTTGATCCCTCTTCTTGGTGTTACTTCTAATGTAAAAGTCAAAAATTAAAAGAATAAAAAGATAATGTGTGAGGCAAGTTCTGGTTATCGTGAATTCTCTTATTGGTTACCAAGGATATCCTTAAATAGAGAAGTGAATTTTAATGTTGATAATTCGAGATTAGACTATGCATCCATGGAATTCAATGTTTAGAATTGTTCTAATTGATGGACTAATATTTTGAACTTAATTATGAAGTTACCGTGTGCTTAAGTCTAGGAGAGAAAGTAATGCCAGCATTCATGAATCTTAGAATTCTAGTATCTGAATTGTTTTTTTTTCATAAATCACTTGAGTTATAAAAATTGTCCTGTAATTCTCAATTTATCTTTCGCATACCTTGCTCGGGACTAGCAAGATGCTGGTTGGGGGTTGTGTTGAGGGTCAAATATTGCATATCAAACCCAATTATTACCTGAATTTATGGACATGATACTATTTAATGCACCAGTTTAATCGTGTTTGTGATGCAAGGTGTATTTACGAGCATGGACTGAAAAAGGATGCTAAAAGCATGGATTTAAAGCTCAGGCATTACCAAGGGCAAGGGACGGACTCCAGGGGACAAAGATCGAAGAAATTACATGCCAGGGGTCCGAGAAAATTGAGAAACTGAAGCTCAAGTGGCCTGAAAGTCAGCCAGAATGCAAGATCACTGGGTTTCCATCATCTGTTTGGCTCGAAACTTTATACATGGCTCGAGGACCAAGAACTAACCGTACACGTCAAATTTCAGCCATTGGATCCTCGTGAAAGTGGCTGAACTAACAGATCAGTCCATAAAATCCTGATTTAGGGCCCACCCGCTGTCCAGATACGCTTTAACTTCGGCCCCCACGGCTCAAATGAAATGGGGAACAAGATGGATGGTGTGGATTTCTCATAATCATTATACAGTGTACATAGTACACTTTTTGCACTAAGAGTGCATGGCAACAGGGACGTCTCTTCTTCAAAACAAACGGAACTCTGTTTCTGGTATGAAACAGAGACTGTCGGATGATCTCAGTGGGCCATCATCATGGTCCAAATGCTCAATCCGAGCCGTCCATCATGCAGAGGGGCTCGATTTAGCCAAACCCATGTTGATATTATATACCCATGCACCCATACATGCTGGTTTCAACGGTCACAAACGGACAGCCCTGCACTGATTGCAGCGTGATTACCACCTTTGTCCGCGTCCATAACATTCCAAAGCCGGACACATCCAGCTGAAATTTCGTTGTAAAGACAATTGACGCAGTGGATTTCGAAGATACCAAGTACGTGGACCCCACCAACTCTCATCAGAGCCTTCCGTTTCGGTCTCTGCTGCGGAAGCTTGAACAGGGACTTGCGGCGGATCTCTTTGGGCCAACACCGTGCATCAACGGTCAGATCTGAACCGTTTATGAGACTCAAACCGCTCCTCTCACTTAGGCCTAGGTGGATAGATTTCAGAATGCATCGGAGATCGGTTTTTGATCGTCCGAACGGAAGATAGACGGAGGAACTGTTTCAATTGATGGGCTGCACTAAACCTGAGAAAAAATACTCCTTCTTGACTGAAATTTCGAGAGGAATTCAATGGACGGGTCGGATTTCTCGTCTGACATCAATCCTGGGCCCACCGACTCCAACAACGTAAGGTTTACGCATTACGCACGTCCAGACGCAAACAACTTTCGTGGGCCATTGTGCGATCGTATTGATGGTCGGATCCATGATCTGGACCGTACACATGTTACAACAGGTGGCCATAACCCTAGCCAAGATATCAGAATCAAGAGATGAATTGATTTCGCGCCAGAATTCTTCTCCAGAAGGTGAGTAGTTTCGCATGGCTCTTTCGCACATTACTGGGCTGCGTAAGGGAACTTTCGCATGAAGTTCTTGGACTCGAGCCGACCTACAGCAGAGTATAAGAGGAGAAGCACGTGAGGAGGCCAGGGGATCGGAGGGAAGAAACGAGAAAGGGCAGGGATCTAAGGCCGGGCAGATGGAGGCAGCAGGAGGGCTCGTTTTGGAAGGCTTCAACGTGGGATGTTAGACAGAGAGCTAGGAAAGTAATTTTTGTTTTTTTTCTTTCTATTTTTTTATTTATTTTATTTCATTTGTTTTGGATCCAGCCCATTCATGTTGGGCTGAACCTCTTAGCTAGGGCTAAGAGGTGAAGCTTGTATTGAGATGGGAGACTTTATTTAATTATTTCATTGTGAATTAAACTTGATTGTGGTTTGATTATTCAAGGAATATTTTTCTTAGTCTTTAATGGTCTATTGTGACTAAAATTATAATGGGTTTGCAATGGCTTTGAATATTTCTTTCCCTTTTTATGTTTATGAAGTCAGGAAGCCCTGTTGTTCATCATTGTTCCATGGGCATGGTAGGATGACAGTACCCTTCCTGATCTTCATACATTGTTGATTGGTTGGTAATTAGTTTAATCCTGTTGTTTGCTTTGTCTCCTGGGCATGGTTAGATGATGGAATCCATTCTAATTCATATACCTTTCATCTCTTGAAAACCAAATCAAGTAAGTTCAGTTTGAATTCCATAATCCTTGATGCAGGCATAAGATCTCCCTGATCTCTACAAGTGGATCCTCTGAATCCCTAGTTTCCTTCCTTTGAATTCCTTAAAGTTTTAGATAATTATTCCACAATTATTTCTTAAATTCTATTTGGTTTAGATCACATCTTAGTCTAGTTCTATTTCTACCTAGTTTCAGGAAACGTACAAGTTTCAGTCCCTGTGGATTCGACCTCGGTCTTACGGAGTTTATTACTACATCACAACCCTATACTTGGGAGTGAACACCAACTTCCATATAGATGAGCTATAACTAGAGGCTTTTTCTCACTCATTAAGAACACAAAAATTAGAGATCTATCTTCTCAAGAAAAGAGCGAAAGTCCAAGCCTCCTTAAACTATTTGTACTGTAATTCTTATATTTGATTAGCTTATTCTATTCATTTTGTTAAGTTAGTTTAAACCTTTTTAATAGAGTAATCCATACTATACTTAAGAATTAGAGAATTGAATTTGTAACATTAGGCTATTGTTTATTACATTGAAAATATATTAGATCCTTATATTCTTTTTGGGTTGAACACATGTACGGCTTCATCAATATCTCAAGAAAGAAGATCGCTGCAATCAAGCTACAATTACGTCTTCGACTCGTCGATTGAAGATAAGTACTGTATTTTACTTTATTTCATTTTAGGTTTTTCTAAGATATGATGGAAATCTCAGTTGGTTGTTTTGTGGTGAGCCCGTGAAAATCACAAAGAGGGTTTTGTTGTGTTAGTTCATGAAAATCACAAGATCTGTATAAGGTTGTTAAGGTGACTTTGTAAAAACCTTAAAATAATGAAAACCAAAATTACATGGATAGTAATTTTGGGAGTAGAGTAGGTGTGGAGTTTAAGCACCAAACCACTATAACTCTTTATGCATTGTCATGATTGTTTAATTCTTTATATGTTTTCCATGTGATTAATTGTCTCTTACTAAGTTTGATATTTTGATCTCAAAGACGTCGTGAAATAAGGTTGTCCTGCCTAAATCTTTTAGGTGAAGGTTGTCCTACAACCTATTTGAAATCAAGATTTCAATACTCTAAGCAATTAAGAGTATTTGTTTTATCGCATTATATTGAAATATTTTGTATTGTCCTATTCACCCCCCTAGGAGATCTATAGCTCGTACTTTTAGAACATGTCTCACATTCACCAGGATATGCTTTACCCCATCGAATATCCTGATGTACACCGAAACGATATTAATCACATTACAGGCAATATCATTGTCCATAAAAACTTTTCCACCATCGTACTCGCTATAATTGATGAACGAATCTCCATAAGAAGTCATGTGCTATGAGGCTTCGAAATTCAAAATCCATTCATTATTGAGGTAACCAACTTTGGACGTAGTCAAGACATCACCAACATCCACCTCCTCGTCAGATTATGTTGTATTGTCCTTCTTTGATGCATTATCAGATTTTTCTCCATTTTGAGCCTTAAAATTTTGACAATCCTTCATCATGTGTCTTGTCATACCACAATTCCAACACTTCTATTTGTCCTTCCCTTTTAATTTGAATCTAGATTGAGAATTCCCATTCTCACGTTCAGAATTCATTCCCTTGACAATTGACGCATCTGTAAAGTTACCCTCGTCACTATCTTTCCTTCTTATGAAATTCATGAAAGGCTAAGATGATAGTTTTAAAATCAATGGTATTCCTACCATGGATTAGAGTGTCTACGAGATTCTCGTAAAATGGTGGAAGCGAATTCAACAAAATTAATGCTCGATCTTCCTCTCTGATCTTCTTATTTGTCAGGTTATAAAGAGATTCACTGAATGTGCTCTGTGTTCATTGATATCAGATCCCTTTATCATCTTAATATTATAGAATTATTTCTTAAGATATAGACGACTACATAGAGATTTCTTCATGTACAAACTATCAAGTTTCGTCCATATCCCTATGACAGTCTTTTGATTTAGGACATTGTAGAGAACATTGTCCGTTAAACATAATTGGATCGAGGTTGTAGCCCACTCATCAAGTTCAGCCCACTCATCATCACTCATAGACACAGGATGCTCCGCCTTACCAAGGAGAGCATCTTACAATCCTTATTGAATTAGAAGAACTCTTATCTTCACCTTCCATAGTTCAAAATTATTTCTACAAGTGAATTTCTCCGTTTAGTATTTCATGTTAAACCTTTCATCAACATGTCTCAAATTAGAACTCGACACCCAACATTAGCTACGATAACACTTATTAGGAGATTCGTGGAAGCAAACCCAAATTTATCAAAAAAGATGAAATCAAACGAAAAAAAAAAAAAAACGCAGAGAACACAAATTTTATGTTGAAAAATCCTCTCGAGAAAAAAACCATGGCACAAAGAGACATGCAATCTACTATGAAATGATATTACAATAAATAGAGAACTTACAATGATGAGAACCCCCTTCAAATCTTCCAAAAGCCTAGCTTTTTCTCTATAGAACCCTTAAGAATGTCTTAACATTCACATAACATGACCTAATCCCAATTACACCTAATATAAATACTATCATAACCGGAATTAGAAACAAATTGCACAACGATTTTTATGTGGTACACGATCCCTTCGAGTAATCCTCGATCGATCGAAGGTTCCTAAAAATGTCCAGCAATAAAATGTATATTTTCTGAAATTTCTCAATGTCATCGAACCAGCCTTTGATCCCATTGAATGGGACTGCGATCGATCGTAGCATCGCTTGATCAATCAAATCAGCCATTTTCTTCCTTTTATTTCCATTGGAACTTGGTTCCTTTATATAGGGCATTAGACCTTGTGTATTCAGAAGGTTTTTCATTGTAAATAGAGACTATGTATTTTCTTACTCATACCACACATCCTAGACCTCCATCCAAAGAGTTAGATGCCAATCTTCTTGTCATCTTTCACTCTAATGAGTATTCCCTACTCCTATTCGAAGATGCGGATAAACTCTCACCTTTTTAGAGATTAGACATTGTGCCTATAGTTAAATCACTGTCTAACTCCGTAGAAAACCATTTTAGGTGAATTCCCTAGGATTTTAACTTTTTATTAGTTGTAAGAGATTCCCCCAATATCCCACCATCTTAAACATTGATCTTTCACTCTAATGAGCATTCCATGCTCCTATTCGAAGATGCGGATGAACTCTCACCTTTTTAGAGATTAGACATTGTGCATATAGTCAACTCACTGTCTAACTCTCTAGAAGACCATTTTAGGTGAATTCCCTAGGATTTCAACTTTTCATTAGTTGTAAGAGATTCCCCCAATCTACCATCGTCTTCGTCACCACAAAGGAGTATTACATGCAAGATGTTTGATCTTGGAGCTTAAGCATTGGCAACGAATCAACATCATCGATCAGGAGAGCAAAAAGGGAGTTGATTTAAGTACAAGAAAGCATCAATCAAGCAACCCGAGAAGGCGCTATAAAAATGGGCCCAATCTGACAAGTTATCAAATTGTAAGGCCTCACACTCCTTCCTTGCATAGGATTGAGTGTAGAGTTTATAATCCAAACTTAATAGATTCTTTTATAGGACCTAGGCTCTTGTATAGGGATGAATTCATTAGACATGAGTGTGTACGTGTTAGTCTTTATGGTAGCCTCCAGCGGGAGTAAACATAGGTCATTGGATTAGGATCAAGGTTATTGGTTAGCTATAAAAAATTAAATAAAGTCTCTTGCTGGAGCGTCCAATGGGAGTGTACGCTAAATATGTTCTTGTGTAGGATCATGATCCTTGTGTAGGGCTGTAAAGATTAGAGGTGAACCTGATTTAAAACCTCTGATAGTAAAATCTGGTTCACTCATGGGTTGAGTGTGTTCGCCAGGAGTAAGGAAACTAAACCATTATACATGCTTGTGTTTGGGATTTCCATTTGAGCACTTGTTTAATTATGCTTATGTAATTGATTAGTGAATTATATGTATGCATAATTACATGAATGAATGATAAAAGTTAATTCTTTGCACATCTCTCACACACGTGTACACTATCTTGTTTATAGACTAGTTGCTTCATTAGAATTTGATTTATAGTTTAGGTGATTGGACCCACTATTGTCTTGGAAGCCTTAGTGTTAAATTTCTCTACTTAGTTTAAATAGGTACATTAGTTTAAATAACCAATTGTGTGGATAATTTTCAAAAAATTTATTTGGTCCTAATCAACCACATATAGGACATGGTTTTCATTTTATAGCTCTGCCAAGCCTCCACGTGTAGTCATGGTATCCTACACCATGTGCAATTTTAGTTAGTTAATGTTTGGATATGTATATATCATTTTTTGATATTGTAAATTGGGAATGTATGCTTGAATTTGCATGGATTTGTGAATTTTTTGTGAATGTGTTTATGAATTTTATGATTGGATATGTTTGGATTTATACTCTCTCTTTTACAGGACATGTCTTCGAGGTTTCAGACTATCAATTTAAAGCTAGGTATAGTTGATGGCGATGGTGGATTTACGGTAGATTAAAAGTCCATGCACATGTCATCTATGTATTGCTGTCCAGATATACAATGCATTACGATATTAATTATGATATATGTTTTGTTGTCCAGATATATATAATTTCATCTATTTGTTATTATATAACAATGCATCGGTCATTATATTTTTTGTATGTAAAGAGAGATGAACTATAGTGACCTAATCTTGTCATGATGATAAGTATGTAGGAAGCTCTTCCATTATTTACGAAGTCTAATTTAAAAAATAAACAAACACCTTTTCTTCTTCCTAGATGGTAATACAAAACTTCTTTGAAGTGTGAATAGTTCTCTAGTTTGTTTCACTACAAGATCGAGGAGAGCTTGCACAACCTTTTATTTTTCTCTCACGAGCTCAAATGGTGTAGGGGGAGTCAATGATGGAATTTTCCCGGACAGGCCCTCGGGGTTCAACTGACGATTCAAAGCCGATTATTGGCTTCGAATCGAAAGTCAAAAACATTGGAGAAAAGTCTGGGTAAATTCCATCATCAACTCCCCTACACGATTTGAACTCATACGTAAGATCTCATTAATCTTATTGTTTTCAAGTTCAAATTCTCTGTTCATACTCGAATGCAAATTTGTATTGTTGTCGGGGAAAAAAGAGATAAACTACAGTGACTGATCTTATCAAGATGATAAGTATATAGGCAACTCTCTCACTGTTTACGAGGAGTCCAATTAAAAAAATAAACAAATATTTTTTCTTTCCCCATAACTTTTTCTTATAATTGAACTCTTTGTTATAGCTGAAATTTATAATTGTGCTATAATTGATCTCTTTGATTGTGTTATAATCGAACTTTGTGATTTTCTATAATTGAAGTCTGGCTTGAGGACATTCTGTAGGAATTTTCAATTTCAGGTAATAATTACAAACTTGTACTAAATTTCAGGTAACAACTACAGACCCCACACTATGATTTGTTATAACCGAATTATAAAATTGTGTTAGAACTGAAATATTTTATTGTGATATAACCGAACTCTGTGATTTGTGAAAATGCATTTTCTCTGCATTTGTTGGCTAGGCATATTTGGAGGGTCTGTTTCTTTATGATTTTAGGGAGACAATTCATACAGTCATAGCAGAGGGTGTGCTTAAACATGTGTCTGGAAGAAGCTAAATCTGAGCCTCATCCTTTTTTTCTTTTTTTTTTTAAAAAAAATTAGATGTGTATTGGATGGTTTTGTAAAAAATGGATACATTTTCTATAGGTACATGTTTATGGGCAAAGCCATAGTCCTGAGGCTCTGTAAAACAACAAATTCGTTTATAGCAAATTACAGAGTTCAGTTATGATGCAGTGATGATATGGATATGCACAATCACAATGTTTTACTTTTGATTGTTCTTTCATATCCTGTACTTGTTATTAGGGGTGTACATGGAGTCAAACCGAGTCGAGCTGGCCTCAGCGCGGCTCGGCTCGGTCACTAGGCACACCCAGCTTGAAATTGGCTCGACTCGATGACCGAGACAACATCTCCAGTTCGACTCGGCCCAGTCAGCAATCGGACCAGTTCGACCCGAGGTCGAGCCAGGTTCGAGCTTTCGAGCCGAGTTCGCCAAATTCGTAGGATCTCACTAGATGATTATTATACACACTGGGGGACTGATCAACGAAATTTCAAACGTGGGTCCCTTTATAATCTAAACAGATGAATATCATTTATAATTGATAAGGAGTTGCAGCTTACCAGCAGCCAGACTGTCGAGTTTCGGTAGGGGTAGGGGTGACCGGGTAGGGCAGGGATCGCTGGACAGTCGAACGGAAGACCGGACAGGGTAGTGGCCGCAGGCCTGCAACATAGTCGAGCAAGGGGTGCCAGACAGGGCAAGGTGAGCGCCTGAGAGAGGAGGGAGAGACTAGAGAGAGATGGGGAGGAAGACCGGAGGAGGGGAGCTCGAGCTCGGGTTAGGGTTTAGGGGCGTTGGGTACGGGAAAGGGGTTAGGGTTCACGAGGGTTTTTTTTTTTTTTTTTTTTTTTTTTTTTTTTAAGGGTATATATACCCCTGCACCGAGTTAAGCCGAGTCAAACCGAGTCAAGTCCAGTTTGAGCTGGATTCGATCTGAGTCAAGTCGAGCTGGGGCAAGCTCGAACTCGTTTTCGAGCTCCAAAAATCAGCTCAACTTGGTTCGAACTCAGCTTCGAATCGAGTCAAGTCAAGCGAGCCAACTGAGCTAGCTCGGTTCGTGTACACCTCTACTTGTTATACTATGAATTTAATTCAAATTTCGGCTGTTTGGTTGGACCCTTTACTTCATATTTAATATATAAATTTTGCAATATCGGAATACCCATGGGAGGAAAAGAACCTTTAGAAAGTTGGATACTTGATGCATCGTGCCACAAGGAGTCAAACGCCTACCTAACAAATGTTCTTCTAAAGATAAATGGCAAAGTGAGATATCGCTGAAATATCACATTCAAGGAATTATTAATTGTATTGTATTGGGCAATGTTGATTTTAGATTATATAAAATGTGTTTATTAGGTGTGTTGTGTATTATAGTGATTTCATATTATATAAAATGCGTTTTGGATTATGGTAATTTTAGATTATATAAAATATTTTTATCAGGTGTAATATGAATTATGGTGATTTTAGATTATATAAAATATGTTTATCAGGTGTATAGTGAATTATGGTGATTTTAGATTATATAAAATATATTTATCAGGTGTAAGGGCACGACCATAATCTCGAGGATTCAAATTCAACAAATTTCATTATTTTATTTTTTCAGTAGTTAAGAAAAATTCAATGGCCCAGGATTGTCAAATGTTGACATTAGTCAAAATTATTTGACGGTTCTAAACCGTCGATTTATAAGCCTAGAACAACACTTCTAAACCGCCGAATTTGGTCCCGACTGACATTCTCATTTGAGGGCTCTTTGACAACTAAAATAAATAGACGGCTTGGATTGTTGAATTTCATTTTTGACTTAAAAAATATTTGACTGTTGTTTTCGAAGGCCATGCTCGTCCATTTTTGGGAGAGTCAACGGCTTTGAGTCGCCGAATTGAGATGCTTTACTAGTATATTAACTAAAAAAATGGAGCAAATATAAGGTTCAAGTGCACCCCACCACTTAAGATAGTAGTGATTGAAAACTTACCGTTTAAAATGGATAGCTAGGATTAGATCTCATCGATAGAGTTGCTGAGAGAGGCCGGAGAGAGAGAGGCTAATATTTGGTTGGGCCGTTTTATCCCCAATACAACAAATGGGCCGTCGCAGAACTAAACCACAAATTCAATGGTTGTGGCTTTTGAATAATGAGCAAAAGAAATAAACGTCCAAGGGCAGTGGAAATTGTTGGTTGTTTATCATAAATTTTCGTAGTGTTCAACTAGTGGATCATATGATGGTTAGATTAGATTGATTTTAAGACCGGCCTTATCCTTTCCGCTAACGTCATCAGCGGTTGGAATGATGGACGGAGCGGATGTCACACACGCATTATGGTGGCCCCACATTTTTTGGTTGCATGGTTGTTGCAGGAATTTCAAGATCCCTCTACCAGTTGTACGTGCGAGTTAATGAGGTAATGCCGCGTGTAGCCAGTTTGAGAAGATCAACGGATGCCGATTGGGTAGAGGCCATGAAACCCAAAGCTCTCTGGCACACCTCATGATCTCCCTATGAAATCTACTCCGTTCATTGAAACCTTATTATGGCCAAAAGAAGTTTTGGATCAGGATAATATCTGTGTTTCTCATATATCCTACAGGCAATCACCTCATAAACGGTTTGGATTGGATATATAAATCACGGTGGGCCTCAATGAAGTTTCAATGGTTGATTGTTTCCAACTTCACTATTTTCCGTGGTATGGATGATATTAGTTTTAGTTCTGTATCATTTTTGTCGATACATCTTAACATGATCCGTTGAAGCTGATGTACGGATTGGATTTCAATCGGAAGTTGTGGTGGGCCCCACATATCCTTAGGTTGACACAAGAGTAACAGTTGATGGTGATGGTGGATTTATGGTAGATTACAAGTCATGCACATGCCATCTATGAATTTATGTCCTATATCGCATTGCGATATTAATTGTGATATATGTATTGTTGTCCAGATATATGTAATATTGTTTATTTTTATTATATAACAATACACCGATTATTATATTTTTGTATGTAAAGAGAGATAAATTATAATGATCTGAGCTTATCATGATGATAAGTATGTAGGCAACTCTTTCATTATTTACAGAATCTAATTAAAAATAAAAATAAACAAACATCTTTTCTTCTTCCTAGATGGTAATACAAAACTTTCTTGAAGTGTGAATAGTTCTCCGATTTGTTTCACTACAAGATCAAGGAGAGCTTACGTAGCTTTGCATTCTTCTCTTACGAGCTCAAATGGTGTAGGGGGAGTCGATGATGGAATTTTCCCGGACAGGCCTTTTGGGTTTTTGGCTGACGATTCGAAGTCGATTATTGGATGTAATCGGCTTCAAATCAAAAGTCAAAAACCTTGGAGAAAAGTCCGAGTAAATTCCATCATTGACTCCCCTACACCATTTGAGCTCGCACATAAGATCTCATCGATCTTACAGTTTTCAAGTTCACTCTCCGTTCATACTCGAACGCAATTTTGTGTTTTTGTCTGGAGAGAGAGAGAGAGAGAGAGAGAGAGAGAGAGAGAGATTAAATACAGTGACCTGATCTTATCAAGATGATAAGTATGCAGGCAACTCTCTCATTGTTTACGGAGAGTCTGATTAAAAAAAATAAACAAATATTTTTTCTTTCCCCATAACTTTTTCTTATAACTGAACTCTTTATTATAACTAAATTTTGTGATTGTGCTATAAATGATCTCTTTGATTGTGCTATAATTGAACTTAGTAATTTTCTATAATTGAAGTCAGGCTTGAGAACATTTTGTAGAAATTTCTAATTTCAGGTAGTAATTATAGACCCGTACTAAATTTCAGGTAATAACTACATACCCCACACTTAAACTAATTTCTATGATTTGTTATAACTGAATTTTATAATTGTGTTACAGTTGAACTCCTTGATTGTGTTATAATTGAAATCTGTGATTTGTGAAAATGCATTTTCTCTGCATTTGTTGGTTAGACATTGTTATGGATAAAATGTACCGACCCACAATGGGAAGGTATGGTTAAAAACCCACTAACAAGCGGTTCTGAAACCCAAGTGATGAGGTCAAGTTCAATAGCCCAGTTACTACGAATTCTAAGGAAGCTCAATTGCGTGACTAAGGGTGTAGGTCAGCATCTCAAGGTCGACATCTAAAGGTCGGCACCTCAAGGACAGTGCCAAAGGTCGGTGCCCGAGGTCAGAACTTCAAGGTCGGCAGTTCCTAAGTCAGTATGACTCTGATCCCCTACTTCTCTCTGGATTGGAGAATTGGTGCAAACGCATGTATAAGTAATGGGGAAAGGCTATCAGGGCTCATGAAAAAAAAATGAAATTAAAGGCTACAGAAATTTGACATCATAAAGACCTTCTTTAATGGAAAACCATCATTTTGTCCGGCATATGTGAACGAGCTCCGTCATGTCCTCAGACAGCGCTCGGTTGTTCGACCTCATCCAAAAGAAGATAGACTCGAAATCTTCTCCGGAGATTACGAGATTCATCTGCTATGTAATCGTGATCCCAAGATCTTCTCCGAGGATCTTGTAAGATCTTCCTACTCAATAGGGAAGTCCATTCGACGCTACCACCTCCTCTCAACTATAAATAGAGAGACCCCTAATGGTGAAAGGTACGCACTATCTTTAGCCCTAAATCTTCGATATTCAACTAGACCTAGATCTTGTCCCTGACTTAGGCATCGAAGGGTCCCCAGCTCGAGCCAGGGTCTTCCTTGTTCGTTCCTTGTGCAGGTGTACAGGTCCAAAAAGAGGCTAACCAGATTTCTGCATCAACAGACATATTTGGAAGGTCTATTTCTTTGTGATTTTAGGGAGCCAATTCATGCAGTCATGGCAAAGGGTGTGCCCAAACACATATAATCATGTATAGAAGAAGCCGAATATGAGCCTCATCCCTAAAAATAAATAAATAAATAAACAATAGATGTGTATTGAATGGTTTTGTGAAAATTGGATGCATTTTCTGTAGGTACAAGTTTATGGACAAAGCCATAGTCTCGAGGCTCCGTAAAACAACCAAGTCATTTATAGCAAATTACAGAGTTCAGTTATGTAGTGATGATATGGATATGCATAATCACAATGTTTTACTTCTGATTGTTCTTTCATATCCTGTACTTGTTATACTATAAATTTAATTTGAATTTCAATTGTTTGGTCAGACCCTTTACTTTATATTTAATGTATAAATTTCTACAATATCAGAATGCCCATGGGAGGAAAAGAACCTTTCTAAAGTTGGATATGTAATGCATCGCGCCACAGAGTCAAATGCCTATCTAACAAATGTTATTCTAAAGATAAATGGCAAAATGAGATGTCGCTGAAATATTATCACGTTCTAGGAATTATTAATTGTTTTGTATTTTAATTGATTTGAAAAAGAAAAAGCAATGGACTATATTGATTTTAGAATATATAAAATGTGTTTTGGATTGTGGTAATTTCAGATTATATAAAATATTTTTATTAGGTGTACTATGAATTATGATGATTTTAGATTATATAAAATGTATTTATTAGGTGTATAGTGAATTATGGAGATTTTAGATTATATAAAATATATTTATCAGGTGTATGGGCATGACCATAATCCCGAGGCTTCAAATTCAACAAATTTCATTTTTTTTTTTCAATAGTCAAGAAAAATTCAACGGCCCAGGATCATCAAATGTTGACATTAGTCCAAACTATTTGACGGTTCTAAACCATCGATTTATAAGCCTAGAACAACAGTTCTAGACTGTCCAATTTGATCCTGACTGACATTCTCATTCGATGGCTCTTTACCAACGAAAATAAATAGACGGCTTGGGTTGTTGAATTTTATTTTTGACTTAAAAATATTTAGCTGTTGTTTTCGACGTCTATGATCGTCCAGTTTCGGGAGAGTTGATGACTTCGAGTCTTCGAATTGAGATGTTTTTCATGTAATGCTCACTAGTATATTAACTAAAAAATGGAGCAAATTTAAGCTTCAAGTAGACCCTACCACCTGAGATAGTAATGATTGAAAACTTAGTGTTTAAAATGGATAGCTAGGATTAGGGCTCACCGATAGAGTGCTGAGAGAGGCCAGAGAGAGAAGAGGGTAATATTTGGTTGGGCCCTTGATCACCTACGGGTTCATATGATGGTTAGATGTATTGATTTTAAGACCGGTCTTATTCTTTCCGCTAACGTCATCAGCGGTCGGAATGATGGATGGAGCGGATGTCACAGACGCATTATGGTGGCCCGGCAGTTTCTGGTTGCATGGTTGTTGCAGGAATTTCAATATCCCTCTGCCGGTCGCACGTGTAAGCTAATGAGGCAATGCCACATGTAGCCGGTTTCAAAAGTTCAACGGATGCCGGTTGGGTAGAGGCTGTGTAACTCGGAAACGGATTGGCTACTCCCCCTGACACCAGCCCCGGAGCTGGTGGTCGGTGCTCTGTGGGCCCCACCATGATGTATGTGTTTCATCCATTCCGTTCGTCCATTTTAAAATATCATTTTATGTTTTTATTCCAAAAATGAGAGGTTAAAATCGCAAGTGGATCACACCACAGGAAACAAAATATTGATTGGATATCCATCATTTAAATCCTCCTAAGGCCTGATGTACTGTTTATTTTACATCCAATCCGTTGATTAGGTCATAAACATCCAGATTAAGGGATAAAACAAAGATCAACTTGATCCAATACTTTTATGGCCCCCAAAAAGCTTTTAACGGTCAAAGTTCATTCAACACTGTTTCCTGTAATGTAGTCTACTTGAGATTGGGATATATCTCATTTTTTGTATGTTATCATAAATTGATCTAGAAAAATAGATGGACGGAATGGATGAAACACATACATCATGATGGGCCCACAGAGCACCGACCAACAGCTCCGGGGCTGGTGTCAGGGGGAGTAGCCAATCCGTTTCCGTGTAACTCGAAGCTATCTGGCACCCTCCGTGATCTCCCTATGAAATTTACTCCGTTCATCATAAGTGGACTACACCACAAAAAAGAATGGGTATTGGGCGCACACCATTGATACCTTATTAGGGACAAAAGAAGTTTTGGATAAGGATAAAATCTGTGTTTCTGGTATAACCTATAGGGAATCACCTTATAAACGGTTTGGATTGGATATATAAATCACGGTGGGCCTCAGTGAAGTTTCAATGGTTGATGTCTCCAACTTCACTGTTTTATGTGGTATGGATGATATTAGGTTTAGATGCGTTTTATTTCTGTCAATACAACTTAACATGATCCTTCGAAACTGAGGTACGGATTGGATTTCAATTGGAAGTCGTGGTGGGCCCCACAGATCTTGAGGTTGGCACGACAGTTACACGCGTCCAAGAACGTTGCAAGGACTTTCCCGCCGAGGCGTCTCTAGTCTATATAAATCCAAACTCTATTTCTCTCCTTTCCACGAAATCCAATCTCTCTCTCTCTCTCTCTCTCTCTCTCTCTCTCGCTCAGAATTCTGGAATCTGCAAAGGTTTCTCCAAAGGTCGATTTCCATCCCTCTTTCTTCTTCTTTCATCTTCTTCTAATCAAATCTCTTCTTTTCTAGTTCTCCCCTCTTTTCGATTCTTTCATTTGAATTTTTAGCTTGTTAACGGATTTCGAAGATTTTGAGGTCTATGCAACGCATGTCGAGCTTGATGATCTTCCATGGATAATCTTGGATTTGTTCAGATGATTTTCAATTAAATACTATTAGAATGAATGCAGTTCATTGAATTTTACTCGTTCTTGTGATGTTCTGAA
Organism: Magnolia sinica; assembly: GCF_029962835.1. Taxonomy (NCBI): domain Eukaryota; kingdom Viridiplantae; phylum Streptophyta; class Magnoliopsida; order Magnoliales; family Magnoliaceae; genus Magnolia; species Magnolia sinica. The sequence continues at coordinate 47,151,796 of NC_080584.1, read as the reverse complement.
CCCCGTAGATAACTCGTCTTTTTTTTTTTTTTTTTTTTTTTTCATGACCTGAAATTCTTGCTTATGATCGAATTTCTCCGTTAATATTTTTAATTTTGTCTCTCTTCTTTGTTAATTCAGGTGTCTTTACTGCTGCTTTGATTTCTTCATATCTCTCTCTTTTTCTTTTTCTTTTTTTTTTTTTTTTTTTCTTGATCTGGATTTTTTATTATTATATGTGATTTAGGATTATCCTTTGTTTATGATTTTAGGCAATCATAGAGATCTTTTCCAAGCATTCTGTTCCTCAGCTTTTCGCAGCGATGGCGAAGCTGACTCTGATGCGATGTCTCTTCGTATTTCTTTACTCTGCATTACTGTTTTCTGCAACCTCAGCAACTACAGATATGATCGACGGTAACTCTCTCTCTCTCTCTCTCTCTCTCTCTCTCTCTCTCTAAGCCTTAAGAAGGATTCCAAACATGTGAGGCCTGTAGTTTATCAATTCAGATATTTGATCTGATGATTTTGTCATGGAGGAGAAATTCCCCAGATGGGAAGATTCCAAACCTTCCATCTTTGGCCTACTTCCCATTGAATTTGCATGCCAAGTCTGATGGCATGTGTGACAGCAAGTATATTCTTTTTGCAGACTTTCTTCTGAACTTCATTAGCCATATCACATGAGAGAATCTCCAAACAATCAATAACACATCAGCTGATTCACTCTGTCTCTTTTGCAGTTACAGCACTACAAGATCTTTTCAGTGCCTTGAACTACCCACCCCGGCTAACTGGATGGAAATCTGTCGGTGGTGACCCCTGTGGGGAAGATTGGAAGGGAATATCCTGCACTGAAACTTCAGTTCAATCCATGTAATGTCATACTCTTTATTTTTTAATCCAAGGAGCAATTTGGACTACATACTATACTCTTTTCTGCTTATTCTGTCTCATGCCATGTTCTCTTCTTGCAGTAAAATTGATGGGCTAGGGATCAACGGAACATTGGGCCTCCAGCTATCAAGCCTCCTCTCACTGAAATATTTGTAAGTATGAATCTTATATGGAATGAACTTCTTTGCATTTCTACATATTAACTTCAGAAAATTCTGGTAAAAACTTCAAGAGTAGAGATTTTTCTTTTGGGTTCCTTAAGATTAATGAATAATTTATTAACGATTTGTACATTGTTCACAAATAATTTGTGTATGATGAAAACCGTGAATTGGTCGGGAACTCTCTCTCTACCCCCTACTCCTTCCTGGAAAAAATTCACAAAAGATGCATGATTTTTATTTAAAGTTGAGAATTTTGTATCAATGTTTTATAGAAATGCCTCTCTCTCTCTCTCTCTCTCTCTCTCTCTCTCTCTCTCTCTCTCTCGTTTCTGGCAAAATTCACAAAAGATGCATGATTTGTTTTAAGTTGTGAATTTTGTATCAATGTTTATAGAAATCTCTCTCTCTCTCTCTCTCTCTCTCTCTCTCTCTCTCTCTCTATGTGTCTATCTATCTACCTGTCTCTCTCTCTCTCTATGTATCTATCTATCTACTAATTTATTTTGAACTGCTTTCCTTGTATAGTGATGCTGGATTCAATAACATTCAGGGTGAAATTCCTTCCAATTTACCTCCCAATGCCACCCACATGTGAGAACCTTGTTTTTACTGATTTTTTCCCTCCTTCAATCATGTTATTGTTTCTGGTTTTTACTTTTTTTAATCTTTTCTTTTGCAATGCAGAAATTTGTCATTTAATCAAATCAGCCAGAACATCCCATCCTCCTTCGCTTCTGTGAAATATCTCCGCTATCTGTAAGTTTCTTGTTGAATGAGAACTTAAAGGTTTTGGTTTATGAATACAGGACAGATTTTCATGAATCACATTCCATCTGTATGCAGGAATCTTAGCCACAATTCCCTATCTGGGCCTATTGGCAACATATTTACAGATCTGCTGAATCTAAAACAATTGTAAGATTTCAAACCACACTTTTGATATGTAGATAAGTAGATGAAAACTTAGGTATCTATATGTAATTTGTTTGGTCTCGATTTTTAGTACTCGTTTTTCTTAGAATCAGAATTTACCCATTGAATTTGACCCAAATTCATTGATTAAATATCTTTTAAGGGATCTGTCTTACAACAATTTCAGTGGAGATTTGCCAGTCTCATTCAGTAATTTGACGAATCTTAAAATTCTGTAAGCATGATAATAGGCCTATACTTTTTCCAATCATAAATGTAATTGTTTTACATTTGTCTCCTTTGTTAATAATTCTATAATTGCTCCGACAGTCATTTACAGAACAACCAATTCACCGGATTGGTTACCTTCCTGGCTAAGCTCCCACTGTCTGAACTGTATGTCTCAAACTCAAGTGTGTTCCTAGCAAGTCTTTAAAGGTGTTTTATTCTTGTAATCGTATTCCAGTTCTGATTCAACTGCTCTGATTTGGCAGTAATATCCAAAACAACTGCTTCAGTGGTGTCGTCCCAAAGCATTTTGAAAACATTCCAAATCTCAGGTATGTATTGCCCGTATATTCTTTTACACGCACATAATTTTTTCGGTGAATTTCACAGCCTACTAATTGCTGTATTCCTTAACAGTATCGAGGGAAATGTGTTTGTGAGCGGGGTTGTGCATTCTCCTCTCCCTTATAACCCTTGGAATGAAAGTAATGCCTTAACAACCATGTCCAGTACTGTCAAGAACTATTATACCTTTCTCGAAGCGTATATCCAAAATCACAAGTGGCTGGGAATAACTTCTATAGTTGGCGTAGTAGTATTGGTAGCAAGATGTATCGTGGCCCTTGTTTCAATCCACATCCGTTTCTCACATAGACATAAGCTTGAGAGATTGGAGATTATCCACCACACTTCACATCGTCTTCCGATCAGTACACGAATCAGAGGTAGCATTTTCCCCCTCAAAACTCTATCTTCTAAATAAGAAACTAATTTCTCTTCGAATAGGCTTCACTCTATAGACTTTGTTTTCCTTCATCCAACATTCATTCATTAAAGAAATCACGATGCGAAGGGTGTTTACCTCATTGTGGAAGATTAAACGTATATCTAATTCATCATGTTTCAGTACATGGCTGTCACGAAAAATGTCTAAAACTTTTCAAACAATTTACGAAGCATCAGTATATAGAAGATGAATGGTTCTTCCACCTATTGAAACATTTCCTATTCTTCCCCTTCTTTGATTTGGTTTTATTTTGCAGCACCAAGAGATAGCCCGGAGCAACAGTCCATCCGTTCATCTGCTGTGGACAGTCTAAGGCATATACCCTCTTTTCGTAATTGCAGAACAGATCGATTCTCTAGAATAAGAAGCCTTTCAAGGAGAAGCAGAGCACCAATGACTGCCAAGCTTTATACTGTTGCAGACCTGCGAGTTGCTACAAACAGCTTCGCAGAAGACAACCTTCTTGGAGAGGGCTCTCTTGGTTCTGTCTACAAAGGCGTGTTCCACGATGGTGAGGTATAACATTTCCTCTAACTTCGTCTTCAGAAAATTCAAATGACTATATGAAACTTGGATTTCTGCCTACGATACATGTGGGTTTTGGCTTCCCAGATTTTTGCTGTAAAGAAAATCAATATGATGCCTCTGTCTCTCCATAAAGAAGTCAAATTCATAGAGCTAGTCAGGAGCATGTCTCTTTTGAGGCATCCGAACATCTCAAGCCTTTTAGGCTATTGTATGGAGCACCAGCAGTACCTTCTGGTGTATGAGTATGCAGGGAATATAACGCTCGAAGACATCCTGCATTCGGCTCATGATGATGGTAGATATCTGTCCTGGAATGCTCGTGTGTGGATTGCCCTTGATGTAGCACTGGCTTTGGAGTAAGTAAATGGTTACATAAACATGTCCCATGCATTTTGACCTTGTATCTATGCCTGTGACTGAGCCATTTTCTCTTTCTGTGCTTTGTTCAGGTATTTGCACCTGACAATCTGGCCTCCTGTTGCACATGGCAACATAAAGGCCACCAATGTCTTGCTCAATGATGATCTCAGGCCTCGTATCTGTGACTGTGGATTAGCTGTTCTGAGGCCCCTCACCTGCATTAAGGTTAAGTTACTTGTTTGGGTTTCTTTAGTTCCACGGCAAGGGATCCCACATCCTTTTGGCAATCACAAACATGTCCACATTCTTTTTGCAATCACAAACATATCCATAACGAACTGAATTGCAATTATTAATACAGTGAAGTGGACAGAAATAATTTTTTTCCAATTTGTATTGAGGGACTAGTCTCCAAATTACAAATTTGTTTCTTTTAAATTGGGAGTTGAAATGAACATCATCGAATCATCACGGGTTGTTTCACTTGTGCACTCAAACACAGACTATATATGAGCTTTGCTATAAGCCCATACACACATGCCGACCCTACCCTGGCCTAAATATTAGGCTGGTCCACTGATAAGATGGGTCAACGTGAAAGCAGTGTAAGCTTTAAAAAAGATTGCCCTTGTCAACATTCAATGCACCCATCTCATGAGTGGGCAGGCCTACCTAGTCTTTGGGCTCGGTCATGTTAGAAGTTGCCCTTGCCCCACCTGATGCACCGCTAGAACGTCCCAAACAATTAGCATGTGGACACATGTGGTTACATGCAGAAATTCGTGTGGGTTGAGAAAGAAGCTCTACTACATTCATCTTTTGTCGAACTTGATTGTTTTCTTGTCCCGACAACAGCCTTCTGAACTGCCTACTGGTGGCATGGGTTACAATGCTCCAGAATATGGCATGCCAGGAATCGATAAGACCAAGAGTGATGTCTATGGGTTTGGAGTTTTGTTGATGGAGCTGTTAACAGGGCTGAAACCTTTTGACAGGTCTGCCATCTCACCCTTGTATGGTATAAGCATTTCACAGATAGTCTCATATGGTGTCAAGTAAATGAAGTCCTGTTGGCCGATGGTGTTTTATTTATTTTTTCTTTTTTCTTTTGTTCCCATGTCTTAAAATAGTTCAAGGGCAAGAGAGAAGCGTAATCTAATTAAATGGGCTTCGACGCGGCTACACAATTTCAATTATTTGGAAGAGATGGTTGATCCAGCCATCAGAGGCAGCTACTCCGCCTTGGCTCTGTTCCGGTGCACTGAAGCCATTACACTCTGCACTCAGGTATGGTTGAATTATCTTATGCATAGCAAATGCAAAAAAGAAAAGGTTTAGGCTAATTATGAAGAAGTGTTCTTTTCAAAACGAACTGATTTGGTTCATTAGAAATAATCCAATTCTGCGCTATGCTTGTATGTGAGAGCAATCACATGAATTACATTAGGAGTCTCTGTAGAATTATCACTTTTAATTTTTACCCATTTAAATTAGTCCTGCTTTGCTCGATGTTAAAAGCCTTGAATCCAACTTGAAAACTGATTCTGTGGGTCATGGTTGGCAACTTGGAATGTAATTCTGGGTCTTGGGTACTTGGAATTCATTCCCTGTGAACGTGCAATAAAGCTCATGTACACGGCACACATGTGCCAGCATGTCACGTAGGTGCAACATCCAATCCACAATCCATCCATCAGAGGTTGGTCTGACCTTGTACGTGTTTTCCCAAACATAAATACGGTCCTTTAGCATGTGGGTCTCAACGTTGGCAACAGGTGGATGGTTAGATAAATTCGGCCAAGTTGTTCAGAGCCGTTGCAAACTGTGGCCCACCTGACCAGTAGATGAACCTGATTCTGGGGCTAGGCATCAATAAGGTGGTGCTTTTCTGATGGATGGATTAGATTTTAGGCCTATTATCATGCCATTCTGGGGTTAGGCATCAACATGAAGTCTTAAAATAATTGGACGTCCATCCTCCGTGTTCTGCTATGTTTTAATGCATATGTGGGGATTATTCTTAACAGGTGGAACCGGAGGTCAGGCCTCCAATCTCTGAGATTGTGGAATTGCTGGCCTCTCTCATTTAACAGACGAGCCACACGGCGGACAGGGTCGAGGTAGAATCAACTGGCACGCCTTTCAAGACTCCTCGTACCCACTTTGAATCTTACTACCATGACTAGCTACCATCATCATCGGCAGCAGTTCAGATGGCAGCAGCAGCAGCAGCATCATCATCAGTGGCAGCAGCAGCAGATCTGAGTCTGGTAGATGTTTGTCGTTCGAGTGGGACCAATTTGGATTCCCGGTCGATATCTTTATGTTATTTTATTTTTATACATCTGTAAAGATGGGTTGTAATTTGAATTTATGGTTTATGTTCTGTATTTGTTTATTGTTGTCAATTGAAATGTGTTCATGCATCTTCGGTTGTACTAGAGTGTAGACCGTTTATTTGAAGCTAGGACCCTTCATCTGTTAGGCCATAACTTGGAAGAGGCTGTCCCGGATTAGCGGTTGCAATTAAGGGTGAAACTCCAGTGTTATTTGGCCTGAATATTTGAGTTTGGATTGGGCTGGGTCAGACTTTGCCCGAGCCCAGTCCAAACCCAGAATAGGCCTACCACAACCACAACAGACCCATCCCAGCAGCGCCGGAAAATTGATAGATTCGAAAGAAACCAACAGTCTATATTTTAGATGGATTTGTTGCGTAAGGATTGGAATATGCAAGTTCGAAAGACAAGTGTACATATAAAGTCCGGTTCAGTTAGGCTGGCCTGGGCCATGTCTGGCTGAAATGATTTGAACCCAAGGTTGGCCCACAGGTTAAGCTAATAGATCCAAGCCCAACCCAAAGCTGGGTTGGGCTCATGTGGATTATGTGGGCAGCCTCGCCCATTGCCACCATTGGCTCAACAGTTCCTTATTACCCTCCATTGTATGGCAACCTGAGTTTTGGATCTGGCTGATTTTGGTGCTCTGACCCTAAATGAGTACACAATCGATGGAAGGGTTTGATGGCACACAAACATCTTTGTGGCTCTTTACAGTTCCGGTACCTCACACATCTTCATAATCTCCTGTCCAAATCAATGCCTCCACCTCTCCATTGCTAGATCAAAACCTCCACAACTCACCACCATAGACCATTGTTTTCGATTGTCCAATTCCACCATCTTGTTGTAACACCAGATTACCATCTGCCTGATCGTCGACTGCAACAAACTGAATTCACAGATCCATTGTTTCCTATTGACTTTTATCGGAAACTAATATATGCTCTGATTGTAAACTTAAGAATTTGGAGAATTATCCAATTGTTTTTCTGTATTGCTTTAAACTCAAAAGTGGGTTTAAATGACCTCTCTACAAGACTATACAAGGAAGGTTATTTAGAGCTCCTCTATACATAGTATGTTATACCTAATGATAACCCATATACACAATATTCTCACACCCCCCTCAAACTGATGTGGGATAATGAACCAACATCAATTTGCCACGATATAAACCTATGACGGTATGAGATCATAATTTTGGTAAATAAATCAGCAAGTTGTAGCTCTGATGTCACATGAGGAAGAGAAATGATTCCAGTTGTGTATTTTTCTCTCACAAAGTGACATTCAACTTCAATGTGTTTATTGCGCTTGTGAAATACTGGATTGGAAACCAACTGAATAGCACTAAGGTTATCAACATATAATGAAGTTGGCAAAAACAAAATCAATCCCAAGATCTGTCAACAATCCCCGGAACCAAGTAATTTTACTACATACTTCTGCCATTGTACCGTATTCAACTTTTGTGCTGGATCTAGATACCTTGGTTTACTTCTTACACTTTCAGCTAACCAATGATTGTCCCAAGAAAACACAGTAGCCAGTGATGGACCGTCGTGAAATGGGACAACTTGCCCAGTTTGCATCAAAGCAAGCAGATAATTGTAGATCATGCGATGATGGACAGAGAAGCGCCTGATTGAGGGTACCTTGAAGGTATTGAATAATGTGATGAACTACTGTCATATGCAATCTCAAGAAGGGTCATGACTTCTTGTGATTTTCTATTTGGGTTTTCAATTTTGATTCCAAAAGTGTTGTGATTTTAGTGCTCTGGAGAGTGAAAGTTGATGATGGGTTTGGATTGAAGTGACAACCTTAGCCATTAATGGTATATGCTGCTTGAGCGGGCTAACATACACCATCTTTTACACCCAATAGACCATTTGTTTCTCATATACGAGATCTAATGTTGCTTGAGCTGGCTAACATACACTATCTTCTGCACCCAACAGACCATTTGTTTTTCATATACGAGATCTCAACTTAGCATGATTTCATGGGCCTTAATCAATCATCTCCTAATTGTTGATTGATGTCTTAAATCTGTAAATCAACATGACTGTTGATGACAGTTTGATGCCATTGAAGTCCGACTTGATGCCATCGTAAAAATCCAAAATTTCTCATGTTAGTTGCTGAACACTTTAGGTATCCTGCTCAATATCATTGAAAGAGGTTCAATGTTATTGAAAGAAGTACGATGCCATCGAAGGCCTCATCGATACCATCAGAATGATCCGAAAAATCCATGATTTATTGCTGTAACGTTTGGGGTTTAGTTTGATGCAATCGAAGGTTATTCGATTCCATCGAAGTCCCATTGAAGGTGCCATCAAATGATCACGTAGATTTACACAGAGTTGCATATATGCAGGATTTGTTTCTTATTCCGATTATGATACACCCAGAGGCTATAAATATGAGTGTAATCGGGATTAGGGTGTATCTAAGAGCTTTTTAATTCGTTCATATAAGGGCTTTTAAGGGGAGATTCGAGGCTTGTTCGAATCGGGTATTCTCTCTATCTCTTGCAATTTCTACTTTCATAGTGATATCTAGGGGTGTACACGAACCGAGCTAGCTCGGTCAACTCGCTCGACTCATCTCAATTCGAAGCTGAGTTCGATCTGAGTCGAGTTGGTTTTTAGAGCTCGAAATTGAGTTTGAGCCGAGTTCGAGCTAGACAGAGCTCGACTCAGCTTGAATCGATACATGGCTTGAACTCAGCTTGACTCGGTCAAATAAAAAACCCTAAATCTACCCCTTTCCCTTTATTTTGAAAAAACACCCGCCCGACGCCCCTAGCTCTCTCTCTCTCTCTCTCTCTCTCTCTCTCTCTCTCTCGTCCCGGACTCCCACCTGGCCGCCCCTAGCTCTCTACCTCATTCTCTCTCTGCTCATCCCGGACTTGCCCTAGCTCTGCCTTCCTCTCTCTGCTCATCTCGCCCAATAGCAGCGAGTTTCGACAACTCACCCTCCTCTACTCGGAGCCAGCTAGTGAGTTGCCCTCCTCGATCTGCTCGTCTCGCCATCCGCTGCAGTGGCTCTACCTCCCTCCCTCTACTCACCCTGCCCGACCAAAAACCCAACTACGCCTCTCTTTGCTTGTCCGCCACCGCTGCCTGACCAGAAATTCGGGGTGTTTGCTAGTGATCTGCAATGGAATTGCTTCAAGGTTTAGGTATATTTGATATGCATTGGAGCTTGTATACAGTTGGATGCCGCATATATTAGTGATTGTTTGCAGCTGGGTTGTAGTGGAATAGCAAATTGTAGGAAGACAGGCAGTGTTTGATCCATGCAGGTGCAGAGCAAGGGTGGCTCTAGAGTAAGGGTGGAGAATGGTTTCCAGCTGGAAATTAGGCCTTATGCTGCTTAACCTTGGGGTTTATGGGCTCTACTGCTTGTGCAATATCTTTTGTTAGGCTGGATGTTTTTTTATTGCTCAAAAGGATCCGTTCAATTCGCAAGTAGGGTGCTTCATGGAAGCTGGATTGATTTAGTTCTCTCAAGTCTGTCCACAGTTTGCAAATGCTCTTTTTGCTGGTGTTTTCGGTCCGGTTTTTCTCGATGAGATCCTTGGATATGCTCCTCATTTGAGCCTTTTTTATGGCGTCGGTGTTTTTTTTTTTTTTTTTTTCCCGGCTGCAGAGTGCGTATAATTAGAGGTGTTGTTGGATGTTTTTCAAAGTTGTGGTTGGGATATACGATGTGAGGCTCAGCCTTTTTTGTTGTGCTCGCCTGAAAATTGTATATGTTTGTTTTCTTTTTCAACAAAGTTTAGGTGAGGTGCTCCTACATTTCCTCAAAGAAAAAAAAAAAAAAAAAGTTTTCCTCCAATATGTTTGTTAGAGGTTATGCTGTATGGGCCCAAGAAAACTTCCCTCCAATATATTTTTACCTATATTCTCTCTCTCACCTCTTGTTTTTCTTGTAGGCAGTCTACGTAGCTGCTCATTTGCCAGGCCAAACTAACAATGAAATAAAGAACAATTGGAACACCGTGGCTCATACACAGGCTGGGCCATGACATAAAGATGATCTGACACGAAAAGCAGTCTGATCCACTCAGATGGGCTCTTCATGGTGGGACCCACCTTCTACATGGCTCACATGTCCTGCACAAGCCACACTCTAGGTAGAAACATAATGCTGCATGCTAGTTAAGGATGCAGCCGGCTGTAGGTCATCACTTTTCTATTTTGAGATCAGTATGGTGCATCAATCTCTCTAACCCTCGTAAAATGTGGAACCCATGAAAGTTGTAGTGCATCCCCGTAAGTATGTAGATTGTACAATCCTATATGCTGATGTTTGTTCCATATATCTTAATTATTCTTCAGGACCGTTGCCACAAGTGGCACATTTAATAACAATGACCAAATCAATCAGGGGAGGCCCAAAATTAGATGTCTCAAATGGCAAAAATCATATGGATTGGACAACTCTAACAAATAATTTGGAGAGAGAGGTAATAGGTAATGGTTAAGATCAAGGGATAAGCAAAAAAATACCTCTCCCTATCACGCATTCTCCATTGCATAACCACCAAAAGTTAACCTTAGGATTCAAAAATCACGCCCATCCGTTATGCACATGAGCCACACCAAGAAATAACACCAAGAGAAATAGGACATTTTTTTAAATCATATGGTCCATTCAAATCACTGATGGAGCTGAGTTTTGGTGGTCAGCGTGGACTCAAGCAGCAGACTCCTTGCGGCGATGAAATGTTTTGTATCAAGCTGATATTTGTGTTTTCCCTCCGTTTAAATTTGTGTGGCCTTACCAACAATGTGGATGGCAAATAGGAATTTTCTAAACAGTGGGTGTTCAATAACCACCGTTTCTTGCTGTGTGGTCTACTTGAGATTTGTTTCTACTTTGGGTCGATGTTCTAAATTGAGATAAGAAAACTGATGGATGGCTTGGATATACCATGTCGTCCATCAAGGTGGCCCCACAGTCAGGTCACCACCCACTAACGTGTAGTCCCGGTAACACGTAATCCACTTCCTCCGCGTCCACTAAAAACCTTATCTTTATCTTTTAAGTATCATTTGTCAATTTGAATTTTACTTTCCTATTGCATATCCATGGGTTTTGGTGGCCCCGTATTGTGTCTTGTTGTCACAAGAGTCCATGTGAACCACGTTTAAGGAATTATAGCCCTGATTCTGCTTGGAAAAAAAAAAAAAAAAAAAACTTTCAGAGGATGAAAATGCCCATCCACTATAGCTGGGCCTTATACCTTAGGCTCACATTTAGGAAATTGCAAAATCTTTTAAAAAAGGGACTTGTGCCCACCCTGTTGTTAAAGGTGGGCATGTTGGACCCGATCTGGCGGATCCGACCCGATTCGACCCGACTCGGTATCGTTCCGAACAGAACCGACGGTTTAGATCGGCCTGATCGAGTCTGTCCATCCAGATCCGATCATTTTTCGGATCAGGTTCGGATAGTGGTGTATCCGGACAGAACCGATCCGAAAATTTGGACCGGAAGGGTCTGACCCGACCCGACGCGGGATGTAAATATCCCTTTATTTTAGAAAATATCCTTATATTTTGGCTTTTCATTTGGCGCCAAAAAAAACCCGCCCAACATACACTTTAGCCCCCAACTCTCTCTCTATCTCTCTTTATATCTGTCTCTCTCTCTCTTTATACCTGTCTCCCCTTTTCTGTTGAAGATGAAGGTGAGTAGAAGATTAGTTAGATATGCGGTAGATCAAATACCTCTTTCTGCCGTTAGATGTTGGAGACTTCTCTGTAAGAGAAATATACACCAAGATATGTTGGATAGCGGTGGACTGAAGAGAGAAAGAGGAAGAGACTGGTAGGATGGAAGAAGGTCAGCATACCGCATTTACAGGCGTCGTCTTGACAGCTAGACTCATAGACGGAAGCGGATTGGCTAGTGTAATATTAGCAAGTTCTGTGGCTCTAATCATGAGGTATGTGTTATATCCAAACCCTCCATCTAATTGGCCATATCATATTAAGGGTTGGGACAAAAATAAAACAGATCTAACCATTAAGTGGACCACACCATGGAAAGCAGCGGGGTATTGAACGTCTACCATTGAAACCCTTTTTGGGTTCACAGAAGTTTTGGATTAACATGAAATTTGTTTTTCCACTTCATTCAGGTCTTTGTGACCTTAAGAACGGATTAGATTGGATGGAAAATAAACATTATGGTGGCCCTACAAATTGCTTAACGGTGAAAATCATCATCTCTGCTGTAATTTATGTGTGGTCCACCGCTACAATTTATGGTGTGGTCTAGATGATCTTTGGATCTGATTCATTTTTTCGGATAATGCTCTAAAATGATCTCTAAAACTAGATGAACGGTGTAGATATGATAAATACATCACTGTGGGGCCAGGTAACTTTGATCTCCTTTGGACCATTTGTACAACTTGGAGCTCAAAGAGCGTCAGTGCTTGTCTTCGAGCGACACGTACCTGGAGCAGGTATGTATAGATGGGTGAGCTATATAACCTATATTAGGTGGTACTTCTTGGAGCGCACTGAGTTACTACGCTCTTATCGCACTAAGTAAACTCAGTTGGGCCCACCATGAATGCATGTAGTTCATCCATGCTGTCCATTTGTTTTGCCAAATCATTTTATGGTTCAACCCGAAATTGATGCATATACAAAGCTCAAGTGGACCATACCACGGGAAAAGGTGGAAGTATTGATTTCAACCGTTGAAAATTTTCTAAGGCCCTTAATGATGTTTATTTGTCATCCAACCTGTTCATAACATCAGAAAGACATGGATGAAGGGAAAACACAAATATTAGCTTGATCTAAACCCTATGTTGTCACCAAGAAATTTTCAATGGTAGACATTCAATTCACACTGCTTCTGGTGGTGTGGTCCATTTGAGGTTTGGATATACTCCATTTTTGGGATAATGCCCTAAAATTATGTTTCAAAAGAGATGGACGGGGTGGATACAATGCATGAATGCCACTGGGGCCCACAATGCATGTAAACTTTTATGGCCTACATAACGTTTTTAATGGTCAAAATTCATTTAATACTGTTTTCTATAATGTGGTCCACTTGAGATTTCAATATACTTTATTTTTTTTCTAATGACTTAAAATGATCTATAAAAATAGATGGAGGGCATGGATGGAACACATACGTCATGGTGGGGCCCACTGAGCACGGACGTTCGGTGGCAAGGGGAGTAGCCAGTCTGTTTCCAGACTTCCAGTACAGAGTACAGCTGTACTACGTCTGCCCTCTCGAGCTGCAAGTGCTCCTCGAGCTCCGTGCTGTACGGACGGTTCAAAGGAGATCAAAGGTATGGGGCCCACAGTGATGTATTTATCATATCTACACCGTTCATATACTTTTAGAGATAATTATAGAGTATTATTCCAAAAATATATAATATCCAAACATCATGTGGCCCACACCACAAATAGCAGCATAGAATGATTTTCACTGTTAAACCATTCGTGTGGTCTACTCGATAGTTAGATCCATCTTATTTTTCGTCTCAAGCCTTAAGACAAGCTTGGAAAATAGATGAACGGTTTTGATATAACACATACCCTATGATTAGATCTATAGGCCTTGCTCACTTGGATTAAGAAATCCCCCTGTAGAGCTCTGCTTGCGTTAAAGGCAAGTAGTTTGATTTTGTGCACTGCACGTTAAAGATTCGATTCAATAAAAATGCTGGACACGGTTGATTGAAAGTTTTTTCATAACCATGTGAGGCCCACCTTGATGTGTATATTTTATCTAAGCCGTTCATCAATTTTTACATATTATTTTACCCATTGAGTACAAAAAGTAAGTATATTAAAGGTTAAAGTAGACCACATAACATGAAACAATTTAATTAAATTTATATATTTGAATTCTACCCAACCGGATCAAACTTGGTTTTCCTAACCGAGTCGGTCACTGTTCGAGTCACAGAAACCCTGCATCGGATCTGTCCGAATCATGTGGCCTAGATCCGGGCACGGATCAGATCGGATTCGGGTCAAGCATGTGGAATTTCGGATCTGGTCGAGTTGAACCTAATCTGATGCCCAGCTCTACCTGTTGTATTTTGTTTCAAAATTTATATTTAAATTTAAAATATTTTGTTTTCTTTTTACATTTGAAATTTCTAATGTTTTGAGTTATGGGTTTTGTCCCACATCGGATTTCCTAAAGAAAAATTTTCTTGTATATAAGATAGGGCTTTTTGCCATGGGGCTTCAGCCCCATTCAGGGGGTAAGTGAATTTGGTCCTATGGGGGGTTATGCCAATAGCTCTAATATATGCCATTGACCACACACGCGCACGCGTGCCAAGTTGAGCCGTGCCGTGCCGATCTGAGCCGAGTCCGTGTGCGGGACACGATGCGATGGGATGGGACAGGCTTGGATGGGCTAAGCATGGGTGCAGGTGTACTCGTGTAAGTGTGTATGTCTGGGTACTCGCGGGATTTTATTTGTGAGAGTGTACTCACGCTTGTGCCTTTCATTTTAAACCAGAGAGATGTGACTGTTCGGTTGGTCATACCTGTTGGGTTTAAACCCAATGGACCTAACCCTTTTAAAAGGGTGCTTAATGCACCACTTCGGAGTCTATATAAAGACTTTCGTTCCAGTTTCAAAATGACGAAAATCTTTCTTATCTTCTTAAAACTCTCTTTGACTTATGGTTTATAAGTTTTGATTGCTGAGTTCGTTGTTGAGTCAACTCAGCACTTTTGGGTTAAACTGCAAGTGGTTCAAGCTTGCGTACAGTGAGTGCACCACTAGGACCGGCTTATAATCGTTGTATCCTGGAGGTCGATTGCTCTGAAAACCTGTTACACTTGGGACACTGTCTAAGGGGAGAAAATTCGATTTCAAGCCGAGTGACTCACATCACGCCTCGATTTAAATATATAAATTTTCTATCTCAAATTTAATTTTCTTTTTTCCTTTTGGTTCTTGATTTTAAATATTCTATTTGATTCAACCAAATATTCCAACAATCTTAAAATTGAAATTGTTGAATTACATAGACTATGGCCACCGAAACAGTTAATGCTTCTGCCGAGTTAGCCAAAATTGAACTGTTCGCTAGACAATGCTTTAAACGATGGAAACAAAACTTATGTTTGCACTGACTACCCTTAAAGTTTCATACATACTGTCTGAATCATTTACAATAGATCTAACAAATCAAATTGAAGTAGCAGATGAAAATAATTGTAAAAATTATATTCTGAACTCTTTGTCTAACGAAGTATATGATGCGTATGCTTATTATGAGTCTGCTAAAGATATATGGACTGCTTTGGAAAATAAGTACATTTTGGTAGATGTAGGCATTGAGAAACATGCAATCACTAATTTCCTACACTATGAAATGATAGATGATAAACTTGTCACTAATCAGATTCATGATTTTCAAAATCTAGTTTATGAACTATCATCAGAAGGAATTAAGTTGGATGAAACATTTCTGTCAGGAGTGCTGATAAAAAAGCTACCGCCTTGTAAGAAAGAGTATCAGAATAAACTGAAACATACAAAGAACGGTATTTCATTGGAAACTACAACCGTACATCTACGAATAGAGGAGGCTAATAGAAACAGGGACAAAAAAGAAAATGCATATGAGATAGATTCAAAGGCGAATCTTATGGAATTAAGTCGGGAAAACAATAAGAATAAAAATGGTAAATGTCTTAACTGTGGTAAACATGGACATTATGCCAATGAACACATACTCAAAAAGAAGAATGCAAACAATTAATTCATGAAAAAGGAAAATTGTTACAACTATGAAAAGCGTGAGCATTACATTAAAACCTGCAGGCTTAAGAAAAATAAAGATAAGCTGCAGGCTAATCTTACAGAAGTAGGCAATGAGTCTGACATGGTAGTAGCCATGGTGTCAAAAGTCTTCCTTATAAACAACTTAGAGTGGGTACTAGACACTCGTGCAAATAGGCACGGGTGTAAGGATCATAGCATGTTTACCTCCTACCAACTATCAGAAGATGATGAACAGGTGTTCATGGGTAATGCTAGAATGTCTCTAGTTGTAAGGAAATGGAAAATACTTCTAAAACTTACTTTTAGAAAGACTCTGATATTGAATGATATCCTACATTGCCTGACATTAGAAGAAACTTGGTCTCTAGTTCGCTCCTTAATAAGGCTAGTGTCAAGTTAGTATTTAATTCAGATAAACTTGTAATGACTAAGAATGAAACTTTTGTTGGTAAGGGATATTGTAGTGATGGTCTATTCATTGTAAATGTATCTAATGATAATAATAAGAAGATATCCAGTTCTATTTATATCGTTGAACCCTTTTATCTATGACATAGTAAATTAAGTCATGTGAATGTATTATCTTTGATGAAAATGAAAAGATTAGGCTTATTACTTAGTATATCTAATGGAGAATTAGATAAATGTAAAACATGTGTAAAATCAAAATTTATTAGAAAACCCTTTAAATAAATAGAACGATCCTCTGTTCTATTAGAGTTGATACACAGTGACTTAGGTGATTTTAGAAATCACATGTCTAGAGGTGGAAAAAGATATTACATAACTTTTGTAGATAACTACTTTAGATTTACTAAAGTCTATCTATTAAGAAACAAAGATGAAGTTTTAGATGCTTTTTCTGAATATAAAACTAAAGTTGAAAATCAGTTAAGTATAACAATTAAACGACTTACAATAGATAGAGGAGGTGAGTATAAATCTTTACAATTTAAAGAATTATGTGAAAAGAGTGAGATAGTTCATGAAACTACAGCTCCGTATACATCAAAATAAAATGAAATAGTATAACATAAGAATAGAACTCTGAAAAGGCCGAGCTGGGGTGAATAGGACTATGCCAAATTAAAATTTAAATGCAGAATTAAGAAAGAAATAGAAAAAGATAGTACTTATCAATTCTAAATAGCAGCCTCAAATGCACAAGTATTAAGAAGTTGATACAAATGTTATTTTTAAGGACAACCTTACACCAAAAACCAAAGGCTTACGGTAGGACAACCTGATTTCTAGAACGGTCTGTTATCAAAGTCCTAAACCAATACAGAGGAATAAAGAATAAAATAAAAATAAATATTTACTTTATTACAACATTCACCACATGTGCAAAAAATAAATTACAATCATTCACTACAAATGCACAATAATAAACATTTACCACAACTCCAGCAATTATAGTGGTTTGCTTATGTGTACACCAACTGTTAAAAAATAGCCACACAACTACTCCACTCTCAATATCCTCACCCACGGGATATTGACTTTCACTATGAAATAGGTTTTCCAAGGTTCACCCAAAACTTTCACAATTATGTTTTCAAAGGGCTACTACAATTAAAAATCCCACTCACTGAGATTTTCTGGCTATCTCAGTCAAAACCAAAAATGAAAGATTTTTTAGCAATCTTATAAACCAAATACAGAAAATTGAAATTATACTTATCTGAAGAAAGTACTTCATTGTAGCCCAGTAGAATCGATTCTTTGGAGACGTGGAATGTTCAATGTTCAATGTTCAATCTTTTGAATGATAGGGTTCTAGGTTTAAATGAATTTTAATTTAAATCCAACCTTAGGCTACTTTGGATTCAACTTCTTGGA
This sequence comes from Magnolia sinica, assembly GCF_029962835.1. Lineage (NCBI taxonomy): Eukaryota > Viridiplantae > Streptophyta > Magnoliopsida > Magnoliales > Magnoliaceae > Magnolia > Magnolia sinica. The sequence goes on along the minus strand of NC_080584.1, from coordinate 47,133,947 downwards.
TCTCACAAAGGGTTAAATTCAAAAATTCCCTTTAATATCAAATAGAATGGAATCAAAAGATCAAAGAATTGAATAACTAAAAAAACTATTAAAATAATTTACAAATACCTCACAATAGCTTCACAATAATGGGGACTGATAGAGCTGTACACGAGTTGAGCCGAGCCAAGTATCGCCCTACTCGTACTCGGCTATTAATGCCCGAGTCCTACTCGTACTCGGATCTGCTCGGCCATCGAGCATGGAATCCCTGCTCGTACTCTACTCGCCCGAGTACGAGCAGAAATCGAGTCGAGTAGAGTCCGAGTATTCGAGGCGAGTTCGAGTCCGAGTCTGAATTTAAGCCCAATTCGAGCAGGGTTTTCAAGCAACGAGTTCGAGCTTTGAGCCGAGTTCGAGTTATAAATTGAGATTCATTTGAATTTCAATTCGATTGTCAATTGGAATTCAAAGTTGACCGAAGCAATAAAATATGTAAAATGTACATAATTTATGATTGAAAAACTTCGATAATTACATTAACATATTTACATTACATTGTTCAAAATGACAATTTATAACTAATAACCTCTATAAGAGGAGTACCTTCCTGTATTGTCATCTGATCCATCAGAACTGCTATCTATTTTTTCATATACATATTGGTTCACTTCTTCTGAGTCAGAAGGCGAAGAGATATTTCCTTCGTGCTCTTTTACACTTTGAACTAGATTTTTCAAACTTTCTTTATGTGAAGAATTGTATGTAGTACCCAATGCCTTATAAAATTCACCGAGACGGGTCAGGAATTTGAATTTGTTACTCTTTTTCTTCTTCTTATTTGTCGTACTCGACCTTGCTTCAACATCGTGTTGTCTTTGTCTCGAATATCGTTGAAGTCTAAAAACATCTTCCATACTGTGTTTTAAGGCGAGTTGAATTGTTCTTCCTTTAAAGCTTTTAATCTGGCTTCCTCCTCTGCATCTTTTGTGGATGTCATTCGTGTATTAGATCCAAAAGCAGAAGGTTTGGATGGAGTAGAAGGTTTTCTATTTGAATTTAATAGAGCTTGAAAAAAAATTTGGACATACTTAGGGGCATGGTTTTGCATCCCCACCTCGACGTGACAAGTGTAAGCAAAAGCGATTAGTCTTGTTCACAAACTTTACGCCACACAAACTACACTTAATCTTTATTTTTTCAGACCTTGGTGGTGATTCAACTAGGGAAGCATAGTCCCAAATGTTTGTCGATGGGTCAAATGATGACATATCTACACTCAATTTTTAATAAAAAAATCAGAATATTGATAAATAATTTGAACTTGATATAGGAACAAAAGAAAGCAATATAAATGTAGCAAAATTCAAAAATAAAAGCAAATGAAGAGACATATGTAAATAAATATCAAAGAGTCAAAGTTTTCCAAACCACATTCCAAAAGGACCAACACTTTCATGTTTGCAGTTGCAGTGAAATAATATTACAGATCATTCAACTTTCAACCCAAAAGAATTGAAGAACCGAAAATAATTACTGATCTGCAAGTAGAGACTTGTCACGAATCTCAATCTCCTCTTCTTCATCATTATCATTCATATCTCCTCCCCATATCGGGTGCAACCAATCTTGCGTACAAATCAATGCTTCAACTGTATTTGGTAAAAGTGAGCTTCGATACTTGCTCACAACCCTGCTCCCTGTGCTGAATGTGGATTCTGATGCCACTGTTGAAACTGGTATTGATAATATGTCCCGTGCCATCACAGATAATGTAAGATATTTTGATTTACTAACCCTCATCTTCCACCATTCCAGCACATCAAATTTGGATCGTACTACGATTGGCTCCTTGAGGTACATTTCTAGCTCTGATTCCTTAGTATCAACTTCCATTTGTGCTTGTGCCAAGTATGAATCTATTTGTTTAGCACATCTGGATTACCAAGTACAAAAATATTCGCATCTCTACTTTCTTCAACACCTGCTGCAGGTAAAGTATTAAAATACGATTTGCACAAATCTTCAAGGGCTTGACGAACCTTAGACGTCTCTGCTATTGCTCTTTCAGTAGGATAAAGCTTCATGAAAATAAAGCTAACCAACCCCATATTATGAGGATCAAGAACAATTGCCAAGGACATCAACAGATGATATTCATCCAAGTATTTATCGAACTTCGTCTCCATACCAACTGTCATCTGGCGTATGAAATCTGGACCCGCACTGGCACTTTTCTGTAGAGCATCCTTAATCTTGCAAAGAGACGGAAGAAACAGATTCGCGGTTGGATACTAATTCCCAGAAAAAATCTTCGTATGATCATAGAAAACTTTGAGAAATGTATGAACTTGTTGTGCTTTGGCCCAATCATCGTGCTCGGCAACTAAGCATACGTTCTGTCACGCGCTGCGTATTTAGAAAATGTAAGCTGTAATTCCATTACTGTATCTAACATTTCATAGGTTGAGTTCCAACGTGTACAGATATCCAACTTCAACATTTTTTAGATGACACATTCAAACATTGGATGATGTCATTCCATACACTCAGTCTCGATGGCGATCCCTTTATATATTTCACACTTTCTCTTATGTTCTCTATATTATTGTCAATTTCTTTTAGCCCTTCATGTATAATCAAATTTACAATATGGGCATAACATCTGACCTGAAATATTTTTCTTGCAAAAAATAAATTTCGGTTACGTAATGAAATGACACTATCATTTGCAGAAGCCTTATATAAAGTTATTGCTAAAATTTTCTTCTCAATGCCCCAGCCTTCTAGACAACTATAGATACAATCTGAAATAAGTAAACCAGTATGTGGATGAGGAAGGTTGCAAAAGTTCAAAATTCTCTTGCATAGTTTCCAATCCTTATCGACATAGTGAGCGGTTAATGAAATGTACCATTTTCTTTGATTGGACGTCGTCCATAAATTAGACCTCAAAGCTATTCTGGACATTGAATCCAATACTTCTTTTAGTTTCATCTTCTCCTTTGTGTACATCTTCATGCACTCTCTCTGCATTGTGATGCAGGAGACATTCTCGGCCCGAGGGTTAAGAAATTGACAGAAAGCCCTGAACCCTTTACTTTCTATTATTCTGAAAAGTTTTTATTCCAAAATTACTAATCTATCATACCACTCATTCAGCTTCTCTTTGCCAAACTTATGAGTGGACACTGCGCCTTGGGAGTTGTCCCTTTCTGACCTCATAAATGACTACAACTGTTGGCCGGGAGGAGGGAGTCTTGGTCTCTTAGGACACGTCTTCGAATGTCTAATTAGATGTGTCGTAGATCCTCTTGGAATCTTGCTAAATAACCCTTTGCAGTGATTACACTTTATCTTCTGTATACCGTTAACTGTCATATCTTCGAAATCATCCTACACTGCTGATTTTTTCTTCTTCCCTTTGCATGCAGTTGACGTGTCTGTGTCTCCCTCTACGATTAGAGGAGATGTGGCTGATGCACCCATTCCAGGAGTATTTGGGCTTTCGTCTTAACTAGTCATCTATAAAATAAAGTTCTCGATATGTTATATGGCTATACCTAAATGGCTAGACCGCTAGACGGGCATACTTACTTAACTGTCTAAATCAGTCACTCATTTAAGGTTGGATAGATTATAATGCCTTCATTTTCCAATTTAAATGTTACACCAAAATTCTGGCAGCATCTCCCCTTATCTCTCAAGAATATATTAATCTTGCATTTGATTCCCATGTTAATCATCAACACAAAGTGTAGATATTTAACGACGGAAATAAATACATGAAATATATCCAGAGAGAAAAGGAGAGACGAAACCAGAATAGGCATATGTATTTAAATTGAAATACATGAAGACATTACAATATATCTAACCCTGAACTGTCCAAAAAGGGACAATTTAAGAATTTCTATGCATCCAAGAACACACTGAATTTATGTCTGGCAACATAGAAATCCTCAAATGGGCAACTGATTATCCTATACTACAACTAGAATAATACAAATAATTCATATCTATGCAAACAAAGGAGCATGCTGAAATTGACATTCATCATTTAGCTAACTAACAACAAAATGTAAAATGAAAAACCAAAGGCATCTTAAAGTGGTAGCATTCAACACTAACAAAGTAACAAGTAAACTATCATTTATAAAGTAAATTAAGAAATATGGAAAACATAATTATTAGGGCATGTGACTTGAATAGTAGAGGATAATAATTAACATATTAACAATTTCTATATTAACATATTTCTATAGTTACATATTTCTATATTAACAATTTCTATATTAACATATATACCTAATATGTGTTTAGGGTCCTGATTTGGGCAGATTCTTATGTAGCTAATATGTGTTTAGGGTCCTAATTTAGGCAGATTCTTATGCCCTATTTACAGTCTAATTAGGACCAATTTAAAGGTCATCATGTGGCCCAATTTTGGACAATTTTTATAGCTCATCAATGGACATATTTATGGCTGTTCAAGGGTCCAGATTTGGACAGATTTATGGACCGTCTAATGGTCCAGAATTGGCCAGATTTGTGGCCATCCAAGGTCCATATTTTGGACAAATTTGTGGGCCGTCTAATAGTCCAAAAATGGACTGGTTAGTGGGTCATTTAGTGGTCCAAAATGGGACAGATACCTGAGCCATTTAAAGTTCTAAAAAAGGACAGATTCATGGACCATCCAATGGTCCTGGTTTGGACAGTTTTCTGGGCCATCAAACGGTTCATATTTGGGGTGGCTTTCAGGCCCATTTAAAGGTGCGATCTGGGACAAATTTATGGTCCAAAGTGGCTGTCTAAAATGGACAGATTGTGGGCCATTCTCATGGTAAAAAATTTGATGCCAATTTCTCTATCCATCTTGGGCAGATTTGAATCACAAGTCGAGGGTTCCACTTGCAAAAAAAAGGAAAAAAAGAAAATTTCAGAATAACCAACGCATACAATAATAAAAAGAAAAAGAAAAGAAAGTATGTATAGGGACTCACATGTGCGTGCAAGGTAGGGATGATGGACGAGTGGCAGGGACGAGCTGCGGCACCGGACGAGTGGTAGGGACGAGCTCTGGCACCGGACAAGGGCACCAGACAGGCCGCAGGGACGAGTGGTAGGGTCTAGCACTGCCGAACAGGGGACATGGGAGTGAGAGAGAGAGAGAGGGAAGAAGAGGGCGGTCGGACGAGCGCTAGGAGAGGGAGGAGAGAGGGGGGGGGGGGGGGGGGGGAGGAGGATTTTTTCGAACGGGCGCTGGGAGGGAAGAAGGAAAGGGGGTTTTCAAATGGGCGCTATTTAAAAACGACTGGACTAGGGTTATTTTTTGGGGCGGGTTATATATACGGGTACACGAGTTGAGTATGAGTCGAGTACACAAGTCGAGTACACGAGTCGAGTACCGAGTCGAGTACCGCCCTACTCGTACTCTACTCAAAATCAAAATGAGTCTTAAAAAACCGACCGTACTCAACTCTAACTCATGACGAGTCGAGTTGAGTCGAGTAATTCCGAGTCGATTCGAGCGAGCAACTGAGCATACTCTGCTCGTGTACTAGGGACTGAGTTCTCAGAGTTGTGACTTTAATATCTTTTGGAATGAGTTATGAAACTCTAAAAATCGTCCTTAATTTATAGGCAAAAATACTATTCGCTCGACTAGCCTAGTGGTCGGTTCGACTGGTCGAAGGACCAACAAAATTTTAAAATTTTTTGGCGCGATAAGATAAGATCGTTACTTGACTGGTCGAGTGGGACCCAGAAATATTACTGGACTTTGAGTCAAGCCTGCACAATTGGTCGAGCACTGTTCACTCGACTGGTCGAGCAGTCTCCAGGACTGGTTGAGAGTCTAATAGAAAATTCTGAAAATTCACAACAAACCTTGGACTGGTCAAGAAAACTCTTAGATTGGTCGAGCCAGTACTTGGACTAGTCGAATAAGGTCTAAGACTAGTCGAGAAAATGACCTATAAACAAAAGGAATGGTCCACGTACTATATGCAATAAATATGACACAATCTAGGGTCAATCTAGGGTTATCCAAACCTGTTTGTGAGTAGGAACACTTGAAACATCATTCGCTTCAAATTCTTGAACACTTGTGATACTTGAAGCTTGAGTTCGATCTCTTGAACTTGAGCTTGAGTTCCACTTGAGTTCTTAAGTCTTTAACATACGGTAGTTGGACTTCAAACTTGAACTTGAGTTCTTAAATATGATCTTGAAACTATGAACTTCAACATGCTTCACTTCAACTTGAAGATGTGGGCAAGTTCAATGAAGATCCAGAGAACTTTGAAATGTATGAACCTGATCACATCAACTCAAGGTATGATACAAATACTAAATGGTTTGGCACAACAAAATTTGACAACACAATGGGTGGTAGGTTTACACAATAGCATTTACAAACTCTTTAGGAGATGATGAATGTTATGTTAATTAGTTCAGGCTTACCCTCAAATATGTAGGGAGAAGCGATTTTGTCTGCTTGTTATATTTTAAATAGGATTCCTTCTAAGTTTTCTAAACAAACACCTTACAAACTTTGGAAGAATCATGTTCCTAATTATAAATATATTAAAGTGTGGGGGTGTCTTGCTAAAGTATGATTGCCTAAAACTAAGAAAAGAAAGCTAGACCCTAAAACGATCGACTGTGTAGTTATAGGGTATGCACAAAATAGTGCAGCCTATACGTTTCTAGTTTTAAAGACTAAGGATAATATTCTAGATCCAAATACAATTATATGAGCTAGGGATGCAGAGTTCTTTGATAATGTATTCCTTATGAAATCTAAATTTATAGGAATAGTGTAAGTGCTATAGTTTCTATCCCTCTTTGTTGTCAAATTTGTAGTGCCAAAATCACTATTATACTCTGTTATATATAACTTGCATAAGTGAAGCTTTCTCAAGGATCAACATTCATGAATAAGCTAAGCTCACAACAAGCACTGCTCACAAGACAAGACTCAAGATCTTGAATACAAGCACTGCTCACAAAACAAGACTCAAGCTGAAAAGAAAGTACAAGGCAAGACTCAAGCTGAACTCAAGACTCAAGTTGAAAGTCAAGCTGAACTCAAGACTCAAGCTGAAACTCAAGCCACTTTCAAGATTGAGCTACTTCAAGGTATAATCTACATCAAGACTTCAAGGCTCATTCTTCATGGTCTCTTGTTTCAATGTCTATACTTCATGATTGAGGTTTGTTTGACCATAGGTTGACCTTAGAAGTAGGTCATTTCGGATACATAAGCCGAATGTTATTTTACATGTGATTGGTCTGTTCTTCGACTAGTCCTAGGCCTTCTTCGACTAGTCCTAGACTTGCTTCGACCAGTCTAAGAAATTCCTCGACCAGTCGTAAGTTTGTTACAAATTCCGGATAAAATCTGTTAGCCTTCGACTAGTCCTGGAATCTGTTCGACCAGTCGTAGGAACAGTGTTTCTGCATCTTCGACCAGTCGTAGAATCTATGACTCGAAGTCCAGTGAAGATATTCAGGACCTACGACCAGTCGTAGGAGGGCTACGACCAGTCGTAGAACGGTCAAAGTATATCCCGCCGAATTTTTCAAATATCTGTTAGAGCTTCGACTAGTCGAAGAGCACTCTAGACCAGTCGAAGACCTGATCTTCTCACCTATAAATAGTGCACGAATCTCAGAAAAAATTATCGATTTAATTATAGTATTCAAGCCAATCTTCGTCGAACTTCTGAGAGATAATTCTGTGCTTCATCTAAGCTAAGTGTGCTTATTTAATATCTTCTTTCCTTAGCTTTATTTTAATTGATTTTGTTTCTTATATTCCAATCTGATTTGATAAAGAGGAATTGTTATTCCCTTTCTTTGGAATCAAAATCAATTAAGGCAAGCCCTATTTGGTTTAATTTAAAATCTATTAGAATTAGAACCATTGTAATCAAGTACTGGACATTGAACTTGGACATTCAATCATCTACTTTGATTTGGTTCTACCGGGCTGCTACAACGAAGGAGATTTTCAGGTATTTTACATATTGTAAATTTCTTTCTATTATTTTGGTTTCTTTCAAGATTTGCCAGAAAAATCTTGTTATTTTGGTTATCTGAGGAAAGCCAGGAAAACTCAGAAGTGGGGTTTTTTTAATTGTGTAAGCCCACACACAAAAACACAATTGTAAGGGTTTTGGGTGAACCTGGGAAAACCTATTTTTAGTGAACGCTAATATCCCCTGTGTGAGGATATTAGGAGTGGAGTAGCTTTTTGTGTGGCTGTTGGATAACAGTTGGTGAACACACAGGCAAACCACTATAAACCCTTGTGTTGTGGTTGATTGTTTTACTCTTCTAATTTTTATTCTTTTTGTGGGATGTATGTATGGTGGTGAATGTTGTAATTATTTCAAGCTTTGTGAGAATGTTGTAATAGCTTAGAATTTACTTTCTGCTATTCCTTTATAAGCTTGATTTTCAATTTCATTTGAAAGTTGTTCAAGAGGTTGGCCTGCCATTTTTATGGTGTATGGCTATCCCTAGAACAATACATCTTTAATTACTAGTTTTTTCATTTCTGTTTTTATTTAATTCGTATTCCTCTTCGATTTGAGACTTGATACAAAGACCTTTCTAGAAATAAGGTTGTCCTACCATAAACTCTGTTTTTGGTGTAAGGTTGTCCTTAGAATAACATTTGTATCAACCTCTCAAGATCTGAATTTTGAGGTTGTTTTACTTTCCTGCATTGTTATTTAATTTGGCTATCATTTTCTTTATTATTCCGCTGTTATAAGTTTTTATTTGGCATTGTCCTATTCACCCCCTCTAGGACATATAGCTTGGCCTTTTAAGTGGTATCGAGCCTAATAGCTCGTTTTTTGGATTTAATTCTGAGCTAACGATTTATGCTATTTAAGATGTCAAATTTTGATAGCCTTTCATCACTAGGCCTCCACCCTTTGATGGCTCCAACTATGCTTATTGGAAAGCCGAATGAGGATCTTCCTCAAATCAATGGATGAAAATGTGTGGCAAGCCACGGTGACCGAATGGAATCCTCCTATCATGGAAGTTACCGGGGTTGATGGTTCAAAATCTATGAAAACCACACCATATTACCAATGGACCACCCTTGAAAAAGTGAGAGTAGTGCAAATGCTAAAGCACTAAATGCAATTACTTACACACTATCACCGGATGAGTTCAAAAGAATCATTTCTTGTGATACTGCAAAGCAAGCTTGGGATATATTAGAAATGACACACGAGGGTACTACAATTGTCAAAAAATCTAAAGTCCAACTCCTCATAACCAGATTTGAAGAAATTCATATCGAGGAAAATGAAATGTTTATGGACTTCTACACTAGATTGAATGACATTGTAAACTCAATGTGGGGTCTTGGCGATAAAATCCCAGAAAGTAAAGTGTGTGCAAAAATACTACGCTCACTTCCTGAACGGTTCAATTCTAAAGTAACCGCAATCCAGGAACTTCGTGATACGGATAATATGAGGGTTGAAGAACTAGTTGGTTCTCTACAAACCTACGAGTTAAACTTTAAAGCTCCTAAAGGTAAATCTATCGCACTAAAATCTTCTAAATGTAATTCAGAAGAAAATTCTGATTCAGAAGATGATATGGCTCTTTTAGCTAAAAAATTTTACAAAATTTTTAAAAGCAAGAAAAGGGTTGATTTTCAAAAATCAAATGACAAAAAGAAGTTTAGACCCAAATCTAGAAAATCTTTGAAAGATAGTCAATGTTACAATTGTCAAGAATATGGGCACTTAGCAAATAGATGTCCTAAAAGGGACAAACCCAAGAAGAAGGGTATGTTGGCTACATGGGATGAATCATCTGATTCTGAAGGTTCTTCTGAATCAGAAGATTCTGAAACTGAGTCGGGCAATGAGGTCAAAGCTCTTATGACTCTAGCCAAATTCACATTTTCAGATAATGACTCTATAAGTGAAGAAAATCTGAATAGTGAATGTGAAAATGAAGATGATCTTCAAGACGCTTACAATGCCCTATATAAGGAAAGTTGTAAAAACTTCAAAAAGAAAAGTTTTCTAAACTCAAAAATTGTTTTGATTCACTTGTCTTAGAAAAATCACAAATTTCAGATAGTTTTGAAAAATCAAAATGTGATTTGGAATTCAAAAACTCACTAATTGTTGATTTAAAATCTGAAATTGAGAATCTTAAAACTGAAGTATCTTCTCTTCTGAGTTTAAAGGACACATGGAAATATGCCCAAGGTGATCCAAAGTTAGAAAAACTTTTATCCGGATCAAGAAAATGTGGCGATCGATCCGGGTTGGGCTATGATAAAAATCTACCTCCTAAACAAAAGTATACTCCTCCTATGTTTGTTAAAGGAGAGTCCTCAAACTCAAAAGGGAAAAGTACTTATCAAGATTTTTCTAAAAATTCAAAAACTTTTCAAAAACCTAGAAACAGCCATGTCAACTTTAATCAGAAACGAAATCCACTAGCTGAAAAGATAGTTGATTTACTTAAGGAGCTATTAAAATCTAACTCTATAGGTCATTCCTACAAGTATACACAAAAGAAGACCAACTATGTTCCTAAACCCAAAACAGTTATGAAATGGGTTCCTAAAGTCACCTGCTTGGTTGCTCACACTGCTTTCAAAGCAACAAGTCATTCAAAGTGGTACCTAGACAGTGGATGCTCCAGGCATATGACAGGTGACAAAGCCTTATTCACCGATCTGAAAGATATGACTGATGGTTCAGTCACATTTGGTGATGGAAGCAACTGCAAGATTTTAGGCCAAGGTACGGTTCAACTTTTTAATCTTCCAGTGTTTAAAAATGTTTTATACGTTGAAGGCCTAAAGCACAACTTGCTTAGTATATCACAAATATGTGATAATAATCATAATGTTCGGTTTTCTAATCAAAGCTGTGAAATACTGAACAATAAGGGTTCTGTAATATTAACTGGACATAGAACGTCTGAAAATTGCTATATTATTAGTGAATCCAGCTCATCTAATCAAACATGTTACATGGTCCATACAGACGAGACTGACTTATGGCACAAACGTCTTGGACATGTACATTATCGAAAGCTATATCGATTGAGCAAACGAGAACTGGTAAGAGGTTTACCCAAACTTCAGAAATTAGATAAAATATGTGGTGAGTGCCAGATAGGCAAACAAACAAAGAACTCACACAAAAAGGTGAATTCAAATACCACATCAAGACCACTCGAACTTCTCCACATGGATCTGATAGGACCTACCAGAACGGAAAGTCGTGGTGGTAAAAAGTACATCTTGGTAATAGTTGATGACTTTACCAGATTCACTTGGGTAGTCTTCTTAAGGGATAAGTCTGAAACCCTTGAAGAAGTAAGGAAAGTTCTCAAAAGGATTCAAACTGAAAAATCCTCTCAAATCAGTAAAATTCGTAGTGATCATGGATCTGAATTTGAGAATAGCAATTTTGAGAAGTCTGTACCGACCAAGGAATATTACATGAATTCTCTGCTCCCAAAACTCCACAACAAAATGGAATTGTAGAAAGAAAGAATAGGGTGCTTCAAGAAATGGCTAACGTCATGTTGAATAGCATGAAGCTCTCTAAAAATCTTTGGGCTGAAGCAGTCAACACAGCTTGCTATATTATTAACCGAGTCTACACTAGAAAAGATAATAATAAAACGGCTTACGAATTGTGGTTCAATAAAAAGCTTACTGTTAAATACTTTCGAGTTTTTGCCAGCAAGTGCTATATTTTACGTGATCGTGAAAATTTGGGAAAGTTCGATACGAAGAGTGATGAAGGTATTTTTCTAGGATATTCTTTAAATAGTCGAGCTTATAGAGTTCTGAACAAAAGGACTGGTGTGATTCAAGAATCCATTAATGTTGTCATTGATGATCACTTAAACACACCAATCTCTAATTCAGATAATGATGAAGTACTAATCATTGATAAACCCGATACTTCATCGAATCAGACTGATTCTGAGTTAAGGACTGTTAAAGATCATCCAACCACACAAATTCTTGGAAACCCTCTCACCGGTGTTCGCAGCCGTAGACAACTTGAGGATATATGTAATTATGTATGTTTTACATCTCAAATTGAACCATCTAACGTAAAAGAAGCTCTGGCTGATGAAAACTGGATTGTTGCGATGCAAGATGAACTCAACCAATTCGTAAGAAATGATATTTGGTATCTCGTACCAAGACCTAAAGATAAACACATCATTGGAACAAAATGGATTTTTAAAAATAAGTCTGATGAATGTGGAAATATAATTAGAAACAAGGCTAGACTGGTGGTACAAGGTTATACTCAAATTGAAGGGATTGATTTCGATGAAACCTTTGCACCATTAGCACGTCTTGAATCTATCAGACTATTTATATCCATTGCATGTTTTAGAAATATAAAGATCTATCAGATGGATGTGAAAAGTGCTTTTCTAAATGGCGATTTACATGAAGAAGTCTATGTTGAACAACCAATGGGATTTGAAGATTCCAAAAATATTGATCATGTATATCGGCTTAAAAAGGCACTTTATGGATTAAAACAAGCACCTAGGGCATGGTATGAGAAACTAACAAAATTTCTTTTAATTCATAATTTTCAAATGGGATCAGTTGATAAACTCCGTTTGTTAAGAAACATAATGATCATATCCTAATGGATGCATTTATGTTGATGATATCATTTATGGATCAACTTGCACTGACTTGACTACTGCAGAGTTGATGAAATCCAGATTCGAAATGAGCATGGTTGGGGAATTAACTTATTTCCTTGGATTGCAAGTAAAGCAACAACTGAAGGAATATACATTTCTCAATCTAAGTATGCCTTGAATCTAATCAAAAGATTTGGATTTAAGAATGGCAAGAATTTTGATACTCCTATGAGTACTACCCTGAAACTATCAAAAGACTCTAATGGTAAAAATGTTGACTCAAAACTTTATCGGAGTATGATTGGTAGTTTGTTATATTTAACTGCTAGTAGACCTGATATTTCTCTAAGTGTTGGTATTTGTGCAAGATATCAATCTGATCCAAAAGAATCTCACTTGATTCCTGGTCCAGCGAATTATTAGATATGTCGTAAATACTGTAATCTCGGTCTCGGTATCCTCATGAAACCAATGTCCAATTAGTTGGGTACTCGACTGGGCTGGTAATCTAGATGATAGAAAATCAACCAGTGATGGTTGTTTTTACATTGGAAATTGTCTAGTTTCCTGGTTTAGTAAGAAATAAAATTCTATATCACTTTCAACAGCTGAAGCTGAGTATATCGCAGCTGGTAATGCATGTACACAGCTTGTTTGGATGCAACGAATGCTAAGTGATTATGGAATTAAACAGGATTCTATGTTATTACATTGTGATAATTCCAGTGCGATAAATATTTCAAAAAATCCTATTCAGCATTCTCGTACTAAGCACATTGACATTAGATTTCATTATATAAGGGAATTAGTAGAAGAAAAAGTTATATCTCTAGAATATATTCCTACTGAAGATCAACGTGCTGATATTTTCACAAAACCTCTTGATAAAAGCAGGTTCAAAAAGATGAAATTTGATCTTGGCATGTGCATTTTAAATTGATAATTTATGCCTTCGTGTATAATATTGTATATATTTGCTAGATTGAATTCCAATTTTTGTTTAAATTGTAAGAAAAATGAATTTTTGGGCATTCTTCGACCTGTCGTGAGTATGTTGACATTAATATGGATGATATTTTTGAGGAACTGGATTCTGACTCAGCTAATGATCCAGATTTTGTACCATCTGATGTTGATGCACGTCTGAGTGCATTAGAAGGTAGAGTTGAGGATATAAATGTTAAGTTGGAAAACATGTCTGTTGCTCATGATTTGCAATTCAAGTACATGTGCAAATATCTTAGGCGCTTGAACAAAGGCATGCACCAACTTGACCCTTCTATTTCTGCTCCTTCATCAAGTTCTAGTTCTGACTAGTTTTTATGAGATTTTTTGGTCTGTAATAACTTTATTACTTAGCACTTGTTTGCTTAGGTATGAGTTGGATTCTATTTATGTATTATGCTGAATATTTGTTCTTGATGTAATGCTGGATATATGTGATACTATCTTGAGTAACTCTCTGACTCTCTTACTTCCTCATGTTTACTCTCATTCCTTTATTTAGTTTCCTTTGTCATATTGTGACAAAAAGGGGGAGAATGGTTTGTTGTTAATGTGATTATGAGAGGAGTAGCATTGGTTATGTTACTCAGGGGGAGTGGGGTGTCAAGGGGAATATATGTTTGATCTTGAATATATGTTTGATCTTGTTGAATGATAATGGTTGAATGTTGGAACTGGTTGAATGTTGAATATTGAATATTGATTTGCAGGTGTTAACCAGTTGTTTTACTTTTGTTTATTATGGTTATGTGTTTTGTCACTAATTTGACAAAGGGGGAGATTGTAAGTGCTATAGTTTCTATCCCTCTTTGTTGTCAAATTTGTAGTGCCAAAATCACTATTATACTCTGTTATATATAACTTGCATAAGTGAAGCTTTCTCAAGGATCAACATTCATGAATAAGCTAAGCTCACAACAAGCACTGCTCACAAGACAAGACTCAAGATCTTGAATACAAGCACTGCTCACAAAACAAGACTCAAGCTGAAAAGAAAGTACAAGGCAAGACTCAAGCTGAACTCAAGACTCAAGTTGAAAGTCAAGCTGAACTCAAGACTCAAGCTGAAACTCAAGCCACTTTCAAGATTGAGCTACTTCAAGGTTTAATCTACATCAAGACTTCAAGGCTCATTCTTCATGGTCTCTTGTTTCAATGTCCATACTTCATGATTGAGGTTTGTTTGACCATAGGTTGACCTTAGAAGTAGGTCATTTCGGATACATAAGCCGAATGTTATTTTACATGTGATTGGTCTGTTCTTCGACTAGTCCTAGGCCTTCTTCGACTAGTCCTAGACTTGCTTCGACCAGTCTAAGAAATTCCTCGACCAGTCGTAAGTTTGTTACAAATTCCGGATAAAATCTGTTAGCCTTCGACTAGTCCTGGAATCTGTTCGACCAGTCGTAGGAACAGTGTTTCTGCATCTTCGACCAGTCGTAGAATATACGACTCGAAGTCCAGCGAAGATATTCAGGACCTATGACCAGTCGAAGGAAACCTACGACCAGTCGTAGGAGGGCTACGACCAGTCGTAGAACGGTCAAAGTATATCCCGCCGAATTTTTCAAATATCTGTTAGAGCTTCGACTAGTCGAAGAGCACTCTAGACCAGTCGAAGACCTGATCTTCTCACCTATAAATAGTGCACGAATCTCAGAAGAAATTATCGATTTAATTATAGTATTTAAGCCAATCTTCGTCGAACTTCTGAGAGATAATTCTGTACTCCATCTAAGCTAAGTGTGCTTATTTAATATCTTCTTTCCTTAGCTTTATTTTAATTGATTTTGTTTCTTATATTCCAATCTGATTTGATAAAGAGGAATTGTTATTCCCTTTCTTTGGAATCAAAATCAATTAAGGCAAGCCCTATTTGGTTTAATTTAAAATCTATTAGAATTAGAACCATTGTAATCAATCTTGGACATTGAACTTGGACATTCAATCATCTACTTTGATTTGGTTCTACTGCTACAACGAAGGAGATTTTCGGTATTTTACATATTGTAAATTCCTTTCTATTATTTTGGTTTCTTTCAAGATTTGCGGAAAAATCTTGTTATTTTGGTTATCCGAGGAAAGCCAGAAAACTCAGAAGTGGGGTTTTTAATTGTGTAAGCCCACATACAAAAACACAATTGTAAGGGTTTTGGGTGAACACGGAAAACCTATTTTTAGTGAATGCTAATATCCCCTGTGTGAGGATATTAGGAGTGGAGTAGCTTTTTGTGGCTGTTGTTTAACAGTTGGTGAACACAGGCGAACCACTATAAACCCTTGTGTTGTGGTTGATTGTTTTACTCTTCTAATTTTTATTCTTTTTGTGGGATGTATGTATGGTGGTGAATGTTGTAATTATTTCAAGCTTTGTGAGAATGTTGTAATAGCTTAGAATTTACTTTCTGCTATTCCTTTATAAGCTTGATTTTCAATTTCATTTGAAAGTTGTTCCAGCAAGGTTGCCCTGCCATTTTTATGGTGTATGGCTGTCCCTAGAACAATACATCTTTAATTACAAGTTATTTCATTTCAGTTTATATTTAATTATGTATTCCTCTTCGATTTGAGACTTGATACAAAGACCTTTCTAGAAATAAGGTTGTCCTACCATAAACTCTGTTTTTGGTGTAAGGTTGTCCTTAGAATAACATTTGTATCAACCTCTCAAGATCTGAATTTTGAGGTTGTTTTACTTTCCTGCATTGTTATTTAATTTGGCTATCATTTTCTTTATTATTCCGCTGTTATAAGTTTTTATTTGGCATTGTCCTATTCACCCCCCCTCTAGGACATATAGCTTGGCCTTTTCAAATAGAGGAAATTAATGAATTAGATATCATGTCTACTAGTAAAAGTATTTACGAGAAAGTAATAGAAAAGATACAACCAAGAAAAAGTACTAGAGTTAGAAAAGAAACTAACCTATGAGATGATTTTTTTCACATTCTTAATAGAAGATGATCCAACAACCTATACAAAAGTGATTAACTCTCCAGATGCAACCTTCTGGACGGAAGCAATAAATAATGAGTTGGAATCTATTATATCTAATAACACTTGGAAACTTGTACATCTACCACCTAGAAACAAACTAATAAGCTGAAAATGGGTGTTTAGAAAAAAACTAAAACTATATGGAACTATTGGTAAGTTTAAGGTTAGGTTGTTAGCAAAAAACTTTAAACAAAAGGAAGGAATAGATTACTTTGATACATATTTCCCTATAAGTAGGATTACAACTATCAGGGTCTTAATAACGATAGTGTAACGCCCTGTGTTTTCAAAACCCGAGTATATGATTCGTTTTGTAAAAACCCGAGTGTTAACCCTTAAAGATGGTCAAATTCAAGCGTGTGTGTGTGTGTGTGTATTTTCTTCTTTTTCAGAGTGAGCAATTTAACGAAAGATGGACAAATCAAACATAAAGAAAAATTTGCACTTACATTAAAAAATTTTGAGCGACTGCCCATAATGACTTATACAAACCAATGTCTCAATATTTACAATTACAAAATGAAATAACATCATATGTGAAGCAACGTAAATTATAACACATCTTGAGCTGTAAAATCACATAGCAACTCTTGGCAATACAATCATGCATCTTCGACAATGATACCCTGCTCCTCATTAAAATGAACACGAATATTCTCTAAGCCACCTGCTCTACCTGTACGATTATATATTTGATGAATGAGTGGCTAGCTCAGTGTGAATTCTCTTCAAGATTAAACACCGTCGCATTAGGTAAGCATAGTTATAAAAATATAACAAGTCATAGAAAACAATACATGATGCAGTCTTATTAAATGTATAGATGCATGAGTGCACATCAACTGGGGATGCTCATATAGTTGGTTTTTGAACAAAACTCATGCAATGTGGCTGATCACCAATGAAAGTACATAGTACATGCGTAGTGCCAAACTCACCGAAGGTAGGTCGATAGTCGATGGTCTGGGAGCTAGCGAAACGATACCCTAATTAAATCCTACTAGGCATGTGCTACAACATCTAGAATTATCCACCCGTCATCGCCTGAATACTATGAATACATGATTATCTCATCCATTATTATTCCATTTACAACCAGACAGTTTAATAAGTTCAAAGGTTACTACGGGGGGTTCATCACCCAGCATAGGCCGACAGCTCAGGTATAGTGTCCCATACCACCATCCTTAGCTCATGAGGCTACCATCTTAAGATGTTTAATGGAACCCATCGACTAGTGGCCAATCATATTTAGTTATGGGGCTTACCATCATATGATTTGTACAAAATAAAATATTGAACCCATATAGGGAAAATACCAAAACAAAGCCACATAAGGTGAATATCAAAACTGAGTCACATAGGGCAAATATAAAAAACTGTGCAATAAAAGACCATCCTTAAAAACCACTTAGATACAGCAACCCTTGGATGGCAGGCCCACATCAATATTCAATTTAAACCACTATTCAATAACCACTAAGTCGAATGTCCATTACAATCACAATCAATCGGGATGCATCTCAAGTGTGGGTGTACATTTATAAGTGAGGATTTCCCACTGATGTACCAGTTTAAGTTCCAGAAACAATCCATAAGTAATCCACGAGCATAAGAAAATATGAAGGATAAATATTAAGCATGTAATCTAGCAATTAAATTCCAACAATTAACATATGTGATTATAAGATAAAGATATTAATTATCAATCGAAATTAAAATAAAAACTATCACTTAAGTTAATGAAAAAATGGAAAGCTTAAGGGGAAGAAATCATTACCTGATGTGTCGAATCGTCAACTAATATTGCTAGGAAGCATGCATGCCCTTAGACTTGGATCCTACCATGAATTATGAAATTGTATCATTAGATCCCAACTTAACTCACTATTTATGTTTAAAGTATTGACCTAGGGTTTAGATTACTTAGGTCTAGGATTGTATCCTAGAGTTTAGGTCTAGGCTATATTTTGAGAAATACGAGCTTTCCCATTATAACATCTAATTAAGTAATCAAATCTAAATCGCAATACAAAAGGGTAGAGAATTTATACCTCAGTGGAAGATAATTACGGCCCAACTCAATATCTAATGAGTTAACTCGGCCCCAACTCGAGTCTTCTTTCGAAATTAGCCACCAACTTGGCTTACTACAATAACTGGATCTAAACAGCCCCAACACAATCATCTAGTTGCTAGACTCAGTGAACTTTACTGAGTCAACTCGACCCGTCTCAACTTGAAGACTGAGTTGACTCAACTTGGTTTTACCTTGCTGACTTGAGGTTTCCTACTACAGTGCAACCTTGCTCAACTGGAATGGACTCGAATCTGGTCAGAATATGGCAGGACCGCTCCTATTCTAAACCTGGGCGGAGTGTGGGCTGAGTCAACTCAGTCTGACTCAGCAGTTGCCCAACTTCCTTACTCCATTCTTACTTCTGCTTTCTGTCAGCTACGTCTAGCAATCTGGACCACCGAATGGCTGGAAAGTGAGTCGAGTAGGTGTGGCCTGTGGTGATTCGGTGAAGTAGGGCGAGTCGGCATGGTCGAGACCCGCCCTCAACCATCTGAAGGAGGGACCATTAACCCAATCAGGGCTTGGACTTGGACCGATCTGGGAAGAACACCTGACAAGCAGCACATAGGCTGCTGTTACAGCGGGGCTAGATGAGCGCACAACCACCACCTCTCTTTTCTTCCTTCCCAACGACTCCGGCAAGCTCGGGACTCAACCTGACTGAGCTCGAGTGAGCCAGTAGCCCGTTCGAGTTGTGCGGGGATGACGCACTCTCCCTCACTCTCGCTGCCTTCTCTAATCCATCATCTTCTCTTCTTACTTCCCTTTCTCCTTTCATCCAAGGCATCCAGTGACCCTGGATTCGTGCAAGCCTAACCCGAGTCGAGGTGACTCGGACGATTTGGTGCAATGTGGCACCGAAATCCGCTATAGTGCAACTGCTTTCTCCTTCCCTTTTCTCTTCTCTCTCTCACTTCTCTCTCTCTCTATCTCTTAGCTCTTTTGAAGGTCAGCAACCCCACTAGACGACCATGCACGTCCTAACTCGAACAGGAGCCATTGCGGTTTGGACAAGGAAGGAGGAGGGAGCCATTAATGATGTTTCCTTCACGAGGGCTTCCTTCTCCCTTTTCTTTCTTCAGAACAGTCCTCAGGGACTGTATGAAGCTTGGAGAACGATCGGAGTGAACCTCCATGGAGATTTTTTTGGTGGGTTCGAGCTTGGAAGCTCTTGGCCCTTTTTTTTGGAAAAGCTCGGAGTTGTTGCGGCTACGGTTTCTCTTCATATGGCTAGGCTTTAGGGTTTTTCTAAGATGGTATACCTTAATCCCTCCTAGCCATTGGATGAAGGATAAATGGCCTGGATTAAGTCTAGGGCTTCCACCCTCTCTCTCTTTATGGAAATATCCTGTCGTTTGGCTGGACAGCTGGAAACAGCACATGCTATTTTCAACGATCGGGATTAACTCCCCATGGACCGATAAGACTGAGGGATTCCACCTCACTTGGATTGCCAAGCTTCCATGCGAATGGAGAAACGGAAGTTTTCCATTTTTGGAAATGTTATGTTTGTAGGACCCATTTGCAGCAGGATTTGTGTGCATGTACATGTGTGGAATCGTACAAAACCTATCGGGTTTTGGTCGCACGTAGGTCCTATATCAAATGGACGGTTCGGATCATCCTAATGAGGCCAGCTGGTGGGCCACCAATCAAAACAGATGGATGCCTGTCCGTCCGCTGGTGAAAACCAAAGAGAGAGAGAGAGAGAATTTCTCTTTTGAGAGAAATCTCGGGTCAGCGGCTGCTTGACCAAGCTGCCCTGTCCCGTGCACAGTGAGTGCACATCGTTGTTGTGCACTCACGCTTCGAGGTGGGGTCCACCATGATGGATACGCGAGATCCACACCGACCATTCCCTTTAGAGGTCCCAATAAGGGCCTCTGACCAAAGATCAGTTAGATCTAAAGCATAGGTGGGCCATACGAATTGATTTCTAGTCCTAATGGTGGTTTTCCGTCAATCTAATGATCGAATGATTCCGAATCTGAATGTCAGCGGTTAAAAGGGTCCTAGGGACCACTCAGTTGGGACTCAATGGTTGAATTAGGGATTAGATGCCCTAATATGTATTTAGAGTGTTGTATATTACTATTACAATATTATTACTATCATTTATATATATTTTTTATCATGTTGTGGGACACTTAAGCAGGGATGGGGCATATCTAAACCATAGGTGGGCCTCACTACATGACTCTTGGGTCCTATTTGGGGGTTTCCATCAATTTGACGGTTAAATCATCTTTAAATCTGATCTCTAAGGCTCATATAGGATCCTAGTCCATTTTAAAGGGAGTTTAATGGTCAGATTGACCCACTGTCAATGATCAACAGTCTTAAAAGGACTCCAACCTAGTCTAAGTGCACATGATCAGTTAGTGTTACCATCAAGTAGTTAGATTCACACGATCTAACGCTTGATCATTGAACAAGATGCCATAGACTTGATGAACGGTGAATATGGCAAGTTGGGTCCAAATGTTAAGATGATTTATTGTCAGAGTCTTCCACAGTCCACATTGGATGGTTTTACTGGTTTCTAGGGCTGTTGAATTCAACATAAGGATTGATTTTATAACCCGATGGTTGGATTAGGGAAATCAAGTGTTAGAGCGATCGTCCGAACATTGCAGATCCGATAGGCGATGACATGGTTCCTCTAAGGAGTCATACTTGTAGGTGTATGGTATACCTTGAGATTTAACGGTGGGTTTGGTGATCTAAGAGCCGATGTTGTTGGCTTGATTCATCTTTAACAGGGTTTCGATGACTTGTCCAGGTATTAATAAGTGATTGGATGACTCGATGTGGATTGAATTGAAGGTTATTCCTACTGTCTTAATTTAGGCTAATTAGGTTCATGATTAAACTAATCCAAGTTTTAATGGTAACACCCATGTATCAAAGATGCGGAGTGTTACAATTAAGAATGAGCATGACCATTCACTTAAGTTATGCATGTATTTATATTAAATTAGATTATATGGTAACACTTGAGTACTAGAAAGTACGGGATGTTATAGATAGCCTCCATATATAAACTGGTAGTACACCAGATGGACGTTAAGATGGCTTTCCTAAATGGAGATTTAGAAGAAGAAATATATATAGAGCAACCTGAAGGTTATAAGATATCTTGTAAAGAAAATAAAATATGTGACTAATTAAATCACTAGATGGTTTAAAATAGGCTCCTAAATAATGGTATAAAAATTTGATGGTGTTTTGAAATCAATTGGTTATCATATAAATGATGTAGATAGATATGTATATAGTAAAATTTCTGGAAATGATTGTGTTATTATATGCCTTTATGTTAATGACATGCTTATTTTTGAAATAATATTAAATTAGTTATTGTGACCAAGAAATTCTTGTCATCTAAATTTGACATGAAAGACTTAGGAGAGGCTAGTGTAATGTTGGGTATTGAAGAGGCTAGTGTAATGTTGGGTATTGAAGTAACCAGGAAAGATGGTGTTATTGTATTATCACAATCTCATTACATTGAGAAGTCCCTAAGAAAGTTTAACCATTTTGACTATTTACCTATCAGTACACCTTATGATTATAGTGTGACTCTCATGAAGAATACAGGTGGTAGTATGTATCAATTAGAGTATTCCAAAATAATTGGTAGCATCATGTATCTAACCAACTGCACTAGACCAAATATAGCTTTTGCAGTAGGAAGGCTAAATAGATATACACATAACCTTGGAAAAGATCATTGGAACGCCTTGTCTAGGATTTTAAGATACCTAAAAGGTAGTATGGCCTATGGTTTACATTATAATAGTTATTCTGCTGTATTAGAAGGATACAGTGATGTTAACTGGATCACTGATTTAGTTAGGACAAAATCCACTAAAAGATATGTCTTCACTTTGGGTGGAGGAGCAGTCTCTTGGAAGTCTACCAAGAAGACATGTATCGCTTAATTAACTATGGAATCCAATTTTATTGCATTAAAAAAGGCTGGATCAGAAGCCAAATGACGTAAAAATCTCTGCCGATGTATTGTGGCCAAAGCCTGTATCGGCTGTGTCTATTCATTGTGATTGTCAAGCAACTATAACAAAAGTAAAGAGTAAAATATACAATAGAAAGAGCAGATATATTAGACTTAGACACAACATAGTGAAATGCATATTGCATAATGGAGTTATATCTATTGACTTTGTGAGGTAAGAAAAGAATCTAATAGATCCTCTGACTAAAGGAGTATATTAAAGACTAGTCAATGATACATCGAAGGGAATGAGGCTAAGCCTAATATATGAGCTGCCAATGTCGACAACATAACATGTACAAGTGAAGATCCCATGAGATAAGTTCAATAGGTAAACAACAAGACACGAGGTAGACGATTGTACCGAGATATATGAGCCCCTTCTATGGTGTACAGTGCGAGCAGCAATGCAGAAGGATGAGTTTTTTAGAACTCTTAATGAGTCTATAGCCATATCTTTGTGTATACAGTTACAACATACACTTAATGGGTGTGGAGGTAGAGGCTACTTCCTATGAGAATCTAAGCGAATTCTCTAGATCACTCATGAAATCCAGGTAATGGTGTATAACCGAAAAGCACCGAACTGCAGAATAGCTTGCAAAGGAAGAGTCGTGTGAGTGGAATGTACTTACGATTTACACTAAAAAGATTCAGGTTTAAGACTATAGTGTCAGCTGATTTCTGTAGACATGTCTTGCTTACTCTAATGTCGTTTCAAGTCTATGGTAACACCGGCACCATTGCACAATTATTAAGCTTTAACCCGAAAGACTTTTTATTTTGAAACATGTGGGGGATTGTTGTATTTCGTTTCAAATTTTATATTTAAATTTGAAATATTTTTCTCCCTCCACATTTGAAATTTCTAATGTTTTGAGTTGTGGGTTTTATCCCACATCGGATTTCCAAAAAAAAACTTTTTATATATAAGATAGGCTTTTTACCTTGGGGCTTTAGCCCCATTCAGGGGGCATGTGAATTTAGTCCTGAGGGTATACCAATAACTCTAATCTATGCCATTGACCACACACGTAGGTACGTTGAGCCGAGCTGAGTCCGAGTCCAAGTCTGTGTCTGTGTTCGTGTCTGTGTAAGTGTGCACGATGTGACTCAACGGGACGGGCTGGGCTGGGCACGGGTGTGGGTGCAGGTGCGAGTGCGGGTGTACTCGGGTGGGTGTGTGTCTGGGTACTCACAGGACTTTATTTGTGAGAGTGTACTCATACTTGTACCTTTTTTCTTTTAAACCAGAGAGATGTGACTGTTCGGTTGGTCGCGCCTGTTGGGTTTAAACCCAACGAACCTAACCCTTTCAAAAGGGTGCTCAATGCACCACTTCAGAGTCTATATAAGAACTTCCATTCCAGTTTCAAAAGGATGAAAATCTTTCTTATCTTCTTAAAACTCTCTCTGTATTTTGGTTTACAAGTTTTGTTTGTTGAGTTCGTCGCTGAGTCACTTGGGACGCTGTCCAAGGGGAGCAAATTCGATTTCAAGCCGAGTGATTCACATCATGCTTCGACTCAAATATATAAGTTTTCTATCTCAATTTTAATTTTCTTTCTTCTTTTTGGTTCTTAATTTTAAATAATCTATTTAATTCAACCAAATATTCCAACACACCCAAAACTGAAATTCGGCCTAGTCCTTGACTGATTTGATTCGTTCATAACTCATAAACAAAAAGGTTTTTTCCAGTTTTTTTTGTTTGAAGTTCTCTATGACTCATAATTATACTAATGTTGTGTATTAATTTTGAACTATTTCCTTCTGTGTGGCTTATGGATGATTTTTGCTATCAAACTTGAACCAATGACATAAAATTAAAATCCCTTATATGTGGATAGGTTGGATTTGCTTCACGACAACCCAGCGGGACCCACATAAGATGTTGATGGATTCAAAACATATGGCCCTTGCTATACGAGGGCCATTTGACCGTTTTCTTCTTACTTCTTTGCTTCTTTTTTTCATGAAAGGGGAGGAGGGTGTGAAAGAGAGGATAACATTATTTGGTTCCCTTCCTCTTTTCCTTTCTTATTATTCTTTATAATTATTTTTTGGGTTTTTATTGGCCATGAATAGTAGGAGTTTGTGAAAGGGAGAATAGTGTGGAAGAATGCTTTAATGGATAAATTATTATAATGGATGAATGTTATGATGAATGGATTTTGTAATAGAAGAATGTTGTAATGGATGAATATGATAAATGTTTGAATAAAAGAATGATATAATGGATAACTATTGTAATAGATGAATTTTTATAATAGAAAAATGTTGAAATGGAAGTATGTTGTAATAAATGAATATTATATGGTGGATCATCGATATTTACTATGGATCGCACATATTCACTGTTGATTGCTGATATTTTTACTATGGATCACTAATATTCAATATATATCGTAGATATTCACTATGGATCATCGATATTCCGTGTGGATTACTAATATACCATTGTGAATTATCAATATTTTCACTGTTAATCATTGATATTTACTCTGTGGATCACAAATATTCACTAAAGGGTACTAGCCCGATGAAAATGGTCATAACTGCTTCATTGCATGTCCGATTTAGGTGATCGTATGCTCATTGGAAAGGTAATTTGATGAAATTTCAAATAGATTTAGAATTATCACATTTTGATACCATTTGATTGCCCAAAAGTGAGCCCAAAGTTCATCATTCAAGTTAGGATTGTCGATATTCACTATGGGTTATCGATCTAATGAAAATGATCATAAATTCCTCGTTACATATCCAATTTGGGTGATCTTGTGCTCATTGAAAATGTAATTTGATGAATTTTTAAGTAGTTTTAAATTATATAATTTTAATAATATTTGAATGCCCAAAAGTGATCCTAAAATTCATCATTCATTGTGGGATCACTAATAGTTACTATGGACCATCGATCTGACGAAAACAGTCATAACTCTTTTGTTACATGTCTAATTTAGGTGATCTTATTATAACACCCTGTACTTTCTAGTAATCGAGTGTTACCTTATAACCTGACTTAGTATAAATGCAAACCTAGCCTATTTGAACATTTACCTTCCTTATAACCTAAATTAACCATTAAGAGTAATCTTCATCTGAAGATTTCGCCATTTGATCATTAATTTGGGAGATCCACTGTAGATCTTCATCTCGGAAGTTACAAAGTCTTGTGAGCCACTTAAATAAAAAATTTTAAGGTCACCAGATTGTTATCCTTGAATAAGAGAAAATTTAAATGATCAAATAGAAATTAAGTGATAAGTTGGGACTTATCTAATGAAGGTTAATAACGTAGTTTATTTGTATCGTCACATCCAACTGTCAATCTGAAATAAAAAAAATAAAATAAGTGTAATAAATATATATATATATATATATATATATATATATATATATATATATATATATATATATATATAATTTAGTTTGAAAAAGCCTATAATACGACTCCTACAAACAGAACCATCATATTTGAATATAAATATACAGTGATTAAAAATATAATAATAAAAAAATTAAGAATAATAATAATAACGTTATTAAGAATATTGTAACAAAAATATTTAAAATTATAAATGCATAGTAGACCATCTTATCAGTAATCCAACCATTGATTACCAACTAAGGGGTCCTTGGGACCATTTTAACTATTGACGCTCAATCTTAGAATGATCCGATCATCAGATCGATGGAGATCATCATTCAAATCACAAAAATAAAATAAAATGGCCCATCTGAATTTGGATTTGCCTCATCTTCAATATGCTACCCTGATATGTCTTGCAAAATGAACTACCGATCTGGATTTGTGAAAGACATTCCTATGGGCCCCATGGCATCTGCATGTGTATGATACGTGCATGCTCCCACAGTGCATCGAACCCACTAGCATGGTCAAATGGAGTTGACCCGTGCTTTCCTAAAGAAAGAGAGATTCTTCTCTCTTTTTCCCACCCGTGAAATGTTCAAACGAGCGGCCATATCTGATATCGTCCATGGCCCACCATCATTATCAACTTGGATCATCCGAACCGTCCATCTTGTAGAGGACATAATGATGACAAATCCCTACCCAATTTCACTCCATGGATCGCACATGCGTGACCACAAACGCCATCACAAACTGAGTGTGTGTGGCTAGATTTTTCCAAAAATGGAAAGAATTCCATTCTTTCCTCTTTCTAGCTGGCAGTCAGTGTACAAACCTCCTCCTAGGATCCTAGCCTTTTGTTTCAATCCATCTCAACACTCCATTTTAGAGCTCCCTTAGATTTTGCTTGAGCTTTTCTCACCCGCCGCCGCTGTCACAACTCAAACTCGAAAACCGAGCTCACAAAATTCCCGATCACTAAATCCAACGCCAACAGCCTCCGTAGTACCCCATTCTTGGCTCCCGGCACCCATATACCAAGTTTCGATCCTAGGATCCTATAAGGAGGATTTTCAACGTACATTTATCTCATAATAAGCATAACCAAAGGCATAACCCATGAACGATAACCAGAACTCTATTACAAAATCCACTATGATAAAAAACCTTAAAGTATAATGCGTATAAAGGGAAATACAATGATAATAATAACAAATCTCCAGAAGTTCGACTGCACGCTCCTGTTAAGCTACGGTTGCATCCTGGCATCACCTACACCCATCAATCATGCATAAGCTTATAAAAAGCTTAGAGTGTGGTGAGGGTGTGTGCGCAATATAAGCGTGCTCAGAATGCAACAATAGAGTAATGCAGAATATACTGGTAAGTCCATGAATGCTATTAGCCATATCAAGGCTATGCGATGCAAGGCATGAATGCTATCGGTCACATCAAGGCCATGCGATGCAAGGCATGAATTTTATCGGCCACATTAAGGTCATGCGATGTAAGGCCTACATAGCCAATGTCATGTGCAAGATGCAGCTCAAGCATACAAATCCACATATCAATCCAACTCATCTCTAAAGCATCATATATCAGTACATTTCTCTTTGAATAATTACCGAGGTCTAATACATTATACACCACATTGCCGCCCTACACTGGACGTACAACCGTGTAAGCGAAAGAGACTTCACTATCCGCCTGGCTAATAGTCAGCCAATATCTATTTGATACATCGACAGTGGACCCATTTACTAGCTAGTCATACTCAACCTAGCAATTTCCCTCTCCTCTCGGGCGGGTAAAGCCACATCCCCTTCCAACCGACTACGACACAGTGGGAGATGTGGCCTCCTGGTATTCGGCCCTCGTGCGCTCATGCATCCACTCGGTCTAGGCATTAGGGCATCTTCCGGTACCGTCAGGTTTAGGGACTTTCACCGAGGGACATCCTTCACGCCCTATGTAAAGAGAAAATTTTTGATGTCCAAACCTGCCATCTATGATATGCCTGTGGAGGTTATGGCCCTGATGTCACTAGGGCGTACAACAATCATAACACGCAATGCAAGATGCAGGAGTCACATAGTCCAATCATGCATTAATCCTGCGCATATCATGCGCTTATGTGGGATGACTCTGCATATCAAAGAGTCCCATGGACAACCTGCCCAATGACATATGCAATGGTCAACCACATCTCACAACAAGCATGCAGATGATGCGTATGGGCATGTATCATGATGTTATGCTGTCACATACTCATAATTGGTATCGATAATCGACTTCGATAATATATGCAAGGCATGGTACATAGATGAACAACTGATCTAAGCCATAATATAAGGATCGGCCCTCGACCGTGGATATGTCAAATTTGGTAGCACGGAGCCATCCGTCTATGGCGATGACGGACTATGCAACATCAATGGGGCTAAATGATTTGGGTTAACCCACTAGAGAATGATGAGAATGGGCCTAACAAGGCCTAAGGGAAGGTCACAATGTGGACATTTAACCACCATTGCCCATCAATGTGGACATTTAACCAACATTTCCCCAAGGAGTGGCTCACATAGAGCCTAACATATAGTGGGTCCATGGCCTCACATAAGGGCCTCACATACAATATAATGGGCCTCACACAAGAGCCTAATATACATCACAATGGGCCTCACACAAAGGCCCAATATACATCACATCGGGCCTCACCATATAGGCCTATATACATCATATTGGGCCTCATCAATGGGCCATAAATACATCACATTGGGCCTCATCATTGGGCCAGAAATACATCATATTGGGCCTCATCAATGGGCCATCAATACATCATATTAGGCCATACACAAGGGCCTCATATGCATCCCATTGGGCCTCACTCATGGGCCGCAAACACATCACATTGGGCCTCATCATTGGGCCACAAATACATCATATTGGGCCACACACAAGGGCCCATGGATTAGGCACAAGGGATGGGTAGTGAGTGCATCACATACATCATATTAGGCCTAATGGAGCAGCCTGTATAGTCCAAAGAATTAGGTGGACAGATTGCCTACAATGCATACCTCAAGGTGGACATCTTGTAGCACCAAAATGGGCCCAATGGGGCAGTACATAATCCAGGAAAAAAGGATGGGTAGCCTGAATCATACATCATGGTGAGCCGCATAAATGGACGGCATAGATATACAATATATACATCACGACGGGCCGCACAAATGGACAACATAGATATCCATTACATGCATCACGGCGAGCCGCAAAAATGTACAGCGTAAATGTACAATACATGCCTCAAGGTGGGTCCAGCCCATCCAGAACGGATGGACGGCTAGATACATAATACATATGCCAAGGAGGGTCCCATTCCACACGTGCAACACGTGTGGGATGGGCCCCACTGAGTTGAAATGGATGAACGGTGTGTGTAAAACACATACATTATAGTGGGGTTCACACCACTGTCTTGATAGGTGGACGGAGTGGATATACAATACATACACCAAGGTGGGTCCCACTCCCATATGTGTCACATGTGTGGGGTGGGCCCCACGTCCCAAACAGATGGACGGAATGGAGTTACACATACATCATGGTGCATCCCACCCTTGGACGGACGGTTGGGATATAACCCATACCTCATGCTGGAACCATAGAACTTGCTACGTCATTACAGCAGCTGGGTGCTACTCGGACCCACCGTCTAGATGGATGGTGTGGGTATACCACATACATTAAGGTCCGTCCACATGTGTGGGACCCACTAGCTTGAAAGATCAAGCTGATATTTGTATTTTCGCCTTCATCTGGGCCTGTCCAGAAGGACAGGCAGCAAGCTCGTCCGCTAGATAGTCCAGTAAGGTGGGCCTCACATGTAGATGACATGGATATAACATATTATGGTGGGCCACATACTGTAACGCCCCGAAAATCAGGGGTCGAGCAAAGCTCAACTCCCGAGGTCCGGTGCATCACTTATGCAACATGGATGATGATGTTCAGATTTTGTCCATACGAATTAGTTAAACATGAGTGAGATTATACTAAAATAACATATCATACTCCAGAGATAATGTAATTAAGCAGCGGAAGTCTGAAGTACAAGTATCTAAATATGAAAGTAGTTCACAAACTCTGGAGTATGAGTATGTAACCGGGCTTAATATATATACATGTTTCGTTTCAGAATAGACAAAATATCAAAATGTAAAGCGTTCAACTAATCCATAAGTCCCTATAATTCTGTCGAATCAGCACGAGGTCTACTTAGACCCGCCTAAGGGCTGAATGTAGGAGAATTCTTCCTCTAGGTCTATAAAGTCCAACCCCATCGCATAGACTTTATCGTCACCTGCATCTAAATCAAAGTCTGAGTAGTATTTTAAAACACCGTCCCAGGTGAAAATGAGTAGCTAATTCAGTGCAACTATAAAGCAAAGGTTAACATGTTATCAATTCAGTCAAACAGTAATGATAAAGCAATACAACAATTATTTCCTAAGTACTCTTATTAGTGCAGGAATGGTATGCTGTAATGATGCATGCCCTCGCCTGCACTCCCTCAGTGACTTCATCTCACGATCGCGCATGACAAATTTCCTAAACGTGTGCTTCCTCACTAAAACACATGCAATGCGGTGCATGCTCGTGTTAGCCAAGTAATTTATTAGGCTTATTCATACAACAGATTCGGGAAGCTAAGGTACCTCCCTTTATATCATTTACCTAAACAAATGATCCATCTAGGGTCGTCAATCCTAGTTAATCGCATACGATAGGCAAGTCGTGGGGTCATCACTCTCGGTTAAAAGCAGTGGATAGGTAAGATTATGAGTTTATAGTTGAGGTCACTTCACCAACGCCCTACCAACTGAAGCGCTATTTTCGAAGGGGGGTCCGGATTAAACGGCTCACCCTGACCCATGCTGGGACCGCAGTCAGGCTACGCTAGTGTAGGCCGATAGCTCGAATATTGTGTCTTATACCACCGTATTCAGCTCACGAGTTTGGGTTGCTCACTTATTACTACGGGGAGGCTTGTCACCCTAGTGTAGGCCGTCAGCTCGACCACGGTGTCCCATACCACCATGCCCGGCTCATGAGTCTTGGTGGATCGAGGTACCATGGTTGAAACGGGTCTTTACATTGGTAAGTGGTACCTTACATTCAAGCAGTAGCGTCCATACATGGTGAACATACAATAGGCCAATCGGTTTGTTAGGGAAGTTCAATTGATACGTGTACACACTAATGTAATCGACATGGAGTGCATAAGCACCTCGTGTGGCCTAACCACTGTCGACAGTCGTTGTGCGACCCGGATTCGTCGAATTACCCAATATGGCGAGACTAATTCAACCAACTGTACATGGATTGTTACCGATTGCCTGAACTACGGCATAGTTCCAATCATACTCAAATATAATAAGTAGTCACATATGTTAATCATAACAGCATTTAACAAATAATTCAAACAAAATTCCCGTTTGAGCTTTTTATCAAACACATTGAACATGTTGTCATACATTTGCATTTCATCCACAAATCGCGTAGTGGCGATATGATTCCATGAAAGAGCTATTCATATGATTAAGAAAATCAAGAATCTTATCGTAATACACTTAATAAATACAATCCATAGACAGATTCTCATTCAGACATTTTATCAAACACTTAGATTACACCTCAGTAAATACATAGACTAAATTAGGTACAACATGTGACATAGCAATTCATAACACAACATCGGTCATAAAGCATGTAACATACATAGATCTTATATTAGAAATCATATCAAGCACAAATCAAGATTTCACGTTCAGTCAAGCATTTCAACAAACACATGGAATGCATCTATATTCAACATAGTTCACACACATATATAATTTATCGTAAACATCGTAACTAATATCATATGGTAGCAATCAAGTCAGACATAAATCATTGCTGACATTGAAAGCCTTGGAAACCATAACCTAAACGTTTATAGTCCGCACCTTTCGTCGGATAACTCACCTACGTTCCCGTATACAGAACAACGATACCTAAATCACGAAATGGGTTAGCTATTTTGTTGATTCCTCTATTTGGATTCCTAAAATAAAATTATGGTTAGGATTTCTTACCCAAATCGAAGTTGGAACGGCTCGTGTAGCGATGGTGGGGAGGCGATTCGGTGCATGGAGTAGTGAGAGTGAATCCCAGCAACGATCTCCCAATCTCACTCTCTTCACCTCACTCTTTTCTCTCATTTTCTCTCTTCTCTCTCCTAGGATTTGGAGAAATTCGTATGGGAGAGAGAGGTGGGTTTAAGGGCCTTATATAGGCTTAAAAGCGATGCAAATGGCCCCAGGGCCATGGTATACCTGGTTTGTATCCAAAGAGCGACTATTTTTGGCAAATAGGGCCCATAGGGATGTCTACAACTCACATACGTCATAGGGTAAGTTCCCTGACAATGGATCTATGTTAGGACTGTGTTTTTGGTGAGATCTGACAAACGAATCAGCCGTGAAGGACTTGTATCAGATCGACGGTCGTCGTTCCTCGATCAGGGCCATAAGTATACCGATTGGTGCAGAAAAATTTCCCTGACCCATGGGTGAAGTTTGGTCAAAATATGACGGTTTGAAGTCTTCAATTTCGCCCGCAAGCGAATGGCCCAATTCACTTAAGTTTCAATACATTTTCTAAAGGTATTCGCGTTTCTCACACACTCTACTCAGAACTTAAGTTGTGCAGTTATGGATACTTCTTGGGCTCGATTCCCACGATGTTTTTCAAGTCTAATAAGACTGAAAAAATCTTATAGTTTCACGGTAATCGGACTTTCGACGCGCGGTCCAGGTCCGATACGGAGTTTCAATGTGCTCCCGAGAGCAACTTGGTTTTGGGATTTGTCCTAGGTTTGCAAGGGACATTGAGTCAATGGCATTAATGATTTTGGGTCTTTCCATTTTTGTAAATAGTGGTTTGAGCTAAATCCACCAATTATTTAGTTTAGCACTTAACTAAATTTTACCCTAATTACGATAGGATAAGGTCATAGGGTAGTTCTATGTCCCTTTTTGGTACTTTTAGTTAGTATATTATTTTAATTATTTTTTTAATAGTTCATCATCAAGTCTACTTTATTTCTACCAAATTTCATTAGATTATGTCTTGTAGAAAAATTCTAAAAATTCTAGAAGTAGCAGCTATTCAAACTAATAATTTTTGAATAGTTGTCACATCAACCTAGATTCAACTATATTAAAATTTTTATTTTATTTTTTATTTATTTTTATATAAACTAAACTTATCAATCTTCAATCTGGCTTTTGAATCACCTAAATCAGAGTTATATTGAGGGAGATGACTTTCTGAAGTTGGTCGAAAACTGCAGAAAACTGCAGCAAGGGTTTACTGAAATTCGGTGCACTGGCAGCGCGCCATGGTCAAGGCGGTGCCGCCGTGCCCTGCTGTGGAGTCGGGCGGTGCCCTACCACCACGCTCACTTAGTGGTGGTTCTACCACTCGTTTTCTTGAAACGGCGTATCTTTCAATCTGGAATGAGTTATGCGATGTGACATATATGAATTTGGGGTCAAAGAAGCTGATCTATCGAAATAACCTATTTATTTTGTGAGATTCCATAAGGTTAATGGTCAAAAATTTATTTTATTTATAAATTTACTATTTATAGTAAATTTTAGTTTAAGTATTGTTCTTCATCATTTAAACTTTAGGATTAGTGTCTAATATAAAAATACTTGAAAAATTTTGAAGAATAAGGGGGTGAAAGGTGAGATTTTGAAGGAAATGGGTTGAAAGGGGATTTGAGACTTTGGGATTGAGTTTTGAGAAGTTGATAAGGTGTTATGATAGACCCATTGCCCAAGGACGTCTAACTCCAAGTTGGCAAAAATTCGGGACATTAAAATCTACCCCCCTTAAAAAAATAATTTTGTCCCTAAAATTGGCTAAGACTTCTATTGGTTTCGTATTCAACGAGCACCTTTGTAGATATACTAACCTCGGCTATTGTAATTCAGGTCGTACCCATTGTTAGGCCTATTTTTTAATATGAATTGGTTTAATACTTGAACCCTAATTGTTTTCCTTTGTTGACTTCATTATTGACATTCTAAGGTTCAGATCCTATTTAGTGACTTATCCTTACGTACAGCCTAGATGAATTTCTTTCGATCCTGGGCCAGTGGGACAGGGGCCCACTATGCTTCCGCTATGCCACTTTGATCAAATGGATGTATAAACTAACTTAACTAGATTAGGCTCAAAATGTTCTACCCCCCTTAAAATTATTTCTACCCTCAAGGCTCAAGAATCTGTCCCGACCCGTATGTCAGAACAAGGTGTAATTTAGGACCTATCCTTGACATAAAATGGGAAACAATCTCTCAATACATTAGCCTTCCTTTTATCGATGATACGTACTATGACACTGGTACCTATGGTCATAGAAAGGAGCTAAAAATGATGGGTGTTGTGGTTGATTCCAGGGACGGGTGTGAGTTTATGGCAAGATGCCTAATTTTACTAAAGAAGGACTTTTACTACGGTCCCGACTTATCCTCTTTAATCATGTCTAGTTTAATACTGTAAGATAATCTATACATTATTAGTACATATGGAATTTGGACAAAATAGGTTAACGGGTAGGCTATCTTTCTAAGTTCATATGCACAATATGTATGCTAGAATGGTCTGTGATTCGGGACCTAATTCCTAACTGTCTGTTGCCCATTTGAGAAATTTCTTGGGCCTACAAAAAAAATCCCTATTGGCTATATGTTCTTAACACTTCTCAAAGGTAAAGAAATAAACTTTTGGTTGTAAGTGGTTGGGTTAACACAGAAGGAAAGTGGTGTAGTGGGTCTAAGCCAGATACATAGACCTTCTGCCTAGCAAGGACATAAAATTTTGTCATATCAGTTCTTAATCCTAGTTGATCCCGATCTTCTACTTGATCAAAGCATTGAGTTTATTGGTAACTACCAGTATTGAGAATTCGATTCAAACCGCGAATACTTCGCTTGTATATATAGTTTCTCTACTCCATGTTCCCAATTGTAATAAGCCTTTGGGAAGGCAATTCTAAGGGGTGTATTGATTTGACCTAACATTAAATCCAAGGGATATATAAGTTTTCTCTGAGCGTGAATAGTTCCTAATCAAAAGTTATTAAAGAAGCCTATAAGTATCGAGGGGATCCAACGAAGGAATGGGGTCTCACTCTAACCTATTCAAGCCAACTAACTAAGTCCATCTTTCAATTATCTTATCATAATCAGTCTTTTACATTCTTTAGTATAACCAGTAGCCTAGTCTTAATTTAGGAGTAGTGGTAATCCAATAGTTGCAATCCAAAGTTTACGCTCATACTCTAGATGATTTCATACCATTTCTAATACAAGAGATTGTTTTATCGCTTAGGGTCAAAAGTTGTCTGATTGGAATTGAGTTGCCCAAACTTGAATTTAACTGTGCTCGAGCACTTCACACATGACCATACCAGCTAAGGAGGTCCTAGGGTTCACGTTATTAATTTATTGGATTGATATTGTCAAATTTTTTGAAATCTAGGAGTACTAACTTTAGGTCTCAAACTCTAAATGTCCCAACATTTGGAGGTTGTGAAGGTTATGGGACACAAAAATGTGGGGTTTGTGCTCAAATGGGTAGGAATAGGGAAGATGGGGAGTTGTATAAGATGGGTTTGAGGGTTTTGAAGATTATGAGACACAAAAGAGAACTTTTGTGCTCAAATAGGTGGGAAATAGGAAGATGGGGAATTGTATAAGATGGGTTTGAGAAAAATGGTGGAGGTGGGAGTGAAATGTAGAAGAAGAAGAATTTGGGGTATATGGGAGGGAGATTTGAGAGAGAAAATTGAATTTTGGAGGGGTGAGGAGGGCTTCACATGGCCATGATCATGAGCGATCCACATCTCATGATCTAGACGTCGGATTGGCGCATGAGACGCGGCGACGGTGCCGTTGCAATGACACAGGTCTCGAGTTGATTTGACTCAGGTTTATAGGATGGGACTCAGGGTCGCGCGCAAATAAAATCAAAAGGTCGCAGGTTGCTAGAATTCGACTGGGAGGACTGTGGGATCCTACGAAACAGAACGGACACTAGGGCATGGGCCTGACAGCCACTGTTGAAGCTAAATACTTAAGAGATGTTAATCACCATCTGTTCTATGGGTCTCATAGTGATTGTGGGAGTAATCCACACCATCCAAACACATCAGATCACTAGATCACATGTCCGTTGAAATTCCGTCATGATCGTCCGAGCCTTCTTCCTGGATTGACCAAGAAACCCATCATCCTTTAACGGGCCCCGTTTCCTGATTTAAGACATCCATCTGGTGGCCCATGGCACCAAATGACCAACCATGATGATAGGTTTTGACCATACAAGTTGGTTTGGCCATAGTTAACCCGAAAAGTGAAAAGAGTCGGGTTTAACCAATGACCATTTTAGCTCAATCGCAACTAATCCAGAGATTAGATTCAGACAGTGTTTTAGAATGAGGAAGGGCTATAAATAGCCACTTTCTTCTAGGGCAAGCGACACTAGAAATGGAAAATTGGAAAGATAGGGGTGTGCACCACTTTCTCCACCGCACTAAATCGCAGGAGCGGGTCTAGCTTGCTGCCGGAGACAAAAGCTCGTGCTTATAGCTCTAAGCTACCTTTTAGGGCATTCTTTCTAAAGAGGGAAAGTTAGAGAGAGAATGAGAAAAAGGAGAATGAGAGGGCATCATTCTCCCTGCTACACTGAGCTAGTCGACTCAGTTCGAGGTGCTGCGAGCCCAGGTGTAACACCCCGTACTTTCCAGTACTCACGTGTTACCGTCTAACCAAATTTAGAAATAAATGCAAGCCTAGCTGAAGCAAATGTTCATGTGCAATTCAATCTAAACCCAACCATTGAAAGTAATCCCTATGCATATATTAAACTATCCATTTGAATGATTCTCAAAATGGTCCATTACGCCCATAACATCCCATAGAGCAATCCGCCACTTAATCGACGATCTAAGTGGTAAATCAAGCATCAAATCCCCTTTAAATGACTCATAGGACTACCAGGACCATTGATCAATGGTTTTGAATCAATCCATCATTGGATTACGAACACTGTAGTTGGCTACGAAGATACGTGTTTACTTAAAATAGCCTGATTGAATGATTTGATTAGACGACTGTGAACTGAGTGACTTAAAAATCATGTGGGGTTGTTTAGATTAACATCTGAACCCGTTTAGGACCTTTTGGATAAGGGTGGACCCCAAATTATAGAGGAGTGGAAGAAATGACACAAATTAAGAATAATGATAAAAAGATAAATGATAATAAGGTTATTACTGTATACTAGGACATCTAATCCGTAATCCGAACATCAAATTAGGGTAATAACTGTAAATTTCTTCTAGGATCAACTAAGGGCCACTAAGAACCATGAAGGTCGGATCTAAAGATGATCTGACTGTCAGATCTTCATAGATCATAGAATAACCTATGTACTTAGAAAGTATGGCTCACCTAGGCTTTGGATATGCTTGATTTATAATCAGGGGTCCCACCTGGGCTTATGGAAGCTGGTGAATGGATCAGATTTTGTGGGATCAAATCGTCCATATGGACCCCGTAATAATACTATCGTAATAATAACATCCAACATCTTGAATGCATGTTAGGTCACCTATTCCCTAACTCAACTATGGATTCTCAACTAAGTGGTCCCTAGAACCGGTTTAACCGCCAATATTCAAATTCAGAATGATCCAACCACTAGGTTGATAGAAATCCACCATTGGGGCAAGAAATAAATCCGTATGTCCCACCTAAGCCTAGGATCTGCCTCATCCTCGGCCTATGTCCTAATAGGACCCATAGAACTCGAGGAACAGCTCAAATCCGTCAAGATCTGCCCCATGGGCCCCACCTAATGGGGCGTGTGTACACCATACACGTGCACCCACTGTACACTGAGCCAAGGGGCTCGGTCAGACACCTCTGACCCGTGCCTAGCCAAAAGAGGCAAATGGCCTCTCCTGCTTTCTTGCCTGCAGGCATTTTTTTTAAAAAATGGAGGGTGTCCATTTGTTGCAAACATGGCCCACCATCATACCCCACGTGCATGGTCTGAACCATCCATCTGATGGAGGTCCTATGTCCGAACAAACCCCACCCAGTTTCTAACCTTGAAACACGTGTGCATGCACACGATTCTAGGCGCAAACCAGCCCTACAAACACAAAGTTTCTAAAAATGGAAACCTTCCGTTTCTTCCTCTGTTTGCAGTTTGGCAATCCATGTGTGGTGTGCCTAGCGAGATATGGATCGTCCAAGTAGACGAGATCTCAGCCGTCCATTCACTCAAGGTTTTTCAAACAAAATTCCTACCTAGGGTTTTGAGAGACGGTTTCCACCAGATTAAATCTAGGACACTCGTTGATGATCTAACGGCCTGGGGAGGCTAGGTTTTCCTATTAGAAGAGGAGAAAATGCCCCTTCTCTGATCCTTCTGCAAAACACCATAAGATTGACTGAAACTTTCAAACTCCGAACCCACCATCCAAATGGGCCTATAGCTTTGAAACCTTTCTCCTACAAGCTTCCTGAGGTAGATCTGTAGTGTTTGGAAGCATCAACCCAAACGAAATCAATGTCATTTGAAATCTGCCATTATTAGGGCTCTTCTTCCTCATCCAAGCTTAGGCCAATTCAAATCAAGCCTCTTGGGTTTGAATCGGGTAAGCTAGTGTGAATCCAGATCTGTTCCGCTTGCCAGTGAGAA
This sequence comes from Magnolia sinica, assembly GCF_029962835.1. NCBI lineage: Eukaryota > Viridiplantae > Streptophyta > Magnoliopsida > Magnoliales > Magnoliaceae > Magnolia > Magnolia sinica. The sequence goes on along the minus strand of NC_080584.1, from coordinate 47,094,968 downwards.
CCAGGTTTCAGTAGATGGAAATGAAGAAGGAGAAGATTAAGAAAGAGAAAAGACAAGAGAGGGGAAGAGGGTGGATCCGTCGTTGCAGTAGCTCAACCAAGCCGAGTTGCGCTGAGTCAGGCCAAGCTCAACACCCATTGTTGGAGTTCCAGCAGAGAGAGAGGGAGAAAGAAAAGGAGAAGAAAGAGAAGAAGAAAATAGAAAGAGAGAGGAAAGAAGAAGGAGAAAAATAAATAGAGAAAGGGAAGGTCGTGGGTTACTGCCGAGTCAACTCGGTTTAAATCTACCATGTTTGGCTCGAGTTGGGCCTGGTTCGAGCCATGCTGAGGTTCCAATAAAAAGAGAAGAGTGAAAGAAGAAAGAAAGAGAGAAGAGGGGAGAGAGAGAGAGTAGATGGGTGCTTGTTGGGGCCGAGTCGACTCAGCTCGAACCGAGTCAATAAGGTGAGGATTTTCACCTCTTTTCATCAATCAGATTTGTCAGTAGTTGCTTTTACTATTAATAATATCATTATTATTTCCTAAATGTATAACGATTAATGTTATTTTAATGTTATTAATTATAAGGTTTAATAAATACTACAATGTATTACTACCAGAAAACAGGGAAAAGGCTATGGATAAAAACCGTAGCTAAAAGCCTATGGCTACGGTTAAAATCCGTAGCACGACCGTAGCCATTGGTGCCGTAGTCATAGGTCTAAAAGCTATGGCTACGGATAAAATCCGTAGCTACAGAGATAATAGATACGGATTAAAGCCGTAGCCATTGCTTCTGTAGCTGTCAAGGATTTACGGCTACGGATTATATCTGTAGCCAAAAGTTGGGCAAGAACCGTAGCAATAGGCTTAATTTAGCAACAGCTACAGTTTTCAGATACAATGCTACGGTTAATAGCTGTAGCTAATGAAAGTTTAGGTACAGATTAAATCCGTAGCAATATTGTCCGTAGTTTAAAATTACATACAGCTACGGATTTTATCTGTAGCTAAAAGTATAATGAGAACTATAGCGAAAAGCTAATTTTAGCAAGAGCTACGGTTTCAACAAAGGGCTACGGTGAATAGCCGTAGCTAATGCTTGTTGTTAATAGAAAATTTAATTGGTAATGACAGCTCTTACTATTGTAGTACACCCTGATAAATCATTCATTCATTCAATCAAACACAATCATTCATTTCCATTCACAAAAGTAAAATGCCAACATAACAACAAGATCCAATCAGCATCGACAGTAAATCTCATAATCACTTGCTCTTACAACTATTCCCACCTCCGGTGTCTCTTCATTTTCTTCTGTTTCCATTGCCTCGCTGGTATCAACGCCTTTGGTTTTAGGGAACGGTGTGAAACCCTTCTACTACAACTCGAGGACCTGATCTGCTCTCTTCCTGTTACTCACAATAATCTCTCCTTCTACCACCCCAATGATGAATCTGACTTTGTTAGACAATCTCAACAGCTTTCTTTCAAGATTATCCAACATTACTTTCTGCATGAAAGTAACAAGTCAATACTACCATCTTCTTAATTACCAAAAAGAAAATTTGGAGGGCCTAGATCAAAGCTCAACTTTCTCTTTACATAGAACTCAAGTCTTAAATGAAAGAATTCTTCAAGAACTGCAAGAAAAGAAGGCATGGTGATGAGAAAGCATGTATAGATTTAAGAAATTCATAGCAGTACATAGAATAAGCAAACTTACTTTGTTCGGGACTGTCATATTTCTTGATGACACCCCTCACATCGAATGAGCATATCAATGATCTTACCGAGACTGAACATGATGAGCATATCAATGATCTTACCGAGACCGAACATGGCCATCCCAAAACCTGCATTCGACAAGATCGTGACAAAATTTTTTATGATTTGAGGCTTCTTAACACCCCATCTACAGTAAGAAAGATGTTAGAAGAAAATCAGATGCACATGGAAAGAGCAACACATCTAAAATTCAAATCTCTGCCGGAAAAAAAGAAAACTATAATTCCAAATACCCACTTCCAGTTCATGAAGAAAGACTAAAGATCACATTGAAATCCATCGCTCTCCCTGAGGACCTGAAATTCCAAACTCCCAACCTCAAATTCAAGAAAAAAGAGCAAAAGAACAAAGCTAAATTCAAATATCTCTCTGAAAATCTGCAAAACCCTTCATCAACTGTTCTATACAATAGCAACTATTCAACTACACCCTTCATACCCCAACAACTGTTCCACACACTTCAAAAATCTGCTACCATTGTTCTATACAACAACAGCATTAAGATATATTTAAACAACAACGGTGAGTGAAGGGCCAGTGAATAATCATACATTTTGAACTGTGTTTGGACAGAGATGCTAAAAAAGATTATTTTTTGTTGATCTGAAGAGGCCAGTGAATAATCAGATATGATGCATCATGTGTTCATGAATCTGTAGCTCCACCATTTTGCAGTCTTGGATTAGCATGCACAGATGATGCCTGCAACCTTCTCAATTCCTTATAAAGTTGGTGGGAGATGAGCTGGCCAGAATGGGCTTGAAGGACCTGTGAAATATTCATGTGCATAATAGTTCTCTATGACGCTGTGTATAGGTAATAGAAAAAGAAATTTTGGAAGCATAAACCTTCAAAAGAGTAGAACTTGTCTCTAGATAAAGATTCATGACAGAGCAGGAATGTTGGAAAGGATTGGCAGATGCATCATTTGTTGCTGCAGAAGGTATTTCTTTTAAGAACTTGAGGCAATCCTGGGAAAAAAGAAAGAAAGACGTTCATGAGTGGACTCTTAAACATTTTCATGTTCAAGAAGCTTTAAGAGAAAAAAAAATGGAGCATATATTGAGGACAAGTTCATTCATACAATGGCAATGAAATAAAGCATGTGAATCACCTCGAAAAAAGTATCCTTGTATGTGCACAGAAGTTTTGGATCAAGCTTATATTTTTGTTTAAATGGACCACACCACATGAAACAGATAAAATATACTACGGTTGAAAATTTCTTGGGGGGCACAGAAGTTTTGGATCATGCTTATATTTTTGTTTAAATGGACCACACCACATGAAACAGATAAAATGTACTATGGTTGAAAATTTCTTAGGGGGCACAGAAGTTTTGGATCAAGCTTATATTCTTGTTTTCCATTCATCCATGTCTATATGATCTTATGAACAGGTTGGATGACAAATAAACATCACTATGGGGTCTAGCAATCCAATTTCCTTAAAATGTCATGTCCACATTCCATTGGAAAAGTCAAACTACATGTGCAAGATTTTCCAGAGGTGAACTTTGGGAACAAATTCATGATGGCACCACCAGATGAATGGTCAGGGTCACAGAAATGTGGAGGCCAACAGCACCATTGCTAGCAAAACCAAAAACACCTTTTTGTTCGGCCAAACATCATCTCTATCCATGTAAATTCATCAGAAATTAGGTCAAGTAAAAAGAATTGATTTATTTTTTAAACAGTTAAGATTTATCCTTCAAACTTCATCAGGTTTGAGAAATCAAGTTCTGTTTTCAACTATTCTCATCCGAGGAAAACATCAAGATTCATGCATTCCATGTGAAAGCTGACCCCAAATGGCTGGGACAAGGCTACTACTATGATGACAACATGCGTTTACAGTGTATCCTTCTCTTCTGATCGATAAGCTAAAGCAGAAACATTTCAATGCAATATCACAATGTGGCAGAGTCAGATCCATTTATCTGCTGCTACTGGGGCCAACTAAGAGTCTGGACCAAGACAGTGACAAGAAAGGAATGCTAATAATAGTTCATCTATGACCAGAAGACGCTTGTTTTTTGTCCAGTTATGACAGAATTTCATTATTCAGAAATGAATGAATGACCAGCCAAGTTTTCAAATAACTCAAAGTTAGATTATGCTGCATTTGGACTAAAATACCCAAGAAAAATTTATCAACAGATAGCTAATCCCATGATATACCACATAAGAAAAGCGTTTGTTGTTTCAAATGCCACCCACTCTTTACAATATTGGCAACATTGGACTGGATTGGACTGTCCCACATGAATTTTTTTTTCTTGGGGATTTCAGTCCAAAAGTAACTGAAACCTCTAGCTCTATAATTCAAGAAACGAGAGAATGGAGACTTACTGCAATACATCGACAACACGACCACGGTCCATTAAGAACTCCCATAGCTGCAACAGAGCATCAAGCCGATCAGACAATGCTATGAATTATATTAGTCTTTATTGCTCGTAGCTGTCACCTTTATCATTACCTTCGCATTCTCCTCTGCTTCCTGTTGAAGTTTCATTGACTCTTGGACCACCCTTTCCATGATGAGTTCTTGTTCAGCAAAAGAAAAAAGAAAAAGATTCCTCCTTTTCACGCTTCTCCTGTTCAGCTGCTACCCTTTCTGCCTCTGCAGCAGCTAGTCGGGCTTCGAGATCTCGGCACATCTAGTATAAAATGCAAGATAAGGTTAGAGAAGAGGTGAGATCTGAAAATCTTAATATCTTTCTATCAAAACAGTGGGTGGCATTTGAAACAATTGATACTATCAAACATAATAATTGCTGAAATTAAATATATTATTTAAAACATAATATCTTTCTATCAAAACAGTGGGTGGCATTTGAAACACCAAGTGCATTTGCACTTTTGCCAATCCACACATGCTGGTTCTAGCAGAAAAATTATAACAGCTTAAAAAAATGGAAAAAAATAAAATAAAATGATAAAACTCACCTTGAAGCTATTGTTGTTTCTTCTTCCCAATCTGTTAGGATTGTCATATCAGTGAGATTTTTTGGAAATTCCCAATTCCAAAATGGGCCATCAGATCAACAGTCTAGATCACTACAAAAACATATTCTGTCTAACCTGAAAGCATTTGGCTGAAAACCGATCCAACAAATGTCCTTGGTTTTGCTGCAAATATATATAAGCCATCATTAGTGACAAGTTCTCAATCAGGTAGCTACACATTCCATAGAATTTCAAGTTTATAGGCTATGACAGATTCGTTTACAAACACTAATGCAGAGATTGGTGCCATGTCTTTTTCTTTTCTTTTCTTTTTTGTTTTTTGCCATTTTTGGTTTCATGAAAAACGGAACCCAGATTCAGATAGCAATGAACTGAACACAACATTATTCATGCAGTGCTCATACCAGGATCATGATATGATGATACCAATGCCAATCACTGTTCAAATTCACTGTTCAAACTAGATTAATGTTCAAATTCACTGTGCAAAACCTCAGAATTTTATGGCGTGTTTGCATGGTCCGTGTCAAAGAATTCGATGACAGGCATGCATCCATTTTAAACCAATGCTTTGGAAATAAATAACCTACAATAGGTGGTTGTTTGATTAATTCAAACTAGGAGGAATTTACCAAGGCCTCTAATTGAATGCACAAATAACCTCCCTGACTGTTGCTGCTGGTGCCACCATCAAAGTCCCAAACACGAACAGCTTGCATATCAGTGAGCTTCACTTCAAGTCATCATAATTTGGAAAAATTGAAACTGTTTAAATCAAATTCATTCATGGTTGAAAAGAGACGTCTACTTCTCACAAACTTTCCTAGGAGCCTTCTGTATGTATATCACGAACCTGACCTTTGGAGAGCATGTGGAGGCATGGACAGCTTACAGAGCACCATCACTTTTCGCCCTCGCTTAGTGGCTTATCTTCATCTTTCTTTTGCTCTGTTTGACCTTGGAGAGATGCCAGCAAATCCTTAACTAAAGGATCATTAGGGTTAACTCCAGGAAGCGAAGCAAGAATAGATGACACGAAATATTGGTCTCCAAGCACCTTGCTCATGTCATTCTGGCTCTGACATATCTGTACCTCCCACAGACACATCACTAGATTGACTAGATCTAGGATCATCCATTGACATTGCTAGGGCTTGCCCAAGCAAGGCAGTCTCATCCTCCGTGAGATCGGCTCTTTGAACACCCTGCCAATACAATTCATATAAGAATTCAATCGATTTCTATGTTAAGAAAACAAAAAAAAAAAATCCTGACAGATGGCTCACAGCTGATCTCTACTGCCGCCTGGAGCATGCAAAAAGAAAAAAGAAAAAGAAGATGAATATGCTAATTGGGTAGTAGTCGAAATCACCATTTCGTTTCATTTAGGTGGGAAGCAGGCCCTTAATTTTAATCAAATTCAAAAAAGCATTCACTTTGACAAAAAACGAGTAGCAACACGCTGCTAGAGGGGAAAAGGTCGAAACTGCAAATTCAGATGATTTTGAGTCTGAATTAAAATACATGATATACATTGCCAACCTCATTCAAATTAGAATAATGATACCTGATTCAAGATTGTTTTTTTCCATTTTTCTTTGTTTCCTTTAGTTCAATTCAACTGAGCATGCCTTGCATCCAAACACGCCTTACGTTTAATATAACAACCTCGCCAAAATTTGTGGCCCATAAGACATCTGCATTGAGATCCATAAATTGAGTTTGGCAGCTTGAATTTGAATCCTGTCAGATCCATAAATTGAGTTTGGCAAACTACATTATGACATTAGAATTATTCAAAAGAGCTTTTCTTTTCCAAACAAACACAAACCCATGTAACTTAAGTACATAATCAAGTCTAATCAGCCATGTTTAGAAAACCAATAACTAGGCACTGAACATGCCCCACAAGTGTTATATGATTTTTAAATTTGTAGGGAAATGATAGTTGGGTCATTTGGTAAGATTTCACTGTTCTCACCTTTTGCACTCCATCCCTAGTCTCAATGTTGAAATAGAGTCTGTATCTGCTTCATTTGAATAGTTAAGGGTGTAAACCGGCCTTCCTCTAAAAGCTGGGCTGAGCAAATTTAAATTTTGAATAGTAATGGCCTAACAAGCCAGCCCCAAATAGTTCAAAATCCAGTCCCAAATCCTACATTTGGTGCTTCTGAGGATAAACAAATGAAGTGATCAATAAAGCATTAGATTGAAGCCTGAAGGCAAGAAGAACGAAGCATGTATCGATCTATAAATACTGTTAATTACATATATTGAAAATGTAGAAGTAAAACATACCATTCAGAAGAAAAACATCATTGCAAGTGCTGCTAAAATGGATATTGTTGCACCTGATAATGATGCCTCTGTCAAATCTAGGAATTTTCATGTCAATGCGTGTGTACACACACACACACACAAGGACACACCATGTAGTAAAGAACTCCCCTGCCAAACTTTAAGTTTATATATGTTTGTAAAAATAAAATAAAATTTAGAGATCTAATGTCTGTAACTTGCAGTTTGTCTGTAACAAGCTTATATTTCTTACTAATTGTGACAAGAAGGATGATACAAGTTAGAAATGCTAAAAACGTTTTTCTAATCGGCATTGCAAAACAGTCAAAGTAGCAAAACATAAATCTAATTGACTTTATTACTTCTAACAATAAACCGTTGCTGCTTTAAGAAGTGATGGTTTTTCAACATTCAGTTTCTAAAATTTCTGCACATGGATATTTTACCCTCTCCTGCTCCTACATCCAAGTAATGAGTTACATGCGTACACACACACAGAGCAAGATTTGGATTCAGATTCCCAAGGAAATTTAATAAACACCAAGAACAAGAGTAGAAACCACTGCAAGGCATGGAATGAATAAGTTCCTGAATTGAAGTAGGGGAAAAAAGGATCACAGCTGCAAAAGGATTTTAGCCATGATAGGAAACATGCCTGGTCAAAGGCAGGGAAAATATAATCTGCAAACTGAATTTCCACAATCACTCGATTCCTCTATTGTGGAAATTTAAAAAACAAACAAAGTTAAAAACAGAACATTTGAAAGCTTTGAACCATTCAGAAAATGCCAGAGTTGCATTACAGGAACACAAAAGGTAAGTTCATGATACATATTTTGGGCTATTGTGCGTGCCCCACATTGCTATCACATAATGATTTTCTTTATTACCGGTGCAAATAGTACTCACCATCCATTCTTTCATACAACTAGAGACAAGCCATGAGATAGAAATCACACCAACCAATTGAACATAAGCTTCCAATCGCATGAAAAATAGATATTTAAGATTGTGTGGATAAATGAAATAGATCTAACAAAAAATTTGGACAATCTATCAGACAGATCCCACTTTGCATTGCTTATGATTCCAAAGCAGCACTCTGGTTTGATGATTCACACCATGCAATTTACAGAATTAGATCTCTCCGTATGGGAACACTCAAACACTCGGTGTTTGAGACCTTCATACTGCAAGTTATAGACATTAAAATAAATGTGAGGCTTGTGACTTTAAACAAACATTAAAAATACTGTAATAATGTCTTCATACTGCACTTCTAGCAGCAAATATTCAAGTTGAAAGAACTTTGAGAGCCATCCTGCCTTTGCACATGAATCTACATGGAAATCCATACATACCACTCATCAAGTTGGACCAACCATGTGGTGCAAAGCTCACACTGGTTAGTTGATCCTGCTTGTCCAACTAAAGGCAGAATCGGCAGATGAATTATCTAGATCAATTATTACTAGAGTTAAATGGATCATCCACTTCCCTAGACAGTCCATTGATTGGACAGCTAGGATCATCTAATTAAAGTGGTTATTTTGACAAGGATGGACAATCAAAGGTGGGACCTACATGATATACAGTCTAGATCAACGATTTAACAGTATCTAGTATAATGAATATGAATTATATATCCATTTCTCTAGTGACTGACTGGACAGTTAGGATTACCTGGCCAAAGCGATTTTCTGAGGGATAACTAATCAAAGGTGCAGCCCACATGATGGATATTCAAGATCAATTATTGAACATTTTCTAGGACAAAATATGGATCACCTATTTACCCAACCCATTGACTCAACGGTTCGGATGGAATGATATACACCAATGATAGGACCCTTTTTTAAGAGTATCTGGATCATCCATCATGATAGGGCCCTTTTTGGTGTAATCAATAAGGCCTGTCATAGGTTCAAAGTGGATCAGGGTCACTACCGATCCGGTTTTAAATGGATCATGGTTCTTTTTTCTTTTTTCTTTTTTCTTTTTACCCATTTAAAATTCAAGTTAGTCATAGGTCCACAATGTTAGACCTGATTTTGTTTTTTTTGTTTTTTTTTTTTAAAGCACCTTGCTCTCCACAAAATTTGCGATTACTCTTCTACCTTTGTATAAGCTAACAACCTCACGTAGAGACACCCCAACAACAACTAGGATCTAAGAGATATCAATAGACAGACATTTGATACTCCAACACATTAAAAACCAGGCTTCTCAGGAGCATTCATCTCTTATCAAAGTAATCATAAAAACTCTTTGAGTTGCTCGGTCAGAAAATATGCAGGTTGAGTTGAATGGGGCCCAAGTACTAAAAAATTATGGAAAACAAACTATAACATATTCTTGTAAACTAACTGTAAAGAGATAACATTCCTATCTGTTGTCCCAAATGTAAACAGTGTAATTCTTTTAAATCAAATAACTACTGTACTTAAGTTTTGTAACCACATCTCAGTAAGTTCAAAATGTGTGAAAACCAAGGATCAGAGCAAGATCATACCTGCAATAAGTTCAAAACCCAGCATGCTATTGAACAGGTTGCCATGTAATGCTGCATCAAACAGGTCAAGCTACTGATCGGTTTGCTCATGTTCTAACAAACACAATACAGGAAAATCTACCGCACTTGAACATGAAAATGAGGCATAGTAGAGCTCTCACTTTGGCAATCTGTAGTGCAAGGAATTATAAGTCTCAAAAAAAAAAATCCTATTTTCCACAGAATAAAATTCCAAACTCTGCTTACAGCTGGAAATACAGAGTTCTGAAGAGCTCTTTATGCTTGAATCTCCTATAGTTAGGTTGGAAAAAATAAAGATTTTTAGCTACAAAACTTCAAAATAGAGAAATTCAAGAAAGTAATCTGATCTATGACTTCTCATTTTCCATTGCTGCATACAACCAAAAGAGTAAGACCAATATTAAAATCAATATAAAGAAGGTTAAGAAGCTGTCCTCATTGGTAGGCAGATTTGTGGCAATTAAAAAGCTCATAAAGAAGGTCAGCCAAGGAACACTCAAACACTCGGTGTTTGAGACCTTCATTCTGCAAGTTACAGACATTAAAATAAATGTGAGGCTTGTGACTTTAAACAGACATTAAAAATACTGTAATAATGTCTTCATACTGCACTTCTAGCAGCAAATATTCAGCATACAATTTGCTCCTTAGATTTCCACCATTGGAAACTCATTTTCTAACTTTAAATAGTATCATTTTCAATACGGCCAAGCGTGTCAACACATTTAATAAGCTGTCCTTCATATTCCAGTAATTCGTAAATAATATGAAATTACTGTGCTCCATACTCAGAAAATGCTCCAGCTCCCTTAGATCACTATAAGTTACTGTGCTCCTAGTATAACCAAAGAAAAAGATCCAAATACAACTTCACCTTGAACTGTAGGGTACTGTTGATAGCATCACTTATCAGCTCCCAGTTTGGACCCATATCATGCATGAGGACAACAAGTGCCTGAAATAAGAAAATTTTAGTTAGGGAGTTCTCCATTGTCCTTGCAATTAGATTTCATATTTATTCTATTTACACGGGTTTCAATTTCTCAAAATCATTAAAATGACCAAACAGAATTTTCAAAAACAGAGTGTCTCCATAAACATAACTTTTATTTCCTTTTTTCCTCGGCTTGAATCACATTGCAACAGTTCATATGCTGCACTTTCCTTGTCGTCATTAAAATAAAACCAGTGGTTTTTAGAATAAGGGGTTTGTAACAAACTTGAAAAATCATACAGTCATAGAAAAGTAAAAGTTTTCTTTTTATTGTTTTCATAACAGATCTTTGGAAGTAAAATATGCTAAGATTCAATCTTAAATAAATAATAAAAATAAAAAGTGGGATTTCCTAGTCACATGGACCTTTGCCTATCTGTGAAAAATTCCAGAGCGTGTCTATTTTAATTTGCCACTGAATCAGAAAAGCAGCTAATATCATCATTCTCCAGAAAGAAGCAAGATCACTCTACTTTCCATTCTCCTATGCTACACATTCTCCAACCCATGCACTATAGATCTGTGAGCAAATGAGATCAACAGATTTTCTCATTACCATGTGATCCTATTGACATCATAATCCACTGAATGTAAAATCATAAGATACAACATGAATGAACTTATAGGCCAATGATCCTGTTAAGTTCCATGCGTACCTCTAAGAATTGTAAGGCCATATGCCAACATATGTGAGCAAATCTGCCAGCCTGCAAGCAAAAATAAACTCAAAAATTATAACAGCTTCAAAAAATGGGCAGCTTCATCATGGTCATAACAGTGGTTCCCTCCTCCTTTACCCGGGCTTGGGACCGGCAATGCAAGGAGTTGCATTGGCGGAGTTAAAAAAGGGCTTAAGCTCCATTTGGTTTGAGATAAATTTACATTCATAAACACCAATGTGATGACCAAATGGAGCCTAAGACTATAAATATATTCAAATATATAGTGCAAAATTCAAGTAGACTATAAATATCGATGAACTATAGAGTACGAAAAAAAAAAAAACAAGCCAAACATCATGTAGAGTAACTACTTAGGCCAAACATCATATAGAGTAACGACTTAAGGCAAAAAACAGCATCATGTAAGCCCCAACCAAAACCCACTTAAGCCAAATTACTATATGTTCAATTATATAGTACTATATTTGTTCAAATTATAGGAATCTCATTGATTGCTTCCCCCATTGCACAAGTGATCCTGGACCGGCCTCTCCAAGTGTAGATGCGAATCCATCTTCTTTCCACAAAGGAGCATCAGGGTGTATAATCTCAGTTAGGATAACAACAAAAGCTCCCTCTGCTAATGGCTCACAATGGACAACTGCATTTGGACTAACTTCGTGTACTTGACCACGAGCAACAACACCACGTAAGCCCCAACCAAGCAACTCGCATTTCTTACCAATATATATCGTATCCGGCTACATGTACACATATAAAATGGCATTAGTATTATTAGCATTTATAATATAATTGTAAGCTTATTACATTAGCGAAATTATAATTGCATACCGATGATCCCTGAGTAGATTTAGCCACTGGTGGTGATGGGAGGTTTTGACCAGACTGTGCCTCTTAATGCATACCCACCCAGGACTTTATATCAATCAATGATTTCTTTATCTCTAATATCTCCTGCGCTAGGCCTTCTCTTTCTTTTGCCATATTATGTAGCTTTGAACGGGCAGGGGTTGACTTCTTCAGTCCTGTTTTGCTTATCGAGCAACCCAGACCACGCATTCGTCCTCTACTATCAGAACCAACCAACTGTAAAATATTGCAAATCAAGTTATTAGGAAATTCATAATTACCGTAAAACTCAAGTAATTTTAAAACTTTATTAGTACCTGTGTAAGGGCATCGTCAACGCCGGTCATCTTAGAAGCAGGATTGCTACTATAAAGCTCATCTAGTTTTTGCTGTGACAAAATTAATACAAATAAACGTAAAATAATTTAAAGTTATATAATGACATTTCATAATGGTACTAGTTAGTGGTAAGAGGGGTGCACTTACAACAAGGTCAGGATACTGGATGACTTTGTCCTTGCTCGTATGGGCTCTTAAGTAGACATCACCTCTACCTATCTCGGCATCAGAGGTAAGATTCCTCTCCATCGCCTTTGGCACATAACATATCGTTCAAATACACATCATTAATAGAGTTAATTAGATCAAAATTAAATTTAATTTTAAACTATAATACCTATCTTTATATACATACCATCTGATGGCGAGTAACAGCCATGCTGCGCCTCCCAAGACACGCAGGTCCTTTTAGCTTTGCCCGATTGACTTTATTCTTTGCACTTACTCGCTTGAATTGCTCGGTGTTGTGTTGATCCACAAAGGTCCTCCAATCCTCCATAGGGACACCTGGGGGGGTAGGACTATCTCTAACAACTATAGGATCATTGTTTTTTATATATTGTTTAGTCAACCTTTTCTTATAATTTCTCCATGTTTCATTGATGCGTTGTGTTATGTACGAAACACCTGCATCCCAACTTTGACCCTCAAACTCATAAAATAGTGACAATGTTTCTATAACCTTTTGAATGTGTGCACAAGGCACCTGGCGAAAGTCCTCGTATATGATCGGGATATGAGCACGGGCTAGGACACCGATATGCGATGCAAAGTCTTTGTGATTGGGACTGTCCTCATTCGGTTGCCAGAATTCATTTGTCTTAAGGACTTTTTTCCTATCAGGTTGCACATGTAAAGAAGCACCCTTAGTAGGGCCTCTCTTTCTAGATGAAGAAGAAGCTAGCACATCTACATAAAAAAGAATAATAATTATATATAAACATCGTTGATTACCGCCAATATATAAGAAAAGTGAAATCTACATATCTAATTAATGAGAACTATCTTATTACCTTTGGTGTTGCTTGCATTTGCAACCAATGCCTCTGGCTGTGAGTCCATGTGCTTATTTATATACTAATAGAAAAAAAAACCCTAATGGTTAAGAAACAATTTAGATAACAGATAAAGCACAAACAATTCACTATATTATCCATACCTTCATTATATTTCCTTCGATATATATCATTTTGTTACATGGATTAAAAATACAAAGAATTCAATAGATTCTCCTTGATCGCTTTCTTTTCTTTGTTTTCTTAACTACAACGCTGACTTCTTCAGGTTCATTGAATATCAACTCATCGGCATTTGCTAAGGTGGTGAGATCAGGTCCTGCATCAGCATCAGTTACAGCCTTCAATCGTTCTGATAGAAGGCATGTCTCCTCTTTGACAAAAATCTTTTTTGGAACCTCCAAGACCACGTGCCATTCAGGATTTTTATGATCTTTGGAGTAGAAAACTTGTACGGCATGCTCCGCGAGGATGAACAGCTCGTCACCCACTTTGTCTGAACTATAAAGACTAGATAAATTTACTAATCTCAGATTCGCTTCAACATTAACAGCAACACCATGATGTGTCACCTTCACCCAATCACACTTAAATACGATGGGCTTATACCCTGTACGGTACTCCAATTGGATAATTTTATGAAGGACTCCATAGTAAGGTTGATTTTCATCCACTGTATTTATATCCTTAGCATTAGATCGGAAAGTGGTCATACCCTCTGTCATAACCCCACTATTTTGGTTCGTTTTATTCTCCTCATATTCCTTAGTGACGAAAAGGAAACCATTAATACAATACTTATTGTATTGCGTAGCAAAAGCTAGAGGTCCTCTCACTATATCTTTGAATTCTTCTTCGTTAGATTCGTTGAACTCTGTTTGTCTCTTCAACCAAGGTATGAATTCATCCTCGCTAGGCACCTTGTTAGTCCTCCTGTAGCATCGTTGCAAGAAATTTTTGTACTTCCTGTGGGTTATTCGATACCAATGTTATATTGAAATTGCATAAAGTAAAGAAGATATATATGAGCTAAAAGTACATACCCTTCCCACGCATCATAGCTGGGATGACTCTTCATGACCCAAGTACGAGCTTGTTCATATTCGATACCCATTAGGATAACACTCTGACTCGAACCTACTGGACCAACATTGTCATCATTAGTATCATCGTCAATAATTTCTTGTAACTTTTGTGGTTTTGGAATGACTCCATCAAAACGTTTTTCCAGCTTTTCCAAGAGGCTTGTTTTATGTTTTCCTCTGTATTGGTTGCAGTATATAACCGTCTCCTCTTGGATGTATTGTTCTGCAATGCAACCCTCAGGTCGCGTCTTGTTACGGACATAAGCCTTGAATGTCTTCATGAACCTGACAAAAATAATGATACATTACATATACATGCATCTTTAGACGTTTCACCTATTTACTCTTACTAAGTTCATAGCGTACCTTTCGAATGGATACATCCATCGATAGTATACAGGACCACATATGCGAGCCTCGTAGGCCAAGTGGATGGTAAGATGCATCATCATGACAAATATCGATGGAGGGCATATAATCTCAAGCTGACATAACGTCCTAGCCATGCCCCTCTCGAGAGTAATGAGCGTTTGAAGGTCTATGGTTGATGAGCACAAGGCATTAAAGAAGGTGCAAAAGCTTATAATTATAGGACGAATGACCTTCCTATCCTTGAATGCATGCTGGATAAGAACCGGGAGTAGATGTTGCATCAACACATGATAAGAATGAGACTTCATTCCCTTTAAATCCATGCAATCTTCCGTTATAATGGTCTTCCAGTTCACACTAAAACCAATAGGAACACGCAGATTATGTAAAGTCTGAATGAAAAGCTTTTTCTCTTCTTTTCTTAGACAGAAAGGACCTTGTTTCTGAATCGTCTTGCCATTACTCTTTTTCAGCCATAGACGCTTCTTAATTCTCAACCATTTCAGGTCCCTGCGTGCATTAACATCATCCTTGGTTTTGCCGGGCGTGTTCAACATCAAAGCGACAAGGATTTCACATATATTTTTCTTGACATGCATAACATCAAGGTTGTGGCGCACGGGAATATCTTTCCAATACTCCAGATCAAATAATATAGACCATTTGAAGAACCACGGTGATTCAACGTCATCGATTAGCTCTTGTCGGCCTCCATCAATACCTCTTCTATTCTTCTTCCCAGACTTCCCCCACCGCATATTGAGGTTCGCAGTTTGTCTTTCGACCTCAATCCCATCCAGACGGATCGGTTGTCGTCGTATCTCCACTTTCTTATTGTAAGTGCCAGCACTTGTGTCCTTTCTAGCCTGGTCCAACATTGGCAACCATCGTCTATGGCCCATATAAACATGTTTCTTTCCATACTTGAGTCGCAAAGAATCTGTGTTGGGACCACATACAGGACAATCATATTTACCCTTGGTTTTACAACCGGAAACGTTGCCATATGCTGGAAAGTCATGGATTGTCCAGAGTAGAATTGCACGCATATTGAAATTGCTTTTATGGTATGCGTCGAACGTCATGACCCCTTTCTGCCATAAGTCTTGAAGTTCATCAATCAATGGTTGTAAGTAAACGTCAATATCCTTTCCCGGTTATCGCGGTCCTTCAATGAGCAAAGTCAATATAGTAAATTGAGGTTTCATACAAAGCTTTAGTGGAAGGTTGTACGTCACACACATAACGGGCCATGAACTATATGAAGCGCTATAAGTGTCGTATGGGTTAAACCCATCTGTAGCCAAACCCAATCGAACATTATGAGACTCAGCTGAAAAATCTGTATACTTGTCATCGAGATTCCTCCATGCAATAGAATCAGCTGGATGCTCCATCTTTTCATGTTGCAATTTCCTGGTTGAGTGCCAGGACATTTCTTTCGCCAACCATGGCACACTGAATATTCTTTGTAGCCTTGGTGTTAATGGAAAATACCTTATCACCTTGGCAGGTACTTGAAATTGTTTTCTGTCATCATCCATTTCTGTCTTGAACCTAGAAGCGTTACAAGTTGGACAACTAGTTTTCATCTCATGCTCTCTCCAGTACAAGATGCAGTCATTTGGACAAGCATGGATCTTCACATAATCAAGACCCAACTTTGTAATAATCTTCTTTGCTTGGTAGGTATTAGTTGGGGCCTTATTACCAGAAGGCAACACCTTCTTTAGTAGTTGAAGGAGCTCTGTAAAGCTTTTTTCACTCCATCCATGGTTCACCTTTAATTTAAAAAGCTGTACAATGAAAGTCAGCACGGTGAAATCTTCTGCCCCAGGGTATAGCTCAGTCATTGCTTCTTGTAGATTTGCTTCAAAATCGTTACGTTCATTTTCCCTAAATTCGCCGACTACAGGGGTCACATTCGGATCATCCTGGACAACTTTATCTAGGTTATTACCACCGAGTTCTTGAACGATCGTGTTGTGAACATCATTTAAGTTTGGGACACTATGGCATTGTTGGGAACTTGATGCACGTTCAGTGCACTCAAGTGATACATGCTCACCATGCATGTTCCAAACCCTATATTTTGGATCGAATCCATTTTTCATTAAATGTATTTCCAAATCATCATAAGAAATCGGTAAGCGTGCACATCTGCAAGTGGTGCATGGACAAAAAATGGTTTCTCTACCAGGAAGGTGATCTCGCGCAAACTTTAAAAAACTTCTCATTCCAGAAATAAAACATGGGTCCGGAAAACTTAGTGTTATCCACTCCCTATCCATTACAGGCGAAACCTGATTAACCAAAGGGTCCTTTTTGAACCTGCACCTTACCTAAAAAATAATTAATAAGTATTTTTCACTCATTCACGAATATAATTCTAAACACATGCATCTATGATCTTGATTTTAAATCAACTAAAACACCAAAGAGTTTTGAAGTACTTAGCTAAAATGCTAGTCAGAAATGGTTCATTGTTGTTATCAATGCACAATGAAAAAAGATCATCTATTAGCATCCATACAAGCACAACAACTTACCCAAGGCAAAAGTTCCTTCATTGCCATGAAAAGAGATCTTTGAAGACTTAAAACCCAGTGTGGGCCACCACCATTGTTGTATTATTAGTTGAGGCTCCAAGTAAAATGATGGAAATGGTTAGACTGGAAGGTTCTATAAGGGATTTCAAGGAAAGGTTCTGAATATCCCTTTTAAGTGTTTTCTATCAAGAATTCAACGGTGCATCAAACAATTCATTGATAAGAATGTTGTTTGTCAGCTTGGCCAGATGAACGTCAACCAAATAGACCTTAATCTATTGTTAGGTCGTCCTTATCAAGAAATCTCTCAAGGCCAATGGATGGTACAACTTGAAGACCTACAACACAATTAATTGGTTATGGCTGAAACAATTCTAGCAAGAAAGAATGCAGAAAAGATTCCAAAGATGTTCGACTCAAAATAAACTCAAAATGCTGCACTATTGTGTTTTTCCTGAGTTGTAGGATCCTTCTCTCTCTCTCTCTCTCTCTCTCTCTCTCTCTCTCTCTCTCTCGCTTTAGACACAGTCACACAGCGTGCTGCTCCTGCTTCCTAGCTGTTTATACTTGACAATATTTTGAAACAGATGGTTCCCCGCTCCCACACCTACTTTGCTTATTTGGTTCCTTGTTTCTGTTTTAAAGAAACTTAAAATCGTAGTTCCCTTTTCGTGGTTCCCTGTTTAAGCTATCTATTCTAATTGTGTAACTACTATATTGACGTAGCAAAGTTCTTTGAGTTGAATATATGTGATTTAATTACCAGAAATGAAAGAAAGCAGGAATTGAAACAAGAGGTAGTGGGACCATGAGTGGTTGAAGTGGGCCAGCACCTTAAAAGTAGGGATTCATGCAGCTACTATAAATTTATGGCATTCCTTTTGAGTTGAAAGAAAGCAATCAATTGCAGGTTATTGGATTAACCAGGGGAGTCGCTATTAACACCTGTTCCAATTGATTTAGCTGCACCCTATTTTCAATTTTGGGTCTTGAAATATTATCACAAATGTACTCTTTAGAATGCCCAAAATGGAAAATGGAGGGTAAGCAAATCAATCAGGTTGGGTGTTGACATCAATACCCTTTACTAATATTTCAGCATCATCAAACAAAATAGTAGTCTATTGTGAGTATCAAACAACAATATACCCTGAAAGTATATTCCATCAACGGATAGAGAGAGAATACAGTCAAACTGAAAATATACTACTCCACAAAATCACATCTCATTGACATTTTAACAACCAACTCCCCTGCATGTTTTAACAACCAACTCTACAAAAATTTCATATTCATTGAAATCAAGTGATTGAAAACATTGATCTACTAATTGAAATAAAGATAAATGCTATATAGAACACTTCATATGAGTTCTAGTAATTGAAATCATTGATCTGGTGTGCCACCCCATGAGTGTATATAGGCAAACAAATTCGGAAAACCCATCTGTGCAATTAAGATTCAGAAACAAAGGTGAAAGCAACAGGTAATCATACAAAGAACTTTCTATCCTTGCATGGCATTTGCTATGATTGAGGTTTGATTTTTTAACCCATCCCACTTTGAAATCCCACCATTGGATTTCTGATCATCCCATGACCACTCCCTAGGCTCTATCTTCAACAGCCCGTCAACCAATGCTTCTTGTTTGAGTGAACAGTTCCTTTCTCATGCCATTGGTTGGATGACTACTACAGTCCAATGACTTATTGCAGCATTTCTCATCATCATCCAAGCCTCATCATCCAGTAAATTGGGATGAGGCTTGATTTGCAATGAATCAAGGTGACGGAGATCAAGAGAGACAGAGAAAAGGGGCCGGAGATCGAGAGAGAGAGAGAAGAATGCATACCAAAATCCTCTCTGACGATGCAATCTAAGGAATGCCGATGATGATTTTTCTGTTTCAAACAATGGTGCGGGAGATCGAGAGAGAGAGAGAGAGAGAGAGAGAGAGAGAGAGAGAGAAAGGGACAAGAACAATGGTGCCGGAGATCGAGAGAGACAGAGAAAAGAGAAGTGGGAGATTGAGAGTGAGAGAGAAAGGGATGGACGTGAGAGTGAGTGAGAAAGGGACAGACGTGAGAGCGAAATAAAAAAATTTTGAGAGAGGGGGAAGAGAAAAAGGAGCGCGGTTTTCCGCATTTTGTAACTGCTACGGATTTACTATGGCCTAAAGCCGTAGCTAAAAATCCATAAAGCCGTAGCTATTGTTCCGTCCGTAACCAGCCCTCGGCGTTCACACGTTTGGTGGGATCTGGACGGACGGATTTTTTATTCTATTTGGGGGGTCCATCTTGATGCATTTGACAAATCCACTCCATTCATTAATTTTATAATTTTTTTATAGGAAATAAGCCCAACAAATCTACAAAACATTTTGTCCAATTGAACCACACCAACTTTCAATGATAGGTATTAATCTCCACTGTTTCCTAACGTGTGGTCCACTTGATCATTCGATCTACTTCATTTTTTGGATCCTGCCCTAACATTATTTTTCAAAACGGATAGACGTATTAGATGGAGCATACGAATTTTAATGGGCCTCGTAGAGTCCCTCGAGGGGCTATGCAGGTTGGATGGGTGTGGGAAGGTGGTCGATTTTAGCTACGGTTTTGGGACTTTTAGCTACGGATTTTAGCCGTAGCCCCTGAGCTACGGTTTATATCCGTAGCCAAAAGCTAACATAGTCTGTAGCCGTTGATCATTTTTTTAGTAGTTGTTATTATTATCACCAATTATAATTTTATTACTAATTATCTTCATAATGATTACTTTTAATATGTTCCACTAATATTAGTTCTTATGAATGAAACTACCATTAATGATATTAGCATAGTGTCCATCACTTGAGAATATTATCTTAAATAATAGGTTATACTATTTTATTACAATTTTTAATACTAATTATTACCATGGTCACAAATAATAGTTGTATCATTACCTTTAAAGGGCAACTAATCATATTATTACATTGTGTATAAACTACACATTCATTATAGATCAACCCCTAGAACTAAAACTTAAGAACCCAAGTAATCCAAACCCTAGGTTAAAACCCTAACCCTAAATAGTGAGTGAGCTTGGATCTAATTATACAAGTTCTTGATCTATGGTAGGATTTGATTTTAAGGGAACGCGCATTTTCTAGCGATGCTGGTAGGCGATGCAAACTATAAGGTGATGAATCTTTCCCTTTGAGCTTTCCTCTTCCTTATTAGATTAAGTAGTAGTTCATTTTATTTCAATTGATAATTGATATCTCTAATTTATTATAACTTGTGTTTGATATTGAATCTGATTATTAATCATTTGCTCAACACTTAATTGTATGAATATCCATATGTCGTACCTGCATATCCATCATGTTTATGAATTGTTTATGAATTGCTTGTAAAAGCTTGAACAATAATAATGGCTAGAATTAATCATGCATACATGGCACTTCTATTTTTGGATGGACTAATTGTTGGAAAGGTCTATTCCCTTGTTTGGGATGAGCTGACTGTTTGAAAGGCTCATCCCCATGCTTGAATGAGCCGACTATTTGAAAGGCCCATTATCTTTCTTAAGTGGGTCGATTGTTTGAAAGACCCGTTCCTTTGCAAGTTAAATGAGCCAACTGTTTGAAAGACTCATTCTGTCGCCTGAATGGACTGACTATTTGAAAGGTCCATTCCCTTGTTGGGATGAGCTGACTGTTTGAAAGACCCATCCCCTAGCATGAATGAGCCGACTGTTTGAAAGGCCCATTCATTGCTTAAGTGAGTTAACTATTCGAAAGGCCCACTATCTTACTTGAGCAGGTCGATTGTTTGAAAGACCCGTTCTCTTGCAAGTTGAATGAGCCGACTATTTGAAAGGCTCATTCTTTTGTTTAACGGACCGACTGTTTGAAAGGTCTATTCACTTGGCCAACTGGATGTGCATCCCCAGTTGATGTGCATTCATACATCCAAGCACTTAAACAAGATTGCATCATGAAATGTTTTATATGTCCTTTTTAAAAAAAAACTAATGCAGCAGTGTGTAATCTTAAGGAGAATTCACACTGAACTGGCCATTCATTCATTGAATATATAACTGTACAGATAGCATAGGTGGCCTAGTTGGTATCCATGTACATATTGATGAGCAAGGTGCAATCGACGAGGATACACGATCGTATTGTTAAGAGTTGCTACATGATTTTATAGCTCAAGATTATGTGCATTTATTATTTTCCTGGTGTAAATTATGTAATTTTTGTAATTGCTATTATATGAGACATTGGTTTGTATAAGTCATTATGGGTAGCCTCTTTATAACGCCTTGAAATTCGGGGGTCGAGCATAACTCAGCTCCCGAGTTTCAAAACATCACTTATGTAACATATTTAACGATGGATGTATATTGTCTGTAAGAGTACATAAAACATGGAATAGATTAAGCCAAACTGCAAACATAATTCAGGGATAAGTGAAAGACGCAAGCGGAAGACTTAAAGAAACATATGTGTACATGTGCAAGTCCTGGAAATACGGATACATGCTAGGTCATACTTACAAGTGTTACTTTCAAAAGTACAAGTATTAAATGACATCATCTATTACAATTATAAAGAAAATCCAGAATCCCCGCATATCAGGACATGGCTCACATGAACCCGCCAGAGAACTGTATAAAAGAAAATGCGGCCTCATCATCCTCAAACTCCTGCTCTGCCTCAGGGGTCGCGTCATCATCTGCATTTAAGACAGAGTCTGGTTGGTGTTGAAACACCGACCCAGAACGTGGGAGTGAGTGATCAACTCAATGGAACTATACAGTAAAAGTTAATATGATATCAAATCAATCAAGCAGTAATGATAAGGCAATACAATTAAACAAGTCTAAAGTACCCTTGTTAATGCAAGGATGTATGTATAAATGATGCATGCCCTTGCCTGCACTCCCTCAGCGTCTTCATCTTACGTTACGCATGACAACCTCCCGCAGTGCTAACAACTGCTACGCACATGCAATGCGGTGCATGAACATGATTACCAAGTTGTTATTAGTCCTTTTCATACAGCAAGATTGGGAAGCTAAGGTACCTTCCTCATATCAATTTCCACACAGTGATCCATTCTAGGGTCCTCAGTCCTAGGCAATCTCATACGATCATATGGTTCTAAGTCACTGCAGAGGGCTCGTCACCAATCAATGCACGCCTGTCATACCTTCGTTACTACTCTAAGGCTTGTCGCCTTAATGCAGTCTCAAGGTATGCTCGAGGTCACTACAAAGGGCTCGTTACTAATCAATGTAGGCCGATAGCGCGAATATAGTGTCCCATACCACCATAATCGGCTCACGAGTCTGGTGTACTCACTGGTCACTACGGGGAGGCTCGTCACCCCAGCGTAGGCCGACAGCTCGACCACGGTGTCCCATACCACCATGTCCGGCTCATGAGTCTTAGCGGATCAAGGTACAACGGTTAATGGGATTTCATCGGTAAGTTTGGTACCCTAGATTCAAACAGTAGCATCCATACATGGTGAACATACATCGGGACAATCAGGTTACTTGACGAACTCGACTAGCACGAGCGTACGTTGGGTTGAACGACATAGAGTGCGCAAACACTGTGTGGCCAAACCACTGCCGACAACTCTAATACGACTCAGGTTCGTCAAACACGTCCTTCGTGGCGAAAGCAACCTTAGCCAAGAACTCAAGGCCGATTACTGATTTCCTGGACTATTTCATAGTCCCAAACACATTCCATTATAACAGATATGCATATACAATTTAGAACAGTAATGGAACAACAATTCAAATCATGTAGTATGTGAGCATTTGAAGAATATCAACTTAACATGGATTTACACATAAGTAATACTTGAAGTTAAACAACAAAGAATGTGACTTGCATGTAGGAAATCATACACACCAATAGGAGAGTTGAGAATCGCTTCTCAACGCCCGCAAATAGGATAATATATTACACTTCAGACCATTCAGACATTTCTACAAACACTTAGACTACATAGTTCAACATACATGACCTATGTTGGGATACACGCATTTGGACAATTCCTTTTGCCAAGGAGTTGACACACATGCAACTAGCACAAATAAACGACAGTTAATCATGGCAAGCACAAGTTCATATTTTATACGTATACGATACTTTCTACATACACAAGGAATACACAAATCTCAACACAATGCATATATATCAGGAACGTAATATAAACATAGCATTTGACATGTGAAATTTCACCCACAACAATAATAAATCATTATCTGACATTGAAAGCCTTGAAAACCATAACCTATACAAATATAGTTCGCACCTTAAACCAGAAAAAGCACACCGAACTGATTCAGACGATATGTCTTCGTCAACGGCGACTAAATACCTAAGGCAAGAATAGAAATGAGCTACATCAACACATAGACTATTCTAAGCTCTAAACAGATTAGGGTTAGATTAACTTACCCAATAATGAACTTAGAATCGCCGGAATAACGATTCAGAAGTGATAGTTTAAGGATGCAGGGAAACAAGAAAGAATCCCAAATGATTCACCAACTTCTCTCTTACTTTCACTCTCTTTTCCTCTCTCTCTTTTAGCTAGGGCTTAGGAAATTCGTATGGAATAGAGAGTGAGGGTTTTAAGGTCTTTATATAGGCCTAACATTGATGAAATTAGCCCCAAGGCCAAGGTATACTTAGGTTATAACCAAATTAGGCCTCTCTCGATCCAACAGAGCACTTCCGGTGGTCTTTTCTCCATGTGCAGTCAGACTTAAGCTAACTGACCATGGATCTAGATCAGGCTGAGTTTTCGTACCGATCAGATTTACAGATCAGCCGTGGTGGACCACTCTCAATTCAACGGTCACCGAAACTCGATCAGCTCCACAAGCACTATGACATGCCTGAGCCACCTTCCCTGATCCGAGGGTGAAATTGGGTCAGAATCCAACAGTCAGATTGCTTAAAATCGTCGCGCAAGCGACACGACTCAGATTTCATAAAATCATATTTAATTTCTCACCGTTCTCACACTCTTTACTCCGGACTCAAATAAATTGACCCAAGACATCATCTGGACTTGATTTTTGAGGTGATGGTCAAGCCCAACATGGTGACCATAACTGTCTAAGATCATCGCTATCGGACTTTCGACGCGCGGTTCAGGTCCGATCCAAAGCTTCCAAAAATTTTCGAGAGCAACTGGATTTAGCGTTGAATCCCAGATTTCAGGGTAACATAGCACTAACAATTCTACAGGTTTTGAGTCCTGCAGATCAAATTTAAAGTGATTGATGTTAATTTCACAAGCAATCGAGTTTAGCGCTAATTAACCCACAATAACTTCTCAAGCATTTGAGGTAGTACTCGGGTCTTAGCACGAAATTTTTTAGGTCATTACACTCTTGTATATTCTAAATGTAAACAAATTTTTCTTTATGTTGATTTGTTCATTTTATAGCAAATTGCTAACTCTGCTAGTATATGTGTGTGTGTGTATATATATATATACTTGAATTTGACCATCCTTTAAGTTTAAGATTGATTTTTAGGAAACGAGTCATATACTCGGGTCCTGAAAACACGGAGCTATATATACTCGAATTTGACCATCCTTTAAGGTTAACACTTGGGTTTTTGGGAAACGAGTCATATACTCTGGTCCTGAAAACATGGGGCATTACACTAGGCCGAGTCCAGCATTACTTTCAGCCTTCCTAGTAGAGCAAGAGAGAAGAAAAAGGAAGAGGAGAAAGAAGAAGAGGGAGAGTTGATTCCAATGGGTCTGACCGAGTCGCGCAGTAGCTACCGAGTCATGGGCTGCATCGACTCACTGGAGAGGGTTCTGACCAAGTCGAGATCATGTCCTGATCCTGGTCATTCTAGTAGAAGGGTCAGAGAGAGAGAGAGAGAGAGAGCTAGAGACGAAGAAGAGTAGAGGAAGAAGTAGCGAATGAGAGAGAGAGAGGGGGAGGCTGGGCTCTTACCATCGAGTCGGGCGGACTTAACTTGCTGAACTCGTGGTTTAGACTTTCCAGATCCACAGCTAGACGTCCCAGCAAGGAGAAAAGAGAAGGGAAGCAGAGGAAGAAGAAATTAGAAAGGAGAGGAAGGAAGGCTATCAAGTCGGGCTGACTCGCTGTGTCCAGTCGAGTCGAACCGAGTCGACTAATCGAGTCAGCCCTAGTTGAGCTTGGGGCAGTTGACTGGTTCTTGGCCTTGTTACAAGAAGAGAAAAGGGAGGAGGGAAAGGAGAAAGAGAGAAGAACAAGAAGGAAAGAAAAGAAGGAGAGAAGTTGGGCGAGATATGAGTCGACTCGGTTCAATACCGAGTCAGGTCTCTAACTCACTGACTGGTCAATTCCACACTTTGTTGGAAATTCCTTGTAAAAGAAGATAAGATGAAAAGAGTAAGGAGAAAATGAGAAGAAAGGAAGAAAAGAGAAACTAGGAAGAAGATGTGATGGTGAGTTGAATTGACTCAACCGAGTTAACGTAGCCGAGTTGTTTTTCATCCTTTCCTCAAATCAGGTTCGTCATCTATTACTTCTATTATTATTATTATCATTTTGACTTAGTGTTTAATAACATCTTATTTCTATCGTCTAAAGATTATAATTGAGGTTATATTAGAATATTAGATTAATTAGTGTTATTACCTTCATCGATTTTAACCTCTACTACAATATTCATCTTTTTCTCAAATCATCTTAGATTTTAGAATTCCTATAGCCATTAACCTCAAATTAGGGTGGAGATCAAAGCCTGAGGTTAAGATCTTAACCGTAAATGGTGTGCGAAACTTAAATCTAACACGTTCGATTTGGATTCGTGCATTAGAGCATTCTTGTTGCAATTACTTAATTTAAAGGTGAGGATCACCCTTCAAGCTTTGCTACATCTTGATAGTTAACATTATTTATTTATATTAATTGATTGCTTAATATATATTAAGAGGCAATGATAATGAATGTTAGTCTCTGCATGTATAGTCATTTACAAATGATTATTGATTGGACTTCAATTTAATTATATGAACATGTTATAAATCTCAATCACCTCTGTTTAGATTAAAATGAACATTTAAATGTCTAAGTTCTATTCAGATTGTACATGGCTCATTTCACCACTTGTGATTACTTTATGGTGTTTGTGGCGGTCCTCGAGCTAGTGGTCATTTATCCTGATAAGATTAGATAGAATGTTTGCTGTGGAATTACCATCTTGTGGATCCTTAGTGCCTTTGTGGCTTTATGGGGATAATCTCATTTTTATTACATCCTTGGGATGAACTATTTGCCCTGGCGATTTTGATAGATTATTTGCCTACGTAGCTTTGATAGACCATTTTCTTACGACCCTTCGATAGTAAGTTCTACTTGTAAAATTATAATTGGCCACTAGTTGTGTAGGTTACCTTTAAACATCCAATTTGTTAGCCTCATGAGCTAGTGATGGTGGAATGGGACATTATGCCTGAGCTGTCAGCCTATGTTGGGTGACAAACCCCCCATAGTGACCTTTGAGCTTTCTTAAAATGATTGTTTAGAATTGGAATAATAATGGTTGGGTTAATCATGCATTTACATGGCATATATTATAGTCTTTTCTGGGTGGTTAGTTCTCCTTAGGCATACCTTTGTGTACTTTTCTGGGTGACTAGTCCTCCTTGGGCGATGTATATATTATTATGGTCTTTTTCGAGTGGTTAGTTCTCCTTGGGCATACCTTTGTGTACTCTTCCGGGTGACTAGTCCTTGGGCGATTTATATATTATTATGGTCTTTTCTGGGTGGTGAGTTTTCCTTGGACGTATCTTTGTATACTTTTTCGGGTGACTAGTCCTCCTTGGGCGATCTATATATTATTATGGTCTTTTCTGAGTGGGATTTATATATTATTATGGTCTTTTCTGAGTGGTTAGTTCTCTTTGGGCGTACCTTTGTTTACTTTTCCAGGTGACTAGTCCTCCTTGGGTGATCTATATGTCATAGTCTTTCTTAGGTGGCTGGTTCTCCTTAGGCGTACCTTTGAGTACTTTTTCAGGTGGCTAGTTCTCCTAGGGTAACTTTTTACGAGCTAGATGTGCATCCCCAGGTCTGTGAGCATATGCATGCATCCATGTATTTAAATAAAATTATTTGTGTGATTTATTTAATGAATGCGTATCTGATGAACCTTATCTGATTCTCATGATAATCATTGTGTAATATTTGTTATACACTGTCTCTGATAATTATGCTTAATTATCTTGATGACGCAATAAATCTTGGAGGTTATACCTCACTGGATAGCCATTGACGTTATCAAACCATAATCAGTGTGCAGGGGATGTAGAGGATGCGCATGTTGGTGTTCATATGGATTAGGAAGAGCCAGACTACCTTGCGACTCTCTATCCTCGTTTACATTTGTATTTAATTTGTACTGTCATGTTCTGTAAAAGTTAAGACATTGATTTATATAAGTTTTTGGATAACCACTTGAAATCTTGGTTATGTATATTTGGACTCCCTCTCATACTTGATTTAATTATATTCCGTTAGTTTACTAACTCTGATAAAGGAATATATATATATATATATATATATATATATATATATATATATATATATATATATATATATATATATATATATATATACACACACACACACGTGAAATTTGAGTTACAGTTAAAGGTTAATACTTGGGTTTTTGGAAAATGAGTAGTGTACTCTAGTTTTGAGAATCGGGGTGTTACACTTATGCTTGTTGAAAATATAATTTGATGAACTTTTAAATGACTTTAAAATAATCTCATTTGGATAGCATTTGATTGCTCAAAAGTTGGCTCAAAGTTTATTATTTGCAAGTCCATAGTGAATGATGAAATTTGGGCCCACTTTTCAGCAATCAAATGGTGTTCAAATGATATGATTCTAAAAATATTTGAAAGTTCATCAAATAACCTTTATAGTGATCATATGATCGCCTAAATCAAACATATAACAAGCGAATTATGATAATTTTCATCGTACTGGTACCCCATAGTAAATATCTGAATCCCATGATGAATGATGAACTTTGGGCTCACTTTTCGATAATCAAATGGTGTCCAAATGAGGTTATTCCAAAGCCACTTGAAAGTTAACAAATTATGTTTTCAACATGCATAAAGATCACCCAAAAGGACATATAATGAGGGAGTTATGGCCATTTTTGTCAAATTGATGACCCATAGTGAATATCATTAATCCCATAGTGAATAATGAATTTCGGGCCCAATTTTAGACAATCAAATGGTGTCAAAATGAAATTATTATAAAACATTTTAAAAGTTAATCAAATTAACTTTCCAAGGAGCATAAGATCACCTAAATCAAACATGTAACGAGGGAGTTATAGCCATTTTCGTTGGATCAGTACCCCACTATGAATATCTACGATCCATGGTGGAAATTTCACCGATCCACATTGAAAATACTGGGGATCCACAGTGAATATCGATGATATATATTGAATATCGACAATCCATATTGAAAATATGGGTGATCCACAATGAATATGGGCGATCCATAGTAAATTTCGATGATCCACCATACAACATTCATCCATTACAACATACTTCCATCTCAAATTCTTCCATTATAAAAATTCATCCATTACAACAGTTATTTATTATAACATCAATACATTCCAATGTTTATCATATTTATCCATTACAACATTCCTTTATTAAAAATTCATCAATTACAATATCATTCCATTATAAAAATTTATCTATTACAAATTCTTACACACCCTATTCCCTTTCACAAACTCTCACCATTCATACTAAATTATAATTAAAAAAATTAAAAAATTAAAAAAAAACCCAAAAAAACAACTATAAAAGAAATCAATGAAGGAAGAAGGAAGAATCAAAGGAGTTAAAAAGCACAATTCTCCCATCCCGTGAAAAAACCAATGAAGAAGAAAATGACCAAATGGTCCTCGTGCGAAAGGGCACAACATTTTGATATGGGGCCCACTGAGTAACATTGAAGCAAATTCATCTCGTGCACATGTAGGGGGTTTTAATTTCATATCGCCGCCCCAAGTTTGAGGACAAAACTCATAATATACTGAACATACAGCAGAAAACAATTCATAATTAATGTACAATGTTAGTATAGTTGTGAGCTAGAGAGAGCTTCAAATATAGAATTGAAAATACCCTTCTGTCAGTTCATAGCTATCTGATTAAAATAAGTGCATCAGATCAGCCAAGCGGTAAGTCAAATTTCAGTTTTGGGTGGGCCCACATCCCTTTTATAAAGAACTTTTTTACTTCTTTAGATGAAAGCCCGCCATATAAGGTGCAACAGTGCAGAAGAGCATTTTCATCTTCCAAAAAATGAATAGGTGGATTCAGGCTACAATTCCATAACGTTGGTCTAGATAGGCTCCCGTGATAACCACGTCACAGAACAGGGCCACTGGGACCAAAATCCCATATCCACTGCAATATCAGGGTTAAAAGATTGTACACTGGTGGGATTCAGTTTACATAAGTGGAGCCCACTACTCAATGATTCAAACTGTTAATATTATGATCCTCCTTGTATATAGTCAATGGATCCTTACTCTTGCTCCGATGGTAGACTCTCAGGAGTTTCAACACCCGGTCAAGGGTTCGAGTATCCATGGGTGGTAAAATCCCACTGGTGTGAGTGTGTGGGCGTGTGGTTAAAAAAATGGACAAAAACTCTTTGAAATGGACAATTCCTTGATCTTTCACTAGCTGGTAAACAAGGCAGCAGTTAAGAGAGAAAATATGGCAAGGCTTTCCATTTAACTGATTAAATCCGAAATAATCACGGTTTGTAGAACGTCCATGGCGATGCTCACCATACCAATGTTTGGGATCAGTTAAACATGTATAGTCCTCCACCCAAGCATTGCATAATATCTTTTTGCTCCCATTTTCATAGATGTATACTTTAGTTGTGGAGTTCCATTCATTGACTTGACTCTGCGCATAAACTACTATGGCTTTTCATCTTTACTGCTAGATTGAAAGACGTCATTACAAGAGTTTCAGGTATGTGCTTTATTGTAACACCTCATACTTTTCAGTACTCGGGTGTTACCGTGTAACCTAACTTACTCTCACACTCACATTCATTCTAGTCTAAATCCTTTCGTTGTTACTCAAGATGGACCTCCACATTGACTTAGGAATCTAATTTCAAAGTTTCCATCTCTTGGATAGATCAATCCAAACATTCATCTTAGATTTGGAAATCCGAATCGCTAGATCCGTTGTTTATCAAGTCTATGACATCTTGTTCAACGATCCACCACTAAATCATGTAATTCTGACTAATATATTGTAATATTAACTATTCAGGTGCTCCTAAGTTCAAATCAAAACACTCGAATGCTCTTTAGGATCCCTAGAACCCTTTCAACCTCTAATGTTCCAAATGAAGAATGATCCAACCGTTGGAATTGTAGATCAGCCACGAAATTCGAGATGAATCATTGGATTTAGGCCTTGCATTGTACAATGATGGATCCGATCATCAAAACCATGGATAAATCATTGTACGTCAGATCCACAACCTTGATGGGACAAATAGTCGCTTAATTGAATAAGTTAGCCATCAGATTGTAAATGCAATTGTTAGAGCTTCCTAAACTAGTATAGGAAATATTAAATGTGCCAACGATCAGTTTTAGAATTATACAATCATTAGATTGATGAGGGACAACAAGAGGACTTAAAACTCACGTGGTGCAACACCCTATTGGGTAGAATCAACCGCCTATTAATCCATGATGTCTAATTAGACAACTCCAATGTGTCATAATTGGTCATCCAATGCAAAAATAACTATCGGATTTCATACAATCAGCCTCATGACCCTAAATAATCAATTAAACCAGATTAGGAAAAGATCTAATTGTCAAATCTTCGAAGATCCTTAGATATCGTCATCTAGATGCATAAATCCAATACTATGGCCCATATAAGCTCTAGATCTACTTGAATTTTGGTCAGAGGTCATAATGGGCACCCCCCAAATCAAATCGATGGTGTGGATTTGGTCCAACATCACTATGAACTCCACAACAGGTCGTGGGTGTACGACAACAGGTGTGCACTTGTGTGCACCAGACCACAGACTTGGTCAAACCTAGTTTGACTGGAGATTTCCCAAAGGAGGAAAAACTCCTCCATTTTTGTTTTCGCCTACAACAGTCTGAAACAGACTGTTTCTGTTTGATTAATCAGTGGCCCACCATATGTGGTCACAAGCATGATCCAAACAGTCCATCATGTGCACGACGTGGATCTGACCAAAACCACGTCACTCGTGCAAGTCCATGCACACATGTTCGCATAGCAACAAACGTAAACGGTCTAGCGTGCGAGTGCGCTGTGTTTCCAGTCGCTCCAAAACTACACTACCATGATCAAGGTGGGACACCTTGATCTAATTTGAACCGTCCATCTGATTTAGACCATGGGCTTGACCAAAATCCAATTGATCTCATGATTTTTCCTATACGTGTGGGCACGCGCTTCTCGGCCCAAACTGGAGTTGCACACGACAATTTCCAAAAATGGAAATCGGCTTCAGATTGCCACGATGGCAATTCGCATGAGCCTAGCTCCCAAAACTCAACCTTTTAATCTGAAAGATCTTAGCCGTTCATTCCATTCATGAGGATTATAGTTTTCGTAGAAAACCAACAACCGAAACAGCTACCGGTTTCATATTACCAGTTGTATTTATAGCCGTTGCAAAGCAACACAATCCAAACCACCCATTTCAAATCCTATGGTTTAGGATTGCTGGAGAAACTCCATATAAAGGATTGGAATCGGATGCATTAGGGTTCATTCCGTTTCATACGGCAACCCAAGGAAATTGGCCGCAAGCTACTTCCTTCCAACCCATTAATGAAATCGCATTAGAGCTTTGATTCGAAGTTTCCCCAAGCTTCCTAGAGCTAAGGCAGATCATCTACAAGCAGTGGAATGAATAAAAGCCCATCGAGTTTTGATCCACCATTGGAGTCAAGTCTTCTTCTTCCCCGTTCAAGCCGCATCAGCTCAAGTCAGGGTAAATTCGAGCGAGTTCGGGGCATCTTTTTGGAGCTTGGAGACTTGGTTAAGAGGCCCACTGGTCACCTCAGAGGGAGGATGAGAGCAAGAAAGAGAGAGGAGGCCGCGGTGGTGCAGTTACCACGCTGACTAGCTCGACCAAGCATGAATCAGGCTGGGCCTGACGTCCATTAATGGACATTTCATCTGGAAGAAAGGAGAACGAGAAGAAAGAAAGAGAGAGAGGTGTGGAGAATGGGCTACCACCTGTTGCTATTGTGCCACACCTAGACTCGATCCGACTTCAGGATGAGTCCGGGCCAAGTCTGCCGAGTCAGGCCCGAGCTTGACCAAACTGTGGTCAGATTGCTGAAATCAGACCTGCTCGGAGCTAGCCAGTGTGTATTTAGTAGGAGGCCGCTGCTCCTGGTTGTCACGCCCTGTCAGTTGGGGGCGAGTTGAGCTGGTGGTGGGGGAGTCAGTGACTCATTCCAACATCGATTGGTGTTAAACCAATAGTAAATGGTCCTCTGGTTTTTTATGGTGCTGTACTCAGTTGTGGTCTACCCAGGCAACCACCATCTTCCCCTGGACTCGACGCAAACCAACATGCCGTAACTCATTACCTTCAAATATTGGTCTAAGCTTTCTGAGTTAACCCAGTTTTGGATCACCTCTATAGCTATTGTGATGAACATAGGGCAATGCATGCAGGTCACACAACGGCTAAGGCTGTTGGTAGTGCATATTCACCCTTCGACCGACACCAAGATGAACTCGAGCAAGGTTCACCTTAGGTAATACCTACATTTGAGTTCAAATTAGCCAAATTTACTAGACTCTAGTAAATTTATAACTGTCATGTTACACCAGGCTTGGAATCAACTAGTTATATTTCTTTGGGTAAGTAAGTCCAGCTTATACAAAAGCTAGCTTAATCAGTTTGCGCGTTCTTGACTCGGGATAGGATTAGTAGACCTCTCTACTCCTTAATGAAAGGTAAAATAGGATGCAATTTAGATATACGGTCATTGGACTTGTCTTGATTACTCTAAGCTCACAAGAGCAAGCTCTCCTTGTTGGGATAGGAACAGGCCTAGTGGTGACTAGAGGAAAGGATGAGCCATCAAGGTATTGGGTTTCCCCCTACTACTACATTACCTATTTTCCAAAACTGAGAAGCTTCACTTGCAAGGTGATGATTTCTCTCCCTTGAGCTTTCCATTTTCCCATTAGTTTAAGTGATAGTTTTTATTTTAATTTCGGTTGATAATTGATATCTTTACTTTATAATTACATATGCTAGTTATTGGAATTGAATGCAAGATTACATGCTCAATATTTATCCTGCATATTTTCTTATGCTTGTGGATTACTTGTGGATTGCTTACGGAACTTAAACTAGTATATCAATCAGTGGGAAACCCCACTTATGAATGTACACACATATTTGGGATATAACTTGATTGATTGTGTTTATAATGGGCCCTCGATCTAGTGGTTACTTTGAATGATGTGAATGTTGAAATGGGCCTACCTTCTATGGGTTATTGTGTCTGCGTGGCTTTTGAGGATGGTCTTTTTATCGCATCGATTTGATATTTTCCCTATGCGGCTTTGATTTAATATTTTCCCTATATGATTTTGATTTGTTATTTGCCCTATGTGGCTTCGATAATTTATTTCTATATAATCATGCGATGGTAAGTTCCATATGTTGAACTATGATTGGCCACTAGTCGATGGGCTTCCCTTAAACATCCTAAGGTGGAGGTCTCGTGAGCCAAGGATGGTAGGAATGAGACACTATGCCTAAGCTGTCGGCTTACGCTAGGTGATGAACCTCTTATAGTGACCTTTGATCTTTATCAAACTAGCTGGTTGTAAATGGAATAATTACGGATAGGCTAATCATGCATTCATAGCATACGGGTGATGATGGGTGGTTAATTCTGAATGTTGTAGCACGGTCCTATAGGATTTAGTTGGGGTATCATTTCGCTAGCTCCCAGACCACCGATTATCGGCCCACTTTCGATGAGCTTGATACTATATATGTACAATGTACTTTTGCTGGTTACCAGCCACATGCATGGGTTTTGCCCAAAAGTCAACTGGATGAGCATCCCTAGTTGATGTGCACTCATGCATCTATGCATTTGATAAAACTACATCGTGTATTGTTTTAAATACTTTTTTGTTTATAACTATGCTTACCTAATGCGGCGGTGTGTAATCTTGAGAGAAATTCACACTAAGCTGACTACTCATTCATCAAATATATAACTGTACAGGTAGTACGGGTGGCTTAAAGGATATTCATGTTCAGATTGATAAAGAGAAAGGTACAATTATTAAGGATCATGACCGTATCTACCAAGTGAAGTTGCGCGATCTTCTGACTCAGTTTATATGCATTTTATTATTTCTCATGTGTTAAATTGTGTATTTATTGTATTTGTTATCATAGAGACATTGGTTTGTATAAGTCATTCTGGGCAACCGCTCGTATATTTGAATGTGTATGAAGATTCCATTTATGCTTGATTTGTTCCTATTCTGCCTAAATGCTCACTCTGTAAAGAAGTAAAAAAAAGAAATATATATGTGAAATTTGTATCTTTAAAGGTTAACACTCGGGTTTTTGGAAAACGAGTCATATACTCGAGTTCCGAAAACTCAAAGTGTTACATCTATCCTCACATCCACTACTGCCATTTGATTCAGTCATTTTTTCTTTATTCATTTAGTGCAACTGTAGCCGTTATTATATTTTGTATATTTAAACATGCCATAGCATTCGCCACAATTGTATTGATTTTGAATACTCTTAAGATGGATTTATGGCTTCGGTGGATCATTAACTGTGGGGCTCACCGTGATGTATGTTTTATGTCCATGCCGCTCATCCATTTCGCTGGCTTATTTTAGGGCATGAGGTAAAAAATAAAGCATATCCAAATATGAGGTGGAACACATAGTAAGAAAAAAAAATAGTGAATGACCAATAAAACCATTTTGTGGCCTACAAAAGTTTTGAATCAATGTAAATGTTATTGTGTAAATCTAGCACCCGTAGTGTTGTCAAATTTTGTTGTGCGAAACCATTTTGTATTTGTATCATACTTTGAGTTGAAGTGATCAGGTTTGTATATTTTAAAGCTCTCTTGATCTACATCGAACTTGCCTACATCTTCAAGTTGAAGTGAAGAGTGTTGAAGTTCATGGTTTTAAGCTCAAATTTAAGAAGCCAAGTTCAAGTTTGAAACTCAACTACCGTACGCTAAAGACTCAAGAACTCAAGCGTAACTCAAGCTTAAGTTCAAGAAATCAAACTCAAGCTTCACGTATCACAAGTATTCAATATTTTGAAGCAAACAATGTTTTAAGTGTTCCAACTCACAAATAGGTATGAATGACTGTAGATTGACCCTAGGTTGTGTCATATTCATTGCATATTTTATAAGGGTCATTTCATAAGTTTATAAGTCATTTTTTTGACTAGTCTTAGTCCTTGTTCGACTATTCCAAGTGTAACGCCCTGAATTTCGAGGGTCGAACAAAACTCAACTCCTAAGATCCAACACATTGCTTATGCAACATAGATAATGATGTTTAAATGTTGTCCATGCTAGTGCATTAAACATGAGTGGGATTATACTAAAACAACATATCATACTCTAGAGATAATGTAAGTTAACAAGCGGAAGACTGAAATATATGTATTGATATAAGTAAGTGGTTATCTGCCTCCAGAGTATGATAATGTAACATGGTTGAATACATACATGTTTTGTTTCAAAATATACAAAATATCAAAATGTAAAGTGTTCGACTAAATCATATATCCATGTGATCCCGTCGAATCATAACGAGGTCTATATAGACCTGCCTGAGAGCTGGACATAGTAGAATTTCTCCTCCTCATCCATATAGTCCTGCTCCATAGTATAGACTCCATCGTCACCTGCATCTAAACTAGAGTCTGGTTGGTATTTTAAAACACCATCCCAGGTGGGAATGAGTAGCTAATTCAGTGAAACTATAAAGCAAAGGTTAACATGTTATCAATTCAATCAAGCAGTAATGATAAAGCAGTATAACAATCATGTCCTAAGTACTCTTATTAATGCAAGGATGGTATGCTGAAATGATTGATGCCCTCGCCTACACTCCCTCAAGCAACTTCCTCAACCATTCGCGCATGGCAAACTCCCTAAACATATACTTCCACGCCAAAGCACATGCAATGCTGTTCATGATCGTGTTAGCCAAGTAATTGATTAGGCTTATTCATACAGCAGATTCGGGAAACTAAGGTACCTCCCTTTACATCATTAACCCAAACGGGGATCCATCTAGGGTCGCCAATCCTAGTTAGTCACATATAATTGGCAAGTTGTAGGGCATCACCCCTAATGAAAGCAGTCGATATGCAAATTCAAAAGTTTATAC
The DNA here is from genome assembly GCF_029962835.1 of Magnolia sinica. Taxonomy (NCBI): domain Eukaryota; kingdom Viridiplantae; phylum Streptophyta; class Magnoliopsida; order Magnoliales; family Magnoliaceae; genus Magnolia; species Magnolia sinica. The sequence continues at coordinate 47,057,964 of NC_080584.1, read as the reverse complement.
TCGAGGTAACACCACCAACATCCTACTAACTGGTGCGTTATTTTTAAAGGGGGTCTGGATCAGAAGGTTCACCCCAACCTAAGCTAGGACTATAGCCAGGCTGCGCCAGTGTAGGCCGACAGCTCAAACACAGTATCCCATACCTCCATGCATGACTTATGAGTTTGGGTTACTCACTGGTCATTACAGGGAGGCTCGTCACCCTAGCGTAGGCCGACAGCTCGATCACGGTGTCCAATACCACCATACCCGGCTCATAAGTCTTAGCGGATCATGGTACCATGGTTGAAACGGGCTTTTACATTGGTGGAGGGTATCTTAGATTCAAGCAGTGGCGTCCATAAATGGTGAACATACAATAGGCCAATCGGTTTATTAGACAAATTTGATTGGTATGAGCGCACGGTAAATTAAACGACATGGAGCGCATAAGCACTCCACGTGGCCTAACCACTGTTGATAATCATTGTACGACCCGGATTCATCGAACGTATCCAACGTGGCGAGACTAGTTCGGCCACTCAAACAGGAACTGTTACCGATTGCCTAGACTATGTTGTAGTCCCAATCTTACTCAAATGTAGCACGTGGATACACGTGAAAATCATATCAGCATTTGACAAATAATTCATACCAATATATCGTTTGAGCATTTCATAGAACTTGTTGCACATGTTACTAAACATTGCATTTCATCCATAAATCGCATAGTAGAAATTTAGATTACATGAGGGAAATCATACATATGGATAAGGTAGTTGAGAATCCTATCTCAATACCCTTTATAAATACAATTCACCAACAATTTCTCATTCAGTCATTTTATCAAACACTTAGACTACACACTACTATATATACATAGACTAAATTAGTTATGGCATATATTATGGCAAATCCTTTCACAAGGGGATTGTCATACATACAACAAACGTGAATCCTAGATTAATAGTCATGGCAAGCACAAATCATGATTTCATATTCATTCAAACATTTTAACAAACACGTGGAATGCATAATATATTCAACACAGTTCATACATGTATAATATATGAAAAACATCGTATCTAAGAGCATATGGTAGCAATCAAGTCAGTCATAAATCATTAGCTGACATTGAAAGCCTTAAAAATCATAACCTAAATGTTTATAGTCCGCACCTTTCGTCGGTATACTCGTATCGAACTCGGTTCTAACACAACGTTCCCGAAAATGGAACGACGGCACCTATACGATGAAATAGGTCAGCTATTTCATTGATAAATCCCATTCGGAGTTCCAAAGCAAGATTAGGGTTAGGATTTCTTACCCAAATTATAGTTGAAACAAGTTGTGTAGCGTGGTGGGTAGGTGAATCGAGGCGTGGAGTTGTGGGAGAGAATCCCAGTAACGATCTCCAAGAATCCCTCTTCCTTCCTTTCTCTTTTCTCTCCTTTTCTCTCTCTCTCTCCCTTAGGGTTTTTAGGAAATTCGTATGAGGGAGAGAAGGGGTGGTTTAAGGGCCTTATATAGGCTCAAAAGTGATGTAAATGGCCCCAAGGCCATGGTATACTTGGGTTATAGCCAAAGGGCGTCTATTTCGGACAAATGGAGCTCATCTGGAGGTCCATTACCTGTGTATGTCACAGAATAAGTTCTTTGACCATGGATCTAGGCCAGGTGCAATTTCAGTGCATTTGGGTAGGCCGATCAATTGTGACGGACCCGTATCAGATTAACGGTTGTTATCACTCGATCAGGGCCACAAGTATACAGATATGTGCAAAGAAATTTCCCTGTTCCATGGGTGAAGTTTGGTAAAAAACTGATGGTCTGAAGTCTTCAATTTCTCCCATAAGTGAATGGTCCAATTCACTTAAGTTTGAGTACTTATCTAAGGATATTCGCGTTTCTCACACACTTCGCTCAAGGCTCAAGTTGTGCGTTTCTGGATACTATTTGGGCTCAATTCCCGCGATGGTTGTCAAGCCCAATAAGGCCGTCATAACCTTATAGTTTTGCGGTCATCGGACTTTCGACGTGTAGTCCAGGTCTGATACGGAGTTTCAATGTGCTCCCGAGAGCAACTGGGTTTTGGGATTTCTCCGAGGTTTTTAAGTAATGTTGAGTTAGCGATTTTAATGGTTTTGGTTCTCGCCATTCGTATAGATAGTGGCTCAAGCTAATTCCACCGATCATTTAGTTTAGTACTTAATTAAATTTTTCATCTAATTTCTACAGAATTCGGTCCTTAGGGATTTCTGCTTGAGGTGGTACTCTGGTCTTTGTACGGATTTTTCCGAGACGTTACAATCTACCCCCCTTTAAAGAAAAATTTTGTCCCCGAAATTAGTACCTTCTCATACTCTTCAAAAATCTGAGGGTAGTTCTTACGAACTTCGGCTTTTGTTTCCCAAGTAGCCTATTCCTCAGTGTGGTGTGTCCACAATACCTTCACAAGCGGGATCACCTTGCTATGCAACACTTGTTCTTTCCTATCAAGAATACGTGTTGGTCGCCATACATAGGTAGCATCTTCACTTTGCTGCACCTGCTCCCACTTGATAACGTGAGTGGGATCAGGAACATACTTCTTCAGCATCGATACGTGAAATACGTTGTGCACGCCAGCGAGTGGTGTGGTCAAATCAAGGCAGTATGCTACCTCACCCACTCAGTCTAGAATTTGGAATGGACCAATAAATTATGGCGTAAGCTTCCCTTTCTTGCCTAATCGAAGGACTCCCCTCATTGGGGAAACCTTAAGGAATACATGGTCCCCAACTTCGAATTCCAGCTGTCGTCGTCTTGTATCAGTGTAACTCTTCTATCTGCTCTGGGCTACAAGAAGTCGACACCTGATAATGTTGGTTTTCTCTGAGGTCGCCTGTACTAAATCTAAGTCAATTAAACTCTTCTCGCCAACTTCTACCTAATAATGGGGTGCTCGATATGGGCGCCCATACAATGCTTCGTAGGGAGCCATGCCAATTCTTGCTTGTAAGCTGTTGTTATGAGCGAACTCAACATGGGGAAGTCAGTCATCCCAACTATCCTTGAAATCAAGCACACATGCTCGCAACATATCTTCTAATACCTGATTTACCCATTCCTTCTGCCCATTAGTCTGTGAGTGGAACGTGGTATTGAACTTCAGTTTCACTCCCAATACTTCTTGGATTCGAGTCCAGAAAATAGACGTGAATCGCGTGTCTCGATCCGACATAATCTCCATAAGAACTCCATGTAGATGTATTATCTCCTTGATGTACAGCTTGGCTAAATCATATGCTAAGTTTGAAATTTCAATCGGGAGGAAATGAGCCAATTTCGTCAATCGGTCCACAATCACCCAAATGGAGTCGTGCCCCTTTCTCGTCTTCGATAACTCGGAAATGAAATCCAAAGATATGAAATCCCACTTCCACTCAGCTATGGGCATGGGCTGAAGTAAACCAGGAAGTCGGCGACGCTCAGCCTTGACCTGCTGACACGTGAGACAACGGGATACATAATCTGCTATGTGAGCCTTCATGTTGTCCCACCAATACAAATGCTTCGTATCTCTATACATCTTTGTACTGCCCAGATGCATCGCCATCCTTGAATTGTGAGCGGCGTCCAGGACTTCCTTTCTCAAGTCATGGAGATTCGAGACGCATAGGCGGCCATGATACCTCAAACCTCCATCCAAGCCAACTCTCCACTCAGATTCTTTACTGTCGCTTGATTCAACCTGCGATAATCTATACATAACTGTAGCGATCCATCCTTCTTCTTTACAAACAACACAAGTGCTCCCCAAGGAGATACGCTTGGTCGTATGAAACCTAAATCCAACAGATCATCAATCTGTCTCCTTAATTCCTTAATTTCACATGGAGGCATGCGGTATATTGGTAAGGAAATAGGCGTCGCACCAGGCACAAGGTCGATAGTAAAATCGATCTCACGCTGAGGAGGTAGCCCAGGGATCTTTCTGAACATGTCTGTGAAATCTTGGACTACAGAGGTGTCCCCAAGTGGTGGACCATCAACATTTTCCAACAAGGAAGCATAACAGCTAACGCGGTAGGGCCAACTGACCTGAACTGAGAAGGTGAAGGTCGTGCCCTCGGGCCCATGTGTGTCACCAATTTGGTTTCATAGTCAATCTCGGCTTTCATTTTGGTGAGCCAGTCCATGCCAAGGATGACATCGTAATGACACAACGGGTTGACTATTAGGTCAATGCGCATTGTTCTGCTTCCTAAGTTTATCGGGCAATCCTTACAAAGCTTGGTAGTGTTAGAGAATGTCCCTGTCGTGGTAAGGACTCTCACCACACCCATAAGGGTAGTGTTCAACCCCAAACGCTTGACTGTAGAGCAAGATACTATCGAAATAGTGGACCCGATGTCTACCAACAGGAATACAAGTGTACCTTGAATGTGGGCAGTGACTTCAAAGGCTAAGGGTACTGCAGTTGCTGTCTCATATGCTCCAACCGCTAGTGCATGCACACGTGCTTATTGAGGACGATTGGGTTGCGCTGTCATAGGTTGTTGAGGTGGCCTATTCCAAGGTACGAGTGGTCGGTAGAATGGTTGCGCTGGTGGTGCAGATCGTAGAGGTGGAGTCGTTATAACATGTGGTAGCTGACGGTCGATCTTCTGAGGTGGTGTGAAACCATTATCTTTCATCTTAGTAAAATAGAAGGAGTCAATGTGTCCCCCTTTGTTGCAATATATACACCAATAGTCCATTCGCCTCTATTGGGTCGGTGGAGCCATGAGCCTAGGAGGCGAGTCTACATATGGCCGCTTACCTAGGACTGGTCGGTGCTGTAATTTGGGTTAAGGCCTCGGGCGCATTGGTATACGTGTCTGAGAAACTCTGTCTCCATCTTGTTTAGCTCGAATAGACATATTAACTAGCTCAACGTAATTGGGAATGCTAGCGCAACACATCTTAGTGCGAATATCGGGCCGCAGCCATCATGCCGTATTTTCATTGGCTCGTCTACTAGGATCAAAGGGGTGTATCTGGATAGCTCCGTGAATTTTTTCTCATATTCTGACACGGTCATTCCTCCCTATCGGAGGTGAAGAAACTCACCCTCCTTTTAATTACGGTAAGTGAGGGGGAAGTACTTTCCATGGAATCGAGTTTCGAACGTGTTCCATGTCCACACGTAGCCTATGGGAACGGTCCGTAGGATGCTGTCCCACTAGAGACTAGCCTCCATCTCAAACATATAAGTCACAAGCTCCACTTACTCTGCCTTAGTACAGTGCAACGGCTTCAGCATCTTGGATATACGATCCAACCAATACTCTGCCTCCTCGGGTTGGTGAGTTCCTGCAAAAGTAGGAGGATGGAAACGCTAAAAGTGTTCAAACAAACCACTAATGTTCATGGCTCCAGCAGGCTGCACATGTGGTATAGGCGGGACCATGTTCATGTTTTGGGCAATGACCCCACAATAGTGGCCCAAACTTGATGTTGTTGCTGCATTAGGAGCATCATCTGCTGCAACCTATCAGGGGGATGAGCCACCTGAGGCATGAGTGGCATCAATGTAGGCGCACGGTTTTGTTCTGGAACCGATGGTGCACTAGGTGTTGGCCCATGGGTGGGGCCAGTGGCCAGCTGTGAATCCGGCATTGTGTCACTATCTGAGCCCAAACTGGAGTCCGTATGGCTATCGCTTAGGAGAGGTGCCCCGTCAATTGATCAGCCAAGTGCGAGACGTGAAATGTTCCGAGTGTTTTTAGGAGGCATTCCCTATATACAACATAGGGTGCAACATGTATAAGATTTTGAATAACAACACTCAATTTTCCAAGCATTCTACACATTTCAATTCAAAAGAGCTTCATGCATTTCATTTAACCAAAAATTGTCACAATACATGAGATGTAGTATTACATGAATCATGACAGAAGATGCATGTGAGCTAATCTAGAACAAGTTTTAACACCAACTACTCTAACATATAACCAAGCCTACCAAGGCTATTACAAAGATAAGCAAGAAACAAGGAAAACTAAAAGACGACCACAACATATGTCTAGTCCTTTGATTCTGGTGAAGGCGGAGACGCACCCTTATCCTACCTACAAGACAGGAGGGCCTTCAAGGTGCATGACATCCTCTTAAATTTCTGTTTCAGATATGCCTGATTCTCCTTGGCCTCTTGTCTCAGGGCGGCCTGATTCTCTTCAATCTAAGCCATGTGGGCTTTTAAGGCGGGCCGATCACGGCGGCCCTCACGAGTAGTAGTAGGAGGTCCTCCATCTGAATCCTGGGCCTCCTCTTCTTCCTCACTGCTTTCCTCATCATTTTCTTGCTCAATACTTTCCTCTTCACTGCCTTCTTCCTCTTCACTCTCTTCTTCAATTTCATCCCCGGACTCATCAAGCCTTGCTTATCATTGCCTGGGGCCTATGCCCATATTGTTGAGCGTAGTTTCACTGATGATATGGATCGGGGCGTGGTTATCCATATGGAGTCGAAAACTAAAATTTTGGGCGATCTTACAAATAAGTTGACCGAAAGGGAGTGAGGCATCTCCCCGTGTAGATCGTGAAGTACCCACAATCTGAGACAAGACAAATGTAGGCAGGCATAACTTGTCTCCCTGACTAGCTCTATATAAGAAATCCACCATGAGTCAAGTGCATTCAGTGCAATTACTCCACCTAGGATACACATTATACATGAATATGTGGTGAAGCAGGCGAAAATCGTTTGTCATTTTAGTCGATGCAAGGCTATTTCCTCGCCTTCACCGCTCAAGCTGGCTGCAAAGGAAATGCGTGTGGCAATTTCTTTCTCATTCACTAGTAAGGTTTGTCTCGCTAGCATGTACAAGTCCTCGTTCCATTCCCATGATATGAGCCACAACATCCACATTGACTAAGGCTTCCTCTCTCCCCAAAGGGATAGTAAACTGAAGAAGTTCCAATAGTGGGTTCCGTATATGAGCATAGAAGGCTCGTATGGTGCCTTCACTCGCATGAGTATTTTCCTCAAATATGGGACCCAACCATTTTGCAGGAGCATGTCTATCACTAGGTACTGTCCAAATAGCTTTTCATCAACATGAACCTCGAATACAACTTTGTGGTCACGGAACTTACCAAGTTCGATGCCCGGTGGTAGAGATCTTTCAATGGGGATCCGCGGGTCAAGATCCCGTTTTGATCTTCGTTCTCGCTTGGCACTTATGCTTGTTTCGGCACCCGTCTTCTTCCTCGAACGAGTTGAGTGCTAGGCCCGGCTTTATCCGCGGACACTCTCTTCTTCCCCAAAAGGGAAAGGAGTGTGGAGAGGGTGAAAATAGTAGCGACTAGCTCAAAAAGAGCCATAAAAGTGAAGAAACTTAAAGGGTGAAGTGAGTGGGAAAGTTTAGAGATTTTGAGACACAAAGATGGGTTTGTGTGCTCAAATGAGGGGAAATAAGGGAGTTGGAAGGTTGTAAGAGATGGGTTTGAGAGAATGGTGAAGGATGGGTGTGTAATGTAGAAGAAGAAGAAGCTTGAGTGTATAGAATGGAGATTTGAGAGAGAAAATGGGATTTTGAAGGGGTTTGGAGGGTTTAAAAGCTTGAAATGGGAGTGAAATGGGGCTAGGGGAGTGAAGTAGAGGGCCCCACACGTGAGACAAAGCCCCACATGTGTGGGTGAGGGCGGTGGGCCGCAAGAACAACGGGCCCGCCCCGGCCCGCTGGAGGGGCGGGCGGCGCACATCCGTCCAGGCAATGCCGCCATGCCCCTCTAGAGGTGCCGGTGGTGGCTCCGCCCTAGGGTGGTGGCCATCCCTTCCCGAGGTGCCGGAATGTGGGGGGACCCACTGGGTCCCACCGTATCTTGTGGTTTGGGCTCCTATGCCCGTGAGATGTATTTTCTCAGTCCAACTCGCACATATTGGCACCCTTTGGCATGTTTCAAGTTTTGGGATTTGTCGATTAATATCTTAAACCCATCGATTAACGGTCTAAAATGGAATTGAGATCATTTCACATGATCTCAGATGCATACAAGCTATATTTAACGGTCGATTTCGCCCATCGGCAAAACCTTGGGATCCTATGATCATTATTACATTTCATCACCCCCTCCTAAGTCAAGTGCGTCAGTGTGTGTTGTGTTACCATAACCCAGGTTCAGTTTAATCCAAAACTTGGCTCTGATACCAACTTGTAACGCCCTGAATTTCAAGGGTCAAGCAAAACTCAACTCCTGAGATCCAACGCATCACTTATGCAACATAGATAATGATGTTTAAATGTTATCAATGTTAGTGCATTAAACATGAGTGGGATTATACTAAAACAGCATATCATACTCCAGAGATAATGTAAGTTAGCAAGCGAAAGATTGAAATATATGTATTATGATAAGTAAGCGGTTATCTGCCTCCAAAGTATGATAATGTAACAAGGTTGAATACATACATATTTTGTTTCAAAATGTACAAAATGTTAAAATGTAAAGTGTTTGACTAAATCATATATCCCTGTGATCTCATCGAATCATAACGAGGTCTACATAGACCCACCTGAGAGCTAGACGTAGGAGAATTCCTCCTCTTCATCCATATAGTCCTGCTCCATAGTATAGACTCCATCGTCACCTGCATCTAAACCAGAATCTAGTTGGTGTTTTAAAACACCATCCCAGGTGGGAATGAGTAGCTAATTCAGTGAAACAATAAAGTAAAGGTTAACATGTTATCAATTCAGTTAAGCAGTAATGATAAAGCAGTACAACAATCATATCCTAAGTACTCTTATTAATGCAGGGATGGTATGCTGAAATGATGCATGCCCTCGCTTACACTCCCTCAAGTGACTTCCTCAAACATTCGCGCATGGCAAACTCCTTAAACGTGCACTTCAATGCCAAAGCACATGCAATACGGTGCATGATTGTGTTAGCCAAGTAATTATTAAGCTTATTCATAAAGCAGATTCGGGAAGCTAAGGTACCTCCCTTTACATCATTAACCCAAACGGGGATCCATCTAGGGTCGTCAATCCTAGTTAGTCACATACGATAGGCAAGTTGTAGGGCATCACCCCTAATGAAAGCAATCGATAGACAAATTTAAAAGTTTATACTCGAGGTCACACCACCAACATCCTACCAACTGGAGCGCTATTTTCGAAGGGGGTCCAGATCAGATGGTTCACCCCAACTCACGCTGGGACTACAGCCAGGCTTTGCCGGTGTAGGCCAACAGCTCAAACATAGTATCTTATACCATCATGCCTGGCTCACGAGTTTGTATTTCTCACTGGTCACTATGGAGAGGTTCGTCACTCCAGCGTAGGCCGACAGCTCGACCGCAGTGTCACATACCACCATGCCTAGCTCAAGAGTCTTAGCAGATCATGGTACCATGGTTGAAACGAGCTTTTACACTGGTGGGGGGTATCTTAGATTCAAGCAGTGGTGTTCATATATGGTGAACATATAATATGCCAATCGGTTTAGTAGACAAATTCGATTGGTATGAGCGCACAGTGAATTAATCAACACGGAGTGCATAAGCACTACACGTGGCCTAACCACTGTCGATAATCATCGTACGACCCAGATTAATCAAACGTATCCAATGTGGTGAGACTGGTTCGACCACTCAAACAGGAACTATTACCGATTGCCTAGACTACGTTGTAGTCCCAATCTTACTCAAATGTAGCATGTGGACACACATGAAAATCATATTAGCATTTAACAAAAAATTCAAACCAATATATCGTTTGAGCATTTCATAGAACATATTACACATGTTACCAAACATTACATTTCATCCATAAATCACATAATAGAAATTTAGATTACATGAGGAAAATCATACATATGGATAAGGTAGTTGAGAATCCTATCTCAATACCCTTTATAAATACAATTCACCGACAATTTCTCATTCAGACATTTTATCAAACACTTAGACTACACATTACTATATATACATAGACTAAATTAGTAACGGCATATATTATGGCAAATCCTTTCACAAAGGGATTGTCATACATACAACAAACATGAATCCTAGATTAATAGTCATGGCAAGCACAAATCATGATTTCATATTCATTCAAACATTTCAACAAACATGTGGAATGCATAATATATTCAACACAGTTCATACATGTATAATATATGAAAAACATCGTATCTAAGAGCATATGGCAGCAATCAAGTCAGTTATAAATCATTAGCTGTCATTGAAAGCCTTGAAAACCAGAACCTAAACGTTTATAGTCCGCACCTTTCATCGGTATACTCGTATCAAACTCGGTTCAAATACAACGTTCCCGAAAACGGAACAACGGCACCTATATGATGAAATAGGTCAGCTATTCGTTGAAATCCCATTCGGAGTTCCAAAGCAAGATTAAGGTTAGGATTTCTTACCCAAATCGTAGTTGAAACAAGTTGTGTAGCGTGGTGGGTAGGTGAATCGAGGCGTGGAGTTGTGGGAGAGAATCCCAGCAACGATCTCCAAGAATCCCTCTTCCTTCCTTCCTCTTTTCTCTCCTTTTCTCTCTCTCTCTCTCCCTTAGGGTTTTTAAGAAATTCGTATAAGGGAGAGAATGGGTGGTTTAAGGGCCTTATATAGGCTCAAAAGTGATGTAAAAGGCCATGGTATACTTGGGTTATAGCCAAAGGGCATCTGTTTCGGGCAAACGGACCTCATCTGGAGGTCCATTACCTGTCTATGTCACAGAGTAAGTTCCCTGACTATGGATCTAGGCCAAGATGCGATTTCAACATGTTTGGGTAGGCCGATCAACCGTGACGGACCCATATCAGATCAACGGTCGTTGTCACTCGATCAGGGCCACAAGTATACAGATATGTGCAGGAAAATTTTCCTGATCCATGGGTGAAGTTTGGTCAGAAACTGACGGTCTGAAGTCTTCAATTTTGCTCGCAAGTAAATCGTCTAATTCACTTAATTTGAGTACTTTATATAAGGATACTCGCGTTTCTCACACACTTCGCTCAAGGCTCAAGCTATATGCTTCTGGATACTATTTGGGCTCGATTCCCATGGTAATAGTCAAGTCCAATAAGGCAGTCACAACCCTATAGTTTCACGGCCATCAGATTTTCGACGTACGGTTTAGGTCCGATACGGAGTTTCAATATACTCCCGAGAGCAACTGGGTTTTGGGATTTCTCTGAGGTTTTAAAGTAATGTTGAGTTAGTGATTTTAATGGTTTTAGGTCTTTCCATTCGTATAGATAGTGGTTCAAGCTAATTCCACCGATTATTTAGTTTAGTACTTAATTAAATTTTTCGTCTAATTTCTACAGAATTCGGTCCTTAGGGATTTCTGTCTGAGGTGGTAGTTGGGTCTTTTTACAAATTTTTCTGAGACATTACACCAAGTATTGGCTTAACCAATCTAAGAGTTTTCTTGACTAACCAAGATTTGTTGTAATTTTTCAGAATTTTCTGTTGGACTCTCGGCCAGTCCTGGAGACTGCTCGACTAGTCGTGTCACGCCCCAAACTCGGGAACCGGGCTCACAAAATTCCCGATCGCCGAATCTGGCGCCGACAGCCTCCGTAGAACCCCATTCTCGGCTCCCAGCGCCCATTCGCCAGGTTCCGATCCTGGGATGCTACAAGGAGGATTTTTAACATCCGTTTGATTCGTAATAAGCATAACCAAAGGCATAACCCACAAACAACAACCAAAAACTCCATCACATTTCCACTATAATCAAAAACTTTACAAGTACAATGAGCATAAGGGAAATACAATGAATATAGACTAAAACTCCAAAAGAAGATCAGCCACGCGTCCAAGCCTCAGCGCTGCTGCGATCCAACGTCACCTGCACGCAACGGTCGTGCATAAGCTTATAGAAAGCTTAGAGGGTGGTGAAAGTGTATGCTCAAGGTGATAATGTAGTCATGCAGTATCAGAGTAATGCGGAACATGCTGATGAATGCTAAGAATCCCATTAGCCGTACCAAGGCCATGCGGTGCAAAGAATGATGTCGGCCATACCAAGGCCATGCAATGCAAAATGCAAGTCAAGCATACAAATCCTCATCTAAGTCCACATGTCAATACGGCTCAAATCTGGAATATCACCGGGGTCTAGTACACTCTAAGCCAGATTGCCGCCCCATCGCGCGCAATAAGGTGAGTGGAAAAGACCTCACTATCCGCCTGCCAATATCGGGCTCGGCTCGTCAATAGCGGACCCATTCCTCGAGCTGGTCGAACCAACCTAGCATTGCCCCTACTCTCACGTGTAAGGCCGCACCCCCTTCCAACCGACCACGACATGGTGGAAAGCGCAACCGTATTGCTATACGGCCCTCGCGCTCATGCATCCACTCGGCCTAGACGTTGAAGCAACCTCCGGTACCATAAGGGTTTAGGGACTTTCACCCAGGGATATCTATCGCACCCCATGTAGAACAAGATTTTCGGTATCCAATCTGTCAACCATGATATGCATGTGGAGGCTACGACCCTGATGTCGCTAGGGCATATAGTAACCATGTCACACAATGCAAAATGCATGAATCACACTATCCAGTCATGCAGCAATCCTGCACAGTGCGCTCATGTAGGGCAACACCCCCTGTACGGGAGCCCCTAAACAATCTGCCTGAAGGCTATGCTATAATCAGTCATTTCTCATATCAAGCATACGTATGATGCATATGATCATGAATCATGGAATTAAATATGTTATATGGGGTGGATAATGCTCATAATGAAGACGGGCCTAGACGGCCTACATATTACACGTATGGGCCTATCAGTGGGCCCAAGGGAAAGTCATAATGCGGACATTTAACCACACTACACTTACAATGTGGACGTCAAACCAACATTGCTCCCAAGGCACGATTGCCACAAATATCATTTCATAAGTTATTTTGGGATCACACATTGCAATGGACCTTAGGTGCATCCATTGGGCCCTTAAATACATCAAATTAGCCAAGTCATATGGGCCTTATATTCATTAAGTGGGCCACACCAATGGGCCTTATGTACATTGCAATGGCTATAACCCGGGGGCTTCAGAACATATCAAATAGGCCTAAGCTTATGGGCCTTACACGTGTCAAATGGGCCTCGACAGCTGGGCTCCATATGTACATCAAATGGGTCTACTCACCTGGGCCTTATATGTATCAAATGGGCCTCACCAATTGGGCCCCATGTGCACATCAAATGGGCCTCAACTCATTGGCCCCATTACATCAAATGGGCCTCGACAGCTGGGCCTTACATCTATATCAAGGTGGGCCTCAATCACAGGCCACAACAAACTAAGGTGGGCCTCCCACCAATATTATATCAAACATGATATAATATAACATATATATATATAATACATATGATATTATATATAATATAATATTATATATATATATATATATATATATGTATATAAATATACACACATGCATACACCACACGCACGCACACACACGCATGCACCCACCCACAGACGCACGCGCACGCGCACACACCCAGTGGGCTCCACCGTCCAGGCGGACGGTGGAGGTAAAACACATACATCACTGTGGGCTCCATGTGGGGCCCACCATAATGTTTATATGTCATCCAAACCCTTAATAAGGTCAAGCAGACCTAGATGAAGGGTGATAAAAAGTTTCACCTTGATCCAAGATTTCTGTGGGCCCAAAAAGGGTTTCAAAGGTAAATGTTCAATCCACGGTTTCATACGGTGTGGGCCACCGCGTCTTGGATCAAGCTGATTTTTGGGGTGGGCCCACGTCGTAGGGGCCCACCATATGAACGGTTTAGATAGCATATAATCATCAAGGTGGGGCCCACTACCGTGAGAAGTCGTCCTCGCCGTCCGCCCGAGCAGTGGCAGTCGGCGCTGACAACAGCAATATGCCGAGATCTTTTTTTTTTTTTATTTCTATTTTATCGTTAGATCGCCAATTGAATCCATATCCAGGCCATCCACTCCATCCAATGGCCTTCCATGGCCCTAGACAAGTTAAACGAGCCCAATATTGGACCTGTTTCGGTGCATAAAAACAATAGGGAAGGTTTTAATGGTAAAGACCACCATTTGCTACGGTATGGCCCGCCTGAAAGTCTGATGGATCCCATCTTTCAGGTCAACGGCTAAAAAGAGCTTGGGAAGGGAATGGATGGTGTGGATTTAATACATGCATCAAGGTGGGGTCTACACAAGTGAGCCATCCCAAACCTAGCTAAAATTTAGCTTTCCCATGTAACGTCCAGCGTCCCTGGACGCTGGACTCTGCAAATATACTAGAGGTGGGCCTTGCTTATGTGGGCCACCTCATGGGGGATGGTGTGTATACTACACACAAGGTGGGCCCCACTCGTAGGTGAGTTGGATGGAATTCATACCCTATGGTGGGGTCCATTCAAGTGGGCCACATAACCTCATTAACATAAAAATAAAAATAAAAATAAAACAATTAAAATAAAAAGGGAGAGAGATAGAGAGTGAGACCGTGTGATGGAGGGACCCCGGCACTATGGGCCCTCCCTTGCACTAAATCATACATCAAGTGGGTCCCATTTTATGTGGCCCATTAAAATTAAATCCAACGGTGGAGATCCCTTCTCCACCAAATTAAACGGTCTAGATGACCCTAAACATACAAGAAAATAAACATCATGATGGGGTCCATGGAGAATGGCCCCATCATGGAATGATCATGATGATCCAAGTGGGCCATCGGCCACATCTTAGGGTCCAAAGTGAGATCCAAACCATTGATCGGTTGGCCTCACTCGGCCCAACTTAAAAGCATCAAAATCTACCCTATAAAACACCCACCGCTTGATCTTCTTGCTCCCTTGGCTTCCTTAGCTCCTTGTGCTACTCTTAGATGGAGGAAGATGGGAAATGGATGGTTGAGATGAGAGATGAAGGGGTGGGAAAGGTGGACCTCACAAATAAAATTTTCTCACCATGGGAAGACCATACGTATGGGACTTGCTATGGGAGAGTTTGAATGAGAGAGAGACTTGTAAGGGAGAGAGAGAGAGGGAGTGAGATAGGGTGATGGAGTGATGGGGGATGGTTTGGGTTGAAAATGGCAAAAAGAGGTATGGTTGTTGTTGAAATTTGGAAAAGAGGAGTGGTGAGGTGGAAAGAATGGTGGACTTTTGTAAAAGGTGGTGATGGGTTGATGTACTTGAGGTATGGGGTGCTTTGATGGTTGATTGATGGGACTAATTGTAGAGATTCCCTCGAAATTCGCAACGCGCGGTGTTTCTTCGGAATAAACGCTGATCGGCATCTTCTTGCCTGGGTATCGGTTTGGTGCGCAAGTCACGGCGTTGGAACCGCGGCGACGACGCGGTCGCTATGATATAACCTTCGGACCGAGCCGACGTCGGTGCGCGGGACCTGGCTTAGGATCATGCGCAAATACCGAATACGGTGCGAAGGTTGCCGAAATTTGACCGGAAGGATCACGGAAGCTAACGGAACAGTACGGATTAGGACACGGGTCTTACAAGTCGAGTGAACAGTGCTCGACCAGTCGAGCAAACTCGACTCAAAGTCCAACAACATATTCTGGTCCCACTCGACCAGTCGAGTAACGCCTTAATCTTATCACGCCAGAAAATTTGAAATTTTGTTGGTCCTTCGACCAGTCGAACCGACCCTTAGACCAATCGAGTGAATAGTATTTTCAAGCACGAAAGAGTTTATTATTCATTAAAAGCAAAATCAAGATACTACTCTGAGAGATAAGTTTGTGAATTTATTAAGCTATATTGTGCTCATTTTATTTCTCTTTAGTTAGCTTTTATAATTTGATTTTGTGATCTTTATTCGAATCTTACATTAAGAAGGGATTTGTGATTTCCTTTTTCTTGAGGTCAAAATCAAATCAAGCTAGCCCAGGTTAATTTAATTAAAAATCATTTAGAACTAGAACCTTTTCATTTGTGAGACTGGACATTGAACATTTTCGTCTACATCGAATCGATTCTACCGGGCTTCTTCAAAGGAGAATTTCCAGATAAGTATCATTTATAATTCTATATTTTTTTTAGTTTTTGAGGTTGTGCCAGAAAAATCTCTTTTTAGTTTTGTCTAAGGTAATCCAGAAAATCTCAGAGTGTGGGGTTTTTGTAACTGTGTAAGCCCAATCAAAGACACAATTGTGAAAGTTTTAAGGTGAACCTTGGAAAACTTTTTTTCATAGTGAATGCTAATATCCCGAAGGAGTGAATATTAGGAGTGGAGTAGTTGTGTGACTGTTTTCTAATAATTGGTGTATACACAAATGACCACTATAAATCCTGGAGTTGTGGTGGATGATTGAATGTGCTTATGTGCATGAATATTGTAATTTTCTTTAAACATTTGTGGTGAATGGTGTAATTTATTTTATGCACTTGTGGGAATGTTATAATAACTTAGTTTATTTTATTTACTATTTCATTTGCCTCTTTATTGGTTTGGGTTTTTGATACTTACAAACGTTCTAGTAAGGTTGTCCAGCCATAAGCCTTTGGTTTTTAGTGTTAGGTTGTCCTTAGAACTAAGTTTGTATCAATATCTCAAGACTAGTACATTTGAGGTTGTTATTTTCTTGTGCTTCTATATTGTGATATCTTTCTTTCAATTCCGCATCTATTTTTTAATTTGGCATAGTCCTATTCACCCCCCTTCTATGACATATAGCTCGGCCTTTTCAATCAAGCGTGCTTGATCTTATTAAAAGGTTTTATGAAAAATAAACATTACTGTAGGCTATTGGAATTTTTAATGGTGGGTGTTCAATCATCGTTGTTTCTGTTAGTGTGGTCTAACTTAGATTTGGATCTGTTATAGTTTTTTAATCAAGCCCTAAAATGAACTGGCGAAATGGATGGATGGCGTAGATATAAAACATATACATTAAAGTAGCCCCATTCTTAGCGATCCATCAATCTATGTGGATCCGGGGATCCAAGCCGCGTCCTACGATTGGGTACGAAATCGGATTGCGTACTAAGTTACTCAGTACGCTTTTATGGTACTGAGTAAATTCTGTTGGGTCCACCGTGAACTCGAGTTGTTTATCCACGCCGTCCATCCTCTTTTCTATCTCATTTTACTGGTTAAACCCAAAATTGAAACATATCCAAAGCTCAAGTGGACCATGCCACAGGAAACAGTGGGAATAATGATTTCTACCGTTGAAACCTTCTCAGGGCCTACAGTGATGTTTATTTGTCATCTGACCTGTTCATAATATCCAAAGGACATGGATGAAGGGAAAACACAAATATTAGCTTGATCCAAAACTTCTGTCGACCCAAAATTTTTTCAATGGTAGATGTTTAATTCACAGTGTTTCCTGTGGTGTGGCCCATTTGAGCTGTTTATATGCTTGATTTTTACTATGATAGACTAAAATTAAATTATAAAATGGATGGGTGGAGTGGATAAAATAAATACATCATAGTGGGTCCCACATAGTTTACTCAGTACGCTTAGGGTACTGAGTTACTCAGTAAGCAATCCGCTTCCATTGGGTACTACCACCCCCTTCACCTCTCACGAGGTCAGCATTGGCAGGAGCTCTTAGGGGCACCTTGATGTACGGGTTTCATCCGCACAGTCCATCTATTTTTCCATATCATTTTAGTATATAAGCCCAAAAACGAGATAGATACAAGGCTCAATCAGACCACACGATGGGAATTAAATACCTATCCTTGAGAACTTCTTGTGGCCACCAGACGTTTTGAATCAAGCTATTATTTTTGGTTTCTCTTCATCTAGGTCTATGTAACCTTATGAATAGATTGGATTTCAAATAACCATTACGGTGAGCCCTAGGAAGGTTTCAATGTTGTACATCATTATCCCTACAGCTTCTGATGTTGTGGTCCACTTAAAGCCTTGGATCTGTCTCATTTTTGGACTCCTAAAGTGATTTGGAAAAAATAAATGGACGGTGTGGATAAAAGCCATACATCAAGGTGGTCCTTCAGAGTCCAGGTAGCACTCAATCGTCGTCCTCAACTATCGCATATCCACAGTCACCCATTTCTTAGTTAGGTATTCGGTTTACATAAGTGGAGCCCACTGTTAAATGATTCAAACTGTCCATAATCTTTCAATAGTTAGCAAACAAGGAAACCATTATTAAGAAATAAAACACAGCGAGTGCTTCCATTCAATCAATTAAATCCTAAATAATCTAGGTTCATAGAACATCAGTGGTGAGGCTCATTACACTAACGTCCGAGATCATTAAATAAGCACATTCCTCCGCTTGAGTATTGCACAGTACCTTTTTGCTCCCCACGTGAATGGTTGTATATTTAGTTGTGGAATTCCATCCATTGACTTAGACTTTTTTTCGTTAGCATATTAGTACACCCACTGTGAGTTCACACTTCACTGTTAGCCATCCATTGATTTGGCTTAGTGCATCAACTATAATTACTTTCCGTGCAGCTTAGTTGCTGGATTGAGAGAGTACATTGCTAAGATCTCCAGGGTGCTTGACTTTCCAGGCATTTGGTAAATTACTTCATTGGGTAATTACAACGAAGTCATCGATTCTTAATTTGATAGTTACTTTTTTAAGCTCTAAACCCGAGGAGACCGTAAAATTTATGTGGGGCCCACCATGATGTCTGTGCTTTATCTACACCGTCCATCTATTATGTCAGCTGAATTTAGGCTTGACAAAAAATTGATTTTGATACAAAGCTCAAATGGGCCACACCACAAGATTTAGGGAATCGAACATCTACCGTTAAAAATGTATTGGTGCCACTATTTCCTTAAGTGTGGGCCACCAGTGTTGGATCAGGCTCATTTTTTGGCTAATGCCTTAAAATGTTACAATAAAACTGATGGACGGCTCAGATATATCATATATATCATGGTGGGGCCCAAAATTTAAACCAATCTTTTTACTAGGTTTTCACCTATTTCTTCTATATTCATTCCCCGCAATTGCAGTGATGAATAGGTGCACGGTTGATAAATTCTTCAAAATTCTTTCATATTACATCAGCATTAGAGATTTTCGAATTCCTTTCATATTACTAGGTATCAGAGACATCTGTGCATAGGTATGGATGATCATATTCAGTCATATCACATCAGCATTAGAGATTTTCGAATTCCTGGAACAATTGAAATCAGGGATTTTTCCCTGAATTCAGAAATCAACTATTAGGGATTGTTTTCGGAATTCAGACATGAGTAAAATAAAGGATTTAGGATTCGGAATCCCCAAATCAGGAAATTAGGGTTTTCAGATTTGGATCCCCAAATCAGATAAATTAGGGATTTCAAATCCCAAATCTCAAATTGGGGATTTCAGATATACAACCCCAAAATCAAGTTGAGATTAGGAATTTTCAAATCCCTGGATTCTGAAATCAGACTTACTAGGGATTTAGATTCGAATCTCCAAATCTGGATCCAGTAATTAGGGTAATCTGGAAATACGAAACCCACATCTATTTAAGGTTTTCAGATTCCAGATTCCAAAGCTCAGATTCGCATACAATAATCCCAAATTGGGGATTTCATATACCTTACCTGTATTTCTGGGAGATGACCATGGAGACTGTAGCCGCCATCTCTGTTGGACAGTTATGCATCTTCTACTTCATCCTCATCCACACCAGCATCGCCATCTCTCTTTGCGGCAGCCGTTAACGTCGCATGGAGAAAGTCTCCTGGCAGATGCTGGCAGCATAGCTCGTGATTGAGCTCTCTCCCATCGATTCCCTCTTACGGTCGAGAGCGACTGCCTTTTTGGGTTTTTTTTTTTCGTATGTTAGGTCGAAAACCACTCGACATAAGGATGGGATTTATAGACCCGATTTTCATGCATTCGGGTTTTTAGATTTAGACCCGATTTGACATGTGCAGGATTTTCAACTGGGCCTAATGCTTATTCAGGGGCCCAGTCTCGAGTTTTGGATCCACCTGATATTTATTATGGGCCTGACATCAGTTCAAGGCCCGTTAAATCCCACATATTTATGAAATCTCAGGTATTTTGTTTTGGCCCTATCAAAACATATAGGCCCATTTAAGCCATTAGTCTTCTATAGACATTCATGGGCCCAATTTTTCATAACCTTTACGAGCCTAATATTTCATAAGGCTGTTGGGCCAAACTCGTATGTAGCTGACATTGTAATCATTATGTTTACATTATAAACATTAATGATTGATCTAAACCATCCATGATGTATTCCATAGGCATCTCATATAGAATATTCACTAGGTGGGATAAGGGTGTGTATACACTATAATTGAACTAAACAGATTGTTGATTATTACTGTCCATCTTATGATAATTCTAATTTAATTATGAGTGCCTTAAGGTTGATGTATAGATCATACAAATCAAATTCTGATGAAACCCCTATTAAGGCCCATTACACATCCTTAATAGTCTTACATAGACCATTGGATCATAGGAAGCGAAACATATCTGACAGTTTCTCTTTATAGTTCATCCATTTTCCAATGATTAAAACTGAATATCTTATGGGCCGCATCAGAATAATTTAGATATAATCTATAGAGAGGCGGAATTATAAAAGCAATCTTAAAGTCTATATGTGTAGTTTTGGATTCGGTTGTGTTAGCCACCATAGTGACCTCAATCGATAAAAATTCTACAAATATAGACTTGTAACATTGGATTAGAATGATTGCATACAGTTGCGTTCACGTCTTTATGCATGCAGTACCGAAAACACAGATGATTACCGTTTGGCAAATGTATGAACGGGTGACGTAAATGGTGCTAGTAATGTAAAACTAAAAGACTCATCTCACCCACAGGTGTTGAGTGTCTCAGATTTACATCACTGACATCACTTAGCTTCATGTTCAGGAGGATCACTAACATGTTATTATTTCCTCCCACAGGAGGAATGATGATGATGTAAGAGATTCTCACCAGGATGTGATGGTTGGGCCTATTTTCATCCTGGATGATTCAGTTGATGCCTCCTCTTAGCAACTGAATTGATTAACTTTGCCTGATATTTGTTTACATTCACAAAATTGCTTTTGTGAAACTATGAACTAATGTGAGTATATGTGTATCTCTTATATTTCAGTCTCAATTCCAACTAATACGCATCAAGTCCCTGCCTTAAATGGGTCTAATTATACTCAATGGAAGAACGCACTGGGCTGTCTTCAATTAGATCTTGCCCTGATAACACCAGAACCGCCAAAGCCATCTGATAATGCCACTGAAGCTGAATATAATCGATGGGTTGCATGGTTTAGATCAAATGATACATGCCTAAAAGTCATTAAGTATTCAATTTCTGAATCAATGAAGGGTGTCATGCCTGAAACAGATAAGGCTAAAGTTTTCCTGACTGAAATGGGAAAACGATTCAAGAAATCTGATAAATCTGAAGTGGGCATTCTTTTGAATAAATTAACTCGCTCGTCCTACGATGGAAAAGGCAACATTCGTGAATACATTGTAGAGCAAATCGAAGTTGTTTCTAAGATCCATGCTCTAGGGCTTGTACTCACTGATGATCAACTGGTTCATTTGATCATGAACTACCTCCCCAATTCGGCACGTTCCTGGTAAACTATAACACTCTGAAGGACATGTGGACATTGGATGAACTCATCACTCAGTGCGTCCAAGAAGAAGACAGGATGAGACAGATGATAAAAGTTCAAAATGTTAATATGGTGACTTCAGGACAAGGGCATGGGCAAGGAATAAAGGTAAAAGGAAGAGGAAACAAGGTTCTAATAATGGATTCTCTGGTCCTCCATCTGGAAACCATGAGAATCAATCTGGAAATGGATCTAAACGCAAACGGGTTAAAGGCAAACCATGCTTCTTTTGTAAAAAGATGGGTCATCTAAAGAAAGACTGTGAAGGTTTTAAGGATTAACTCATAAAGAAAGGTAATCATTCTGTTCTTGTCTGTTTTGAATCTAATCTGACCGATATATTGGCGGATTCCTGGTGGATAGATTCAGGAACTACTATTCACATATGCACTTCTATACAGGAATTACTACAGGCCAGGCCACCAACTGATGCGGAGCGCTCAGTATACGTAGGTAATGGTGTCAAAGTTGATGTGGAGGCAATAGGAGTCTATAGGCTTAAGTTGAAGTCAGGTCATTTTTTGAATTTAGTAAATACATTGTGTGTCGTCTATAAGGCGCAATTTAGTTTCAATTTCCTGTTTGGATAAGTTGGGATATTCGTTCCACTTTGGAAATAAAAGTTTTAGTATTTACTTTAATTCGATTAAAGTTGGAACTGGCTCTTTAGTAAACAACTTATACCAGTTAGACTTTATTGCCTCTCACATCTATAATATTAATACCTTTCATGGAAATGTAGTGGGATCCAAGCGAAGACTAGACTATGAGAATTCCTCCATGTTATGGCACAGGCGGCTATGCCATATATCTCGTGAGAGATTAGACAGGCTTGTGCGAGAAGGAATTTTGTATTCTCTAGACTTTCTGACTATAAAGTATGCATTGATTGTATAAAAGGGAAACAGACTAGAACAAGAAAGAAAGGTGCAATCAGGAGTGTAGATCTATTAAAGGTTATACATACAGATATCTGTGGACCATTCCCTACAGCCTCATGGATTGGCCACAAATATTTCATTACCTTTATAGATGACTACTCTCGCTTTGGGTACCTATACCTTATCAGTGAGAAATCAGATGCCCTAGATGCTTTTAAAATCTATAAGGCCGAGGTTGAAAATCAACTCGATAAGAGAATTAAAGTTGTCAGATCTGACCATGGTGGTGAATACTATGGCAGATATGACGAATCAGGACGCAATCCAGGGCCATTTGCTAAATACATGCAGAATTGTGGCATTGTTGCTCAGTACACTATGCCTGGTACTCCAAAGCAGAATGGAGTTGCTGAGAGACGTAATCGCACCCTTATGGATATGGTGCGAAGTATGGTCAGCAATTCAACATTACCAGAATCTCTATGGGGTGATGCGATCAAAACCGCAGTTCATATATTAAATAAGGTTCCCAGCAAAGCAGTAAGCAAAACTCCTTTTGAGTTGTGGAATGGGAGAAAACCAAGTCTCCGATATCTACATGTTTGGGGTTGTTCTGCTGAGGCCAAAATTTATAACCCACATGAAAAGAAGCTTGATCTTAGAACCATAAGTTGTTTCTTCATTTGATACCCAGAAAGATCAAAAGGCTATCGATTCTACTGTCCTTCCCACTCCATCAGGATTGTTGAGACTGGGAATGCCAGATTCATTGAGGACACCGAAAACAGTGGGAGCACGAACATAAGAAATTTTGTATTTGAGGAACAAAGGACTGTGACTCCTGTCATAGTCAATCCAGATCACGTGGACATTAATGATGTAGTTGATTCTGCAGTCACTGCAGAGCACCACGTAGAACCTCATATACAAACCACTGATGAGGAAAATCAAGATCAGACCCAACAAGCTGAACCATTAAGAAGATCTGAAAGAGAGAGAAGGCCTGTAAATCGAGACGATTACATCGTATACTTACAGGAACACGACTTTGACATAGGGGTGGAAAAGGATCCTGAATCCTTTACACAAGTCAAACAAAGTGCTGATCCTTCTCGTTGGTTTAATGCCATGAAAGATGAGTTGAAATCCATGCAGGACAATAAAGTATGGGATCTTGTAGAGTTACCCACTGGAATAAGGCCGATTGGTTGTAAATGGATATTTAAAACCAAACGGGACTCCAAAGGTAATGTCGAACGATATAAAGTCAGACTTATTGCTAAGGGTTTTAACCAACGTGAGGGCATTGACTTTAAGGAGACTTTCTCACCAGTATCCAAGAAAGACTCATTCAGGATCATAATGGCTCTTGTAGCTCATATGGATTTAGAGTTACATCAGATAGATGTAAAGACTACATTTCTCAATGGGGATCTGAATGAGAATGTGTACATGTTGCGGCCCGAAGGTTTTGTAGCTACTGGCTCAGAACATTTGGTTTGTAAACTTAAGAAGTCCATCTATGGGTTGAAACAGGCATCGCGGCAGTGGTATCTTAAGTTTCATGAAGTAATTTCTTCATATGGCTTTGTAGAAAACACTGCAGATGAATGCATCTACATTAAAACCAGTGGGAGTAAGTTCATTATGAAGATTTTGTATGTTGATGACATTCTGTTAGCTAGCAGTGATACCAGGATGTTGAGCGACACCAAGAAATTTTTATCTCAAAGGTTTGAAATGAAAGACCTTGGTGAAGCTTCTTACGTCATTGGCATTGAGATTCGCCGTGACAGAACACTTGGACTGCTCAGCTTGTCACAGAGGGCCTATATTACTAGGGTACTTGAAAGGTATGGCATGCAAAATTGTACTTCAGGAAAGTCGCCCATTATGAAGGGCGACAAATTTGGTTTATTTCAGTATCCAAAGAATGATTTAGAAAAGAATCAAATGAAAGAATTTTCTTACGCATCAGTAGTAGGGAGCATCATGTATGCTCAAGTCTGTACGCGACCGGACATTGCCTTTGTCACTGGAATGTTGGGAAGATATCTATCTAACCCAGGAATGCAACATTGGATAGCTGCAAAGAAAGTATTACGGTATCTTCAGAGAACGAAAGACTTCAGACTCACATACAGAAGATCTAATCAATTGGAGTGGATCGGATATTCAGACGCAGACTTCGCAGGCTGCGTTGACACTAAGAAGTCTACTTCAGGATACATCTTCATGATGGTGGGAGGAGCTGTGTCGTGGAAAAGCGTGAAACAGTCTACTACAGCCTCATCCACTATGGAAGCTGAATTTATTGCCTGCCATGAGGCATCTAATCAGGCACTGTGGTTACAGAGTTTCTTCTCAGGTTTGCGGGTACTAGAGCATATCCCGAAACCATTGAGAATATTTTGCGATAACTCGGCTGCTATTTCCTTCTCTAATAACAACAAGCATTCGTCAAGGTCGAGGCATATCGACATCAAGTACCTTGTTGTAAAGGAAAGAGTTCAGAATCATCAAGTGTCCGTGGAATTCATCGGCACTAAGCAGATGATTGCAGATCCGCTCACTAAAGGGCTCCCTATCACTCCATTTCAAGAGCATGTAACATCCATGGGAGTCATTGATCCTACAGATATTTTCAGTTAGTGGGAGTTGAGCATACTTTAATTCTCACAGACACTTAGAGATCTCGTTTTATACAGGTTGTTTGGATGATTTTGATATAAAGATTTATTTCTGCTTATTTATATATATGCGTAAATTTTAAGTAAGTAAAACTACAGTTATGTCTCGTTGGAGACATGAAAAAGCTTCAGGACTTCTTAAGAATAGACACATATTATCACACTAAAGTGTGTAATCCTTATACCACATTTCCTAGTTCGTGATCTATGTCGTTAAGATTGAAAGTATTTGTGATCGCGCTTAGACTCACTTCGCCTAAATTAAATGTTGTGATGACTACCGCGTTTCGATACTAACTGTCTTAATGGACCAGATTAAATAGCATTACTCATATTGTCCAACTATTTTATTAGGTTAACCATTTAGATATTTTCTTAAAGGATCAAAACTTGCTTTTAAAATTATTCTATATGACTATCATTGACGTTGCTCAATGAGGCCCAAGTGGGAGAATGTAAGAACTCTGTTTAGTGGGCCTTACTGATCAACGATCTGGATTGTCATTCAGTTGGACTGGATGATTGAGTAGAACAGTGGGCCCCACTTCAGGTGATGCGCTGCGTAGTCTATCTGCGCAGCTTTGCGGACTAAGGCTGGAATGCTATAACTGTCTTACGTAGACAGTAATTTGAGTTGTATTAGGATGCTACAATGTGGAGCATGAGAGAGAGAGTTGTGATGGGTTTCAAACTCCCTCTCCACAGACTCTATAAAAGATAGCTGGGTCCCCGATCCTACACCATAGTAGAAATTCGAGTCTCATCTACTGATTTGCAGAAAGGGTGTGAAGGAGAGGAAGATCCTAAGCTCTAAAGGAATTCTGGTATTCTGGTATTCTTATCTGGCTTCCATGGCGGCGTCTCAGCTAGGTAAGCTATCTGAACCCCTGATCGCCATGTCCCATGCACAGACAGATCCATGGGCCTATTCCGCATATAGATTAAGTCCCACATAGTTTTGATTGGGCGCTTTGGCTCATGTTAAATCACGCCTAAAACCTCTATTAGACCGTCCATTTGGGTGGATCCCTGTGGAGCCCACCGTGATGTATGTGACCTGCATCTACATCATCCATCTATTTTGACAGCTCATTTTAGGACATGATCCAAAACATGAAGCATATGCAAATCTTAGGTGGGCCATACTACAGGAAAAGGTCTTGACTGAATCCCCACCATCAAAAACTTCATGGGGGCCACCAAAATGTTTATTTGCCATCGAACCTGTTGATAAGTTCACAAAGACCTGGATGAAGAGACCACACACATATATTCATGTTTAAGAAATTTGAAAGATACCTCAACATGATCTGTACTAGAATTTTCAAACCACTGTTGGGGGAAAGGAGAAGAAGAACTTGGAAAAGGAGTTTGGGATTGTCAGACCTACACTGGAGTGGAGTAGGTCCTGGCACTCGTTGGGCTGACGTCCAATTTCTCCTCCTTCCTCATTTCTTTTCCTTCTTACTTCTTCCTAAGGTGCATTCTACAGTGGCAGGGGTGTCGTCCTTTTATACTGGCAAGGCCTTCCAGAGTATTCTTAGCAAGCTGTGTAAGAGGAGAATGGTTGCACACGGACGCTTGGCTTTCTTACGAAAACCGTCCGCATGGTTTCCTCTTTCCTTCGTTTTCAGGTGGGGTTAGTTGGATCCTAGGAGAGACTTTAGTAGGATTGTGGGCCCTATCGAATGGACGTCTTGGATCAGTCCCTGCCTCCCTAATTGTGGTCATTCGTGCTCCTACAGCGGGTCCGTTTCCATCCTTGCAGGCGTAATAGCAGAGAAGTTTGTGGTCTTCTAGCATGTGGAGACCAATCCGATCCTTTCGACAATCTTGGCTACAGTCGGAATTCTCCCTGCGGTGGATTGAATGTTGGGTTTTTTTCAAAACAAGAAGAAAAGAAATTTTATTTTAGGAAAAGAATGGTTTTGGCTTTGGTGATTATTGGTGTGAATGGTGATGCCTCTTGGTAAAGGGAGCATTTTTTGAATTTGAAACGTAAGGATGCCATTGTTAGAAAGACACCGCCATTGATGAAAAGACACCATGGAAGAAGATGTCTTTTCATGAAAAGGGTCTCAAGCATCTCTTGTCATTCTATAAAACCCATCTTTGGGTGAATCCGAAAAAACAATTCAAACAATCTCCTCTCCATCTTCTTCTTCTTCTCCATTTTCATTTTTGGAAGGTTTTTGGAAAGATACAGTTTTCAGGCACTAAACTGTAAATAATTTTAAGGCAGTAAATTGTAAACAGTTTTCAGGGGGTAAATTGTAACAGCACAGAAGTCAAGGTTGTACGCTGTAAAAGTGTGTTCGAGGTGTAGGTTTTCAGTTTTGCAGGCCGAAACCCACATTTCTCTGGCCTTGGAGAAGAGGCTGATTGTATCCTGGAGGTAGATTTGCTGTAACCCTCTTACAAATTGGTTTAATCAATAGTAGGGTGTGAATAATGCCTTAAAGATAGCGACATCGTAACGCACCTTAAGCCTATTTTTAAGTGATTCATTTTCTGTTTTCTGCCTTCAATCATAACATTGAATGACCCTAATTGGGCCACGTAGGCTCCATGGGGTTCCCTTACGCTTGGAGTTTGAAATAGCCCCGGTTTGCTTCTCACGTTGCTTGCAGACAAGGTCTTTGGGAGAGGATTTGTCTGTTTTTCCAATTCAAGTTGGAAGTGGGAGTGATTGGTGTTCGGTTGGATTTGTCCTATGAATACACTGGACGGTCCAGGTCGCCCTGAACGTACGTGACGGTGGGCCACCTAGATTCCCAATGTAAGCAATCCGACCATCTGTTTTGGAGGAAATAACGAAGAAGAAATTTCCTTCTTTGAAATCTCAAGTCTAACTTACTTTGACTGGGTTTCTCGGGCTAGTGTGCGGTGAGTGCACACACTACACATGCACACTCACCACATGTGTGGGGCCCATGGTGCTGTTTGTGAGAAATCTACTCCGTCCATCCGTTTTTCAAGGCCTAGTTAGGTCCATCTGGCCCTAGATGAGGTGGATCCAAGCTTTGGTGGGCCATATAACTTGATTAGGGGGTCCAGTTATGGATATCCACAGATCTGGTGGTCGGATCATTCTGAATTTGAACGTCACTGGTCAAAGGGTCTTAAGGGTGTTTGGGTGTGATATGGGGGTTGATCCGAGACTCAGGTAGGCGGTTTGGATCTGATAGAGAAGCTGAGCAAGAGAGTCCTGGTGGGAGGATTTCTCGCCTATGCAAGTTCTTCGAAAGCTGTTACAACGTGCAAAACTTTTCACATTCCGATTTGGTTATCCATAATAGGTGGGATCCACTAGGGTGAGTTTCATAAAATCCACTCCATTCCTCAGCTTCGCAACGTTGTGTTAGGCCATGAATCCAAATATGAAGCAAATCCGAGCTATAGGTTGTTTTATCTTGGAAAGTCTCCTAACGGGTGCCAAAATGGATTCGATCTAAATTAACGGTCCACACTTAATGATCAGAGCCCAAATTTAGAGAAAATGTGTAGTCAATATAGGCAGACAATTGGACAAATTTTGGTAATTGATCGATGGTAGAAAAAGGTTAGATCTGAAATTTCACATTTTGCGTCAAAAGAAAGGAATTGGTTCCAACGTTCAACAATGTAGGATCATATATCGGGGTCCAAATTTTGTATGATGTCGTAGTTAAGTGAGGCCAAGGTGTGGTCTAAGTTTGAGTTTCGATGGACGGTAGGAAGTTCCTAGATCTGAAAATCTAGATTTATAAGGAGTTTATTTTATTTTATTTTTTAGCTTATTAATACCCTCGTAATCGATATCAAGATCTAGATTTATAAGGAGTTGATAAACCTTGAAATGATAACTTCGCACCTAAGGAAAATCCTACCAAAGTGGGGTCTTCATACTTCACCCTTGGTCTATGTGATGGCAACCCAAGTCATTCATATGAAGGGAAATATCCTACAACGACTACCCACAAGGTTTCTTCACTCGATGGATATCAAAATCAACGGTTTCGAGCTGATTTGTCAATTGGGCCATTTTATATGATCTAAGGGCTGAAGTTCGACGTATATAGTTAATTTATGATACATAGACATGGTATAAAATTTTACATGAAATGGATCATGAGAACTATGTGATCTAGAATTCAGGGGTCTAGGTTAATGACATTTTCGTAATTATTGTTGATATAAGAATTTTGTGAAATCTAATGGTTTTACATGATTCTATGCCCATTTCTAAACAATTCTTACAAAAGAACTTACATTTAAATCATGATCGATAAAGAGTTATTCACCGATTTAGTCAAGGGAAGGTACATATATCAGACCACATGATCAACGATCGGACAACTTGATTTATGGATGAAGATCAGTCTTAATCGGTCAAATTCATGTTGGAGGATGGATGTAGGGTTGGGTTAGTTAGATTGGTATTGTACACGTGTACATAATAGGTTAAATTCATGATAACACTCGAGGACTTTCAATACTCGGGTATTGAAAAGTTGGAGGTGTTACATATCAAGTTGAGAAGTGATATGCTTGTTAAAATCACTTGAGGTTAGTTGGAATAGCCTATGAAATTCACAAACTCTAAGAGGTTGTTAAGGTTAACCTATGAAAACCTTTGTTATGGTGGAAAGCCAAAATTACATGGAGAAGTAATTTTGGGAGTGGAGTAGGTGTGTGTTAACACTAAACCACTATAATTATAATTGTCTTGTGGTGTTTGATAATCTTTTCCTTGAGTTTATTAGTTTAGAATACTGAAATCGAGAAAGTCGTGAAATAAGGTTATCCTACCTAAGAGTTTAAGTGAAGGTTGTCTATGATTTAATTGAAATCAATATTTCAATATTAGTTAATATTTTGAATTTGTTCTCTAAGATTGTTTTAACAAAAAATCGGTTACGTCCTATTCACCCGCCCTCTAGGACATCGATAGCTCCACCTTCAAGTGGTATTAGAGAGGGTTGCTCTTGATTGGATTCTCCTCTTAGATTTAGATCCGGAGCTATAAGATGTCAAATTTCGAGAGCTTATCCATATCCAACCACCTCCCTTTAATGGCTCCAACTATTCATATTAGAAAGCCTGGATGAGGATCTTCCTCAAACCCATAGATGAAAGTGTGTGGCAAGCCGCTGTAACTCAATGGTCCCCTCTTATGATGGAAGTAATAATCGTGGATAGAACCACATCTATAAAAGAAGTAGCCTACAACTTATGAATGAATACTCAGAAAAGTGAAAGTAGTGTTAATGCAAAGCCATGAATGCCATAACTTGTGCCCTCTCACCGAATGAATTCAAAAGAATCATTTCATGTGAAACAACAAAACAAGCATGGGACATACTTAAAATGATCCATGAGGGAACTAATATTGTAAAAAAATAAATCTAAGATCAAAATCCTCACAACCAAATTTGAGGAAATTTATATGGAAAAAATGAGACATTCATGAACTTTTATACAAAACTAAATGACATAATTAATTCTATGTCGGGTCTTGGAGAAAATATCCCTGAAAGAAAGGTTTGTGCAAAAATACTAAGATCACTACCTGAATGGTTAAATTCAAAGGTCATTGATATACAAGAATTGGGGGATACCAATAAAATGAAGGTTGAGGAATTGGTTGGATCTCTTTAAACATATGAACTGAATTTTAAAGCTCCAAAGAACAAGTCTATAACCCTCAAATCCTCTAAGTCCAAATTAAAGGTAATGAATGAAAATTTGGATAATGAAAAAAATGAGGATGATATGGCTTTATTGGTTTAAAAAAATTAAAAAATAATATATATATATATATATATATATATATATATATATAGAGATATATATATATATATATATATATATATATATATATATATATATATATATATATATATATTGATTTTCAAAAAAATCTTAACAAGAAAAATGACAATTCTATCTATCGGAAAGTTAAATGCAAAAACACTCAATGTTACAACTGCTCTAAGTTTGGGCATCTTGCTTCAAAATGTCCTAAAATGGATAAATTAAAAAGGAAATGTATGATTGCCACTTGTGATGAATCATTAGAATCTAAATTCGATTCAAAATCTAATGAAACATATCAAGGAGAAGTAAGAGATCAAGATGCACTCATGACAATAGCTAGAGTCACTACTCCAAGAGATAGTGAAACATCTGCATATGAAACTCCTAAAAGTGACTCTCAAAATGAAGAGGACCTTTAAGAAGCATGTGATGCTCTCTTTAGAGAAAATTACAAAATTGCATTGAAATTAAAAATGCATAAGAAAAAGTGTGAGGAATTACAATCAGAACTTGAAAAAGTTGTTTTGGAAAAATCTCATTTTTTTATTGTTTTGAAAAATCCAAAGTAGATTTAAATTTGAAAAATGTAAAACTTTAAAAATCTCAAGTCTAATTATGAGAAATTGAGGATTGAAGTTTCTTTACTCCAGAGTTCAAAGGATACTTGGAATTATATCCAAAGAGACAAAAAGCTTGAAAAATTACTAACCTCATCTTGTCAACATAGTGAAAAGGTCAACCCTGGCTATAACATATATAACAATCTAAAGCCTAATACTTCTACTCCTACCTTTGTGAAAGGAGAATCCTCAAACCCTAAGGAAAAAACTAAAAAAGGAACTAAGTTTGATCACAAAATTGACTATGTTCCAAAATAAAATACTCTTCAAGAATTTTCTAAAGTGAAAAACTTTGCCAACAACCAAAGATATCAAAGAAGAGAAATAATAAATTCTCCTCTTACTAGTAAAATTGTGGACTTTTTCAGAGAGTTGTTGAAAGCTAACTCAAACAAGAAAGGAGTAAACATGAGAAAAATGAAAACTCTTTAACTCCCAAAGATAACAAAAGGAAAGTGACCCTCCAAAGCCTATAACCATCATGAAGTTGGTTCCAAAAGTTAAATATCTTGTTATCCACACAGCTTTCAAAGCAAGTAGCCATTCAAGATGATACCTAGATAGTGGATGTTCTAAACATATGATAGGTGATAGAGTCGTTCTCTCAAATATCAAGCAAATTGATGTTGGCTCAAATACATTAGGAGGTGGCAACAACTACAAAATCATTGGTCAGGGTAATGTACATCTTCCTAACTTACCTATATTTTAAAATGTTTTATATGTTAACGGGTTGAAACATAATCTTCTTAATATATCTCAAATCTATGACAATGATCATGGTGCAATATTTTCAGATCGTAGATGTGAGATAATTAGTAAAGAAGCATATGTAGTATTAAATGGTCGTGAAACTTCTAAAAATTGCTATATAATAAATGACACTAGCTCAATAAACATTTCATGTTACATGGTCTAAAAAGATGAGACTGAATTATGGCACCAACGTCTTGGACATATAAATTATAAAGATCTTTACAATTTGAGCAAAAGAGATCACTTGCAAGGCTTACCCAAGTTGAGTAAGAAAGAAAATCAAATATGTGGTGCTTATGAAGTAGTTGGCAAGAAAATTAGGAGTTGTCACATGAAAGTGAACTCCTTATCCTTAGTCACTACTAGACCTCTTGAACTTTTCCACATGGACTTGGTTGGACCAACAACAATGAAAAGTAGAGGAGGAACGAAATATTTCTTAGTTGTAGTTAATGACTACATAAGATATTCTTGGGTAGCATTCTTAAGAGAAAAGTCAAATGCTTTTGACAAGGTCAAAAGGCTTTGTAAATGCATCCACAATAAAAAAGAGTTGGTCGTAGTCAGAATAAGGAATGACATGGAACAGAATTCAAGAATAACATTTTTGAGAAATACTGCAATAACCATGGTATATTGCATTAATTTTTGGCTCCTAAAACACCCTATCTAAATGGAGATGCTAAGAGGAAGAATAGAGTGTTACAGAAGATGGGACTTGTTAAGTTGAATAGTATGAAATTGCCTAAATATTTATGGGCACAAAATGTGAATAATGTTTGCTATATAATCAACCATGTTTACATTAGAGCTGGGAAAACTAAAGCTACCTATGAAATGTGGTTTGAGAAAAATCCTAGTGTAAAATATTTTTGTACTTTCAAAAGCAAGTGCTACATTTTACATGACCGAGAAAATTTTAAAAAGTTTGATGTAAGAAGTAATGAAGGTATATTCTTATGATATGCAATAAATAATCGTGCATATTTTGTTCTAAACAAGAGAAGTGGGGTAATACAAGAATCTATAATATATTGTAATTGATGATCAATCGATCAATCCCGATCTTCACTAAGATGATGGTGATGGTGATATCATTTTGATTAATCAAGGTGAACCATCATCCAGATCAAATATTATGAAATTTAGATGGGAAAAGTCCATCCAACAAATCAAATTCTTAGTAACCCTCATTCTAGTGTTCAAACCAAAAGGCAACTGAAAAATATTTACAATCATGTTTGATTTACTTCCCAAATTGAACCAACCAACATAAATAAAGTATTGCTGATGAAAGTTGGATTTCGACTCTGCAAGTTGAACTGAGTCAATTTATAAGAAATAATGTGTGGTATCTTGTTCCTAGACCATTTGATAAAAATGTTGTTGTAACTAAGTAGATTTTTAAAAACAAATCACATGAGCTTGGAAAATTATTAAAAATAAGGCATGACTAGTTGTGCAAGGTTATACTTAAATAGAATGAATTGATTATGATAAAACCTTTGCACCGATTGACAGCATTAAATCAATCAGACTGTTTATCTTTGTTGCTTGCTATAAGAATTTTAAAATTTATCAAATGGACGTCAAGAGTGTTTTTCTAAATGGTAACTTAAATGATGAAGTATATGTTGAGCAACCTAAAAGTTTTGAAGATCCCAAACTTCCTAATCATGTGTACCTTTTTAAGAAAGCTTTATATTGTTTGAAACAAGTCCCTAGAGCATGGTATGAAAAGCTTATTAATTTTTTGCTCAGCCATGAGTTTCAAATGGGAAGTGTAAATGAAACTTTATTTGTTAAAAAATCCAACGATATCTTGAATTTTTAAATCTATGTTAATGATATTATTTATGAATATACATGTGCTAATCTATAGTCTAAGTTTACAAAACTTATGAAGTCTGAATATAAAATGAGTATGGTGGTGTGTTAACATATATCCTTGGACTTCAAGTAAAGAAGCTCAAGTATGCACAAAAATTGTTTAAGAGGTTTAGATTTGAAACTGTGAGAAATTTCAATACTCCCATGAGTACAACACTCGAATTATCCAATGATGAATTAGGTAAAACTATTGATTCTCGTCTTTATCAAAGCATGATTGGTAGCTTGCTATATCTAACTACTAGTAGACCGGATATTTCATTTAGTGTTGATATTTGTGCAAGTTATCAGTCTGATCCTAAATAATCACATCTCTCAGCTGTCAAATGCATGATTATATATGCTACAAGCATTGTTAATCTTGGTGTATGGTATCCTCATAATACATCAATTCAAATAGTTTGATATACCGATGCAGATTTGGTAATAAATGTATATGATAAAAAAATCCACTAGTGGTGGATGTCTTTACATTGGAAACTATCTAGTCTCCTAGATGAGAAAAAAAAAAGAGTAAATTTTAGTATCCTTATCTATTATAGAAGCAAAATATATTGCTGCAGAAAATACATATATTTAGTTTATGTGTATGAAGCAAATGTTGGTTGATTACGGCATAGACCAAGATACAATAAACCTGTATTATGATAATACCAATGCAATCAATATAGCTAAGAATCCTATTCAACACTCTCGAACAAAACATATTGACATCATATATCATTATATACGAGAGTTAGTTGAAGAGAAAACAATTATGGTGGAATATATTCAGAATGAAAAGTAACTTGTAGATATTCTAATCAAATTGCTTGACAGTGTTAAATTTTTTAATTTAAGGCATAATATTGGCTTATGTTTTATATAATCATCTTTTTAAATTTAATATTTTATTTTTTCTTTACATGTTTTTGTTTTGTGTTTAAAAATATTTTTTTGGCTAACAGAAGTGTAACTAGACTGATCGGTCAGCTGAATTTAAAGTTCGATTAGCCGAAGGTTGCACGGCTCCTTTTCAAAATGTAGAAATCACTTCTTTTTCATTTTCTTCTTCTTCTTCGATTCACCGGTGTCTCCTTCGGTCACCCCTTCTCCATTACTTGTTAATGAGTACTTCTTGCTCCATTCTCTTAAAGATTTTAGTTTCCTTTGTCTTCTCCTTGTGATTCAAAACCCCTTTCTTTTCTTTTTAATATTTAAAACCCTTGTGTTGGGGTTTTTATCTTAGAGTTATTTTTTTAATCCTTGTCGTTCTTTCTCTTTTGAGAGTTATGAAACGGTGAGCTAAACATGTTGTGAGGAAAGTTAAAGTCGATTTCTCATATAGATCTGTTCCCCTTATGATTTGAACCATCCGTTTGCTAGAGGATGACCTTGAAAATCTTCAAGATTTTAGAAATATAAATATTATTATTGAACAGACGATAAATCCCAATCATATTGCTAAGTATGGCTTGCATAAACTTTTGTCTGAGGTTGGTTGGGAAAAGATTCTCCAATCGGGAGGAAATGCTTACTGATCAATACTCCAAGGGATATATTTCTCCATCTCAGAATTTATATTAGAGAATTACATCTTCTTTAAAATCAAATTCTTAGAGGAGACTATTCCAATTACACCCTCCACCATTGCATCATTAATGAATATAGACATGGCAGAGGATGAAATTCAAATTCCTCATTTAATGGAAAAGATGTCCAACTCTTTAATAATAATAAAAAAAATTTTAAAAAAAAGGAAGAAGAAGGATTTGTTACCTAAGTATTATGTAGATTTGCCACATATTAGAGATTCGGTAGTGCCCTACTAATTAGGAAATTTTTTCCTAAGTATTATGTTTTTCATCGTATTTTTACGTCCAATGTCTATCGTAAAGTCGGTAACAAAACTGATCACATTCCATTTATGGTTCGTATCTTGCATTCTAGGACTTTCATTGGATTAGTTCCCTCATGAAGCACCAATGTGATGATCGCAAGGAATTTAACCATTTATCATGCCCATGAGACAATGGTCAATCACGAATTTTACAGATCACGCAATTGCAAAATACATAAAAAGATATCAAAAGCTTTCTAAACATCTACTGTAATTGGAGTCACAATAAACCATAGAAAACTAAAAATATTCTTTTATTCAAATTAAAAATCAATGAAAGTTTAACCATAAACTTGAATCAAAGTAAAATAAACATCAAAATAAGCTATAAGTTTCATCCCTTAGCTTTAGCTAAAAGAATAGCCTAACAAGACTAATATCTTAGAAGAAAAACAAACAAATCAACTAGAACCTGTGAAGAAATCAAAGTGGAAGAATGTTGTCAACGCTCCATCTTGGCCTTATTTCTCTTTCCAAGCCCTAGAAGATGCTTTGGAATGTCCTAGGGATTCCTATTTATAGTTGTGAAACTCCAACTTTCGCACCAACTTGGAGATTTTACAAATCTACATTGGATTTACGCACTTTTATTACACTTCGGTCGGACTAAAGTCGCATATGAAAATTTTGTGTTGAATCTATTAAATTTAGGTGGGACCGAAGTTGATTTCGGTGGGACCCAAGTTAGCTTCGGTGGGACCGAAATAAAGATGAAAATTCCACTTTCTCACTAGACTATCTTGCATGATTTCGGTCGGACCGAACTCTTTTTTGGAATTATTTCAGGACTTCTCTTTTTAGACTCAGACTTTCAGAATATGATTTTTCTAGCCAATTTTCAAGATTTCTTTTCTTCACTTTAAATCTTCGATTCTTTTCATTCCTCAATTGGTTTCATTGGATCTTTGGCATGTGAATTCATCGTTAATGGCTTCCAAATCTTCATTATCTTCTTTTGAACTCTAAAACTATCATTTTAAGCGCATATTTATCTTTATGTCCAAAACCACCTCGCATGACAAAAACATATATAATTAAATTGAATTAACACTTAAATGCTAGGAAAACTAATGTGATTGAAGAGTTAAATATGTAATATTTTGAGTCTCAACAGTACCACAACAACTCTAGACTTGTACCCTAGCAACTGTGTGAGCGCTGTGATTCCAACACCGCATAGCACACCCTATTGTGATACTCAGAGTAAAAGATATTGACTATGTGTATGTTAATCGAGGTGAGCCGCTA
This sequence comes from Magnolia sinica, assembly GCF_029962835.1. NCBI lineage: Eukaryota > Viridiplantae > Streptophyta > Magnoliopsida > Magnoliales > Magnoliaceae > Magnolia > Magnolia sinica. Next base: position 47,020,591 of record NC_080584.1, on the reverse strand, counting down.
TGTACGTGTGGTGTGGGCCAACCTAGAAAATATAGCAAGGAATCTCTAAAAGTAATATTCTTAAATTACTATCCCTACAAAACCCCCTACTCACCCTAAAGTACAAAAACTACCTCTACATACCCCTCTCTCTCCCCCCATTAGTGAAATAACCCATTCTCCTATCCCTTCAAATGCATGAGAGCCCATGACCTTGCCCATGCTAAGCCACTCTCCTCTTTCTTTCCTTCTCCCCATCCTACCCTTCTTTTCCCTCTTCCCTTTCTATCTAAAATTTCTACCACAAAGCCCCAAACCCTCTCTCATTTCTACCATATTTCCTAGCAAGAGAGAGTGAAAAGAAAAGAGATTGGCTGAATAGAGAGAGATTAAGAAAAAGAAATAGACTAAATGAGAGATTAAGAGGAAGAGAGAGAGAGAGAGAGAGAGAGAGAGAGAGAGAGAGAGAGTAGAGGAGATTAGGAGTGGAGAGGAGCTTGGAGGACCCCCGATACCATCCGGACCATCCGATCGCTGATGCAAACTGATCCAACCGTTTATCTTCGTTCTGAGTACAAGGGAGTATGAAAACCCCCATTTTCTTTGTGTTATTTCATTTTTGGTGGGCCCATAAGGGTGGGACCCACCTTGATGTATATATAGATGAGTATAGAGGGTCCCATAGTGGTGGGGGCCCACCCGATCTCCAGGATCTTCCTTTCTTCCTTACCTTTTCTTTTACTTCTTTTCTTAAAATTATAGTTTTTTAAGGCCCACAAGTGGGCCACACTGTTGGAAAGTGTGCCCCGCACATTATCACCGCATGGACCACCTTGTGTGGCACACCCTAATATTTATTTTTTATTTTTAAATACCTATTAGATTCGTTCGGATCTGGATAGTGACGAAGAAGTACAGATATCAGATTGATCCAAAGCTCATTGGCCCTGAACAAGGTGTACTCCTCTGGGTGAGCCCCACTACCATTTTAATAATAATAATAATAATAATAAATTTAAAAATAAAATAAAATAAAAAGGGAGCAGCTACTACCGCCGCAGGTTGCAAACAGCGTCCAGAGACACTGCTGATCTGCGCCAGGCCCAGCCAGCGCTGTTTGGTTTAGAGGGCCACAGAGTGGGCCCACTTGTGGGTCCCATCGTGATGTATATTTCTCATCCATGCTGTTCATCCGATTCTTAAGATCATTTTAGACGTTGAGCCCAGAATCCAGGCCTATCCAAATCTGACAGCGGGCTGGAGACCCCTCCCTGCGTCACATCCATGCAATGGACGTGGGAGTGGGGTCTCCACTCGTGGGACCTACCATGATGTGTTTGATTTATCCACACCGTCCATATATTTCCTCAGATTTTTTTATGGCATGTTCCAAAAAATAAAGAAGATTCGAATCTCAGGTGGGCCGCACTGCACGAAACAATGACTGCTGTTGAAACATTCATAAGCTCACTGTGATAGTTACATGCCATCAAACATGCCTAAAATAGGCTCGTTGAGCCCACCATGATCTTAATAACCTGATAGAGAGAGTGGATCATACGTATGTAGGCCCCACTTACCGAAAATGCACAAAAAAAAAAAAAAAGGCCAAGGATGCTGCTGCTAGGGGTGCACACGGTTCGGTTTGGTCCGGTTTTGGGGTGAAACCGGAACCGAACCGTTCCTAACGGTTCTAGGAAATTTGGAACCGGAACCGAACCGTTGGCACCCTAGAACCGAACCGGAACCGAACCGTTAAAACCGGTTCGGTTCCGGATTGGTTCCACAGTTCTTGGCTTTTTATAATCCAACCTAATTGCAAGCCCATGTCCATCCATGTTGTGGTCCATTTGATGAATGGTTTAGATGTTGTATAAGGTGTTCAAAAATACATTTATGAAAATAATTATTCTAGAGAAAATAATTATAAGATATGCAAAAATACATCGGTTCGGTTCAAGGTTCGGTTCCACAGTTCGGTTCTACGGATCGGATCCACGGTTTGGTTCTACGGATCGGTTCACGGTTCGGTTCGGTTCTACATACCCCCAAACCAAGAACCGAACCGTTGTCACCGGTTCTTGGATTTTTGGAACCGGAACCAAAACCGGTGCACTCTAGAACCGGACCAAACCGGACCGTTTGGTCGGTTCCGGTCTGGTTCTACGGTTCTACCAGTTAAATGTGCACCCCTAGCTGCTGCCATGCTGCTGGGCGGCAGCACGTCTTCGCCAAAGACTAGTGGCCCACTCATACGACACACGATGATGTATGTATCTAATCCACACCGTCCATCGGTTTTTCCAATTCATTTTAGCCATGTCCCGAATATGAATCTGATCCAGATCCAGAGTGGGCCACACCATAGCAAATAGTAGTGGAAATGATAACCACTTTTGAAACCTTATGAGGTTTATTGTGGTGTTCATATTTTTTTTTTTAATTTTAATTTTTATTTTTTTATTTCTTTTAAAGCTTGTTAGTACACCCCACTGTCAGTTGACACTTCAGACCTCAAGTGTTGAAACGAGGTATCTTTCACTCAGTCTACCACTTGAGCTGTGGACCAGGGTGTTTATTGCGGTGTTCATATGCATCTAAATCTGCCCGATATAAGGCCGTTGTGCCCCATTGACCTGAAGAATCTGATAGACTGAGTGTATCATTCTCATGTGGGCCTTACTCAATGAAAAAACAAAAAATAAATAAATAATAATAATAATAATAATAACAAAGAAAAAAAAAAAGAGGAAGAAAGGAAAAAACACCCGGGGAATCCGCAGGGGTAAGTTGAGTCGACCGACTCGTTCAGATATGAGTTGATGACTTGATCCGAACTGAATTGGTTAGTTGGTCCGAACAGAGTAGGCTTCACCCAATCCAAACTCAAACCGAGTCAAGTAACTCGACCTGAAACTCGATCCAGTCAGACTTGACTCAATCCAAAACCCAACTCAACTCGGATTCGGGTCTAAGTCCAGAAGCCACCCACCACCATCGCCAGCCTCCTCCTCCTCCTCCTCTCTCTCTCCTCTCCACTCCCTCTCTCATCTCTCAGTCCAACTCGATGCTAACTCAAACTTGACTCTGTACTTTTGACTGGTTCAAACTTGGTCCAGATCAGTCCAACGTATACCAGACTCAGATTGGGTTAGACATGTTGGACTAGGTGCCGAGTCAAGTCGGGCATATTTCAAAACCGAATCAAGTCGAGTCAGTCCTAACTCAGTCCGACTCGACTCGATGCCCAGCTCTAAACTCAGCAGGGGCGTGAGGGTAGAAGCGCCTTTTGGGTGAGGGTTGGGGCCACTTGTGGAACTCACCTTGATGTTTACGTGCGATCCACACCATCCATCCGAATTGTCGGATCATTATAGGCCTTGAGCCCTGAAATAAGAGTGACCCAAATCTCGGGTGATCCAAACCATAGGAAACAGTGGAGACAGGAACGCCCACTGATCCACACCACAGGAAACAGTGGGACAGGAACGTCAACTGTTGAAACCTTCCTAGGCCCCACTACAATGTTATTTTCAATAGAACCTGTTCCAAGGTCACATGGACCTGTGTATAGTAAAACATAAATATCAGTCTCATCCTAAAGGGTAGGATCCACCCTAACATGTGGGATTTATCTACACCGTCCACCTATGTGGACCCCACCATGGCGTATCTATTCCATCAATCCGGTACATCTGTCTTTCCAGCGCATTTGGGTGGACCCACCAGCCAGTGGGGCCCACCATGCACGTGAGGAACCCACCATCCATCCACTTTGTCCAGCCCATTTCCCATGGATAAACCCAAAACTCAGCTGGATCGCACCTCTGGAGACAATGGAGATTGAACTCCTACCGTTGAAACCTTCTCAAGGCCCAAAGTGATGTAGTTGCCATCTAACCTGTTGTATGGGCCACGTAACCCTGAAGTGAAGAGAAAACACAAATATCAGTTCAACCCAAAGCACAGTGGGTCGTCCCTCCATAGTACAGTGGGCGTCCATGGTTTTGATTGTTATATATGTTATATATGTGGGCGTCTATTCGGGTCATTTTTGTTGAGTCACACCTTAGTATATGTATTTTATCCGTGTCTTACATCCGATCATTAGACCCTTTGAATGTATAGGCTACATAAGGAGCCGATGTTAGTCTAACATGGGTTACACCACATAGTAAAATTGCGGTAATGACAGCTTTAGTAGAAGTGGGAATAGGTCAAAGTGTCCTAGAGAGGCGGTGAATAAGACTTTATAAAATTTTTATAATGATTTAAAATTCCATTATCATAATCCTGATTTAACAAACTCCTATAAAGATGATCCAAATTTAACTCTAATGGCTTCCAAGCCAAATAAAGGATTTACTCATAAGACTATCCAGTATTTAAACAGTATGCAATCTTAGTCTATGATGAATAAACGATATGACTGTATGTGTGTGTGTGGAATGTGATTCTTATCAGTTCTAAATAATCATGTTTGCATGCTTTATGAGAACATTCAAAGAAAACATAAAAGAGCAATGTGCAAATAACAATCTCAAACATAGTCGTTTATAGTGATTCGGCTACATACCTACTCTACTTCCGGCGGATGTACTCAACCCTTGAGGGTACCGAATCTCACTAATGGAGGTTTTAAATCAAGTTTACCTCTAACCTTCACAACCTACACAAGGTCGACTCTAGGACCTACACAAGGAACCTAGATATGTCTTTATGCGACACAAGTTTATGCCCCACATAGGAGCAAGGGTCAACACACAGCACCCGGGTTTTATGCTCTACACACAAGCAAAGGATCCACACAAGGAACCTTGGATTTTAGGCCATACAGGACAAGGATCCACACAAGGAACTTAGGGTTTTAGGCCACACAGGCCAAGGATCCACATAAGGAACTTAGAGTTTATGCCCTAAACAAGAGCAAAGGTCAACACATAGCACATAATTTTTAGGCCACACGGGCCAATGACCTATACTAAGGACCTAAGTTTATGCTCTACAAGAGCAAAGGTCAACACAAACACTCACACGTACTCTCCTGTCGGAGGTCTCCTATGAGGACTTGAAAGGAGTGAAAATCACCTGTGACCTAATCCTACACAAAAGAATGATCAGCAAGGTCTCTAGACTCTAATGACTTACAGATAAGTAGATGAGCCCCATTAAACACGTTGATGAAGATCTCCTCATTTGATGACGAAGAATCTTCAGCTCCCTTGGTCCGCAGCATTGATGATGCTCCGATGTATGGCGAAAGGTTGGGTTAAGATTGTGTTGGTAATTACCCTATTAAATGATAATCATTGAGGAGATAGAGTAATTCCAAGATCTTAGGCATTCAAGTGATCTCAGCTCAATGATTTGCTATTAAGGTGGTAGCTGGAAGATCCTTGAATGCGGAAGTTCATTCACCAATCCACTCTATTGAATGTCAATGGAGAGGGTGGATTAAGGATGAACTCCCATGAGAAAAAGGAATTAGGATAGATGATATAAAGTTACTCTCTCAAAGCTCTCTCTCTTTTTCTCAATGTGCAACCCATAGCAAGCTCTCCTTAAATAGGCAAAGAGATCCAACGGTAATAAAATAGTCAGTTTTTGATAGAGTTCGATATCATCGATCCATCTTCGATATCATTGAACGTATACTTTCAAAGCCATCGAGGGACAAATCGATGATATGATTCTAGTGACAATCACAGCTGAACCTCTTATACACAGCTCGATCATATCGAACATTCTTCGATATCATCGGATTTCGAACTCCGATTTCATCGAACCACGGTTCAATTTCTCGACAATGAAAACATGAGAGCAGGCTAAATATGAGATAACTGGCTTCGATATTATCAATCCTCCTACAATGTTATTAGAGTTCAAATGTTGATGAGATCGATACCTAGTTCGATTCATCAATATTTCATCAACATTTTATAGAAGATTCCTATACGCTCGCTGGACACTCCATTGTCCAAATTCAATGATATCGACATTGTTTAGATATGATTGATATTTGAATATCGATATTATCAAGGGAGTCTCGATTCCTCGAACATTTAAAGAGGATTTTCCTAAAAGCTTACTGGACAAGTATGGTCCAAATTCGATACAATTGAAGATCCATCGATATCATCAGAGTTTGAGTTCTAAGGATATCAAGGTGCTCTTTGAGTCATCGACAAATATGTGATTTTCCTTTACAGCTTGTTGGACACAAACTAACCAGAATTCGATTATATTGAGCCGTCTCGATGATCTTAGAATTCGAATGTCGATGGTATCGATTAGTCCATCGATTCATCGATAATTTTGTCCAGAGATTAAGTTAGTTGTTGGACACAAGAGGTCCTCAATTCGATGATATCGAGTGTAGTTTGATTTCATCGATACCAGGTGTCCGATCACATCGAGGGATCTCTATATATCGACAAAAGTTGAAAACTTAGAGATTTTCCTGATTTGCAAAATAGTTTTCATACATTAAACTCTATGTTGTTCTATCCATTTTTAAAGGTTTTATATTCCTGGGTGTTTTGGAACATGAGATGTGAGACTAAGTTTACCTTTAATGAGCACACATCCGGTTGAGGCAGACGCTTGAATGATCTTGCTATAGGGCTCACTTGACTTGCTGACTCAACACCCATACTAATTGACAAACCAGGGCACTTTCACATAGACATTTATATTTCTAATGGGGCATGGCGTTCATGTCCCACTATTTACATATGTTGTGCTAATTAAAGCCAATTATCAGATAATATGTCTGATAACATGCTAGTGTACTTCTCATGATACAATACATTGATAACATGTTTAGTGTAATGGATATCATGCCCAGTTATATGCCCATACCCATCATTTGTATGCCTGTTGTGGATGACGATTGTTCATAGCTTATGCCTTTTGGCTTGAGACGCTTAGGGGACCCCATACAAGATAAGGTCTCCCCACACGATCGCACGGTATGTGTAGGTTTGGTGCAAGACTTGGATAGTATGACTTAAGCATTTAGCATTTTATATGTCATGATTGACTCCATACCCTAGCGACATCGGGGTTTTGGCCACCACAAACATGTCATGACTGACAGGATTGGATATCGAAAATGTGTTCTAACACTTAGGCGTTATAGATATCCTTAGGTGAAAGTCCCTAAACCCTAGAGCACCGATAGGATACTCCAACGTCAAGATCGCCCAAATACCAAATACTAGTAGATCGCGTCTCCCACTATGTTGAAGTCAGGTGAAAAGAATTATGGCCTTATCCACCTAGGTGTAGGGGGTTATAAGTTAGGCTAAGTCTGACCAACTGATGAAATGGGTCCGTTATTGATGAGTCGGGTGGGAATTGACATACCACTAGCGAGACAAATAGTGAGGTTTTTTTCCACTCACTTGGTCATACGCATGATGAGCGACAACCAATGTCAAAGTGTAATAGACTCCCATGATGTTTCCAGTTACGAACTATTCTTATACATGGACTGGTTAAGGATTGGCATGTTTATGTTGCATCTCTAGCATATGACACTCGGTCATATAGGCCTTGCATTGCATAGCCTTGGTATGGCTAACGGCATCCATGAACTTGACAACTTAGCCCTCCATTTTTTGCTTTACTCTGATGTCTTTGTTATTGTCATATACATTGCGTATGCACACAACACTCTATTGAGCTTCGTAGGAGGCTTATGCGCATTTGTTTACGTTGCAGGTGATGTTAGGGCATATCAACTACATTGAGCCTAAAGCATGACTCTAATCTTTTAAATTTTGATTGCATTTTGTATCTTCTTTTCCAACACTGTACTCAAATATTATATAGTGGATGTGTGATGATAATGTTTTTGTGACCTTGGTTCATTTATGGTTATGCTCCTTTACAAAATAAATAAATAAATAAAAATCACCTTGAAAATTCTCTTTGTAGGATCTCAGGATTGGAACTTGGTATATAGAATGGGGTACTACAGAGGTTGTCGGCACTGAATTCGGCAACTGAGACTTTGTTGAACCTAGTTCCCGAGTTTGGGGGTTGACATATATTGTTCGGTCCCACCTGAGATTAGTTCCGTCCTACCGAATGTGCACAGAATAGTCCAGTAAGGAATTGTGATTTTTGAAAGAAACTCGGCTCGACACTTAGGTGCGACCAAAGCCATGTTTAGTGCCACCGAAGGAGAGTTCGGTCCAACCTAAGGGAGGCAAGATTTCAGATCTATTTTAAAGAAATTCGGCTCTTACCAAGAGAAGGTTCAGTGTGACCGAAGGTATGTTCAGCTACAACCGAAGAGTACAGTCGATGCGACCGAAGTGTAATAAAAGCGCATAAAATTGATGTTAGTTTCAAGTCAGTGTGAATTTTTCCTATTTAAAAGGGTGGATCTAGCCTCCTAAAACACGAATTAGGGTAAAAGGGGAAGAGTAAGGAGTTGTGGAGCTTATACAGATTCCTTCTCCTTCTCCAATCATTCGGTTCTTCTTTGGTTTTTCTATAGTTTTAGTTCAATCATGTCTTTAGTTGACTGAATCTCTTAGCTATACTAAGAGTTGAAGATTGTAGTTATTTTTAATATCTTAATTTACTTTAATTCATGTTATTGGTCTGATTGTTGAACAATTCATTGATATTTGGTTTGAATGAAGATATATTTTTAATTTACTTTGATCCATTGTCGACTCCAAGTATATTAGATGCTTAGGAAAAGCTAAAAGTAATTTCTTATCTTTTTAGTAAAGGATTGATTAGTAAAATCCATTTATCTATTGTAAACTAAGGGCATAATATATGCTTTGAATTCCTTGCAATCAATTTTTTGATGCTTTATGTGAGAATCAATTTTATTCAAGTTCAAATTTATTTTGGTTATGTGAATGATGATTTAACCACTCCTATTATCTGGTTGGATAGGATAGGACTTCAATTCCAATTGAGTTATATGATTGAATCAAGTGATTTAAACATTAATGGTGGCTATAAGTAGATCCTTGGCGCTTTAGTGTTTTATCTTTATTAATTTCCTTCTCAATTACATCATTACTTCTTAAATCAAAATTTCATAACTTAGTTTAGTTCTAGTTCTAGTTCTAAAGTGTTACAGTAATCACACAAATATAAGTCCATTTAGGTTTGACCTCGGTCTCACCGAATTATTACTACATCACAGCCCTGCACTTGGGGTTGTTAACCCTTAGGTTAGATCAACTTCCCTTTAGAAAATTTTTAAGAAACTAATGAATTGAGCCAGGTACATCGAAAAGGGTTACTTATTGTTTTGAGAAAAAAAAAGTGAAAAAAGAAAAATAAAATAAGAAATTTTAAAGATTGAAGAATGATGATATGCGATTGAAAAAATAAACAACAAGAAGAGAAGAAGAGAAGAATGAATAGTATGAAAGTCGTCACCATAAAACTGCAAGTAAGCTGGAATATCATTAAGGTGAACATCCACAAATCTCGCAATCCTGGATAGCTTGCAAGGTTTTGACTCAGTGACTTTGGTTGATCTGATCAATTTTAGTGATTATTGGTGTTAGCATTATTGTAGATAGCTAAACTCTTATTAGTGTTAAGTTTAAAAATCATTGAGCACCCCGGTACTCAATTTTTGAAAATTTTCTACTGGATGATTAATGACTTGAATTCAAGTTGATTATCCACTGAGGGTGCTAGAATATAGGCTGACATTATTCATAAAACTTTGTGCCTTAAAATTTTATTATTTAGGTCACTTAAAGGCTACATGAATCTATAAAATTTAATCTTCTAAATAATTTTTAGTCTTGGGTTTTTGAAGTCTTTTCGCATTCCTTTGCTCGTGACTAGAAAAATGTTGGTTGGGGTGTGCACGCGCGCACATGTGTGAAAACTGCTTAATCCTGCATGATAAACCTTAATTCCACATTCTTTTCTCAGATGAATTTCCATTGTGCAAAAGATTGATAAAAGTCCAAGACGATTTGAGCTGTTCATGAAGTCCAAAGCCCAAAAGTAAAGATGGAGTGTTAAAGTTATGAAGATTCCAAGTTTGGAAGATTAAAAGAATCGGCTATTTTCCATGGTGGAAATCATCGATTGTGCGCCTTTAATTCAAGTGTAGAACAGAGAGTTTTTTATTCAATCGATAGGATTTTCGATTCGATCGATGGTTCATTGATTGAAGTCGATTTGATCAAGAAAATTCTGAAAATTTGAATTTGGTCACTTGACGTTTTTGGGCACCTTCAATTCGATTAATGGTCTATTGATTGCAGCCGACTCGATCGAAGAGTCTGATCGATGATTCACATGGAATTGCATAAGTGTGAGATTTCTTTCTAAGTTGGTAAGGAACTCTATTTAAACCATGTCTAAGCGTGATTATGGCATATTGTGGATGGAGAGATAAAGCAAAAGCGGAGAATCTTTATCTTCATCTTCTTAGTTTTCTTCTTCCTTTTCTTTTTTATTTTAGGTTTTTCATGTTTTCTTCTTTGAGATTAATTCTTCTTAGCACTATGGTTGGCTAATCTCTTAGCTAAGGCTAAGGGGTGAACCTTTTTGATAAATTCTTAATGTTTAATTCATTTAAATTCAATATTAGATATTTGATTAATGAATTTTAATTGATTTGATTGAATTTCTACTTTGGTGAAAGTTTTTTATCTGTAAACCCCTTGATCTATTGTTAACTCCGGATATAGTGAATGTTTGGAATTCTCTGTGATTAATTACTTAGTTCTTCATGATTAGATCGATCGATTGTGATTTATATCTTTATTGGGAATTATAAAATAATTTAATTGTTTCATCTTCATATTGGAACAAATCCTTGTTCAATTCCAATAGAGTTATGATGTTGGATTGATGAATTAAGTATTGATGATTGATTAAAGGGGGATCTCTTAGGCCTTAGTTTTCTCTTATTGTAAGACCCATACCCCGATTAATCGACCTTATGCTTCAACTTCAGCATTGGCATGTTTTGGGTGGATCATATCGATGAGTTTTGATCACAACCCTATTTTAGTATTGCAACACCCCGAGACTTATACCCTATCGACCATGTGAGCGCTATGATTCCATGCCACATGGCACACCCCTTTACGACCCCCAGATTATAAGTTACAGTTTTGGCACAATTCGAGGTGGGTCACATAATGCATGCATGCCTCACTTGCACAAATTCCAAGGTTGTCCAATCAATCAATCCATCCACTAATCAACCCATCACCTCTCTCTCCCCATTAGTTAAAGAAGCCCATACCCCTACCCATGCAACCCATACCCTTGCCCATACTAAGCCACTCCTCTATCGTTCTCCCTCTTCCCATTTTATCCCTCCATCTTTTTCTTAATCCCCTCTCTATCCTAAAAGTTCCACCGTAAATCCCAAAATCTCTTTCATTTCTACACCTTTAGTAGCAAGAGATAGAGAGTAAGAAGCAAAGAGATTAGAGAGATTAGGGAGAGATCGAGAGGTTAAGAGGAAGAGGAGAGAAAAGAGATATTATAGGAGATTAGGAGTGGAGGGGAGCTTGGTGGATTATTCGACCACCGATCTAAACCGATCGAACTGTCCGTCTTCGTTGTGAGTGCATGTTAGGATAAAAACCCTCACTTTCCTTTGTGTTATCCTTTTTTAGTGGGCCCACAATGGTAGGACCCACCTTGAGCATGTATGGAGTTTATGCTGGACCCCCATATTGGTAAGGGGCCACCCCGATGGCCAGATATTTTTTCCATTGCTTTTTCTTTCCCTTTCCTTTCCCTTTCTTATTCTTACTTTGATGGTGTTGTGGCACCCACAAGTAGGCCACACTATTGGAGAGCGTGCCCTGCACGCTATCATAGCGTGGCCAGCTTTTTTTTTTTGGTTTAGCTTGCTAGTACACACCCATGTCAGTACACACACTCCATAGTGTGGCCACCTTGTATGGGCCACTATGATGTTTATTTTTCATCTAATCTGTGATTTAAATAACATCGATTTGGATGGTAGAAAAACACCAAGATTAGGTTCATCCAAAGCCCCTTGGGCCAGCCTCAAGCTGGCCCACTTGATGGATGGCTCAGATCCCCATGTGGACCCCACTGAGAAGGGGAAATAAATTTTAAAAATACATTTTTGAGTCCAGTCGCTAGACGTTCACAGCTCCTGGCGCTAAAATTATCTAGCATTGGACCTTATTAGATTGAAGGGAGTGGGCCCACTCTTGGGTCCCACCATGGTGTATATGTTTCATCCACACTGTCCATCTGTTTTTCGAGACCATGTTAGCCGTTGAGCCCAAAAAATGAAGCTAATCCAACTCTTAGGTGGGCTACATCAAATGACATTATGCATGGGAGTTGGGGAAGTGGGTTCCCACTCGTGGGACCCACATTATTTTTTTTCTTCAATCCACACCTTCCATCTGTTTTCCCAGTTAACTTTAGATGTTGATCCCAAACATGAAGATGATCCAACCAACAGGTAGACCACACTAAAAGGAACAATGGTCTGGGAGGCCACCCCCACCAGCGCCCCCATGCAAATGTGGGAGGGGTGTCCCCCACTTGTGGGACCCACCTTCATGTATTTGTTAGATCCACATCGTCCATCTGTTCCTCCAGATCATATTAAGCCATGGACCGAAAAATGAGGAAGATCTGAGTCTCGAGTGGGCCACACCGAGGGGATTAATGGTCATTGTTGAAATCTTCAAAGGCCCGTTGTATTGCCCATGTTCGTCCAAACTAGACCAAGTCAGGGCCTATTATGCCTCTCTCAAGTTGCTCAATCCTATGAATGGACTGGATCAACTAGCCTCACTTGTGTGGAAAAACATATTACTGAAAAAAAAAAAAAAGAGTCAGCCAGTGTAAGTGCCATTGTGCTTATTTAGCACCCTTAGTGTTGTCAAATTTTGTTGTGCCAAACCATCTAGTACATGTATCATGCTTTAAATTGAAGTGATCAGGTTTGCATATGTTTTAAAGTTCTCTGGATCCTCATCAAACTTGGCCTACAACTTCAAGTTGAAGTGAAGAATGTCAAAGTTCAATGATTTGAGATGGCCTTCATAAACTCAAGTTCAAGTTGAAGTTCTGTATGTTAAAGAATCAAGAACTCACAAGCGTGACTCAAGCTCAAGATCAAGAGGTTGAACTCAAGCATCAAGTATTACAAGTATTCAAGAATTTGAAGTGAATGATGCTTCAAGTGTTCTTACTCACAAACAGGTTCGGTTGACCCTAGACTGACCCTAGGTTATGTCATATTCATCGCATGTTTTGTATGGGTCATTTCATATATTTATAGGTCACTTTTCGACCAGTCGTACACCTGGTTCAACTAGTCCTGACACTAGCTCGACCAGTCCAAGGTTTGTTACTAATTTTTGGGATTTTCTATTGGACCCTTGACCAGTCCTGGAGACTTCTCGACCAGTTGAGTGAACAGTGCTCGACCGGTTGCACAGGACTCGACTCAAAGTTCAGCAACCATTTTTGGTCCCACTCAACCAGTCGAGCAAGCCACTCAACCATTCAAGGAACGATCTTATCTTATCACGCTCGAAAATTTGAAATTTTGTTGGTCCTTGGACCAGTCGAGTGAATAGTTTTTTCACCTATAAAATTTCAGAGTTTGGCAAGTCATTCAAGCAAAATCAATACACCACTCTGAGAGATAAGTTTATGATATTCTTAAGCTATATTGCGCTCATTTAATATTTTCTTTAATTAGCTTTTTGCATTTGATTTTAAATTCTTTATTCCAATCTAAATTGAAGAAGGGATTTAAGTTTTCCCCTTTTTTAAGATCAAAATCAAATCAAGCTAGCCCAAGGTGATTTAATCTAAAAATCATTTAAAACTTAGAACCCTTCCATAAGTGAGTATGGGCATTCAACAACTACATTGAACATCTACTCTGAATTGGTTCTACCGGGCTTCATCAAATGAGAATATCCAAATAAATATATATACATTTTTGTAAATCTCTTTTTGGTTTTTGAGGTTGTGCCAGAAAAATCTCTCTTTCCTTTTTGGTTTGTCTGAGGTGATCCAGAAAATCTCAGAGTGTGGGGTTTTTGAATTGTGTAAGCCCACCTGAAAGACACAATTGTGAAGGTTTTAGGTGAACCTTGAAAAACCTATTTTATAGTGAAAGCCAATATCCCGTGGGTGAGGATATTGGGAGTAGAGTAGTTGTGTGGCTGTTTTTTAACAGTTGGTGTACACACAAGCGAACTAATATAATTTCTAGTGTTGTGGTGGATGGTTGATTGTGGCTTTGTGTGAATGTTTATTTTATGCATTTATGGTGAATGATTGTAATTTTCTTTCTGTATATGTGATGAATGTTGTAATAGCAGTAGAAATTTATTTCTATTTTATTATATTTTCCTCTGTATCAGTTTGGGATTTTGATACACAGACTGTTCTAGAAATCAGGTTGTCCTACCATAAGCCATTGGTTTTTAGTGTAAGGTTGTCCTTAGAACAACATCTATATCAACCTCTCAGTACTTGTGCATTTAAGGTTGTTATTTATTTCTGCTATTTGAGATTGATAAGTGCTATCTTGTTCTAGTTCCTTCTTTATTCCGCATTTAAATTTTAATTTGACATAGTACTATTCACCCCCCCCCCTCTAGGACTTTTACCTCGGCCTTTTCAGCCAACAACAGACGCTATTGCCAATGTCCAAAGTAGGTGCACGCCCTCCTTGGGTGTGGAGTGGGGGCACACTCGTGGGATCCACCATGATGTTTATGTTTCATCCCTGCGTTCATCTAGTTTTCAAAATCATTTTAGGCCAAGGGCTCAATATTTAGGAAGATCTAAATCTTAGGTGGATCACACCGAGGGGAACCGCTGGGGCCAGGGGGCTGCCCCTGTTTGGCAGCGGTTAGGATCCCACTCGTGAGACCAATGTTTATGTGTCATCCACACCGTTCATCCAATTTTTTGGATCACCATAGGCCATGGGCCGGAATATCAGGCCGATCTAGACCTTAGGCGGACCCCACCGCGGGGATCTTGTGAAGGGTGGATTTCCTTGAGTTTGAAGAATTGGATTTGGAAGTCCTTTGGATTTGGAAATCCTTATTTGATAGTCCTTTGGATTTGGAAATCCTAATTTGAAAGTCCTTTGGATGAAGTCCTTTGGATTGGGAATCCCTTGGACTTGGAATTCATTGGGTTTAGAATCCCTGGATTTGGAAATCCTTGGATGTGGAGCCCTGAATTTGGAATCCTCTTGTTATCTTTGGCACTCTGGATTCAGAATCCTTGTAACCCATAGGTAACTATGTATGATACGTTTACATGGATTTATGCTTAATTTTAATATCTCTAATTAGTGTATGCATGTAATGTTTAACCCAATGGTTGTAGTAAGCATTGAAATATATATTTTGCCTGAAATGAAGAAATCACAAAACTCGGATGGGCCACAAGTATAGGATCACATCCTAGTGACTAACTGACGATTTGTAATCGACAATTTACATCGGCAATGTGCAGACGAAGTAGATCATCCTATAAAAGTAATTATAGTGATGTCATTACTAATATGATTATTTTGGGATATCGTCAATGGGCCATGTGCCCAATAGATTGGTAGCCTAGTGGCACACATGTTGCACATGTAGATGTCCACTTGGGTCACTCCTAATGGGTCCCACCTTGACATATGTATTTTATCCATGCCTTACATCTGGTTACTAGACCTTTTTATGGACAAGCTGCACAAGGAGCCAATGCCAATCTAATGTGCACCACACCACATAAACCTCTATATTTCTAGTGGGGCCCATCATTCAGGTCATCCTTTCTATATATGATGTGTCAATTAATGCTGATTATTACATGATATATCTGATAACATGCTGGTGTACTTCACCTAATAGGACACACTGATAACGTGCTTAGTGTAATGGATATCATGCCCGTTTATATGCCCATACGCATCATTTGTATGCTTATTGTGGATGAAGATTGTTTATAACATATGTAATTCAGCTTGAGACACTTAGGGGACCCCATATGAGAAAGGGTTGCCCCACATGATCGTGCAGTATGCACATGTTTAGTGCATGACTTTGATAGTGTGACTCATGCATTTAGCATTCTATATGTCATAATTGACTCCATATCCTAGCAACATTGGGGTTGTGGCCACCACAGACATGCCGCGGCTAGTAGGATTGGATACCGAAAATATGTTCTAGTACTTAGGCGCTATGAATGCCCTTAGGTGAAAGTATCTAAACCTTGTGGTACTAGTATGATGCTTCAACGTTGAGACCAAGTAGATAAATGAGCACCCAAGTACCAAATACCAGTAGGCCGCGTCTCCCACCGTGTTGATGTCTATTGGAGAGGCTTGTGACCTTATCGGCCCGGGTGTGGGGGGATATAACCTAGGTTGAGTTTGGCCAACTTGTGAAATATGTCCACTATTGACGAGCCGGATGGGCATTGGCATACCACTGACGATGCGAATAGTGAGGACTTTTCCACTCACTTGGTTATGCACGTGATGGGTGGCGGCTAATGTTGGAGTGTACTGACCCCGGTAATGTTTCCAGTTACAAACTGTTCTGATATGTGGACTAGTTGAGGTTTGGCATGTTTACATTGCATATTTAGCATATAACACTCGGTCACATAAGCCTTGCATTGCATAGCCTTAGCATGGCTAACAATATTCATTGACTTGGCAGCTTAGCCCTCTATCATATTCTGCATACTCTGATATTTGTATCCTTATCATATGCATTGTGCACACACACACTCTCTCTCTCTCTCTCTCTCTCTCTACTGAGCTTTGTAGGAGGCTTACATGCGTTTGTTTATGTTGTAGGTGATGCCAGGGCATATCAATAGCATTAAGCCCGGAGTATGTGCCCGATCTTTTGAATTTTGGTTATATTTTATATTTCCCTCACAACACTATACTCAAAGATTATATTAGTGGATATGTAATGATGATGATGTCTTTATAATTTTGGTACACTTATGGTTATGCTCATTTACAAAAAAAAAAAATTCACCATGAAAATCCTCATTGTGGGATTTCGGGATCGAAACCTGTTGTATAGGATTTAAAAGTCGAGAATTGGATACTACGGATGTTGTCAGCATCGAATTTAATGGACAGAAATTTAGTGAGCCTGATTCCCGAGTTTGGGGCGTGATGCTTATTATTATTTCTACGCAATTTTAATTTTCTCTAGTGGAAAACTCAGATTTCTTCCTCTCATTCTAATCGTGTGTTTTATTCCCAATCCATATAGTTCGATCTCGAATTCACTAAATACTTTACTACTCTACCACCTACACTTGAATATACAATATCACAGTTATAGTGTAGTATACTTGAGCTTTATATATGCCTTAATTTTAGGCTCATGCCCTAAAATCGGCCCACAAAATGGATGGATGGCATTGATAAGACACATATATCGCAGTAGACCTTGTAAGAAATTCACACATTCCTTAGTTTTAATGAAAATTACATTGGTAATTAATTATTACCCATTCACAGAGAGGAATGGAAAAACAGATCACCGTTAGAAAGTTTTTGGGTAAATCACAAATATACCTAATATCCGGGCCATTCATAAGGTGGGGTATGGTTGAAACGTATATTAGCCTAAAATAATAGAAACGGATTATGCCGATGTGACCAAGTTTTGTGGCCCACCTGCCATGATGTGTGTGTTATATCCAACCCATCCATCCATTTTCAGAGATCATTTCAGGGCATAATAACACAACTGAGGAAGATCCAAAGCTCAGGCGGACCACACATAGAAAGAAGTGGGGATAATCAAACCTTCCTACGACCCACCATGATATTTATTCGGCCTCAAACCTCTTCATAAGGTCACACGGACCTGAATGAAGGGAAATATCAGACATCTGTTTAATCAGAAACCTCCGTGGCATCCAAGAAGTTTTCAACGGTGAGCAACTTGTCTCCATTATTTTTATGGTATGGTCCACTTGATCTATATATATGGATTATGCCATAAAATGATATTCGATAATAGATGGATGGTTTGGATACAACATATACATCATGGTGGGCCCTGTAAGACCCGTATCCTACCCCGTACCGTTCTATATGCCCCTGCGGTCCTCCCGGTCGAATTCCGGCGACCCGCGACCTGTAGATTTCATTTGCGCTCGACCGTGAGTCACACCCTGTTCACCCGAGTCGATTCGACCCAAGACCTATGCTATCGCGACCATGTCGCCGTTACGATTCCGATGCCACGTCTCGTGCGTCAATCCGACGTCTAGATCCCAAGATATGACCTATGTACGATCATAGCGGTGGACCGCACGTTACGGGCCATGGTGTACACGCTTCCCCATAATCATAATGAGGATGATGTCATCCTAGGGATGACATCACCCTATTCTACAACCTAACCTACCTCCCTACCTAGCCTACCCCATAAATGCTTTCTTCTTTTTTCAAAACTCATTATTACACCTCTTACAACCCATCCTTTCACTCTCTCTATCATCTCACTTTCTCTCTCTTCTTCCTCACTTCCATTGCTAGCCATGGACGTCCCAAGCAAGCTCATTTTTTAGCCCTTTTACCTTTAGATCTCTCTTAATCTAACCCTTAGAAGCCCATCTCCACCATTGGAAGGGGTCCTAGAAGGCTTATGAACCCATGGGAAGAAGAAGAAGGAGAAGATCATAGTGGGTGCCTCTCCCTCTCTCTCTATCTGTTCTAATGTAGTGGGCCCCACTAATTTGTATTTTATTGGCATCGTCCATCATAGATGGTGGGGCTCCATCGTGCAGTGCACACCCAGGTCCATAACTCAACTGACAAACTGAGTGGAGATATCTCGTTTCAACACCTGAGCTCATGGCATCGATCCCTAGTGGGGGTGGCTAACATGGTGTGTGTACTGACGTCACCAAGCTGGTGAATGTGGACCCCACCACATGATGCATGTGTTGCATCAAACCATCCCCGCACGTGAGGCCCACCAGCAAGCATCAGCCGTCCGTCCAGCATCAAGAGACGCTGGACGTGAACTGGAAACAAAAAAAAAAAAAACTTAGCTTGAATCCAAACTTTTCAGTGGGCCACTCATGCAGGCCTCATCTTGATGTATGTATGTAATCCATGCCGTCTATCTTATTTTTCAACTCGTTTTAGGCGTTGAGCCAAAGAATGGAGCCAATCTGAAAGTCTGGTAGGCCACACCATCTAAATATTACTTTTGATAGTGGGGAATTGATAGGGCCCACTGCAATGTTTCTATGTGTCAAAATCTACCAATATCGGGCTGGTTAGACCCATCTTGAGCTAAGGAACACAGCCGACGGACTGGATTCCCTTGATGTGGGCCCCACCTATAAAAATCTCAAAAAAAAATATATTTAAACATAAAAAAAAATAGCAGACGCTGCTGCTGCTGTCAATGTCCAGAGGACGCTACAGCAGGCAGCGTCCGCAGCTTGTATTGGCATAGGGTCAGTGGGCCCCACCTCAGGCCCCACCGTGGTGTGGACCCCACATCAGCGTCGTGTATTTGTTAGTCCCTTAGGGGAGTGGACCCCCTCCAAATCTCATCCATATATCTGGCTCAGGTGGCCCACATCATAGGGAAACAGCGGGATTGAAAGGCAGCCATTGAAATCCTTTTTTTTTGTCACAGAAGTTTTAGGGCACTATGAAATTTGTTTTTCCTATGCATCCGGGTCGGAGTGACCTTATGAACGGATTGGATGGAAAGTGAACATTATGGTGGGCCCCACGTGGGACCCACTGTTGCACGTATGGTGACCCATTGTTGCAGGTATGGTAACCCACACCGTCCTTGGGTGGGACGGCTGGTGTACCTCACTCCAGCAGCCTGCTGGAGTTGGCGTCACTAAGCTATGTGGGCCCCCCTCCTTGTACCATCCATGTCGTCTAGCCATGGACCCCACCTATGATGCATGTTCCTTACATCTATACTGTCCATCCCACACAACAGCAACAAGCTGTTGCACTGACACAGCAAGCTCTGTGAGCCCCATCACGAGGTATCTTTTATACCCATGCCGGCCAGCCATTTCACACGTGTGGCCTACCCACACGTGGTGCACTTGTGGGATGGGACCCACTTAGATGTATTTGTTATATATCCAAACCGTCTGTCCATTTGGAGACAGCGGGACCACTGCTGCCACTGATGTCAACAAGTCCTGTAGGATCCCAGCATGAGGCATGTATATATATCCCAACTGTCCCACCGACGCACTTGATGTATGGGTCTGATCCAGACCGTCCAACATTTTGAACAGGTGGGACCCACCTTGATGCATTTATTTTTATCCACAGCGTCTATATAACAGTATTTGGACTCCACTGCAGTGCATGTCTTATACCCACCATCCATGTGGGATGTACGTGTCTTGTATCCATGCCGCCCATCTGTCCAAGACGTGGGGCCCACCTAGACATACCTGCAGCTTATTTACGTCGTCCAGGGGTGTGGACCCATGTGATGTATTTCCTCACCGCCCAACGAAAGCCACCGTGATATATCTGTCCACACGTCCAACCACCTGGATGGTGGAAAATCACGAATATCAACTTGGTCCCAAGCTGTGGGCCACGTGTGGGTGGAACCCACCTTGTTGTATCTGTTCTATTTCCACCGTCCATTGCTTGGACGGTGGGAACCCATCCCACGTGAGGTCCATATCCAGACCGTCCGTTAAATGGGCGCCTGGATGTTTGGATGTCCTGGACGTTTGGATGTATGATGTTATATATAAAATAAAATAAATATTATAGTAATAAGATAATGGTAATAACATAATATATGGATGTTTATGGAGGTGGGTACCACGTGGGGACCCACCATGCTGTATGTAATCTATACCCACCGTCCATGTGCTCTGGACGGTGGGGTCTTTGCATCTGGATGTGGGAAATCCAAACCGTATGTCCCTTCCATTTAGTGGGCCACACGTGTCGTGTGGACCCTACCATGATGCATGTGCTTTATCTAAGCCGTCCGTCCGTTCTGGATGGGCGGGGCCCACGTTGATGCACTTATTACATCCCTACCGTCCATCTGATTTTCAGGATGGTGGGTCCCACTGACATCAACCAGTTCTGTGTGGGCCCACCTTGTAGTATGCGTTGTACCCACATCGTCCCTCCATGGGACCCTGATGATGTATGTTTTGTAATCCACACCGTCCAGAGTGTCTGGACGGTAATGGACCACCTTTGGACAGTGCTGATAATGATTTGACAGTGCTAGCAATGTTTATGTCTGGATGGTATAGATTTTCCTGGACAATGATTGGACGGTGCTGATCATCATTAGTGGGCATGTGCCCCTTGGGATGATGCATATGATGAAACACATGTTGCACCTGCAACTGTTGAAATGAATTTTTAGATGTAATCCAAGCTCCCATCTGTGAGGCCTGCCTTGATGTATTTTATGGCCCATCCATCAGGCCCACCTTGATGTATTTTGTGGCCCATTCGAGAGGCCCACTTTGATATACTTGAGGCCCAATAGTGTGGCCCATTAATGTAGCCCATTTGATGTGAATAAGGCACATGCGTAGGGCTCACTTATTGTGTATTCGAGGCCCATGAGTTGTGGCCCAATGTGATGTACTTAAGGCCTAGGTACAGGGCCCACCTGTTGTATATTCAAGGCCCATTGAGATATGTGAATTTACCATGGTGCATGTAATGATGTTTATGTGGGCCACTCCTTGGGAGCAATGTTAGTTAAATGTCCACATTGATGGGCAATGATGGTTGGATGTCCACATTGTGACCTTCCATTTAGGCCTGGTTAGGCCCATTTTTACTAATTCCGATTATTGTGGCCGATTGCCGATTAGCGATCGAGGTTGATTATCATAACCGATTGCCGATTTTCGAATTGACGTGACCGATTTACCGATTTCGATTATTAATCGATTCCGATTGTCGTGACCGATTGCCGATTCCGATCGACGTGACCGATTTACCGATTTCGATTATTAATCGATTCCGATTGTCGTGACCGATTGCCGATTTCGATTGACGTGACCGATTTGCCGATTCTGATTATCGATCGATCCTGATTGTCATGACCGATTTACCGATTTCGATTATTAATCGATTCTGATTGTCGTGACCGATTGCCGATTCCGATCGACGTGACCGATTTACCGATTTCGATTATTAATCGATTCCAATTGTCGTGACCGATTGCCGATTTCGATTGACGTGACCGATTTGCCGATTCTGATTATCGATCGATCCTGATTGTCATGACCGATTGTCGATTTCGATTGACGTGACCGATTTGTCGATTCTGATTATCGATCGATCCTGATTGTCATGATCGATTGCCGATTCCGATTGACGTGACCGATTTGCCGGTTCTGATTACCGATCGAGGCCAATTATCATGGTCGATTGTCGATGCCAATTATTGATACCGGTTATAAGTATGTGACAGCATAGCATCATGATACATGCCCATACGCATCATCTGCATGTCTGTTATGAGATGTGGTTGATCATTGCATATGTCATTGAGCATGTTGTTATGAGACTCCCTGATAGGCGGAGGTTATCTCACATGAGCACGTGGTATGCGCAGGATTGATGCATGACTGGATTGTATGACTCATACATCTCGCATTATGATTACTGTACGCCCTATCGACATCAGGGCCGTAGCCTCCACAGGCATATCGTGGATGGCCAAATGGGACACCGGAAATGTTTGGTTCTAGCATATGGGCGCCATAGATGTCCCTGGGTGAAAATCTCTAAACCTCCGTGGCCAGGAGACGCCCCAACGTCGAGACCGAGTAGATACATGAGCGCCCGAGTGCCGAATACCAGGAGGCCGCGTCTCCCACTGTGTCGTGGTCTGTTGGGAGGGGGTGTGGCCTTACCCGCCCGAGGGTAGGGGGCAATACTAGGCTAAGTTTGACCAGCTCGTGAATGGGTCCGCTATCGACATGCCGGATAGGTATTGGCAGACTATTGGTCAGGCGGATAGTGAGGTTTCTTACGCTCACTTGGACTGTGCGGCTGGGAGAGCGGCAATGCCATTTGGAGTGTACTAAACCCCGGTGATGATCCCAGAGATGAACTGTACTGATATGTGGATTTAGTAAGCAGGAGTTGCATACTCATTCATGCATTCATTCATTCACTATCTACTCGGGTTGGTGGTGCGCAACTATTTGTTACACGTGCCTTCGCAATGGCTAGGATTTCTGTTGGGGCGCGCGACTAACCTGAGATCAGGAGTTTACCACATTGAGTCTGACTATCCAAATTTAGGTATGGGACTGGTTTGGATAGAAGTCCCTTGTGATGGGCCCCATAGCCTGCGATACTACGTACTATCATCCCGACTTCACACTCCAGTATGGTCATTCCATTCGCATCGCATATTACATAACATTCGTGGCATGCGGCATTTTAGGTTATTGTGTCTCTGCATTTATATGGTCTAGGTACGGCTGACGCTATTTGAGTTACTCATCAGGAATGTATATTGTATTACATCCTCTGCATCCGATATTTGGCTATCCATGATTCCTCATTTGCATAGTTGTTCTATATTGTGTATTCTGACATTGATTGATTCATGATCTTGTTAATATTTCTGCTTACTCTGATAATTCATGATCTCGTTAGTATTTCTGCTTATTTTCGACATTGTATGATTTATGGATTACCAGTATTTTCGGTATTGTATGACTATGACATTGTATTGGTTACTGGGCACTTACCTTGTGCACACACTTTCACCATCCATTAAGCTTTCTATAAGCTTATGCACGATAGATGCGTGCAGGTGATGTTAGGTTGCAACAGCATTGAGCCTGGAGCGTGCAGCGGCCTTCTGGAGCTTTGATTTATTTTATATATGTATTTCCCTTTCAGTATTGTACTCAAACGATTATATTAGTGGATATGTGATGATGATGTTACTTTTGTAATTTGGGTAATCTTATGGTTATGCTCATTACGAGATAAATGTACATTGGAAAGTCCTTGTAGGATCCCAGGATCAGAATCTGGCGTATATACGCTGGGAGCCGAGAATGGGGTACTACGGAGGCTGTCAGCACCGGATTCGGCGATCGGGATTCTTGCGAATCCGATTTCCGGATTTGGGGTGTGACAGGCCCCATAGAACTTAGTGACACCATCGAGAACTGGTGGTCTGTGGCACACCAAAATAACATTGTGCAGGTCAAACTCGTACGAGGAAAATAGGCGGACAGAAAAAAGGGACACGGATTGCATCCTACCGTGGTAATCTGTTTGGGCAGGGCTCTATGGGGCCCACCATGATGTGTCTTATCCACGTTGTTCATCACTTTTCTCAGATCATTTTAAGGTATGATCCTAAAAATGAAGTAGGTCCATATCTCCATTGGACCACACGAAAGGAAGCTGCATTGGTAACAACACCACCGTTAAAACCTTTCTAAGGGCCACCTTTGAAAAGGCCAAGCTATATGTCCTAGAGGGGGGGGGGGGGGGGGGAAAAAAAATATGCTAAATAAAATTTAATAAGCGGAATATAAATAATAAGATAACCAAATGAATTGCAAATAACCAAAGGAAATAACAACCTCAAAAATCTAGTATTGAGAGGTTGATACAAACTTGGTTCTAAGGACAACCTGACACAAAAAAACCAATGGTTTATGGTAGGACAACCTTACTCGAACGTGGGTGAGTATTAAAAACTCAAACTGAAGAGGATATGAAAGAAATAGAAACTAATCTATTACAACATTCACCACACAATTCTGAAATGTAAAGATTACAACATTCACATCCACAAATACATCTCACAATCTTAAATCCTAAAAGATAAAGAAAATAAACCATACATCCACCAAACAAAAAGCATTATAGTGGTTCGCTTGTGTGTACAGCAACTGTTAAACAACAGCCACACAACTACTTCACTCCTAATATCTTCACACAATGGATATTAGCATTCACAATAAAAATAGATTTTTCAAGGTTCACCTAAAAACCCTCACAATTGTGTCTTTCAAGTGGGCTTACACAATTCAAAAAGCCCCACACTCTGAGTTTTCTGGATCACCTCAGACAAACCAAAACAAAGAGATTTTTCTGGCACAATCTCAATGAAACCAAAATAAAGAATTTACAAAACTGTAAAATACCTGGATATTCTCCTTTTGATGCAGCCCGGAAGAACCAATTCGGAGTAGAAGTTCAATATAGAAGTTCAATGCCCACACTCACCTATGAAATGGTTATAGGTTCTAAACTGATTTTAGATTTAAAGCACCTTGGGCTAGCTTGATTTGATTTTAATTCCAAGAAATGGGAATACTTCAATTCCTCTTTCAAATAAAATTGGAATGTAGAATAAAAAATTAATTGTAAAGAAAGCTAATTAAAGAGAATATAAATGAGCACTAGGTAGCTTAAGAATATCACTAACTTATCTCTCAAAGCGGCGAATTGATTTAGCTTAAATTCAATATAAAATTCTGAAATTCGTGCTCTATTTATAAGTGCAGAAATCGCACTCTCGACTAGTCTTGAGGTTGGCACGACTGGTCGTAGGACCAACAAACTTTTGAAAATTTGGGGGCGATAAGATAAAGTCATTCCACGACTGGTCGAAGGACCTGCTCGACCAGTTGAGTGGCCTCCACGACCAGTCAAGTCCTGTCCACAACTCGTCATGTGGAACTTGATTTAGTTGCTAGACTTTGAGTCAAGCGTGCAGGACTAGTCGAGCACTGTTCACACAACCAGTCGAGCAACCTCCAGGACTGGTCGAGGCTTTAACAAAAATTCTTAAAAATCAGTAACAAACTTAGGACTGGTCGAGGAATTCTTGAACTAGTCGAGCCAGTGCTAGGACTAGTCGAACATAGTCCAAGACCAATTGAGAAACAGTCTATGCACTTATAAAATGACCCAATTTAAATTATGTATTCAAAATGACCTACCCTATGGTCAATCCAGGGTCATTCATACCTTATACATGATGTATGAACATTGAATCTTCTTTTGCTTCGGTTGATAGTTGATCTTTGAAGTTCATGAAGCTTGAGATCTTGCCATATGATGAAGCCTGAACTTGAGACCTTTTGAAGCTTGAAATCGTAATACGTTGAAGCTTGAGCTTGAGGTTCAAAGTATAGGAACTTTGTCTTAACTTGGACGAAGCTTTGAAAACTTGAACTAATGAAACTTGAAAGATTGAATTCACACTTGATGTTGTACTTGAACATGAACATATAATCTTGCATTTGAATTTCTTGAAGTAATGACTTTTGTCCTTGTACATGAGATGCACTGTCTCGAATATGTAGAAGCGCTACACAAGACAGATTCCAAGAGGTTTTGGCACTACAAAATTTGACAAGCATAGAAGCTAGAAACCATAGCACTTACAATCTCCCTCTTTGTCAAATTTGTGACAAAACACACTCCATAATAACATAAGCATTATACGCACAAAGAATCATGCACCAATTATAAATATAAACCAGTTACAACCTGGTTAAAGAATCATGCACCAGTTATAAATATAAACCAGTTACAACTTGGTTAAAGAATCATGCACCAGTTATAAACAGGTCAAAACAAATCGCATCAATTCGCATCAATTCTTCCAACAATACTCACCCTTACAAAAAAAAGAAGAAGAAGAAGGCTACCTATCCACAATCCACATGTCATATATCACAAGCATGACAAAATTCTCCCCCTTTTTGTCACAATATGACAAAGGAAGGAACTAATAATAGTGGAAGTAAAAAAATAAGGAAGAATAAGAAGAGTGATGAGTAGGAAATGAACAAGATAATTAAGAGATGAAATCCATAAGCACGCAATGTTCAAGCATAATCTATCATGTTCAACCAAATTAAACCAAGTTCAACTAAGATCAACCCCATAAGACAAAAGAAAGCCAAGTATCATAAAAGTTATTACAAACCAAGATAGCAAATACTAATCAGAACCCGGAGAAGGAGTAGGGATAGTAGGATCAAGTTTATGAAGTCCCTTGTTAAGGCGCCTAAGATATTTGCGCATATATTTGAACTGCAAATCATGGGACATATTTATGTTCTCTACCTTTTCCTCGAGTGAGCGCAACCGCGCATTAAAGTCAGATGGCTGATAGTCAGGATCATCTGTTGAGTCGGATTCGATCTCATCAAAAATATCATCCATGTTAATGTCATCTGGAGGTAAATCACCTTCCTCTTCATTCACTGCATCAGCTCCACCAACACCCACATTAACTTGGTCTGTGGCCAACCTCAGATTCATTTTATTTATATTGGAGTTTGTTGAAGATTAGGTGTTGAATGGGAGCTTCCCCAACAGGCATAGCCACTAAACAATGGGTGGCCAACACAGTCATAAGATACGCTAAAGGAATGTCACTGTGTCTAGGATGGAGACGAAATTGAATGATAC
The DNA here is from genome assembly GCF_029962835.1 of Magnolia sinica. NCBI lineage: Eukaryota > Viridiplantae > Streptophyta > Magnoliopsida > Magnoliales > Magnoliaceae > Magnolia > Magnolia sinica. The sequence goes on along the minus strand of NC_080584.1, from coordinate 46,993,131 downwards.
AATGACAAATTATAGAAGGAAAGCATACATTGGTTCCAAAAATAATAGAATGAAGAATCCGAACCATGAAAGTAGTGAGTTTGGTTTTGTTACCAGAATGAGGATAAACATTTGAAATGAAAATCCTGTGAAGGACTCTGTATCTGGGTAACAAATATTTTGAGGGAAGCGCATTTCCATTAGTACTTCATTCCGTATCTTTATTACATAAAGCGCTAGTAAGCATACGCTTCTCAGATTCAGATGGTTTAGCCACTAGAGTGCTAATGGGAATACCTTCATCATTGACAGGTATGTCCATTAGACCAGAGATCAGATGTTGGTCTACTTCAACTGAACCTTCTCTAATTGCAATAATAAATGTCAGATTTTCAGTTGAAAAATCAGAAATACATGCATACATAACTTGCGTAATAGACCGGTATGCCAGCCTACCCTAATGTAAAATGTTATCCTACCCTACAATTGGAGGAGAGGAAAGATATTAAATGGAGCTAGATGTTCAACATGAACAGGTCATTCAACTATAACATTGCGCAACTTGATATCCCGCATATAAGAGGGATCATCTTCGTGTGACCGAAGGTAGCACACTGTGATAGGTATCGATCTAGAAGTTGAAGGACCACGAGAACTTTTCTTTTTGGCTCTACCTTCCATTTGCAACAAAGAAATCAAGGAACGAAGTAGTTACAAAAGAAATAGAGTGGGTTTTCACAAGATTAGATTTTGGAGAAGAAAACCCTACAAACCACTATGAAACAAGAAATAAATCACACCAAAGATGAAAAGGGAGTGCTACGAACTTGAATCTACAAGAAAAGTGTAAATAAAGTACTAACCTTAAAGAACTAGGAGATGGGTTCGACCGGTTGACTTAGGAACCGTTGGAGAAGAAACCCAAAATGAAGAAAAGTGAATTTTTTCCCCAAATAAAGTGTCAACCCGCGCTACACGACTGGTCGAGTACATGCTCGACCGGTCGTGCCACGACTGGTCGAGTATGTACTCGACTGGTCGTGCACAGCCAAAAATGTGCAATTTTCATATAATCTGAAATTTTAAACATATAAAATAACAAATATATATACATTATGATACAGAAATGAATGAATAATTAATTCAAATTTCACATACTAAGATCAAATTTCAATTTAGAAAACCTGCTTTTGTCAGGCGGTTTTGTGAATATGTCAGCAAGTTGAGTCTCAGTCGGAATATATTCCAAAGAAATTATCTTGTCTTTCACTAATTCACGAATGTAGTGATATCTAATGTCAATGTGCTTAGTTCATGAATGTTGGATTAGATTTTTAGATATATTAATTGCACTGCAATTATCACAATATAAAACCATCAAATCATGTGCAATTCCGTAATCGTTTAACATTCTTTTCATCCATACAAGCTTAATACATGCATTACCTGCTGCAATGTATTCAGCCTCAACAGTTGAGAGCGATATGGAACTTTATTTCTTACTTTACCAAGAAACTAAACAATTACCAACATAGAAACAACCACCATTGGTTGATTTTTGGTCATCAATGTTACCAGCCTAATCAGCATCCGTGTAACCAGCTAATTATACACTAGTATCATGTAGATACCAGTGACCAAGATTTGTTAAACTAGCGACATATCGCAAAATGCACTCAACAGCAATTAAATGTGACTCTTTAGGGTCAGATTGATATCTAGCGCAAATTCATACACTAAATGCAATATCAGGTCGGCTTGCAGTTAAACACAGTAAACTACATATCATATTGCGATACAATTTAAGATCCACTCTCTTACCTGTAGAGTCCTTTGAGAGTTTTAAAGTAGTACTTATAGGAGTATCAAAAAATTTTCCATTCTGAAATCCGAACTTTTTAACCAAGTTCAGAGCATATTTGGTTTGAGAAATAAAGAAACCATCAGGTTGCTGTTTAACTTACAACCCTAGAAAATAATTCAATTCTCCAACTATGCTCATTTCGAACTTAGATTTCATAAGATCTGTAAACTCAACAGTCATGTTAGTACAGATAGATCCATAAATTATATCATCAACATAAATTTGAACAATTAAAATGTGATCATTATGTTTCTTTACGAACAAAGTCTTATCAACACTTCCCATTATAAAGTTAAGACTTAGTAGAAACTTAGTCAACTTTTCGTACCATGCCCTGGGAGCTTGTTTCAAACCGTAGAGAGCCTTTTTTAGGCGATAAACATGATCAGTATTCTTTGGGTCTTCGAAACCCGTTGATTGTTCAACATACACTTCTTCATGTAAATCGCCATTCAAGAAGGCATTCTTTACATTCATTTGGTATATTTTGAATTTTCTAAAGCAAGCAATGGATATAAATATTCTGATTAATTCAATACAAGCTATTGTGGAAAATGTTTCATCATAATCGATACTTTCAATTTGAGTGTACCCTTTTACAACCAGTCTAGCCTTGTTTCTAATTATATTACCAAGTTCATCAGACTTATTTTTAAAAATTCATTTTGTTCCGATAATGTGTTTATCTTTCGGTCAAGGAACTAAGTACCAAACATCATTTTTAACAAATTAATTAAGCTCTTCTTGCATCGCAACTATCTAGTTTTCGTAGTAAGAGCTTCTTTTACGTTAGCCAGTTCTATCTAAGATGTAAAGCACACGTAGTTACATATATCTTCTACTTGTTTACGAGTGCGCACACTGGTGAGAGGGTTTCCAAGAATTTGATTAGTTGAAAGGTCTTTAACAGTCCTCAGTTCAGAGTTATTTTGACTTGATGAATCCGGTTTATCAATTAGGAGTACTTTATCATTTTCTGAACTTAAGACGGGTGTATTCAAGTGATCGTTAATAACCACATTAATGGACTCTTGAATTACACCAGTCCTCTTATTAAGAACTCGATATGCTCAACTATTTAGAGCATACCCTAAAAATATCCCTTCATCACTTTTGGTGTCCAACTTACCCAGATTTTGTCGGTCACGTAAAATGTAGCACTTGCTGCCAAAAACTCAAAAGTATTTAATAGTAGGCTTCTTATCAAATCACATTTCATAAGCCGTTTTACTATTTGATTTTCTAGTATAAACGCGGTTAATTATATAACATGTAGTATTTACAACTTCTGCCCAAAGATTTTTAAGGAGCTTCATACTATTTAGCATTACATTTGTCATTTCTTGAAGCATTCTATTTTTCTTTCTACTATACCATTTTGTTGTGATGTTTTGGGTGCAGAAAATTTATGTGATATTCCCTGATCACTGTAAAACTTCTCAAAACTGCTATTCTCAAATTTTGATCCATGATCGCTACGGATCTTACAGACTTGAGACTCTTTTCAGTTTGGATACGTCTACGTATCATTTTTACTTCATCAAGAGTTTCTGATTTGTCTCTTAAGAAGACTACCCAAGTATATCTGGTAAAGTCATCAACAATTACCAGTATGTACTTCTTGCCACCTTGACTCTCTGTTCTGGTTGGTCCAATAAGATCCATATGGAGGAGTTCGAGCGGTTTAGATGTGGTATTGGAGTCCACCTTTTTATGAGAACTCCTAATTTGCTTGCCAATCTGGCATTCGCTACATATTTTATCTATTTTCTGTATTTTGGGTAGGCCTCTTACTAACTCTCTTTTGCTTAATCTATATAAGTTGCGGTAGTGTACATGTCCAAGGCGTTTATGCCATAACTCGGTCTCATCGGTATGAACCATGTAACATGATAAGTTAGATGAGCTTGAATCTCTCACTATGTAGCAATTTTCAGAAGTTCTGCGACCAATTAATATTACAAAACCATTTTTATTTAAAATTTCGCACCCTAGGTTAGTAAATTTTACACTATGATTATTATCACATATTTGAGAAATACTTAATAAGTTATGTTTTAACCCTTCTACAAATAAAAATTTCTCAAATAAAGGGAGGTTAAAGAGTTGAACCGTACCTTGGCTAACAATCTTGTAGTTGCTACCATCACCGAATGTGACTGAACCATCAGTCATGTCTTTAAGATTGGTGAACAGACCTTTATCACCAGTCATGTGTCTGAAGCATCCACTGTCTAGGTACCACTTTAAATGACTTGTAGCTTTGAAAGCACTGTAGGCAACCAAGCAAGTAACCTTAGGAACCTATTTTATTACAGTCTTAGGTTTAGGAGTATAGTTGGTCTTCTTATGTTTGTAGTTAATGTAAGACCGACCCATTGAGTTAGATTTTAAGAGCTCCTTAAGTAAATCAACAATTTTCTCAGCTAAAGGATTATGATTCTGATTTTTATAGTTGATATAATTGCTTTTAGGTTTTAAGGATTGAAAAGTTTTAGCATTTTTAGGATAATTTTGATTTAAACTTTTCCCTTTTGGGTTTAAAGACTCTCCTTTCACAAACTTAGGAGGTGTATTCTTATGTTTGGGAGGAATATTTTTATCATATCCCAAACTAAATCGGTCGCCACATTTTTTGGATCTGGATAAGAGTTTTTCTAACTTAGGATCACCTTGGGCATACCTCCAAGTGTCTTTTAAACTCAAAAGTGAAGAGACTTCAAGTTTTAACTTTTCATTTTCAGATTTTAAATTTTCAACTTGGGAATTTTTGAAATCTAAGTCACACTTAGTTTTTTCAAAACAATCTAAAATGTGAGATTTTTCTAAAACAAGATTATCAAAAAAAAATTAAAGTTTTGAAAACTTTTCTTTCTGAAGTTTTAGTTTTACAGCAATTTTACAACTTTCCTTTTATAGGACATTATAAGCATATTCAAGATCTTTTTCATTTTCATGATCACTATTTAGATTTTCTTCACTAGTTGAATCATTATTATCTGAAAAAGTGAACTTGGCTAGAGTCATAAGGGATTTAACTTCATTACTCGACTCGGTTTTAGAATCTTCTGACTCAGAAGAGGCTTCAGAGCAGGAAGATTCATCCCAAGTAGCCAACATTCCTTTCCTTTTAGGTTTGTCCTTTTTAGGACATTTGTTTGCTAAATGCCCATATTCATGGAAGTTGTAACATTGACTATCGTTTAAAGATTTCCAAGTTTTAGATTTAGATCTTTTCTTTTCATTAGGTTTTTGAAAATCAACCATTTTTTTACTTTTAAAAATCTTATAAAACTTTTTAACTAAAAGGGCCATATCATCTTCAGAATTTTCTAAATCAGAATTATTACTATTTTCTTAAGAAATACATTTTGAAGATTTAAGGGCGATAGATTTACCTTTAGGAGCTTTAAAAGTTAACTCATAAGTCTGTAATAAGCCAACTAATTCTTCTACCCTCATATAATCCATATCACGAAGTTCCTGAATCGCAGTTACCTTTGAATTGAACTATTCAGGTAATGAGCGAAGTATCTTTGTACAGACTTTGCTTTCTGGAATTCTATCACTGAGACCCCACATAGAGTTGACAATGTCATTTAATCTTATATAGAAGTCCATGAAAGTTTCACTTTCTTCTATATGTATTTCCTCAAATTTGGTTGTGAGGATTTGGACTTTAGATTTCTTGATAATTGTTGTTCCCTCGTGTGTCATTTCTAAAACATCCCAGGCTTTTTTTGCAGTATCACGTGATATAATTCTCTTGAATTCATCTGGTGATAGTGCACAAGTGATTGCATTTAGAGCCTTTGCATTGGCACTACTTTCACTTTTCTGAAGATTGGTCTAAGTAAAATAAGGTGTTACTTTAACAGTTACAGATCCATCGGTACCAATCACTTCAGTGGTAGGAGGGGTCCAATTAATCACTGTGGCTTGTCACACGCTCTCATCCATGGATTTCAAGAAAATCCTTATAGCTCAGATCGATTAGCTCATGAAATTAATTCAAAAGAAATAATAATTAAAACGAGCTATTAGGCTTTAATACCACTTGAAAAGGCCGAACTACATGTCTTAGAGGGGGGGTGAATAGGACTATGCCAAATTAACTTTAATAAGCGGAATATAAATAATAAGATAGCCAAATGAATTGCAAATAGCCTAAGAAAATAACAACCTCAAAAATCTAGTATTGAGAGATTGATACAAACTTGGTTCTAAGGACAACCTGACATAAAAAACCAATGGTTTATGGCAGGACAACCTTCCTAGAATACAGGTGAGTCTCAAAAACTCAAACTGAAGAGGATATGAAAGAAATAAAAACTAATCTATTACAATATTCACCACATAATGCTGAAATGTAAAGATTACAACATTTACATTCACAAATACATCCCACAATCTTAAATCCTAAAAGATAAAGAAAATAAACCACACATCCACCAAACACAAAGCATTATGGTAGTTCGCTTGTATGTACACCAACTGTTAAACAACAGCCACACAGCTACTCCACTCCTAATATCCTCACATAGTAGATATTAGCATTCACTATGAAAATAGGTTTTTCAAGGTTCACCTAAAAACCCTCACAATTGTGCCTTTCAAGTGGGCTTACATAATTCAAAAAACCCTACACTTTGAGTTTTCTGGATCACCTCAGACAAACCAAAACAAAGAGATTTTTCTAGTACAATCTCAATGAAACTAAAATAAAGAATTTGTAAAACTGTAAAATACCTGGATATTCTCCTTTTGATGCAGCTTAGAAGAACCAATTCAGATTAGAAGTTCAATGTCCACACTCACTTATGAAATGGTTATAGGTTCTAAACTGATTTTAGATTTAAAGCTCCTTGAGCTAGCTTGATTTAATTTTGATTCCAAGAAATGGGAATACTTCAATTCCTCTTTCAAATAAAATTGGAATGCAAAATATAAAATCAAATGCAAAGAAAGCTAATTAAAGAGAATATAAATGAGCACTAGATAGCTTAAGAATATCACTAACTTATCTCTTAGAGCGGCGAATTGATTTAGCTTGAATTCAATATAAAACTCTGAAATTCGTGCTCTATTTATAAGTGCAGAAATCGCACTCTCGACTGGTCCCGAGGTCGGCACGACTGGTCGTAGGACTAACAAACTTTTAAAAATTTGGGCGCGATAAGATTAGGTCGTTCCACGACTAGTCGAAGGACCTTCTCGACCGGTTGAGTGGCCTCCACGACCGATCGAGTCCTCTCCACGACTAGTCATGTGGAACCCAATCTAGTTGCTGGACTTTAAGTCGAGCCTGCAGGACTGGTCAAGGCTTTAACAAAAAATTTTAAAAATTAATAACAAACTTAGGACTGGTCGAGGAATTCTTGAACTGGTCGTGCCAGTGCTAAGACTAGTCGAACATAGTCTAAGACTAGTTGAGAAACAGTCTATACACTTATAAAATGACCTAATTTAAATTATGTATTCAAAATAACCTACCCTATGGTCAATCTAAGGTCATTCATACCTTATACATGATGTATGAACATTGAATGTTCTTTTGCTTTAGTTGGTGGTTGATCTTTGAAGTTCATGAAGCTTGAGATCTTGACATATAATGAAGCTTGAACTTGAGACCTTTTGACGCTTAAAATTGTAATACATTGAAGCTTGAGCTTGAGGTTCAAAGTATAGGAACTTTGTCTTGACTTGGACAAAGCTTTGAAAACTTGAACTAATGAAACTTGAAAGATTGAATTCACACTTGATGTTGTACTTGAACATGAACATGTAATCTTGCATTTGAAGTTCTTGAAGTAAAGACTTTTGTCCTTGTACATGAGATGCACTATCTTGAATATGTAGAAGCGCTACACAAGACACAGATTCCAAGAGGTTTTGGCACTACAAAATTTAACAATCATAGGAGATAGAAACCATAGCACTTACAACCTTGATTTTTTTAAAAAACCATCCAACCTATTTATAATGTAATGTAGATGTGAATGAAGTGAAAACATGAATATCAGCCTGATCCGAAACTTCTCCAACTCCCAAGAAGTTTTTAATGATGGGCGTTCAATCCCCACTTTATGGTCCACTTAAGACCTGTACCTACCTCGTTTTTAGAATAATACCTTAAAATTATCCGAGAAAAATGATGAACGGCGTGGATAAAACACCTACATCACGGTGGGTGTTCAGGCGGGGGTAGGATGCAATCCATGTCCAAAAAAAAGGTCCAAGGTCCTGCTTGAGAAGTGTACTACCCTGATTTTGGGTACATGGCTCTTTTTTCAAAATGTGTACACGCTATGGGTGGCTTGGATCTCTGATAAGTGTTTTATCTCCCTTACATGGGCCCTAAAAATGAGTTTTTTCCTATATACTCCTCTTTTGAGCCACGTACCTTATTAAGCCCTTTCATAGTTACCTTCTAAGAATACTCCCCTATTGTATGGATGACTTTTAACAGGACCAAAATGCCCCTACTTTATCAATTTTACTCCATTCTCTCCCTTACACCCAAATACACGTCCGAACTCATCTCTATCATCCCTATTCCTTCTTTTCAACCATTTTCTTCATTAAATCTCCATAGAATCTCCATCCTACTATCACATTACATCTTCCATCTTCCATCCTACTCAAGGCTACCTTCATTCTTTTTCTAAGAGGACGCGAATGCATTGATAAATGTGAAATCTTAAAGGCTTTTCTCTAAAGATTGTGTTTCACATCAACGCACTCTTATTTTTCTTCTCAAACACGGGTTTCACTGATACGGTGGCTGTGGGAGGTAAAGATGTTTAAAATCTGAAGAATTTATCTAGAAGTTCGCGGTCAATTTCATGCACTTCTAAGTCAATTTCACACAGTTATTCATGAACTTCAAGAAGTTCGTGGTCAATTTGATGAAGTTCCACGGTAAATTTCACGATGTTCTCGGTCAATTTACTGAATTTATTGGTCTATTTCATGCACTATTCGATCAATTTCACGTATTTTACCATCAACTTCAAGAAGTAAATGGTCAATTTGACGATGTTTTGCCGTAAATTTAATTAATATCTCGGTAATTTCATGCACTTGTCGGTCAATTTCATGCACTTCTCGGTAAATTTCACACATTTATAGTCATTTTCACTCAAATATGACACTCATCAGTCAATTCACTCAATTCGCAGTCAAATTTTACTCACTTCGCGGTCAATTTCAATTAGTTTGTGCTCAAGTTCACTCACTTCGTGTTCAATTTCACTCACTTTGCGGTCAATTTCACACTCACTTCGCGATCAATTTCACTCACTTCGCGATCATTTTCAATCAATTCACACTCGAGTTCACTCACTTCACGGTCAATTTCAGGACCGAGAAGTGAGTGAAATTCATCGCAAAGTGAGTGAACCTGACCTAGAAGTGAGAGAAAATGAACGCGAAGTGAGTGAAAATCACTACGAACTAAGTGGAATACATCCCTGCAATTGATTGATTGAGAACTTCGAAAATTTGACTGATAAGTCAGTCATATTTGACCTAGTATAATGGTGGATTTCCTACTACTTGGTCAAATCCACCTTATACATATGAATACTAAACGAGTTATATCATTGTGTTTGTTTTCAGAAAATGGCTTCGATAATCATCTTATGGTCATATGGTGGGGAGTTAGTAAGCGAAAACAATCGATACACGTACAAGGGTGGAAACTCAAAAACTACTGTTGTGGGCGTTAAGACTACATATGATGAGCTTCTATCTAAAATGTATAGGATTGCAAAGAGTACGCCTGAGGATTATGATATTAGGTTGAAAGCATTGTACCCTTGCTCAAACCAATCAATCCCTCTGGCTGTAATTGAAGACGACGAAGATGTGAGAATGTTCTTGACAACACAGTCCCAGCATCCGGATTACTACATCTCTTTATTCATCGAGACAATGCAGTGCATTAATGAGGCAATACTCGAAGATCCAGTGGCTTACAGTGGTTTCAAATATGACGCCCCAGTAGTTGGAAGTTTGGGTGAGGAATATGACATGAAATATGAATATATGGCATCACATTCACAGGTTCCTCTAAGCAACACTCCAGTACCTGAACCAGCTCAGACATTAAACTTCATAACAAGTCAAGTAAGCGTGTCAGCTGACTTCAAGCTCAGAAGTGAATTTACGGCATCACCTTCATGTACAAAAGTAGATTTTCCCTCATTATCCAATGCCAGATATGTACGTGAAAGCAACATTCCATTGCCCGAGCAAGCTTGAACATCAAACTTCATCACCGGCCATGCCATTGTGCCTTTTGAGGATGATGGTTTTGCCAATGCATACATGTCACTGCATTCATATCCACTTGATGAACTGATTGATATAGTCGTTGGCCAAATGTTTAAGGACAAGAGCCAGTGTAAGTGTGTTTTGATCCAATTTGCAATTCACAATAACTTTCAACACAGGGTCTTGTATTCCACATCCAAGAAATTCACCATTGCGTGTATGGAAGATAAGTGTGAATAGAGGGTACACGCATCTACGGTGAATGATGTAGGAATATTCAAGATTAAGACTTATACGTCCATACATACATGTGGCATGTCATGAATGAAGAGTGATCATCGGCAAGCAAGCAGTAAGCTAGCCAGTGAACTAGTTGTCAATCGCATTGAGCAACGCTTGGGATTAAGGCTGATGGACATTATATTCACAAAGCAAGAGAAGTATAATATTCATATTAGCTATAAGAAGGCATGTCGTACTAAAGAGATTGCAATCAATCGCATAATGGGGTCTTATGAAGACTCTTATAAAGAATTCCCGATGTACTTGCATGAGTTGAGGAGGGCGAACCCGAGGACAGTGACTGCCCTGTTTGTGAATCCACAGACGATGAGGTTCGAGAGATGTTTTGTTGAGCTGGGACAGTGTGTTAGAAGTTTTCAAACATCTCTGCAAAGGGTCTTAGCCATTGACGGGACGCATCTAAAAGGTAAATACAATGGTGTTATGTTTGTTGCTACGGCCTTGGATGGCGACAATCATATCTTTCTTATCGCATTTGGCATCGGAGAATCAGAGACAGCAGCAGTTGGAACTGGTGTCTTACTTACCTCAACTGTTCGTTAGGGGATCTACCTGGTCTTGTGATCATATCAGACTGGCATAAAGGTCTAATGAAAAAAGTTCCCTAGGTCTTCCAAGCAGCAATCCATGGCTACTGCATTTACCATATATATCGAAACTTAGTGGACATGTTCAAAGACAAGTCATTAGAAATCTACTACTGGCAAGGTGTAAAGATTTGTAGTAGGGCTATGTTTAAAAAGTTAATGTACAATATCGAACTTGTTAACCCCCCAATACATGCATGGCTAAGAGCAATAGGGTATGAAAAGTGGGCATCTTTGCACTTTTCAGGGAAAAAAATCAATTTGGTCACTACAAACATAGCTAAGTGCGTTAATGTTATATTCAAAAAAGCACGAGAATATCCCGTGACTATGCTGATAGAGATGGTTAGAATTAAAATTTAAGAAATGTTCTATAAGAGAAGAGAATCAACATCATCATTTGTTGGACCGTTGACACCGTCGGCCAAGAAATAATTAAAGGATCTCATATCGAAGGCATGAGATGTTCGTTGCCATGCAATTTCTCGGAATGAATACTATGTCATGGGAGACTACAATGATACTGTCAAGCTCAGTGAGCTTTCCTTTACATGTCGTAAGTTTGAAGTAAAGGGATTCCCTTGTTTTCAGTTCTTTCAGCCTGTATAAATAATAATCTTCCTTATTATTCATACTGCTCCCCATTGTACATGACGAGGAATTACCAGATCACGTATGAAGATTCCGTGTACCCAGTACGGGACAAGAGCCTGTGGGAAATTTCTACTGGATTCAGGGAGTATTGTGCGAGTATCAAGCCCCCGCAACAGAGGAGGTCAGCTAGAAGACCGAAGAAGTCATGGATCCTCTCATGTGGAGAGGAACGAAAAACAGTAAAGTGCGGACATTGTAAACAAACAAGGCATAATTGTTAGAGTTGTAAATTTTCAATACCTCTGGAATAATGTAATTTGTAATGTAGTTTTTGTAATAGAATTGTGAATGTTATAAATCGAATACATATGTTGCTTTCTTAGAAATTGCAAATTTTTTACCACTACTATTCAGACTTTGAATAAATACTAATGATTGGTGAGATACTTTGTGAAAATCTATGTCCTAGAGGGATTTCAGGAACTTACTATTATTAGGCTTATATTCAAGTTTTGAAAATTCGATTTAGGTGGTGTGAGTAGGATTGCATTGAAATCAGTTCTAAAAAATTAGAATTCTTATCCAATATCTTTCTCAGCATAACCCGATTCATGTCACAAGCTCAAGTTCTTCACTAAGGCCACTTTCATTCAATAAGACATTCACTTCACGATGAATTCCCTTCACTTCGCAATGAATTCCATTCATTTCGCGGTCAATTCCATTCACTTCATTCACTTCGCGGTGAATTCCATTCATTTCGTGGTGAATTCCATTCACTTCGCAATGAATTCCATTCATTTCGCGATCAATTCCATTCACTTCATTCACTTCGCGGTGAATTTCATTCATTTCGCGATGAATTCCCTTCACTTCGCGGTGAATTCCATCCATTTCGCGTTCAATTCCATTCACTTCGTGGTGAATTCCATCCATTTTACGTTCAATTCCATTCACTTCATGGTGAATTCCCTTCACTTCGCGGTGAATTCCATTCATTTCATGGTCAATTCCATTCACTTCGCGGTGAATTCCATTCATTTTGCGGTCAATTCCATTCACTTTATTCACTTCGCAATGAATTCCATTCAGTTCACGGTCAATTCTATTCACTTCAGGGTGAATTCCATTCATTTCGCGGTCAATTCCATTCACTTCGTAGGCATGAGCTCAGTGATTTTCACTCCACATTGTGCACCCACATTGTGTTAAATACATTCTAAGCATGACACAAGTTCAACTCTTTCTCGGCATAACCCAGTTCATCATTATAAGAACACAAGACTCATACATTTTAGGTAACCCAAATTTTTTTTTCCTAGGGCCAATTTCATTTGATAAGACATTCAGTACATAAGTTGCAAAGAAACATGAAAAATGCATAAGGATGCTAACTAATACATGCAGACATATAAAGTTACTATCATGAGGATGCTAACTAATACATGTAAACATACGAATTGAGGGAGTCCATATCCATGACAACTCCCTACTGTGAGACAGAGTCCAACGAGGTAGGGGGGCACTCCCTCCTTTTGCACACAACACAACACTACCTTTATCGTGCGCTGCATACTCCACATCTTACATTTCAGGTAGTGTTGATCCTTCTTAAGATCGAAGATAATAGCCTCGATCGCCCCTAAATGCTCATCTAAACCTAGATGTGCATCAGGCACTTCACTTGCATCATCACCCTCTTCTTCTTCTTCAGTTCGATCCTCTTCGTCACCATCTTCTTCTTCTTCAGCTCGATCCTCTTCGTCACCATCTTCTTCTCCTTCAACTATCTCGTCCCCAATTTCTTCCAACCGTTGTGCCTCTTGTTTAGGGCCACATTGCATGAGATTTAAGGTGTCTTCGGTTATCACTCTTTCTGGCTGTGAGGGGCCGCTAGATGCCCTGAACCCATTATCTTTGGCTATCATGCAAAGCAGGCGGCCAAATGGGAGGGAGGATTGTTATCTTTTTGACCTCGTGGCCTTCATTATATGGTAAAGGATAATCGAGGGCAGACACACATCCTCCTCATGCCCCATTTGGTACATTATCTCTATATAGTAGATAAAAATCTCCGTGCTGTTTCCGCTCTCGAATATACATTATGTGTGAAAATGTAATGTAGCAATTTGTAAATTGAAATCATTTCTATATTTTTGAAACTACTATTTCTCCTCCACTCAATGTGGTGGCCACACAAGCTCATGCTAAGATCACTCCTATGTTGCGATGTGTTCAAGTCCTTAGTGTCAACGAAGATATGGACTGTTTCCAGTGACACGCTAAGTACGTTTGCGATGTGATGTACGTGGATGGGTCATATCCCGTCTCCATATGAAATGTCAAATCTGAGTGGTTTGAGACTTGGGTTAATGATTTGAGAGTAGAAAAACCTTACATCATGGTCATTGGCTCGAGACTTATAATTAAAAGTAGATCCCTAACCGCCGTGCAAGAGTCAATTTAGCACGTCGTTCTCGGCAAATAGTCGGTCCCCCACCGTGACTTCGAAGACCACTTCTCTATTGCGATATTGACCCGCATCCAATGGCCTAGCATTCTGATCATAAGCCATCTTCGCCCTCCTCTCACAATGTGGTGGTGAACAACTCGTTACATCAACATTGGCCCTCTTGACATTTCTTCGAACAGGTGGTGATGATGGACTCGCCTCATTCTCAACGGCCCGCCTCGCCCTTCTTTCGGTCTGTGAAGACGAAGGACTCGCTTGAACCACTCTCTTTTTCCCCATAGAGAGATAATCATGGGGATGAAAAATAACGAGGAAAAGAATGCAATAAATCCCATGAGGATGATGGGTTTGGAAGATGGGAAGATGGTTGTGAAAATAAGAATATAGGTTTGAAAGATGAAGAAAGAGGTGTTTGGAAGATTGTTTTTTGATTGTGAAAAGAAGAAAGAGGTGTTTGGAAGATGGTAAGATGGTTGTGAAAAGAAGAAGATAAGTTTGGAAGATGAGAAGATGGTAGAGGGTAGAGGGTTTTAGATGAAGAGAGTGTTTTAGGAAGGGAGATGAAGAAAGGGTCTGGGAAAGAGGCTTGTGAGGGTTTGGGCATGTGGGAGGCTTTTAATAGAGAGTGTACACCAAAATAGTGGGACCTACGATGGGACCCACCCAAAATTTTTTTAAAAAAAAGTGCCAGCAGCACTACCACCCAGACGTCTAGAGTCTGGCAGCACTACTGCCCGGTCACGTCCAGAGTCCGGCGGCACTACCGCCAGGACAGCAGTAGTGACGATGGCACTTTTTTTATAAAAAAAAAGGGTGTGGGTTGGAATAATTTTGGAGGGCCCCACACCTATTGAATTATTTAGTGGGCTCCACACATTAAAACCACGCCCTCTCTCTCTCTCTCTCTCTCTCTCTCTCTCTCTCTCTCTCTCTCTCTCTCAGGATTAGATACAGATGCTAAGAGCTACTTGCAAAAAAGTTGTTAACAAATTTCTTTAATGGTCCCATGAGCTACTTACTAAATCCGATCGTAGTGAATGAATTAACCGCGAAGTGAATGAAATTCACCACAAAGTGAAGGAAATTGAGCACGAAGTGAATGGAATTGACTGTGAAATGAATAGAATTGACCTTGAAATGAATGGAATTCACCGCGAAGTGAAGGGAATTCATCACGAAGTGAAGGGAATTGACCGCGAAGTGAATGAAGTGAACGGAATTCACCGTAAAATGAATGGAATTAACCATGAGGTGACGGGAATTCATCGCGAGGTGAATGGAATTGACCGTGAAATGAATGGAATTCACCGCGAAGTGAAGGGAATTGACCACGGAGTGAATGAAGTGAATGGAATTGATCGCGAAATGAATGGTGTTGACCGCGAAATGAAGGAAATTGACCGCGAAGTGAATAGAATTGACCGCAAAGTGAATGAAATTGACCCCAAAATGAATGGAATTCACTACGAAGTGAAGGGAATTCACTGCGAAGTGAAGTGAATTCACTGCAAAGTGAATGGAATTGACTGCGAAATGAATGAAATTCACCGCGAAGTGAAGTAAATTGACTATGAAGAGAAGGGAATTCACCGCGAAGTGAATGAAGTAAATGGAATTCACTGCAAAATGAATGGAATTTACCGCAAAGTGAAGGAAATTGGTCACGAAGTAAATAGAATTGACCATGAAGCGAATGAAGTGAATGGAATTGACTGCGAAATGAATGGAATTCATCGCAAAATAAAGGAAATTGACCGCAAAGTGAATAAAATTGACTACGAAGTGAATAAAGTGATTGGAATTGACCGCAAAATGAATGGAATTCACCGTGAAGTGAAGGAAATTGACCGCAAAGTGAAAGGAATTCACTGTGAAGTGAATGGAATTCACCGCGAAGTGAAGGAAATTCACCACAAAGTGAAGGGAATTCATCGTGAAGGAAATTCACCGCAAAGTGAATGGAATTCACCACGAAATAAATGAAATTCACCGCGAAGTGAATGGAATTAACTACAAAGTAAATGAAGTGAATGGAATTGACTGCGAAGTGAATGGAATTCACTGCGAGAGAAGGGAATTGATCGCGAAGTAAATGGAATTGACCGCAAAGTGAATGAAGTGAATGGAATTCACCGCGAAGTGAAGGGAATTCACCGTGAGGTGAATAGAATTGACCATGAAGTGAATGATATTGACTGCAAAATGAATGGAATTCACCCCGAAGTGAAGGAAATTGACCACGAAGTGAATGAAGTAAATGGAATTGACCGTGAAATGAATGAAATTGACCACGAAGTGAAGGAAATCGATCACGAAGTGAATAGAATTGACCGCAAAGTGAATGAAGTGAATGGAATTGACCACGAAGTGAAGGAAATTGACCCCGAAGTGAATAGAATTGACCGTGAAGTGAATGGAATTGACCGCGAAATGAATGAAATTCACCGCGAAGTGAATAGAATTGACAGCAAAGTGAATGAAGTGAATGGAATTAACCATGAAATGAATGGAATTCACCACGAAGTGAAGAAAATTCACCACGAAGTGAAGGAAATTGACCATGAAGTGAAGGAAATTCACCGCGAAGTGAATAAAGTGAATGGAATTTATCACGAAATGAATGGAATTCACCGCGAAGTGAAGGGAATTCACCGCGAAGTGAAGGAAATTGACTGCGAAGTGAATGGAATTGTTCGCGAAATGAAGGGAATTGACCGCAAAGTGAATGGAATTGCCCGCAAAGTGAATGGAATTGACCGCGAGGTGAATTAAGTGAATGGAATTAACCGCGAAGTGAAGGAAATTCACTATGAAGTCAAGGAAATTCACCGTGAAGTAGATGAAATGGAGAGATAATCACAACGAAATGAGTGAAATTCAACGCAAAGTGAAGGAAATTGACCGCGACATGAAAGAAATTCACCGTGAAGTAGATGAAATTAACTAATACACAAATAAATCAACATTTTTAATGAAATCACTATTAAGAAGACATCATTTATAACAAATTACATCAATTCACCCTGAATGTTTTGCAAGGCATCATTTACAACAAATTACAGCATTTCACAAATTTCTCCCATTCCTCTCATGCCTAAGACAAATATAACATCTTTTATGGACACCTAGGTAATCATAGGCTATTGAATTCCTAAAGATGGGAGTGAATTTCTGCAAGTCTGTCCCTGACAAAATCAAATCGCTGCAGCCCCAAGTGTAGGGTCACATGTAGTAATAATGTCGGTAAGACCAAAGTCAAATCGACAGGGACTGAAACTTGTATGTTTCTGAAATTAACTAGAATAAGATGTGAAACTATTTCTGAAGTATTTGAGAGAGTAATTGTGAATAGAGTAATTAAAACTAAGAATTTAAAAGTGAGAACTAGGGTGTCAAGGATCCACTTGTAGTAATCAGGGAGCCCTCTTACTTGATTCAAGTAATACAATTAGAATTGGAGTTCTATCTTATCCAATTGAAATATATATCAATAAAACCAAATCTGAACTTCCCTTAACCTAATTCTCAATGAATGAGAACTATGATAATTGGCAGGGATTCCATCACCAAACCATGCCTATGAGACAATGGCAAACAATAGGATTTACCAATCCCATAATCTCAAAACAGGAGAATTGTGAAGATTAGGAAGGATTTCATTACCCTACCATACCCAAGGGACGATGGTGAACAATAGGACTTATTAATTTCACAATCTCAAATCAGGAAAAGAGGATACTCAAAGCTATTGCAGATCTATTATAATTCAAGTTACAATAAACCATTAAAAACTGAAAGTATTCCTCAAATATCAAATTGAAATCCATATAGTTCAACATAAACATGAATCAAAGTAATAGAAACATCCCATCATGCAACAAGCTTCACCTTTTAGCTGTAGCTAAGAGGTTTAGCTAACCATAGACATGATTAGACCAAAGTCTCTTAAGAAAAACATGAAAACAATTAAAGAAGAAGAAGAAAAACTCTTGACAATGGTTTCTTCACCCTTTTGCTCAACTCCTTAAACCCTAGAAGATCCCTAAGAACATCTTAGAGAGTCCTATTTATAGTTGTGGAACTCTAACTTTCGCACCTAGTTGAAAAACTCTAGAAACTACCTCAAATTTACGTAGTTTGCTAAAATAGACTTTACTATACGTAGTTTCCTAAAATAGACTTCACTCTTCGTAATTTCATAAAATGATCCAGAGTTTCAGAATATACTTTTTTAGGACGATTTTAGGATTCCTTTTCTGTACTTCAAATCTTTGATTCTCTTCATTCCTCACTTGGTTTTCTTAGATCTTTGGCATATGAATTTTTCAATCTTGGTCTCCTAAAATCCATCCCTTGCCTTAGTGATTCTTGAGCATCAAATCCATGCTTTTAGCACCCTTTTCAATCCAAGCTCTTAAATTCACCTTATAACACAAACATGAGTAAAATATAACATTAAGTATTATCATGTTCATAAAACTAAGATATAAATGGGGGATAATATGCAATATTTAACCCTCAACACAATCCCTAACCAACATTTTGCTAGTCCCAAGCAAAGTATGCGAAAAATATTTCAAGAACCACAGGATAATTTCTATAAACTCAAGTATTTAAAAAAAAAAAAAACAATCCAGATAATAGAATTCTAAAATACATCAATGTTGTGCATTACCTTCTCCTAAACTCTAGCACTCAGTAAGTTTCATAATTAACTTCAAAGCATTAATCCTCCAATTAGAACAATTCTAAACATTGTGTTCCATGGGTGTATAATGAAGTCTAGAATTATTACAATCAAAGGTTCAATTCGTCACTTTTATGATAACATTGATAATTAAAAGAGCATTCAGGACAACCAAAACCTAAACTGAAACTTTCCTTACAGTTCATCTTTTAGTTCCCTCTTTTATTCGTCCATCTTTTGATTTTTCCATCGATGGCTTTCATGCTATATCAACCTTTTTAAAGATCTTTAATAGGTAGCCCTTTTCGACAACAATTATTTTTTAACTTGGTATTTTCTTATTCTTTCTTTTCAATTCTTTCCATTGAACATGATGAACAAATTTCCCAGGTTGGTTCCTTCCATGCTTAATAATTATTAAGTTAGCAATTCGATATCAAACTGACACTTTAATGTGTAAGCTGATATGACATATGAAATCATGACTCAATCAATGTTTAAAACTTCTAATCGAGGATTAATGAATTAACTTACTTTTGAGATCTCCAGAGTGAATAAAATCCAAGAGACATAAGGCATCAACATTAAGTATCTTGTAATTCTAATTCATGGATTAACTTCGAGATCACTTAAACTTGCTAAAATTTTAGAAAAATTTCTTAAATTTACACAAATTCGCCCAAAGACTAAAAAAAACAACTGATTAGCCTGCCTAATCCACACCCTCCAACCGAAAATCTACATTGTCCTTAATGTAAAAGAGATAAGTATTCAATGCAAATAAGGCAACGAAGATTAAAAGGGAAGTGGTAGAAAGGTAGTACCTAAAGAAGGAATTCTGAGATTTTTTTTCAAAATATGTTAATGTGAATATAAGTTAGCACAAGAATTAAACTATCAGAAAGCAAACTTTCCTAAACAACAAAGAGCAAACTATCCTAAACGACAAAAAGCAAACTATCCTAAACAGTGAAAAGCAAACTATCCTAACATTAAATTCTTTGAAAGCAATAAACCTAACTAAGAAAACAGGGGAAACCTACTTATTCATGCTGCAAGGTTCCTCCTCTAGCCAATATCTTGATAAATTTCTCAGTAGGTTTCTCAACAAGATCATCCAAAAGCCCTTTTTGCAATAGGCTTGGATGTCCTGGAGCATGAATTTCTAGAGAAATTTGTGGACATCAGCATAAAGTTTCCTTTGAATCTCCTGAGGTGTCCAAAGTACATATGATTCACTTGATATAAAGAAAGTTTCAAAGTTAGTGCAACATGGTAAATCAGAGACTACAAGTAGATAAAATTCAGAGAAACTCTCAGTAGTTGATGTAGTCTCAATATATTCTAAAGTTTCAGACTTTGATTCAACTTTCAACTCCTCCTCCCTTAATGGTAAACATTCAAGATATGTGAAAGGAAGGGTTTAAGAATAAGGGTTCTCTCAGTCAATAACAACTACTGAGGTATTGTTTTGCAAGGCATCCATTATTTCTTTTATCATGAAATCATTTGAATCTGCAAAATATGCCGAGCGATCTTTTAGAGAGTTGAGATAGTCAGTTAAGAGAGTCTCATTTTTCACATTGAGGTCTATGATGATATGCCCAATGGTTCCTCATCTTCTCTTAGAATAAAAGTAAATATGATCTCTTATTCTTCACCTTGGTGAGAGTCAATTGTCACCGGATACATCTCGCCTTGCCCTGCATAGACAAATTGTGGATCAGTAGGCACATTGATGTGAAGACTCTTTTCATTATTACTACTCAGTAGAGATATTATATCGTCAAGTGTTGACGGCTCAGAAGGTGACCTTAACTGAGTGATTTCAAGTACCAGAGTCATCTCGAGAAACTTATCAATCTCCCTAATCATATTATAATCTAAATCAAGGGAGTGGTCTACACATGCCTCAAAAGAGTCACGTGGTTCACTTGGAAAGGACTCTTCCTCCACATGTAAATCAAATGTGTCAGATGGGTGGAGTATATCATTATGGTCGATAATGTCTTGTATCTCGTGATCACTTTCCTGAACCATAATTGAAATAAATTCGAATAAATCTTGGGCAGTAAACTCATGATTCTCATCCCAATACTTATCATCTTCCAATTCAGTACAGTTCATAAGTGGTGTAAGACTCGTATCCTAACTCGTACCGTTCTGTAGGCTTCCGCGGTCCTCTCGGTCGAATTCCGGCAGCTCATGACCTATAATCGGCAGTTGTGTGCGACTCTGAGTCGTATTCCGTATTCCTGAGTCGGCTCGACCCAAGGCCTGTAGCAGTACGACCGCACCGTCGCCGCAATTCCGATGCCGTGTCTCGCGCGCCGAGGCGAATCCCGGGCCAGGAGATGTGGGCCCGCATTCAGTTCGAGAAAAATACTGCGCGTTGCAATTTCGAGAGAATCTCTATGAAACGTCACATCAATCAATCAAATCAAGTCAAGTACAAGCAACCATTCCCAAGTACAACCACCTCTCAAAAAAAGTCAACTTTCCCTTACCACAAGTACACCCATCACCTTTCACCCATCCCTCTCCCATTCCCTCTCTCTCATTCCCTCTCTCTCTCTCTCTTTCTCATTCTCTATGCAAGAATCGTCCAAGCCTCCCCATGAGAAGCCATGTGTGGCCCATTTCCCACCCCCTATCTCCACCATCCTAAGAACATCTCGACCGTTGAAATCGTCTCCTTGGAGCTTTAGATCATGTTGGCAGAAGGGGGAGATCAAGATCAAGGTGGGTGCTCCTTTTTTTCTCCTTCTCATTTTTTTTGTGATGTGTGGCCCACTTGGATGAACCCCACCTTGAGGTATGTTTTATCCAAACCGTACAAGTCATGTGGACCCTACCTTATAGTGGTGGAAACACACAAATATCAAGTTAATTTAAATATGGTGGGCCACGTTCATGTGGGACCCACCCTGGTGACACGTGGGCCACCTACACGTGGGACCCACCATGATGATTGTATTATATCCATGCTGTCCAACGTCCAGGGGACGCTGGACAGGGAGTGGCTACCGTGGTGTGCATGTACTGACATGGTGGTGTACTAATAAGCAAAAGAGAGGAAGAAGAATAGTGTTTTGAGGTGGGCCGCTCATGCAGGCCCCACCTTGATGTATGTATAAAATCCACGCCGCCCATTTCACTTCTCAGCCCATTTTAGGCGTTGAGCCAAAAGATGAGCTGATCTGACAATCAAGCGGGCCATATCATAAGAAATAGTGGTATTACCATTGAAACTCACTTTGACCCTCCTATTCGCCAAAAACACATTGCATATTGGTATCATTTGGTCGATCATGGGCCGTAGAATACAATGGATGAGTCGGATCGATCTAAAGTGGGCCCAACCCCAGAAAATCTATAAAATTCCTTATTTAAAAAAAAAATTTAGGCAGCAGCTGCTGCTGCCGCCGCTGACACCGCCCAAGGACGCACGCACCAGCGTCCTGCGCTAGCGGGCGGACAAACGGACTGGGCCTCACGGCCCAGCTGTGGGCCCCACCGTGACGTGTTTCGAACATCAACGCCGTGCATTGGGTGGGCCCTTGGGGCAGTGGCTCCCCTGTCAAAAATCAACCATATACGGAACTCAGGTGGGCCATACCATCTCAAAATCATGAAGACATGCCTAAAACATATAGAAATCACTCGGTGGGGCCTACCTGAGTTTTGGTTGTTGCTGAAACTTGGTCTGGACCGTCAGTCCAGTGGGACACACATAATGGGTGGACTGGATTTGGGGACCACAATCCAGTGGGCTCCCTGTCCATATGACCCAATCAACAGTTTGGGGAAAAAAATAAATATATATATATATTAAAAATAATAATAAACAAACATTACAACGGGCCCCCTCCCTGACCGTGAGACCCTATTGCAACAGGTCGGATGGCAATAAACATTACCGTGGGCCCATGGTCCACGTGACCAACAAACATCACAGTGGGCCCTACTTTGGTCCACGTGGCCTTATAAACGGTTGGGTGGAAAATAAATATTAAACTGGGCCCAGGTTGTGTGGCAAATAAACATTACTATAGGCCCCAGTCTGAATGACCTTATCAATGGGTTGGATGGAAAATAAACATTATGGTAGGCCCCACATGGGATCCACTTATGTATGTATTGTAATCCACATTCTCCATTAGTGTGGGCCCCATCATGATGCTTGTATTTCATCCAAACCGTCCAACCATTTTGGAGATTATTTAAGGCCCATTGTTGGGGCCCACCTTGATGTATTGGTGGTCCTTGTTGAGGCCCACTTTGATTTGTATAGGGCCCATATTATGAGGCCCATTGTGATGTATGCAAGGCCCATGTGACTAGGCCCATCTTAATGCGTTTGTGGCCCGTCGTTGAGGCCCACCTTGATATATATATATATATATATATATATATATATATATATATATATATATATATATATATATATATATATATACGAGACCCATGTATGAGGCCTATTTGATGTACTGGAGGCCCATGGGTTAAGGCCCGATGGGACGTACATAAGGCCCATTGTAGTGTAATCCCACCATGATGCATGTGTTTCATCCAATCGTCTAACCATTTTTGGAAAATGATTTTAAGGTTTGGGACAAAAAATAAGACAAATGTATTTATCAAGTGGACCATAGTGCACGGTAAGGATTGAACGGCTACCTTTGAAATCCTTGCGATCTTATGATTAGATTGGATGGGAAATAAATGTTATGGCGGGCCTTGGGAATTTTAGTAGTAGAGATCATTATCACCACTTATATTTGAGTGTGGCTCATTTGATATACATGTGGCCCATGTGGTGTGGCCCACTTACCATGTTTATGGCCCATTATTAAGGCCCACCCTGTTATATATGAGGTCCCTGTGATGTGGCCCATTAGATGTATTTAGGGCCCATGGGTCGAGGCCTAATATGAAGTATATAAGGCCCATTTCAATGTGTGATTCCGCCATGATAAATGTATTGTATATCCGCACCATTTAGCCCGCTGGATGGTGGGACTCCCCCCCCCCCCCCCCCGATGTATGTATTTTATATCTGCACTGTCTACCCGTCTTCATGGCGCAGGGCTCGCTTGCTGCATGTGCTGGGCCTGCCTACACTGTACAGGCCCACCATGCTGTGTGTACTTCACCCATACCGTCCACTTGTGTGGCCTGCCTAGATGTATGTATTTTGTATCCACACCATCCATAATGTTGGGATAGTGCTGGACAATGTTTGGTTGGCACCGATTTTCATGGATATGTTGGACAGTGCTGATCATCATACGTGGGCCATGGGTGTAATAATACACATGTTATACCTACAACTATTGAAATGATTTTTGGTGAGGCCCATAAAATGAGGCTCACCTTGATGTATTAGTGCGGCCCATTGTGACGTATGTAGCCCATTATGATGTGTTTGGCTCATGTGCGGGCCATCTGTTTGTCTTGTTAGGTCCATGAGACGTGGCCTACTGTGATATATCCGAGGCCAATGGGTGAGACCCACTTGATGTGTATGAGGCCCATTGATGTGGTCCACTTACTATATTTGAGGCCAACGGGTTGCGGCCCATTATGATGTAATGGGGCCCATGAGTTATGGCCCATTGAGATGTATACTCGGCCCATACATTGTGGCCCATTGTGATGTGTTTTTGACCCATTTAGTGAGGCCATTGTGATATATTCCTGCTCATATGATGAGGACCATTGAGATGTATTTTCCAGCCCATGTGAGACGGCCCATGGCGATGTGCATTAGGCCCATGTGATGCGACCCGCTTGATTTATGAGATCATTGTGTGAGGCCATGGGCCCATTATATGTTTGGCCTTATGTGGGTCACTCGTTCGGAGCAATGTTGGTTAGATGTCCACATTGTTGGGCAATGTAGGTTAGATGTCCACATTGTGACCTTCCCTTAGGCCTTGTTAGGCTCATTCTCTTCATGGGTTAACCCAAATAAGTGGGGCCCATTCGCCGTAGATGGATGACTCCGTGCTCTCGGAGTTGACATAACTACGGCCGAGTACCAATATTTATACTATGGTTGATCGACTGATCATTTATAGACCCCGCTTTGTTTATCTGTTGGTTATCGGTGCCATTGTCGTGACCGATTTGCCGATTCCGATTATTGACCGATTCCAACTGTCGTGGTCAATTACCGAATATCGATCGAGGGTGATTATCGACCGAGGTCGATTACCGATTTTGATTTGTCTTGACCAATTGTTGATATCGATCGAGACTGATTATCGATCGAGGCCGATTACCGATTCTGATCTATCTTGGCCGATTGCTGAATATCGATCGAGGCTGATTATCAATCGAGACTGATTACCGATTCCGATTGTCGAGGCCGATTTTAATTGTCGAGGCCGATTGTCGAGACCTATATGATGATATGTGATCCATAGTTAAGGCCCATTGTGATGCATTGGAGGGTCAGGCGATGGAGTCCATTATGATGTATGTTAGGCCCATGAGAAAGGCCCATTATGATGTGTGTTAGGCCCATGAGTAGGCCCGCCTGCTGTGTATATGTGGCCCTTGAGTAAGGCCCAATGTGTTGTATATCAGGCCTTTGTGTGAGGTCGTGGGCCCATTATATGTTTGGCTCTATGTGGGTCATTCCTTGGGAGCAATGTTGGTTAAATGTCCACATTGTCCAGGTCGATTGTTGATGCCAGTTGTTGATACCGATCATGAGTATGTGATAATTTAGCATCATGATACATACCCATACGCATCATCTGCATGTTTGTTATGAGATGTGGTTGATCATTGCATATGTCATTGAGCATGTTGTTATGAGACTCCCTGATAGGCGGAGGTTATCTCACATGAGCATGCGGTATGCGCAGGATTGATGCATGACTGGATTGTATGACTTATGCATCTCGCATTATGATTATTATATGTCCTAGCGACACCAAGGCCGTAGCCTCCACAGGTATATCGTGGATGGCCAATGGGATACCAGAAATATTTGGTTCTAGCATACGGGCGCCATAGATGTCCCTAGGTGAAAATCCCTAAACCTCCGTGGCCAGGAGAAGCCCCAACGTCGAGACCGAGTGGATACATGAGCGCCTAAGTACCGAATACCAGGAGGCCGCGTCTCCCACTGTGTCGTGGTCAGTTGGGAGGGAGTGTGGCCTTACTCGCCCGAGGGTAGGGGGCAATACTAGGCTGAGTTTGACTAGCTCGTGAATGGGTCCGCTATCGACATGCCGGATAGGTATTAGCAGACTATTGGCTAGGCGGATAGTGAGGTTTCTTACGCTCACTTGGACTATGTGGCTAGGAGAGCGGCAGTGCCATTTGGAGTGTATTAAACCCTGGTGATGATCCCAGAGAGGAACTGTACTGATATGTGGACTTATCGAGTAGGTGTTGCATACTCATTCATTCATTCATTCACTATCCACTCAGGTTGGTGGTGCGTAACTGATTGTTATGTACCTTCATAATGGCAAGGATTTCGGTTGGGCGCGCGACTAACCTGAGATCAGGAGTTTACCACATTGAGTCTGACTATCCAAATTTAGATATGGGACTAGTTTGGATAGAAGTTCCTTGTGGTGGACCCCATAGCCTGCGATACTACGTACTATCATCTCGACTTCACTCTCCAGCATGGTCACTCCATTCACACCGCATATTGCATTACATCCGTAGCATATGACATTTTGGGTTATTGTGTTTCTACATTATATGGTTTAGATACGGCTGATACTATTCGTGGACTCATCAAGAATTGCATATTGCATCACATCCTCGGTACCTGATATCTGACTCTTTATGACTCCTCATTTGCATAGTTGTTCTATATTGCGTATTCTAATATTGATTGATTGATGGAGTTGTCCGTATTTTGCTTACTTTGTTATCGTATGATTTATGATCTTGTTAGTATTTCTGTTTACCCTGATAATTCATGATCTTGTCAGTATTTCTGCTTATTCTGATATTGTACGATTTATGGATTGCCAGTACTTCCAGTATTGTATGATGACGGCATTGTATTGAATACTTCGCACTTACCTTGTGCACACACTTACACCACCCTCTAAGCTTTCTATAAGCTTATGCACGATAGATGCATGCAGGTGATGTTAGGTTGCAGCAGTGTTGAGCTTGGAGCATGCAGCGGTCTTCTGGAGCATGACTTTCGATTTATGTATTTCTCTTTCAGTATTGTACTCAAATAATTATATTAGTGGATATGTGCTGATGATGTTGCATTTGTGAATTGGGTAATCTTGTGATTATGCTTATTACGAGTTAAATGTATATTTAAAAAAAAAAATCCTCCTTGTAGGATCCCAGGATCGGAATCTAACATATGAATGCTAGGAGCCGAGAACGGGGTACTACGGAGGCTGTCGGTACTGGATTCGGCGATCGAGATTCCCGTGAATCCGATTTCCGGGTTTGGGGCGTAACAAGTGGGATGAGATCACTTTCCTCACACTGTTTTCTCAAGTTGAGTTAAGCTCAAATAAACTAGCATCTTCCTCCTCATTGAAGTCAAGTGCGTCATATGACTGGAGCGTGTCAGTATCATTATATTTGAAAGACACCTATGTCTCTTGATCATTCCTTTAGATAGTCCTCGAGATCGACTCTTTGAGAAATTGAGTCGTATACTCGTTAACACAATCCAACTCTTCATTCTCAATTTCAGTACTCACCACAAGGGAGGTAGGATCACTTTTCTCGCATTGCCTTTTTAGATTGGGTTAAGATTGTGATAACCTAGCCTCTTTAACCTTATCGAGGCGCAATTCAATTGCTTCCAATAATTTCATCATGCATGCAACATGTTGGTTGAACTATTCTTGATAGTTCGTGAAATTCAAATGTGAATCCTCTTAGATCATTTCTAGGTGGATTTCAAAGGTAGAGGATCCAAGAGAATAGTCACTATAATCAATTGTTAATTCATCTCTCTAATGTTAATGTTTCCACTGATCATAGTCCTATGGGTCATAGGTAGGAGAGTCTGATGGTTGTTGGTACATATTATTACCCATAATATAATCTCTCATTGTTTTTTCTTGTCTAATGGGTGATAATAGTTTTCACTCTCATAATTATGATAACCCTAACAATCACGTACTGTTTTCTTAATCTATGGGGTGTAATTATTCTCCTGCCAATGATCGCATAAGGACTTCTTAACTGGTGAAGCATTGTATTCTAGTTAGTTCTCTATAATAGTTTCAAAAAAATTTTGAGACAAGTTATTTCCTAACATAATCATCTAACAACCCTTCACAATTTCTCGCATTCTCTAGAACTAGCTCATCATACTGATGTTCTCACTCTTGCATATACATGATGAAATCCTAATCCTAAAACAGAATAAAAGAAAAATCCTACAGCAATATGGAAAGTAAGTAGAGGAGAAGTCAGAATGAGTTTACCGGTTTGGAGAGTTCTATGTTAGGATCCTATAAAACAGAAAACAATGTTAATTTCTAAAAGTAAATCAGAAAAAACCCTAACTTAAAAACAAAAGAAAAAGTTAGTCCTAAAAACAAATTAGTTTCTAAAAAAATATTAAGAAAGTTTCTAAATCTGGAAATATAAAGAAAAGTTAGTTTTTAAAAACAAATTAGGAAAGCTTCTAAATCTGGAAATAGAAAGAAAAGTTAGTTTTTAAAAACAAATTAGGAAAGTTTTCAAATCTAGAAATAGAAAGAAAAGTTAGTTTTCAAAAAAAAAAAAAGGAAAGTTTCTAAATCTGAAAATAGAAAGAAAAGTTAGTTTCTAAAAAAAATGAAGATAGTTTCTAAATCTGGAAATAGAAAGAAAAGTTAGTTTCAAAAAAAATAAAAAAAATAAAAATTTCTAAATATGGAAATAAAAAGAAAAGTTATTTTCTAAAAACAGACTAGAAAGAACCCTAACCTGAAAATATAAAGTAAATAAATTATAATCGTAACATAATTCCAAAACTATCAAATCCAGAAAATGCAACAGTCAATCTCTGACAACAATGCCAAAAACTTGTTCACAACCCTAAGTGTAGGGTCGCGATGTAGTAATAATCTCGGTAAGACCGAGGTCGAATCAACAGGGACTGAAACTTGTACGTTTCTGAAATTAACTAGAAATAGAACTAAAAGAAGATGCGAAACTATTTCTGAAGTATTTGAGAGAGTAATTGTGAATAGAGTAATTAAAACTAAGAATTTAAAGATGGGAACTAGGGTGCCAAGGATCCACTTGTAGTGATCAAGAAGCCATCTTGCTTGATTCGAGTAACACAATTAGAATTGGAGTCCTATTATATCCAATTGGAAAATATATCAATAAAACCAAATCTGAACTTTCATTAACCTAATTCTCAATGAAGGAGAACTATGATAATTAGCAGGGATTCCATCACCAAACCATGCCTAGGAGACAATGGCAGACAACGGGATTTACCAATCTCATAATCTCAAAGCAGAAGAATTGTGAAGATTAGGAAGGATTCCATCACCCTACCACGCAGATGGGACGATGGTAAACAACAAGACTTACTAATTTCACAATCTCAAATTACGAAAAAAAGATACTTAAAGCTATTGTAGATCTACTATAATTTGAGTCACAATAAACCATAAAAAACTGAAAGTATTCCTTAAATATCAAATTAGATTCCATGGAGTTCAACATAAACATGAATCAAAGCAATAAAAACATCTCATCATGCTACAAGCTTCATCTCTTAGCCCTAGCTAAGAATAGCTAACTATAGACATGATTGGACCAAAGTCTATTAAGAAAAACATGAAAACAATTAAAGAAGTAGAAGAGAAACTCTTGACGATGGCTTCTCCACCCTTTTGTTCCACTCTTTAAACCCTAGAAGATGCCTACGAACATCCTAAAGATTTTTATTTATAATTGTGGAAGTCCAACTTTCGCATCTAGTTTGAAAACTCTTTAAACCACTTTAAATTTACGTAGTTTACTAAAATAGACTTTACTCTGCACAGTTTTCCAAAATAGACTTCACTCTGCATAATTTTATAAAATGATCCAGAGCTTTAGAATATACTTTTTAAGGACAATTTAAGGATTCCTTTTCTTCACATTTTTTTAGAAAGTAACTTTTTTTTTTTTTCCAGATTTAGAAACTTTCTTAATTTGTTTTTAGAAACTAACTTTTCTTTCTATTTCTAGATTTAGAAACTTTCCTAATTTGTTTTTAGAAACTAACTTTTCTTTCTATTTTCATATTTAGAAACTTTCCTAATTTATTTTTAAAAACTAACTTTTCTTTCTATTTCTAGATTTAGAAACTTTCTTAATTTTTTTTTAGAAACTAATTTATTTATTTTTTAGAAACAAATTT
This sequence comes from Magnolia sinica, assembly GCF_029962835.1. Lineage (NCBI taxonomy): Eukaryota > Viridiplantae > Streptophyta > Magnoliopsida > Magnoliales > Magnoliaceae > Magnolia > Magnolia sinica. Next base: position 46,962,999 of record NC_080584.1, on the reverse strand, counting down.
GTTTTTAGGACTAACTTTTTGTTTTGTTTTTAAGTTAGGGTTTTAAGTTAAGAGTTTCACCATATATATGCAAGAGTGGGAACGTCAGTATGCTGAGCTAGTTTTAGAGAATGTGAGAAATTGTGAAGGGCTGTCAGATGATTTTGTTAAGAGTTTCACCATATATATGCAAGAGTGGGAACGTCAGTATGCTGAGCTAGTTTTAGAGAATGTGAGAAATTGTGAAGGGCTGTCAGATGATTTTGTTAGGAAACAACCTATGTCTTAAAATTTTTCTGAAACCATCATTGAGAACAAACCAGAATACAATGCTCCACTGATTAAGAAGCCCTTATGTGATCATAGGTAGGAAAATAATTACATCCCACAGATTAAGAAAACAGTACATGATTGTTGGGGTTATCATAATTATGGGAGTGAGAACTATTATCACCCATTAAACAAGAAGAAAACAATGAGAGATTATATTATGGGTGATAATATATACCAACAACCATCAAACTCTCCCACCTATGACTTGTATGACTATGATCAGTGGAAACACTAACATTTGAGAGATAAACTAACAATTGATTATATTGACTATTCTCTTGGATCCCCTACCTTTGAAATCTAATTAGAAACGATTCAAGAGGATTCACGTTTGAATTTCATGGACTATCAAGAATAGTTCAACCAACTTGTAGCAGGTATGATGAAATCATTGGAAGCGATTGAATTGTGCCTCGATAAGGTTGAAGAGGCTAGGTTATCACAATCTCAACCTAATCTAGAAACACAATGTGAAGAAAGTGATCCTAAATCACTTATAGAGAGTACTGAAATTGAGAATAAAGAGTTGTATTGTGTTAACAAGCATACGACTCAATTTCCCAAAGAGTTAAACTCAATAACTATCTAAAAGAATGATCAAGAGACATAGGTGTCTTTCGAATATAATGATACTGACATGCTCTAGTCATATGACACACTTGACTTCAATGAGGAGGAAGATGCTAGTTTATTCGAGCCTCAACTCAACCTAGAAAAACAGTGTGAGGAAAGTGATCTCATCCCACTTGTGAACTGTACTGAATTGGAAGATGATAAGTATTGGGATGAGAATCAAGAGTTTACAGCCAAAGGTTCACTGGAATCGATTTAAATTATGGTTCAGGAAAGTGATCACGAGGTATAGAAAGTTGTCGACCATAATGATCTACTCCACCCGTCTGACACACCTGATTTAAATGTGGAGGATGAGCCTTTTCCAATCGACCCTTCCAGCTCTTTTGAGGCATGTATAGACCACTCCCCTGATTTAGATTATAATATGATTAGGGAGATGAATGAGTCGCTCAATATGACTTTAGAATTTGAAACCACCCAGTTAAGGCCATCATCTGAGCTGTTAACCCTTGACGATATAGCGCCTCTGCTGAGTAGTAGCAATGAACTAATCTTCACATCAATGCGCCTACTGATCCACAATCTGTCTATGTAGGGCAGGGTGAGATGTATCCGGTGACAATTGACTCTCACCAAGGTGAAGAACAAGAGATCATGTTTCCATCTATTCTAAGAAAAGCAAAGGAATCATTGGGCATATCATCAGAGACTTCAATGTGAAAAATGAGCCTCTCCTAACTGACTATCTTAATTCATTGAAAGATCGCTTGACATATTTTACAGATTCAAATGATCCTATGATAAAAGAAACAATGGATGCCTTACAAAACAATACATTGGTGGTTGTTACCAATCGAGAGAACCCTTATTCTAAAGTCCCTCCTTCCACAAACTTTGAATGTTTACCATTAAGGGAGGAGGAGCTGAAAGTTGAACCGAAGTCTGAAACTTTGGAATACGTTAAGACTACATCACCTACTAATAATTTCTATGAATTTTATCTACTTGTAGTCTTTGATTCACTATGTTACGCTAACTTTGAAACTTTCTCTATATCAGGTGAATCATATGTACTTTGGACACCTCAGGAGATTAAAAGAAAACTTTATGCTAATGTCTTCAAATTTCTCTAGAAATTCATGCTCCAGGACATCCAAGCCTATTGCAAAAAGGCTTTTAGATGATCTTGTTGAGAAATCTACTGAGAAATTTATCATGATGTTGGCTAGAGGAGGAACCTTGCGGCATGACTGAGTAGCTTTCCCTGGTTTTCCTAGTTAGGTTTACTACTTTCAAAGAATTTAAGATTAGGATAGTTTGTTTTTCACCGTTTTAAGATAGTTTAATTTTTATTGTTTAGGATAGTTTGCTTATTGTCTGTTGAGTCTTTTGTGCTAACCCATCTTCACACTAAGATTATTGGAAAAGCCTCAAAATTTCCTTCTTCAGTTATTATCTTTCCGTTACTTTCCTTTTTTTTTCATTACCTCTTTTGCATTACATGCTTATTTCTTTTACATTGAGGACAGTGTAGATTTTAGGTTGGGGGTGTGGATTAGACAAGTTAATTAGTGTTTTCTTAGTCTTTGAGCAAAAATTACGAAAAATTGAATTTTTTTTTGAAAAATTAGAATTACAAGATGCTTAATGTTGATGCCTTATGTCTCTTGAATTTTAGTCACTTGGGAGATCTCAAAATTAAGTTAAGTCATTGATCCTCGATTAGAAGTTTTAAACATTGATTGAGTCATGATTTCACATGTCACATCCAACCTACACATTAAAGTGTCAGTTTGATATTGAATTGTTAACTTGATGATTATTAAGCATGGAAGGAACTAACCTGGGGAATTTATCCATCATGTTCAATGAAAAAAAATTAAAAAGAAAGAAAAAGAAAATACTCAGTTAAAAAAAAACTGTTATTGTTGAAAAGGGCTACCTATTAAAGACTTTAAAAAGGTTGACATAGTGTGAAAGTCATTGATGGAAAAATCAAAAGTTGGAGGAATAAAAGAAGGAACTAAAAGATGAACTGTAGGGCAAGTTTCAGTTTAGGTTTTGGTTGTCTTGAATGCTCTTTTAATTATCAATATTATCATGCAAGTGACAAATTGAACCTTTGATTATGATAAGTTTAAACTTCATTATACACTCATGAACTCAATGTTTGGAATTGTTCTAATTGATGGATTAAGACTTTGAACTTGATTATGAAACTTACCGAGTGCTAGAGTTTAGGAGAAGGTAATGCACAATATTGATGTATTTTAAAATTCTATTATCTGGATTGTTTTTTTAAAATCACTTGAGCTTATAGAAAATATCCTATGATTCTCGAAATATTTTTCGCATATTTTGCTCAGGACTAGCAAAATGCTGGTTGAGGATTGTATTGAGGGTCAAATATTGCATATTATCTACCATTTATATCTTAGTTTTATGAACATGATAATGCTTAATGCTATATTTTACTCATGTTTGTGTTACAAGGTGAATTTAAGAGCTTGGATTGAAAATGGTACTAAAAGTATGGATTTGATGCTCAAGAATCACCAAGGCAAAGAATGGATCTTAAGAGACCAAGATTGAAGAATTCACATACTAAAGATCCAAGAAAACTAAGAGAAGAATGAAGAGAATCAAAGATTTCAGTGAAGAAAAGGAATCTTGAAATTGTCCTAAAAGAGCATATTCTAAAACTTTGGGTTATTTTATAAAATTGCGTAGAGTGAAGTCTATTTTGAAAAATTACGCAGAGTGAAGTCTATTTTAGTAAACTGTATAAATTTAAGGCGGTTTCTAGAGTTTTCCAACTAGGTGTAAAAGTTGGAGTTCCACAACTATAAATAGGACTCTCTAGGATGTTCCTAGGCATCTTCTAAGGTTTAAGGTGTGAGATCCAACCCTAGTTCGCATGTGTGCATGTATGTGTGTGAGTATGCATTCTATCTATTTTGGTCCCGCGGTCCTACCGGTCAAATTCTTGTGACCTGCGACCCTTAGATTGTGTTTGTGGTCATCCTTGAGTCCGGTCATATAGGCCCGACTCAGATCGACACTAGACCTATGCCATCTCGATCGTATCGTCGCGGCGGTTTTAATATTGCGTCTTGTGAGTAAATTCGATGTGTCCATCAAAAGTTGTAGGCCGCATATTATTTGGGCCATCGATTATGATGTGAGGCCCAGTTTACCCATGTGCACATTTTTCCATGTGGGCCCACCTTAGGTTCCATGTGCCTAGCCTATGCTACACCTCCCTATAGCTAGCAATGATAAAAGTTCTCTAACCTAGGCAAGGATAGCCTCTTTTCAAGAAACTCATGATGTGTTGCTCTAACCCAAGTCGTCTTTTCTAGCAAAAATCTGGATTTTTCTCTTTTCAAGAGAGAAAACTCATCATTCTCCTCCTCTTTCTAGAAATCACATCATTTCTTTGCTATACCTCTCTCATTCCTCTTCTTTCTCTCTCTCATTCTCTCATTCTCCTCTCCTCCTAGCAAAAACTTTCAGCCCCTTCTCCCCTCTTTTCCAACCCTTTCTTCCCTCATTTCCTCTCCATCTAGCCATTAGTAACCCATCTACAACATTTAATCATCTTCCTCTTGAAGCCTAACACCTAGATCTTGGAGCTTGAAGGCATATTTCTAAGTGGGTGCTCTCCTTAGCTTCTTCTCTCTTTCTTCTCTTTTCTTTCACCCGCCAATCCATGGTGGAGGTCCTACATGGTTCCTAGGATGAGGCCATTGGCCTAAATCCTCCATATTTCTATCCATGGTGGGTCATTCTCTATGGACCCACCATGATGCTTCCTCCTCATTTCTTGCACCCCATGGGCCATTTAGGCCTTACATGCATGTGGGAAAAAGGATCCCTACCCTCCAGCAAGTTCCTTTGATGTATTATAGCATGCATATATCATAACATAGTGGACGGTATGGATTTGGGTGTGGGAGGTCCATTAGTGGCCGGACCTTCCACCAATGGCCAATTGCTTCTTCCTTCTCCCTTTCTCTCTATTTTTCTCATGTGTATTCTGATGATGTGTGGCCCACCAAGGAGAGGTCAACAACATTTCAGACCCTTAGCTAGATGGGAAGTCCAAGCCCACTACGCATGTATAGTTTGGGCGGCCTCCAAAATGGCTTTTTCATGGAGGTTGAGTGAGCTCATGGGTCTAAAATTTTTTTAACCCATCAAGGTGGACCCCACATGTTGAATCAAGGCCATAAACCCTTTGATTAATTTATATGGGCTGAAATATGGATAGCATATGTTGCTGTCCCGATTTCAGGCCCAGTTTGAGCATGACTTTTGAACTAATGTTTAGATATGTTTGTATGCCCTTTTCTCCCAAATTTCTTTAGGATTTTTCTGAGGCATGGACCCCACCTTAATGTAGGATGGGCCCCACATCATTTAACCCTTGATTAAGGCCTATGGGATGGGCCAAAGTAGGCTAGATGTCTAGAAATTTCTGGACAGTCTAGCAATGTTGCATGTTGGAGACGAGCCTATTGTACCTTGAATTTGGGGAAGTGGGCCACTCCAGTGGACCTCACCTATTGTCCTTACATGGGAGTACCAAACCCACCTATTTTCTCAGTGAATTGAGAGACCTATGCCCACCCCATGAGGTGTCAATCATGGGGACAGCAACATTGTGCAATAGCAGATTTTTTTTGGAAAACATTGCTGTCCAGAATTTGTATCAATTAAATAAAAAAATTTTACCACTTCAAAAATTCTAAAATTTTGCAGGAGGATGGATCATCTATAGTAGGATACACCTACAAAATCACAGGGCCAATGGATACTTGTACTCACCATGGCAATAGCTGAACCGGTCCACTATATTCTGGTGTCCAAATCAAGTAGAATCTCAGGATAGATTGTTTTCTTAAAATAAATTAAAATATTTATAGTTGTCCAAAAATCTTAAAATTTTGCAGAGAGGTGGCCAACTCATAGTAGGAACCATATACAAATTTTTGGAGCCAATAGACCCTTATGCACACCGTGGCAAGGGCTGGACCTGCCCACCACGTTGGAACATATAGGTCAGTCTAATTTTCTGGATAGACTGATTTCTATAAATTAATTAAAATACTTTTAGTTATCCAAAAATCATGAAATTTGTGTGGAAGTGTGGCCCACCCATGGAAGTATCATTATACAAAATTTTAGACCCAACGGACATTTGAGATGACCATGGTGCAGCCAGGAGTGGCCCACCAGTCAAGTACACCCAGGCTGGGGCGTCTAGCCTGGGCTGGCTATCCAGCCTGCTTCGTGGGCCCCCCTTGATGTGTTCTATACCCCACCATCCATCTATATGGGGTCCTTAGGGGATTGATCATCCTCCCTTTTTTGTATTCAATTGGGGTCCATTGGGTTGATTTTTGGGCCAGATACCCCAGGCCCATAGGGCTGCCTACACATGGGACGTCCCTGCCTTAGGCTATTGCTGGGCCTGCATTCCAATGGCCTGGCCCACTTGATATATGTGTTGCATATCCTCTCTCATCTGGTGGGGCCCACAGTATTGTGTGTGGGCCATCAGAGATTAAATATACTAAGAAATACTTTTATTGTTGGACTCTAACCAACCCAGAAATTTGGGTGGCCTGGAATTTGGCAATGGGCCCAATGTTGCCACCCATAAATGAATTGGGGCGGCATGGCCCACCAGATATGAGGAGGACTTATATCAGTTATCTTACCCTTTCTCTACAGCATTTTGGGGTGTGATTAGGTCCCAGCTAAGGCCCACCTAAGTTGAGTTTTATTGGAATGTTGCGTGTGATTAGTTGACTAATTCCTTAAGCCTTATGGACTAGATCCTTTTAGTAGGCCCATTGACCTTTGGGCCTATACTCTTCTACTTATTGTGATGGGTTTAAGGGCTACAGTATGCAAGTAGTTGGGCCTTTTGGCTGCCCACTAAATTGACCCTATACTTGGGCTAGGATGTGAGGCCCAACTCGCTTGTGTTAAGCGCAAAATGGCCCATGTGAATGAACTATTGGGTCGCCCATGAGGCCCACCACAATATGTGGACTTATGATGGTTGGGTCCAAACCTTGCTTGAGGGCCCACCATACTGTCTATGAGTTGGGCTCATGTATAGCCCATCAGGCCATGTATTGCTTAGGCCTTAGACCTTATTTTATATGCGCAATGGGCTACTTTTTGGGACCCATTTAATGTTGAATGTCCTTCTTGGTGGCCTTAAGGTAGGCCCATAGGGCCCTTATTGGTGGTTGAAGGCCCACCTTGGACCTTGTTAGGCCCGTCTCCTCCTTGAGGCTTTATGATTCTCCTAACTTGTGGGTTATCCCAAAGTACTGGGCCCCCACTAGAGGACTTCGCTTCTCCTTAGTACCTGTCTATGTACCTAGACCTTGTCCCTCCTTAGGATAGAAGAATACATTCTACAGGTAGCACACTTACATTATTATGACCCATATGCATCATCTGTATGAATTGATTGCATTGTATGGTGGTCATTGAGGGATGAAGCTTCTCTCCTTGTGCACTTTGAGTGCCCGAAGCTTGTGCATGATCTATATGGGTGACTCTTGCATTGGCATCGCATTTTATGATGATACCGCCCTTGCTTCATAAGGGCCTTGCCTCCACAGGGATATTCGTGGATGGCCGTATGTGTGGGCACCGAAAATATTGCTTGAGCATACCGGGTGCATAGGATGCCCATGGGTGAAATTTCCAAAACTCTTATGGTACTAAGGATCTGCCCCAACGCCGCGACCGAGTGGAAACTATGAGCGCATGAGGGCCTTATACCATTAGGCCGCGACTCCCACTGTCGTGTAGTCGGTTGGGTAGGGATGTGACCTTATCCGCCCATGAGGGAGGGCATTGCTAGGCTGAGTCTGACCAGCTCGTAAATGCGTCTGCTACCGTCAGGCCTTGCTGGTGATTGACTGTTTACAGGCGGGTAATGAGGTATCTTACGCTCGTTTGACTGTGCGAGGTCTATAGAGCGGCAGTCATTCAGCAGTATAATAGACCCCGGTGATTTTCTTATGTTTGGAAATGTATTTGACATATGGTTTAGATATGAGCACTTGCATTACTTGCATCGTTTTAACATTGGTTGTATAAGGCCCTTCATGCATTGCCTTGGTATAGTGCCCAGTACTCATTGCATCGTATTCATGATAAGCCTTGAAAAGGCTAGTGATATCCTCCTTGAGCATGATTCTCTTCTTGCATATCCCATTATTCTTTTGTATACCGTTGTCACACACTTTCACCACCCTCTAAGATTTTATAAGCTTATGCACGATTGATGCATGCAGGTGATCCTAGGTAGGTTCCGTAGAGCGGCAGAGCATGGATTAGAGCTGAGCTTGAGGACCCAGTGTTGCTGACTTTCTCCCCTTTTTTATTACCTTCTGTATGTCCTTTTGAACCTGATGTAAACTTGTAAAAGTTCAAATTCATAGTGGATTTTGTGATATGTGCCTTGTTACTCTTAGATATACTTGCTGTAATCTTCGGTATGCTCATATTATAAATAATTACACTGTTATGGAAATCCTTCTTGTAGGATCCCAGGATCGGAACCTGTCTCAGGAGCCGAGAATGGGGTACTACAAAAGCTGTTGCGACCAGAACCGGCCATCGGGTTCCTTATGAGTTCGGTTACCGAGTCTAAGGCATGACATAAGGAGTAGAGCAAAAGGGTGCAAAAGTCATCACCAATAGTTTTTCTTCTTCTTCCTTAGTTGTTTTCATGTTTTTCTTAAGAGAATTTGGTCTAATCATGTCTACAGTTGGCTAAACCTCTTAGCTATGGTTAAGAGGTGAAGCTTGTAGCATGATGGTATGTTTCTATTGTTTTGATTTATGTTTATGTTGAACTCCATGGACTCTAATTTAATATTTAAGGAATACTTTCAGTTTTTAATGGTTTATTGTGAATTGAATTACAGTAGATCTGTAATAGCTTTGAGTATCTTCTTTTCCTGATTTGAGATTATGAAATTAGTAAGTCTTGTTGTTCACCATCGTCCCTTAAGCATGGTAGGGTGATGGAATCCTTCATAATCTTCACAATTATCCTGCTTTGAGATTATGAGAATGATAAATCCTGTTGTTTGCCATTGTCTCCTGAGCATGGTTTGGTGATGGAATCCTTGGCAATTATCATAGTTCTCCTTCATTGAGAATTAGGTCAATGAAAGTTCAGATTTGGTTTTATTAATATATTTTCCAATTGGATAAGATAAGACTCCAATTATAATTGTGATGCTTAAATTAAGCAAGAGGGCTCCCTGATCACTACAAGTGGATCCTTGGCACCCTAGTTCCTATCTTTAAATTCTTATTTTTAATTACTCAATTCACGATTACTCTCTCAAGCACTTCAGAATTAGTTTTACATATTCTTCTAGTTCTACTTCTAGTTAATTTTAGAAACGCCCATTGAGTTAAATTGACCGTGAACTGATTGTGTTTGATCGCGGAGTAAGTGAAATTGGCTAGGGACTAAGTGAAATTGATCGGGGACTATGAAATTGACCGATAACTTCTTCAAATTAACATTTTGAATTGAGTTAAATTAACCACGAACATTGTAGAGTTGACCAAGAACTGAGTTAAATTGACCACGAACAACGTGAAATTGACCACAAATATTGTGAAATTGACCGCGAACTTAGTGAAATTGACCACAAACTAGCTTAAGTTAGAGAAATTGACCGCGAACTGAGTTAAAATTACCGCAAACTAAGTTAAATTGACTGATAAGTGAGTGACAAGTAGTTATCAATCAATTTCACATAGTTATCGGTCAATTTCAAGTGGTTATCGGTCAATTTCACATAGTTCTTGGTCAAGATGTCAGTTTCTTGCGGTTCCGAGTCAATTTTACTTAGTCCTCGGTCAATTTAACTCAGTTTGCGGTCAATTTAACTTAGTTCGCGGTCAATTTAACTCAGTTCTTGATCATTTTAACTTAGTTCGCGGTTATTTTAACTTAGTTCGCGATCATTTTAACTCAATTCACGGTCATTTTAACTCGGTTCGCAGTCATTTTCACTTAGTGTGTCAATTTCATTCACTTCGCGGTAGATTTAACTCAGTTCGCAGTTATTAAAACTTAGTACGCGATCAATTTAACTCAGTGGGTCTTCGGTCTATTTCACACGGTCTTCGTTCAGTTTCACATCGGTCTTCGTTCTTTGTTTAAAAAAGCCTCAATGTGGGCCATTTGAGCATTGAATTTGCGAATTTATCAGGACATTCCATACCATAAAAATGTTTAAAAAACAACTGGATTGTGGACCATGCAGATATATCATATAAAATACGGTGGGGTCCATATAATGAAAGCAAGGATTTGAAATATATTTGCCATTCGAAGCTTCTTTAATGGGAGGACCATTTTCATCTTATCTTGGGTTAAAAATTACGTGTGTGCTGAGTGTATTCTCGACCAAATAAAGATACACCGAAAATGAGGGTTTTACTACTAGGGTGGACAATCACAAAATGAGAGAGAAGAAAACAGAAAAATGGAAGTTTTACTGCTAGGGTGGACAATCATAAAGGGGGGAAAAGTAATCAGAAAATGGAGTTTTTTTTGTTAGGGTGAAGGATTAGGAAGAGGAAGGAAGAATTAGAGAGAGAAAAAAAGGAGTTTTTGAAGGAGATGCAGCCTGCAGCTTTCAAAGCTGCGTCTCTGAAGAGGCAAGGGCACTTTAGACTGGTGAGAGTGCGTTTGTATCGCAAGGGAGTATTCTTGGAAGGTATGGAAGGGCTTAGTAAGGTGCGTGGCCCTGGTGGTGTACATCGAGTTGAACCGAGTCGAGCTGGCCTCTGCTCGACTCGGCTCGGCCACTGGCTGACCTTAGTTCGAACTCGACTCGGCTCAGTCCTCGAGCCTAACTGGCCAACTCGGCTCGGTTTGGTCAGCAGCTCGGGCCAACTCGGGCCGAGTTCGAGCCAAGATCAAGCCGAGTTTGCCATTGAGGCATTTCCACAAACACCTGGACTGCACCTTCAAAACCCATCTGCATGTGAAATAGAAGCAATGGTTTTAGAGGTATTTTATTAAACACCTTTTAAGCAATATAAAAACCAAGAAAAACTAAAAAAAACCAAGAAAAAAAAGGTATTTGTTTCATGTACATACCTTCTTAGGGCCCATATTGATGGCATTGTCAGCATATGTAAAGTACTTGGGGAGCAATATACATGAAAGGAAGGTGGAAATAATGACCACACCTTTATTGATGGCACTGCACTAGCCAACATACATGAAAGTACTTGATGGCCCATATTGATGGCACTGTCACCAGCTACACTTTGTTGAGTCATTTTATCAAACACCAACATCAATGGCAAGTAACCGAGTCACCGAACTGGTTCAATCCAAGTTGGATTCGAGTTGGATTCGAGTTGGATTCGATCCGAGTCGAGTCGAATTGGGGCCTACTCGAACTCGGCTCCAACTCATTTTTTAGCTCAAAAAATCAGCTCGACTGGGCTCAAACTCAGCTTCAAACCATATTGAATCCAGCTCTTTCAAGTCCAGTCCAGCGAGCTGACCGAGCTAGCTCGGTTCGTGTACCCCCCTACATGGCCCAAAAGTGAGGAGTACAGTAGGAAAAAACTGCAAAAAAATCCCTAGCCGGGCTGAGTGGATCAGGTGTAACCCTCAGTCAGATCCAAATATCAAGTGAACCACGTAAGAAACCGTGTATTAGAAACTTAGCGTGGCAGACAAAAGTTTTGAATCAAGCTGCTAATATCTGTGTTTCACTTCATCCAGGTCCCTGTGACATTACAAATAAACATTACGGTGGACCACCATCTCCTGTAGTGTGGTCCACTGGAGATTTCTATCTGCATGATTTTTGAGATCACGCCCTAAAATGATCTTTAAAGACTGATGGACGGCGTGGATATACAACATATACATCAAGGTTGGCCCAACGGTCGGGAAAACACCCACGGACCGGATAACACCTGATCCGTTCCCGTGGTGAACTAGTACGGGAATGTTGTCCTCGGGCTTTATCAATTTTTTTTTTCCCCTATTCATTTCCCACCAACAAATTCCCGGCGAGAGAGAGAGCGAGGTGAAACCAGTACAGGAAATAAACCAATAAATCAAGATATTTACGAAAATAACCTTGTAGCAGCTGGCGCTCTTGACTCCTATAAAGCTGCTCCGCACCAGACACGAGCAAAGGTGAATCCTTCGAATCCTCGCTCTTGACTCTCTCTCCTTCCCATTTTCTTCTTTTATTTATTAGGGTTTCCCAAATTCCCTTTTGGAGCTCTTCTGTTGTCTTTCTTTATATTTTATTTTATTTTGATTGAAGATGTATTTTGGGAAATGAGAATATATATATATATATATTTTTAAATTCATTTATTGTGATGGTTTAATTTTTATTAATATAAGAACAAAGAAATTTTAATATTTTTCTTTTTTTTTTTTTTTTTTTGGTGGTTCGAATCATGTATTTTTGTTACGAAGTCCCCAACGATCGCAACGAGGAAACAGTTGTTTGGGGCTCTGAATTGTGAAAAGGGAAGGTATAATAGAAGAAATTAAAGAAAGAGTACAAAAGAAGAGTGATTATTTGGGTGAGTGATTGTCCACCTTCAATTTCTTTGAGGGAATATCATGCCTCCTAATTCAATTATTCATTCTTTTTTGCCAAAGAGTTGTGGGACTTCAACATAAATATGATAAGAGACTCAACCCAAAGGCTGACAATAACCCTAAACGACTGAACAAAATCCTATGTCAGTTGATGTGCAAGGGTCCCAGAGAAGTTCTTGAGCTATAGGAAAAAAGATCTTTATGGGGAGTGATGGAATATCTTGATGTAAAGCGAGGGTGTAGCCCTCTGCATCTGCATCTGTGGGTTGTCTTTATGGCATTTTTGCCTCTTTTTTCTATGGTGGGGCTCTCCAAATCAATGCTCTTGATCATCAAACCTTGGTTCCCATCTATATGGTCATGGTTCTGAATATTGACATTCAAGAATCGATCTATCTATCCATCATATTATTATTATTATTATTATTGTATTTTGGACATGTATATAATTGAACAAATTGAACAAATTCAAGCATGATTTGGTGACTTACGCCCAATTACATTGAGATACAACAAAAAGAAAATGAAAACATGAAACAAGGGCGATGGTCATGGTTTACCTTGTTTCAAAATTTTCCCATAATGTTCCATTCTGCTTCAATTCATTGAATCCCACTCAAGTATTTTGTTTTGATCCCCAAAATAGACCCAGATCTAGTCTAAAATGACTTTATAAGCTTCTTCCATGGTTTAAATGAAAAAAGAACAGGGAAAAAAAAAAGAGAAATTTGAAAAAAAAAAACAAATTTGGGTCTTTATGGCCGTATTGGTCCGTGTTTAGAGTTGTACATGAGTCGAGTTAGCTCGATCAGCTCACTTGACTCGACTCGACTCACCTCGGCTCGAAATTGGATTTAGACTGAGTCGAGCTGGTTTTTGGAGCTCGAAAAAATTTCAAGCCGAGTTCGAGCTTGTCCAAGCTCGACTCGACTCGGCTCGAACCCCGACTTGAATCGACTTGGATCAAATCGGCTCGGTGACTTGGTCATTTTGATCTTGATTCTACTCGCTGAGTGTTTGATGAAATGCCTCAACGAAGTGTTGTTTCTTGGATTGCCCTCATATCGGGGTATTCTCGAATTGGGTATATGAGGGAAGATTGAAGAAAAAAATCCCCACAAGAAAAAACTTTACAATTGTAGGATTGCCCTTATATCTTGATCTTGATGCTGCTTGCTGAGTGTTTGATGAAATGCCTTCAAAGCGCTTTTATTGATTTTGCATTTGAAGTGTGGAGATTGAAGATGCAATCTATGTGTTTGAGAAAATGTCACACAGGTTCGAACTTTGCTCAAGCTAGCCTGAGCTGCTGACCGAACCGAGCCGAGCTAGCTTGTTAGGCTTGAGGACCGAGCCAAGTCGAGTTTGAGCTGGGGTTGGTTGCTGGCCGAGTCGTGCCAAGCTCGACTCGTGTACACCCCTACCCGTGTCAGTTGTATCGAGTTTGAATCAACGGATAGAACACTTTTTCTTTGGGAGGGTTGATATGGCCTTGTATGGAGTATTGTATTGGGTTGATATGTATACAATTCAACTATATTGGTCGATACTATACATATGTTAATGTAGGCCCATGGCCCACTTAGGCCCACTATAGGGCCTTGCAATGTCATAGACTCACATCTCATCGTAGCCCCCAACATGTGTTGATCTTAGGACTGTTTATTGATATATAAGTCAATGATTGCAATTTACTATTTTTAGAAGATACGAGGGCTAATTTAAAGATGTGATTGAAGATATGAGGGGGATGCAATTAAAGATATAGGGCTGATTTAGAGATGTAACTAGGATTATTTTCTATTTTGCTTAACTATTATTAGGCTTTTACCATCTTAGGTAGATTAAACTAGTTTGAAATAAATCATGAGCGATTTGAAATCATTCTCTTAGCTGCAGGGATTTTCATTAAAGAATCATTTAGGGTCTATAAAAGGGGGTGGTGGTGTGGGAGTTAGTTCATTCCAATATTTTCTAAGTGTGATTTTTTCTTATAGTATTGTAAGAGAAGAAGTTTAATATCAATAAAGTTCTCTCCCTTTTTACTCTAATATTCTTGTGAGTGTTATTCTTGTCACTTCTTTGCGATTTAGTGTCGATATCTCATTGGTTCGATAACTGGGTTGCACCATTTTCGTATCATAGTGGGTGATCGTTGGGGAATTCCTAACTCTACATCATCTCGAGGTGACGACAGAAGAGTGTGTGCAATTAATCCAATTGATCCACACACTCATAGAGTGGGTAGATCAACTCACAAATGCAGTTGACAATCTCACTAATCAAGTGGGAGAGCTTTGGTGTGGAGGGAATTTGGAGATTGAGGTTGGAGCTTGTGGACACGTGGGGGAAGGTCCCCACTAAGGTCCTAACCAACAATGGGGCCACCCCTAGTTTATGACTACACCAATAATCGAATCCTTTGATTGTTGGAACATGACAAAGTATTTGGAATTCAATTAGAAATTCCGAAAATGATGAAGAGATCCACGGAGTCAAAGGAAAAGTTGACATCTAAAGTGATTGATGCATTAATGTTGGACTTACACTTGAATTCATCAATGGATCAATTGATTGATCCGATGATAGTGATAGTCAAATTGATAGACATGCAAGTTGGCCTCAATACTCAAATTGAAACACCTTTACAAAAGGTGATTGTGGCACGAAAAACGGCCAAATGTTTTAGGATCCATGAAGAACTTTTAAGTTGCACCAAACAAGTTGGCACCCACAAAAGTGTTGGCGAAAAAGACATCATCTACAGTGGATTCCAACAAAGGTTGTGCCGAGCCAATGCTTAGGGTTGCACCATCAACTTTCACCTAAGAAGAACGTGATTCGTTGTAGTGGTATTGCAAATCTAAAGGTTGAGATTGGTTTCCAACTCGAGGACGAGTTCTTTATAAGCCGTGTAGAATTAATGCAGGCCCACGACTCATTTAGGCACACTATAGGGCTTGGCAATGTCATAGGCCCATAGTCCATCATAGGGCCCAACATGTGTTGATTTTTGGACTGTTTATTGAGATATTTGGGGGCCTAAATCAAGGATTGTAATTTACTAATTTTAGAAGATAGGGAGGCTAATTTAAAGATGTTATTGAAGATATGTGGGGGATACTATTAAAGATGTGGGGCAGATTTAGAGAGTAATTATGATTATTTTCTATATTTGCTTTACTCATATCAGGCTTTTACCATCTTAGGTAGATTAGATTGGTTTGAAATAAATTATGATTGAGTTGAAATCAGTCTCTTAGTTGCGCAGATTTTCATTAAAGATTCATTTAGGGGGTGTTTGTTTTTTCAATTACATGTGTAAATGTAGGTAAATAACTAATAATTAATTCTGAAGGGTGTTTGTTTAAGAGGAAAGTAAATATGTAATTACATCTTGAAGACCGTGTCCAAAAGCATGAAATCAAGAGGGATTGAGAATAGTTAAAGTCTGTCGGTTTGTGGGTCCCACGGTAATGTATGTGTGTGATCCACACGGTCCATCTATTTTACCATCTCCTTTTAGGGCATGGGCAAAAAAATAAGACAAATTGGAAGGTCAAGCGGACCACACCACAGGAAAGAGGGGGTTAATGGTGTCCACTATTCAAAATTGAAACCTTCCTAGGGCCCATAGGGATGTGCATCTATCATGCAACCTGTTCATAAGATTTACATTGACATGTATGAAGGGTATATTAAAAAATCAGCTTGATCCAAAACTTCTATGGCCCCCAAGAAGTTTTCAATGCTAGGTGTTCAATTTCCACCATTTCTTATGGCGTGGTCCACTTGAGCTTCAAATTTGCCTCATTTTTGGGCTCATGCCCTAAAATGAGCTAGTGGAATGGATGGATGGATGGTGTGGATAAGATTCATACATTTTACATGTGAAAATCGTACAATTATATTTTCTAAAAGTCAGAAGCTTTGTAAACAAGCCCGCTGTTAATGTCAACCTCAGGACAACCATTGCAATTACACATGTAAATTATCATTATTCATTCGCAAGGAATTACACCGGCAAATGA
Organism: Magnolia sinica; assembly: GCF_029962835.1. Classification (NCBI taxonomy): domain Eukaryota; kingdom Viridiplantae; phylum Streptophyta; class Magnoliopsida; order Magnoliales; family Magnoliaceae; genus Magnolia; species Magnolia sinica. The sequence goes on along the minus strand of NC_080584.1, from coordinate 46,946,430 downwards.
AAAAAAACAAACACCCCCTTAGGGTCTATTAAAGGGGGATGGTGTAGGAGTTAGTCATTCTAATAAATTTTGTGTGAATTTTTCTTAAAGTATTGTAAGAGAAGAAGTTAAATATCAATAAAGTTCTCTTCCTCTCTACTATAATATTCTTGTGTGGAATTCTTGTCACTTCTTTGTGATTCAGTGTCGATATCTATTTGATTCGATTACCGGGTTGTACCATATATTCAAAATCATGTCGGTCGATACTATACGTATATTCAAAATCATGTGGGTCGGTATGGACCCTTTTTTTGGGTGGGTCGATCCGGCCTCATATCACATATCGTATCAGGTTGATATAGATACGATATGGCTCTATCGTTTGATACACGAGTTGTCATGTTTGATCACATAAGTGACTATACCCTACAATGAGTTGGAAAAACTTATGGACGACGTGGATATACAATACATGCGTCAAGGTAGGCCCCACGGTCAGTGCAACATCAACTAGTCTAGTGGTGCATGAAGCTTGATACACATGAAATTTTCCCACTTGGTATATTAATTTCAACTAAATTCATTAAAATGCGGACGCTTGTGAATATGTTAACCATTGAATTATGAACACTTGTTTGTTAAAATAGGACCATTATATAATTTTCATTCCTCATCGTCTAATAAATGTCAAATGATCTGATAGTAGGATGATGAAGTAAGAATGAGTTGGGACCATTGGATATTTTTCATTCTTCACTGTCCAATAAATGTCCACTGATCTGGGGCCAATTACATGAGTGGGATGAGTGCCAATAAATTAGATGAATTTGAGGCTAAGTTGGGGCATCAAGTAGTCCCCAAAATTTGCCCCAAATTAGTGACATATAAATTTAATTTCAATTTTTTCTTTAAATTTATTTTGGGAGAAATGATGTCAAACGCAGTCAGGGTAACCCACTAGTCTAATGGTGTATGAAGATTGATACACATGAAATTTGTCTACTTGGCATGCATTAAATTAAACAAAATCCATTAAAATGCGGACACTTGTGAATATGTTAACCATTGAATCATGGACACTTGTTTGTTGAAATAAGACCATTAGATAAATTTAAATCTTCATTCCCCAATCGATGTCAAATGATCTGATAGTAGGATGATGAAATAAGCATGAGTTGGGATCAATTGCTTAAGTTGGGACCATTGGATATTTTCATTCTTCACCATCCAATAGATTTCCACGGGTTTGGGGCCAATTACATGAGTGGGATGAGTGCCAATAAATTGCATGAATTTGAGGCCAAGTTAGGTCATTGAGTGGTTGCCAAAATGAGCTTGCCAAAATCAACAATTCTATTCATCTGAATTTAATTTCAAAATTTATTGGGGGAAATGATGTCAAATGGTTAAGGATATGTATTGGCGGAATTGGCTCCATAGCTTGCATAAATTTGGGGCTGATTTGGGGGCATTTGAGTGGCCCCCCAAATCGGTGGCAGTATTCATTCGAATTTAATTTTAATTTTTTCTTATAATTATTTGGGAGGAGTGCTGTCAAATGCTTAGGAATATACATTAGTGTGATGAATGCCATGAATTACATGAATTTCAGGACTATTTGAGGGCATTCGAATGGCCCCCTAAATTGGTGACATTATTCATTTGAATTTAATTTCAAAAATTTCTTAAAATTTCTTTCAGTGAATAATGTCAAATGCTTAGGGATTTATTGTGATGAGTGCTATAACTTGCATGAATTGTGGGCCATTTTTTTTTAAGAGTATTGAAATTTTATTGATAAACTGCCTCGACAATTATCGAGGGGGAAAAGTAGTACCCAAACTTACATTACATTCTTTGAAATCCCGAACCCTAGGTACCCAATCCAGGATGTCTTTTTTAAAGGGTAAACCAAAAAAAAAAAAAAAAAAAAAAAAAATCCTTTGCCAATAGTGAGGCCAATTTGACATCAATCTAAGCCTATTAGGTCAATAAAATCATCAGGTAGGCGGAGATGACATTGTCGCTAAAGAGTAGACCATGATGCATCATAAACATGATAAGAAATTTAAAAAAAAAAAAGAATACATATTTGGGACCCTCTAAATATTTGGGATTTCCCCCACATGTTTTTTCGGAATTGTTTGAGCCAAAAAAAAAAAAAAAAAGGAAGAAGAAGAAGAAAAAAAAGACCGTTTACGGGGGTTGTATCGGCCATTATCCCCCCATATTGGCCGATATGCATTGTGGGGATAAATATGTGCATCAAAACCCTGATTCGGCACACCTTGTTGTTATGGCCGACATTATTATTATGGAATATCTTGGTCTATATATTTGCTATCAAAGCCCCATCTAGGATTTGTCTCTGGAACACAGAGCTTCCTACAACTTTAAAAATACATCATCCAATACTTTCTGAAATCTAAATGCCTAGGTTTTTGTTGAAACCTTATGTGGGCCTCCAATTCGGTAGTAGGTGTAAAGTCCTTTAAACATTCTACTCCTTTCTTAGGGACAAGGGCAATAAATAACCCACCCAAGTTAAACTAAAGATGCCCTCTTTCAACAAACTCTAAAATGAAGGCCATTAAATAATTCTTTATCACCTCCCAAAATACCGGATAGAAACCTGTTTGACCTTGGAGCCTTATCCCTACCCAAGGAGGAGCCCACCTCTCTAACTTCCTCTTTGTCCATTGGACTTTCAAGGAATGCTGCCTGCATTGAAGATATATGATCAAATCGCAAATTGTTGAGTGTTTGTCTATGCCAGTGCTCTTCCCTTGGGCGATTCAAGTATAACCAAACAAAAACATCACAAACCTGCCTCTTATCACGCACCCTCTCTCTATCAACCACCACATCGTGGATCATATTATTTGTGAGTCTGTCACTGTTGATACTGTGAATGAATTTTGTATTCTGATCCCCTTTTAGCCAAATCGCCCTAGACTGCTGCTTCCATTTGATTTCCTCCTCCTTAAGTCTCTTGCTAGGCTCAAGGGAAAGCTGGCCGCTTTGCTTCTCTGCCGAAAGGATTTTCACTTCTTCCTTGATGCATATCCCGAAGGATACTATCTCTTTCCTCTTCTTAATTTTCTGAAGAAATTAGATTTCCATCTTTCAATCACCTTTTGAGGACCTTCAACTTCAAAGAAAGACAGTGACTGCTCATCCCTCCACCTAAAAAGAGTCCCACCAATCTTTCACCATTTGAGGGATTCCCTCCACCTCAAGCCACATAAGCTCAAAAGGAAACGGCCTCAGCCCTCTACTTCCAACAAAATTCGGTAATAATCAGACACCAGCCATGGCCTCATTGCATGACAAGAGGAAAGACCACCCAATCAGGGGCACCAAAAAATTGTCCAACCCAGACATGGCAAGCATCTCTTGACCATTTCACCATGTGAATCGTATGTCCTCCATTGGCAAATTAACAATCTCCTGCCTATCAATCCAACCAGAAAAAATCCCTCGTAGTTCTAGTGATCCTGCTCCCATTGAGCTTTTTGAAAGAAAATCTTACCTCATTGAAATCACGTTGATGCTGATCGAGTTCATCCTAGAACAACGTCCTCAGGTTCACATGATTCGGCCTAGACACCAGAGAAAAGAACCATCTGAAATCTGATGCTATATCCTGAATGAGTATTGAGGTAGTGTAACTGCCCTCTTAGGAATGTTACTCACTCCATACTAAGGAATCCTGCATCACCGCAATACTCCCAGCTGCTACTGCTGCATCTAAAGCCACCCAATCCTTGCCCTAGCAAGCCCACAATGAGTCTGCAACCCTGCTATACATAGACTGAAGTTTGCTCTCCTAGAGTGCCACTAGCTAATGCTTTTCACACTTATAAAACCTCCTAATTTGGGTTCTTTTCTTAGGGCAACCTAACCCCCTGAATTTTAGTCTTCTCTCTCTCCTACCTTTTGGAGACATAGGAATTTGATTGAGCTGAATTTCTGAGAGAGGAATCCGACTTTTAGCCGAAGTTCCCCTTCCATGTGGGCTCCCCTTTCCTCCGCCAGCTTGAACAATGCCACAAAATCCTCCTTATTGCTGAACTTTACACATACCATTCTCCCTATGTGATATTTTGCCTCCCTGATCCAACACATGCTTTGGGCCATGCTAATGCTAATGCTGTCCTAGTTTGGGATGGACAAGACATTGTGATGGGCCATATGAAAGACTGCAACTGCACATGGCTGTCAAAACCAACTGTCCTCTATATACTCGCTTAAAGCTCTGACCCATTGGGAAACCCAGCCTAGCTTACCTTTTCTCCACATTCCCATTTTCAACCATCTGGATTGGACAGACCATTGACACTTTCTCCACCAACAGGGCCTTGTTGTTATCAACCACGAGAGCCAGACTGATACCTTCCAACCTCTGATTTTCTTCCCTCGCCATCTGGATTGTAGCCTTAGCTTGAGAGGCATTGCCAACTGATACCTTCTAACCTCTGGTTCTCTTCCCTCACCATCTGGATTGTAGTTTTAGCGTGATAGGCATTGCCGAATGGCTGAATTGTGTCACTTACAAGAGCTAGAGCTGTCCAACCAATTGAATCTGACCCAGTCATATCCACATCACTTGAACCAATATTCATTATAGTTGTTATGCCCCTTTCCTCATCCTCCACCAAACATGTACACCCTTATGTTCTCTCCTTTCCGAGCCATCTCCTTGGCATCCACGTTCACCTTTCCGGGCTTTTGGGTTAGTACAGGGTCCAAAACGTTAGTTGGATTGGCCCTATACGCAATCTCAAAAGGGCTCATTTGTGTGGACCTATTGCATGAGCTATTGTAAGTGAATTCTGCATGAGGCAACATGAGGTCCTACTATCTTGGACGACGGTCTACCAAGCTATGAAGCAAGTTACCCAAGCTTTTATTGACAACTTTGGTCTGTCCATCTGTACATGGGTGATAGGCAGTACTAAAGCGTAGGTCTGTTCCCAACCTCCTCCACAACGCGCGCCAAAACTGGCTGATGGGGACATCATGCGCACACGTACGCCCCCCCTACGCATGTACACAAGGAGGGCCCCACCATCGATCTGGATCAATGATGACGTCTAGGGAGGGCCTCCTAGTTAGAGGACTACGTTTTGGTTCATTGGAGTGGACCCAATATTTATGTGAATCCCACCATGGGTTCTCATGATCGTGGCCCACTAGTCTAATTAAGCTAGTACTTTTGGGTTTTGCTTATTATTGTTATTAGGAATATCATGGACGGTTTAGATTGCTTTGATTAGTTGTTATTTTTTATTACTTCGTCTCTAAGTAATAAGTTGCCTACATGACGCGAGTTTTGAGGTATAGAGTTTTCTTATAAATAGGCATCCATTGTAGGTTTTTTCCCTCATTGAAGATTAATAAAATTTCTGCGTTTTTCTATTCTTCTAAATTTTTGAGTTGTGGAGATTCAATTGGTTATGAAAACCTCCCTTTTTTGAAGGGCTGACTACCGTGGTGCGAAGCCACAGCTATCCCGATTCGCTCTCACCTTCTATCATCCATATTTATCTTCTCCTATAATCATCTACGCTTCAAATCCATCCTCTATTGCAGCCGTTTTTCGCTTTACAGCAGATTTCTAGAATTTGGCCCTGCGGAGGGCTGAAACTTCGGTGGAGCACCACGCACAGACCGTGCATCGGATCAGGCTGAAATTTGGAGGTTTTGTGGCCCACCCCTGGCCGACTAGGGCCAAGGTGGCCGTTTTCCGATTTGTGGGCCCCACACACGTGCGGGACACCTCCAATGCACCTGCGCCTGGGCCTTCACCGCTGTCCACATGTGTGATGCTTTTCTAGTTCGTCTCTCTCCTCTCTTTTGAAAAGGCCAAGCTATATGTCCTAGAGGGGGGGTGAATAGGACAATGCCAAATAAAAACTTATAACAGCGGAATAATAAAGAATATGATAGCCAAAGTAAATCACAATGCAGTAAATTAAAATAACCTCAAAATTCAGATCTTGAGAGGTTGATACAAACGTTGTTCTAAGGACAACCTTACACCAAAAACAGAGTTTATGGTAGGACAACCTTATTTCTAGAAAGGTCTTTGTATCAAGTCTCAAATCGAAGAGGAATATAAAAAGAAATACAAACTGAATTGAAATAACTTGTAATTAAAAATGTATTGTTCTAGGGACAGCCATACACCATAAAAATGGCAGGGCAACCTTGCTGGAACAACTTTCAAATGAAATTAAAATATCAAGCTGATAAAGGAATAGCAGAAAATAAATTCTAAATTATTACAACATTCCCACAAAGCTTGAATTAAATGATTACAGCATTCACCACCATACATACATCCCACACAAGAATAAAGAATTAGAAGAATAAAACAATCATCCACAACACAAGGGTTTATAGTGGTTCGCCTGTGTGTTCACCAACTGTTAAACAACAGCCACACAAAATGCTACTCCACTCCTAATATCCTCACACAGGGGATATTAGCGTTCACTAAAAATAGGTTTTCCCAGGTTCACCCAAAACCCTTACAATTGTGTCTTTGTCCGTGGGCTTACACAATTAAAAAACCTCACTTCTGAGTTTTCCTGGCTTTCCTCAGATAACCAATATAACAAGATTTTTCTGGCAAATCTTGAAAGAAACCAAAATAATAGAAAGGAATTTACAATATGTAAAATACCTGAATATCTCCTTCGTTGTAGCAGCCCGGTAGAACCAAATCAAAGTAGATGATTGAATGTCCAAGTTCAATGTCCAGTACTTGATTACAATGGTTCTAATTCTAATAGATTTTAAATTAAACCAAATAGGGCTTGCCTTAATTGATTTTGATTCCAAAGAAAGGGAATAATAATTCCTCTTTATCAAATCAGATTGGAATAGCAGAAACAAAATCAATTAAAATAAAGCTAAGGAAAGAAAATATTAAATAAGCACACTTAGCTTAGATGGAGCACAGAATTATCTCTCAGAAGTTCGACGAGGATTGGCTTGGATACTTAAATTAATTCGATAATTTCTTCTGAGATTCGTGCACTATTTATAGGTGAGAAGATCGGGTCTTCGACTGGTCTAGAGTGCTCTTCGACTAGTCGAAGCCATAACAGATATTTAAAAGATTAGGCGGGATAAGCTTTGACCATTCTACGACTGGTCGTAGGTCACCTACGACTGGTCGTAGGTTTCCTTCGACTGGTCGTAGGTCCTGTAAACCTTCGCTGGACTTCGAGTCGAAGGTTGTACGACTGGTCGAAGATCAGTCGACACTGTTCCTACGACTGGTCGAACAGATTCCTGGACTAGTCGAAGGCTAATAGATTTTATCCGGAATATGTAACAAACTTACGACTGGTCGAGGAATATCTTAGACTGGTCGAAGCAAGTCTAGGACTAGTCGAAGAAGGCCTAGGACTAGTCGAAGAACAGACCAATCACATGTAAAATAAACATTCGGTTTATGTATCCGAAATGACCTACTTCTAAGGTCAACCTATGGTCAATCAAACCTCAAACATGAAGTATGGACATTGAAACATTCGGAACTTGAGACCTTGAAGTATAAGCCTTGTAATCTTGATGTAGATCAAACCTTGATGTAGCTCAATCTTGAAAGTGTATTAACTGCTTTGAACTCTTCTTGAAGTCTTGCAGCTTGAGTCTTGTCTTGTGAGCTTTGCTTGTTGTGAGCTTAGCTTGGTCATGGAGTCATGAATGTTGATCCTTGAGAGAGCTTCACTTAAGCAGGTTATATATAACATAACAGTGATTTTGGCACCACAAATTTGACAACAAACAGGGATATAAACTATAGCACTTACATCTTTCACCCCTCTTTCACCCCAAATCCCTAACTCTAACCCTAAATTGCTCAACTCCCCAATTCTATGCCCTTTCTTCAACCTTGGGGTTCCCTGAATTAAAATCTGTGAACCCCTTGGATTGGAGAATTATTTCTGCGCATGTGTGGATGAATTTACTCTCCTTTGATTATTGTTTGGTCTATAATTTTGATTGATCCAACCCTAGCTTGTGTAGGCCTGGGCCTACATAGATTCCCCTTGATTGAATGCTTGAACTTTTGTGTAATTGTTTCTAAACTAACGTGATCTAAAGCCTAAAAATCTTGCGCATCATATTTGAATTTCATATCTTGCATCAGTGGTCCATGAATCTTGGCAAACCATGCAATTGAACTAACTCCCGAAAATAAAGGCTGACCATATATGAAGCATTTGAAGTCTTCTTACAAGGAATGAAGTGTGACATTTTAGAGAACTTGTCAACAATTACAAAAACACTGTCCATACCTCGTTGGGTTTCTGGAGGACCCAACACGAAATCCATGCTGACATCTTCCTATGGTGCCATAGGAACGGGAAGTGGAGCATAAAGGCCAGTATTTTGAATATGACCTTTGGTCATCTGGCAAATATGACAACGTTCCACGAACTGTGTTACATCCTGACGCAATTTGGGTAAAAAATAATTTTATTCCACCAATGCCCTTGTCTTGTTGCGACCAAAGTGGCCCGACAAAGCACCTGCATGCAACTCTATAATGATCCGCTCGCGGAGGGAGCAATTTGGGACGCGTAGTCGTGCACCCCTAAATAGAAACCCATCTTGCATAAGATATTCTCCCAATTGCACCCATTGCACATTTGACCAAAATTTTTTAAAGTTTGGAAGAATTTTTTAAAGTCTGGATCTTCCTGATACATCTAGGGGAATATATTAAACCCAACTACGTGCACCTGCAAAGTAGCCAATAATGCCGCCTTTTGACTTAATGCATCAACCACTTTATTATGTGTACTAGACTTGTGCTTCAAAGAGAACATGAATTCTTGCAAATAAGAAATCCACATCGCGTGCCTGCGGTTCATTTTATGTTGCCCATTTATATATTTCAATGCTTCATGATCGGAGTACAAGACCAACTCCCGCTAATTCAGATAATGCGCCAATGTCGTAGGGCCTGGACGATGGCATTAAACTCGATATCATAAGTGGAGCACCGAGTCCTAGCTCCATTGAGCTTCTCGTTGAAATATGCAATAGGCCTTCCATCGTGGCTTAACACCATACTTGTGCCGATATGTGATGCATCCGTATCTACTTGAAACAATAGGCCTTCCATCTTGGCCTAACACCGCACCTATGCTGACATGTGATGCATCCGTATCTTCTTGAAATACTTTTTTGAAATTCGGTAGTGCCAAAACTGGAGCTTTCGACAAATTTTTTTAATCACATCAAAGCTATGAGCCACTTCCTTTGTCCAAACGAATGGACTTTGCTTAATACAATTCTTTATTGGTGCCATGATGGTGCTGGAATTTCTTATGAATCAGCGATAGAAAGATAACAACCCACAGAAACTCCACACTTCCGACATGCTAGAACAACCATCACCTTCTCATTATCAACTTTAATTCCAGCCATTGACACCACATAACCTAAGAATATCACCCTAACAGTCACAAAGCTACAGTTCTTAGTATTGGCATACATTTGCTTATCCCTTAGAACCTCATATATTCTCGAAGGTGTTGTATATGAGCATGCTCGTTTGAGCTGTACACTAATATATTATCAAAATAAACTACAACAAACTTGCCAATGAATGGTCTAAGCATGTAGTTCATCACTCGCTTAAAAGTGCTTGGTGTGTTTGACAAACCAAATGGCATGACAAACCATTTATAAAGCTCTTCGTGCGTCTTAAACGTTGTTTTCCACATCTTTCGAGCGGATTCTAATTTGGTGGTAACCACTTCTCAGATCTATCTTAGAGAATACCTTTGTGCCAATCAACATATCTATCATGTAGTCTAATCGTGGAATTCGGAATTTGTATTTTATCGTGATCTTATTGATGGCCCTACTATCAACGCACATTCTTAATGATCCTTCTTAGGTGCTAAAAGGGCCAGAACGGCACAGAGACTCATGCTCACTTTTATATAACCACGATTCAGTTACTCCATAACTTGCCGATTGAGCTCCTCGTGCCCTTTTGGGCTCATTCGGAAGGCTAGTCTATTGGGCAAACAAGCCCCTAGGACGATCAATATGGTGTTGTATGTCCTGCATAGGTGGCAATCCAACTGACAAGTCATCAATAAAAACATATGTAAATTCCTTCATTATAGGCTTCATTATATCCTACACTTCTATACCACTCTTCGTATCTTTCCCAACCACAGCAAAAACTATCCCACTCTCTTCTATCTTTGTTATAAACTATGTCATGGAGAGGAAATTCACGTCCCCTAATAAGTCGGGTTTCGTAGATTCCTTCTCTCTAGTGGGACCCAATACAACTTTCACATTATCTTTTCAAAAAGTGAAAGTGTTTTTCTGGCCATGACATACAACACTCCAATCAAACAACCATGATCTACGTAACAAAATGCTGCATGCGCTCATCGGGGCGACGTCGCACCACACGTTGCCATGGTACTTTCCTCCAATTGAAAATAAAATAAACGGGCTGAAATTGTCACCTTACTACCTTTCTTAAACTAAGAAAGGCGGTATGGCATAGGGTGCTTCTTTGTAGGAATTTTTAAGCTCTTTGATCACCTCCTAGGCCATGACATTCTCACAGCTTCTTTCATCAAAGATCATGCGACAACAACATCCATTAATTGTGCATCGAGTATAAAAGATACTTGTGCATAGCCAGTCCTCATCCTTTGGAGCCTTAGTTGCTAACAGATTCTTCCGGACTACAAGTGATTGGCCTGAATCGGCAATAAATAATGTCATTTGCATCTTCCGCCCCCACTTCCTCATCATGAAGAGGATCATCCAAGTCATCACCATCTGCTATCACATCACCATCGTCATCCTAGTGGGAAGTTCTTGTAATGCAGGGGCATTTTCACACCGGGCTTGAGTGGGGTTGCCTGTGGGATGCAAAGGCACACTCGGGGTGGGTGGCTTGTGTGAGGCGGGCCCTATCCGTGTGAAGCGGAATCCATGTGAAGTGGGGCCCGCGAGGGCGGTTCGGCCGAGGTCCTAACCTATGCAATGCAGGGCCTGAGCTATAAGATAAAGGGATTAATTTGCCATGCTATACCAGTTTGAGCTTTTAGAGTAAGTGGTTAATTGTCCCGCATCATCTTGTAATATGCACCTCTTTTTCTACATTTGGACGAAATATGCCCCATGCCTGATGTAGGACATGGAATTTTAAACATGATATGCGAGATTCCAGGCTTTAGATCATACTAGTTCAAAACGATAACGCAAAATTCCATATCCCACATAAAATCAAGCACTCAATTAAGGAGAGTCTATGCCGGTCCAGGCCTACACTTACTAGGGCTGGATCAGTTAAAATTATATACCAAACAATACTCAAAGGAGAGTAGATTCAGCCACACATGTATAAGAATAATTTTTCCAATCCAAGGGATTCACAAGTTTCAATTCGGGAAACCCTAGGGTTGGAAAAAAGGCAAAGAAGAGTTTAAGACAATTTAGGGTTAGGGTTAGGGAAATTAGGTAAGAGAGGAGTGAAAGAGAGGAGAGAGTGAACCTAAAGACCGCCCGCGCGTGTGGACAGCAGGCCATGCCTGACGCACGTGCGCTGAGGGCAGTCCGCACGTGCGTGGGGCCCACAAACCCAAAAAACCCCAACTTGGGTCTAGTCGGGGCTGGGCCACACAACCACCAAGTTTCATCTCGATCTGAGTTCCTGTCCGCGCATGGTGCTCCGACAAAGTTTCAGCCCTGTTGCAGGGCCAAATTTTGAAAATCTGCTCTAGGGAAGGATTGACTGCAAAATAACAATGGATTTGAAGGTTGGATGGTTGTAGGAAAAAGGTGAATATGGATGGCAGGAGATGGGGGTCAATTAGGATGGGTGTGGCTTCGCACCATGGTAGTAGCCCTTCAAAGAAGGGAGGGCTTCATACCCAATTAGGTTTTCACAACTCAAAAAGAAACAGGAAAATGTATAAATTTTATTCCAATCATTAATAAGAAAAAAAGACTACAGGGGGTGCCTATTTATAATAAAATCTTATATCCCAAAACTCGCGCCATGTGCGCACCTTATTACTTGGAGACGAAATAATAAAAAATAACAACTAATCAAAGCAATCTAAACCATCCATGATATTCCTAATAACAATAATGAACAAAACCCAAAGTACTAGATTATTTAGAATAGTGGGCCACGATCATGAGAATCCATGGTGGGATTCACATGACGATTGGGTCCACTCCAATGAACTAAAGTGCAGTCCTCTAACTAGGAGGCTCTCCTTGGACGTCGTCATCGATCCAGATCGATGGTGGGGCCCTCCTTACGTACGTGCGTAGGAGGTGCGCGTGATGTCCCCATCAATGCCTCCGCATTTAAAGTAGCGGATAACATCATTCTTTTCCCTTTATCGTCAATCTCGGTGCCATGTCGTCCTCCTAAAGTCGTGCAGTTGGTCCTGTGTTGCGCTCGTTCGACCTTATTATGTTGCTCCACACTTTTGGCACCGCTGCCCTTGCTAACCAATCCCTTATCCATCCAGTAACTTGATGACCTAACCCTTTCAAAGTCCTCTTTTAAAACTTTTCGATAACCAATGCATGTTGGTAAGCCTTCGTAACTGTCCACAATGGATGAACAACCAAAGCCTCCTGCATTGTCGACTTTATGATGTGGGACACATGCATGTGGCTAAATGGTGAAGTGAGATCAATCGGCAAATTAAATTAAATAATCAAAATCACAAATCACACTAAAATTATCAACTATCTTAAGAATCCAACATGAAACTATGAATAATCTAGACCACAATTAACAAACTACGTCATGTATGATCATTGAATACTAGAACTTGGGATCTAATGGATGTGAGAACACCCAAATAGCATAGGAATACACCTATTTCAAAATGGAAGAACTATTACCACCTATAGTTTGCTCGATGAGAATGTATGCTAACCTAGGGTTTGAGGAATTTGGGGGAAAAAGTAAAATTAGGGTTTGGACGGTTTGATTGGCTAAGGGATTTTGGGGTATAAGTATTACTTGAGGGGAGTTAGGGTTAAGTGGTTGGAGTTTTGGGGTTTTAGGTTAATTAGGGAAATTGGGATTTTAGGTTTTAGGGATTTTGGAATTAGGGTTTTTAGAAATTGAGGAAAATATGAAATTGGGGATCTAGAGTTTAGGGTAGGGTTAGCGATGGGGAATTAAGGGGTTTTGATGGGAGAAGCAAGGGGAAATTTAGGGATTGAGGGGCTGTTCGTACGGTCAGCCTAGAGGTTCACACATCTGGTGGGTTGTTGGCTAGGGTTTTGGGGTCCTCAATGGTTGGGTTCGGTTGGGGTTGAAGTTGGATGATGAAAGGTTGAAGTAAAAAGATGATTTGGATGGGAATGGAAGAAGAAAGATGAAGTTTTGAGAAAATGCCTCTTTTAGATAGCAAGGAAGAGAGAATGAAGATGATAGATGGGAAGCCTCACACCTCCGTTGAATGGGCAATGGAATCACATCACACCCAAGCTCCAAATCACATGGAGTATACTTCAAATCACAAGAAGAAGAGAAAATAAAGATTTTTTTTTTTTTTTTTGTTCAAAATAAAGGCATTAGGGCTCCACAGCCCCCTCCCCTCCCACTTTGTCATTTATAGTATCAGAAAGAGACTTTTTTACAAAAAAACATTTCTAAGGAAAGAATTCTCATAAAAAACCCTATCTCAAGCAGTGTTGTCATGTGCGACCGCATATGTGCATATCCATATGCAAATCGCATATGCAATCATGACACATGCGAAATTATGAGATCACATATGCAATGTATGCGATCACATACAACATATGCGATCACATATTGGCCATGGCACATTAAATTATTTTATTTTAGTTTTTTAGCCAAAAAAAACAACATTTTGACTGTAAAAAGGCTTGCAAATCTCCTCCATTTGCAATATTCTCACTTCAAAACTCTCGTACTCTCTTCTTCTCTTACATTTCTTAATTACAATATTTCCTACTTCCAAGTGATCTCTCTCTCTCTCCCTTTCTCTCCCTCACTCTCTCTCCCTCTCTCTCCTACATTGCCTCTCTTGGAAGTTGGAAGATCAAGATTCAAGCACTTTTAAGCGTCAAGGAAGATAGCTTGTTGATTTTCTACAATAATAAATAAACAGCTTGTTGATTTTGTTGTTACTTCTTGTTAACTATATTATTGAATGTCGATGACTTGATGTTTAATTCATTGTTTAATTGATTTTTCTCTCTCAAATGTATTTTAAATATGTACAATTAGTTATCTATTTACTTCGAAAAGTTCCCCTTAGTTTTTTTTTTTTTTTTTTTTTTTTTTTTTTTTTAACATTTTTTCAACACTTTTTTTTTGAAAATTACCCTATTACATATATATTTTTAAAAAATTTTTGAATTTTTTTTTTTTTAAAAAATATGCGGTCGCACATGATCGCATATGCGATTCGCCAACATTGATCTCAAGTAAAACATTAAATAGTCGAAAAACAATAAAATAAATGACAAACTACTCAAAACAAACAAATCTAAACTATCCTAAACTATTAGTGGGCAATGGGGTGGTCCCAAGTTGTTCTGTAACGGTAACGGTGGCCGTAACGGCTACCACCGTTACCTTTACGATACGGGTTGTAATGGCTGTTATAGTCTCTTTTTATTAAAAAAAAAATCCTGAAAAACCTATATCTGCCTCGTAATGTTGATTAAAAAGTATGGAAAACCTGTATGTTCCCCATAACAAATAATTGCAGGGCTCTTATGGCCTTTATGGGTCATTTTTTTCCATAACAGCTATTACGGCCGTTACGACCCCGTAACGTGTAATGGTTGCCATCGTTACCTTTATGTAACGGCCTTTACGGCCTCGTAATGGCCTTCACGACACACCATGGTCCATGATCAAGATGGGCCACGATTAAGAGTGGTCCCATGGTGTCCCGTATCGGTATCGGTTGGCGTAACGGTGCCCTCCGAAACCGATACGGATACGGGGGCGTAACGGCGATACGGGGGCGTAACGGCCCGTAACGGCGCAAATTTTTTTTTTTTGCCAAAAAAATATGAAAAAATATGGATTAAATCCAGAATATTCTAAGCATTCCAAATATGCATTCATTTATAAATTGGAACATGTTTATGGTGGTGTAACGGTCCACTCTTTGGTGAGAAGTTGTATCGGACTGTCTGATTAATTTTTTAACCAGGTAATTTGAATATGACTACAAAATTCATATATTGAATTTTTTAAATATGTAATTTATATACTTAACATCTTGATATCATTTCTCCCAATAGTTCTTTAAAAAAATGAAATTAAATTCAGGTAGATGGCATTGCTAATTTGGGGCTGACTTGGAGGACCAATTTATTCTCCAAATCAACCTCAAATTCATGTCATTTATTGTCATTATCCCACTTATAAATTGGTGGACATTTATTGGATAGTGAATCATAAAAAAAAATAAAAAATCAAAAGGCCCTATTTTAAAAAATAAAAGTTCACAAATTAACAATTAAAACTATTCAAATAATTTGATTTTGGCATTGTGAGTTAGCAATTGCAGTCCATAGTTTAATTGTCAAATTTCAAGTTAATATATGTCTCGTGTACAATTTTTTAAGGCTTGAATTAGGAGGGACTTGGATGTAAAGTGCAGCACACGTGTTAAAGTTTTTTGGGCCTCACCCGTGATGAATGTGTTATATCTACACCATCCATCCATTTTGCCAAATAATTTTAGGGCATGAGCCCAAAAATGAGGCACATCCAAAGCTCGGGTGAATTGCACCGTAAGAAACAATAATAATTAAACATTCATCGTTAAAAATTTGTTGGGGGCTAGAAAAGTTTTAGATCAAGCTGGCATGTGTGTTTTCCCTTCATCCACGTCAATATGACCCAATTAATATGTTAGAGTGAAAATAAACATTACAGTGGATTTTAGGAAATTTTTAATGGTGAGCATTCTGTAACCACTATTTCCTATGGTGTGGTCCACCTGAGATTTGGATATTACTAATTTTTTGAATCCTGACTTAAAATGACGTGGCAAAATGGATGGACGATATGGATAAAACATATATATTATGGTGGGGCCCACTCGGGTCTGATCTGATTGGATGGAAAATAAACGTGACCGTGCGCCCTACAAATTATTTAACCGTGAAAATCATTATCCCTGCTGCTATTTTTGGTGTGGTCCAGATGATCTCCTGATATAATTCATTTTTCGACGGGTGCTCTAAAATGATCTCTGAAAATAGGTGAACGGTGTAGATGTAATAAATACATCACTGTGGAGCCCATATAACTTTGATCTCCTTTGAACCGTTCGTACAACTCGGAGCTCGAGGAGTGTCAGCGCTCGTCTTTGCGTGACACGTACCTACAGCAGTCACCGCTGCAAATAAAAAAAAAAAAAAAGGAGAGAGAGGGAAACGAAAAGAAAAAAAGAGGGAAAGAAAGAAAAGAAAAAAAGAGGGAAAGGGGGGAAGAAGAGATTGAGAGAGCGAGAGAGAGAGGAAGAAGAAGAAGAAGAACAGGAAGCAGAGCAGCCGCAGCCGCAGCCGGGCGCAGCCGCAGCCGCAGCTGCTCGAGAAGAAGAAGAAGAAGAAGAAGAAGAAAGAGAAGAAGAAGAAGAAAAGAAAGGGAAAAAGGTAAGGTTTTTTTGTTTTTTGTTTTTTTTTTTTTTTCAGGGCCCGTAACAGTCGTTACGGGTTTGTAACGGCCGTTATGGCTCGTAACGGCCCCGTAACGGCTGTTACGGTCACAGAAATCCATAACGGCTGTTTCGACCCCGTATCGCGTAACGGGTCCTACCGTTACTGTTACGTATCGGCCGTTACGGCCTATACGTAACCGATTTGGGATACCCTGAGTGGTCCAAAGACCCATTGTGCGCTATTCAACAATCCAATCAATGCGGGCACTCAATCCAACGGTCCAGACTCCTCAAGAATGTATCCCACATGCATATTCCTAGTGTGGGGTATCCCACATACATATTCCTAGTGTAGGGTCTTTAATGTAAGTGTAGGGTCTTTAATGTAAGTGAATGTGCACACTTTTCTCCTCCTGTAGTGTACTATATGCTCTATTCTAATAAAACATTGTGTGTTAGGGCATGTTGGCTATTACACAACATTTTTCCCAAACTCTCTTCTTTCCTCTTCTTCTCTTTCACTCTTCTTCTCTTTTCTCAACACTATAATCATCAAATCATCTTTTACTTGGTATCAGAGCATGGATCAGGGCATTCCGCATCCAATAAGTTGAGAGGCGACATATCACTTTGCTGACGTCAGTGTTGTACGTACGCATGGACTTTATTTGAGCTAAAAGTTTAGAGCTTTGATAGATCTTGATTGTAGAAGATTTGTCATGATTTTTTCAGTATTTTTTAGACTTCCTTTCAAGGTGTTTTGATCAAAATAAAGAAATTCAAAAATTGGGTCTTTCATTCATTTTTCTTCCATCTACCTCAAATTGGTCAGTATTTCTTTGGTTTCATTGCTCAAGATGGATCGAAATCTTCCTCCCAAGCTACTCATGGAGGATTTTTTAAGCTATGATTCATGTTTGGGTGGATTTTAACCTCAAATGGACGTGCGGCTGGGTCGTTTTTCACTCAGTTGTGTTAGATCTGACTGGGTTTCTTGTTATTTTGGAGGATTACTAATTGGTTGAGGTTTATCTCTCATTCCCTTGAAGTATTGAGTGAGAAAGTTGTTTGAATAAATCCTTCTTACTTATAGTCTCCTATGGATGACAAAGAGCCCTCATCTCTTGTCTTGGGCTCTCTTGAATCCAACCTCTTGCAGATTACCTCCATTAAGTTGAATGGTGATAACTATCTTCAATGGGCGCAATCTGTAAAAGTGTTTTTAAGAGCCTATGAGAAGTTGTATATTTTGGATGATCCTTTAAGCTCTGTAGATGCTACCTACAAGTCCTAGACAAATGAGAATTAGCAAGTTATTGCATGGTTGTTGAATAGTATGATTCTTTGATTAGCCACTCAGTGATGTTTTTATCCTCGATTAAAGGCATTTGGGATATGCTTCATGATATGTTCTCAGAGTCTCAGAATTTTTCACGGGTATTCTAGCTCATTCAAGAAATTGGTCAATTCCAACAAAACTCAAGATCATTAAAAAATTATTATTCGACACTTCGGAGCATGTGGGATGAGCTGGACCTGTATCAACCTCTTCCTTTCAAATGTAAAGAGGATCATGAACATGCCCATAAGCAGCGGGATGATACTCGTATCATGCAGTTCCTAGCTGGGTTAAACTCTGATTACATCATGTTCGATGTCAGGTTGTTGTGTAGGATCCTCTTCTCCCATTGACGACAGTTTATGCCATGTGCTACCGTGCTATTCCGCTCTTCCTTCCCATTCATTTGTACCACCATAGCGTTCGGTACATCTTGCTGGCGACTAATCTTCTCTTCCTTTTGGCCTTCGGGCACAATCCTTGAGTTTATGACACATTTTTAGTCGTGGCGATCGTGGTAGAGGCCATGAGGGAGATCATAGTCGTGGCGGTCGTGGTAGAGGCCGCGAGGGAGATCACAGTTGTGGCGGCCGTAATATTCGTAGTCGTGGTAGACATGGACGAGGACGAGGACATGATGGTTTCCGCATTTTTTTGCATTACGGTGGAACCAATCACACCGTTGATTATTGCTGGCAGCTTCATGGTCGTCTTACGTGTGTTGCTGCTTTTATTGCTTCCACAATTGCTCCTGAGGGACCATCTTCCACCTCGACAGTTGAACAGTCTTCTTTAGGGGAGTCTCTCATCATTTCTTGGGTTGCATATGATGCCCTGATGCGGCTTCATGTTCATGATATTCTTGAGCCTTCTCACGTAACTTAGGCCCAGTTAGGTATTGTTCTTCTTACGTCATTCTCTCCTATCTCCTGGGTCAGACTCTGGAGCTTCCTCCCATATGACTGGTTAATCACAATTCTTTTCCTCTTATTCTTCTTCTCCCCACACTCAGTATGTCATAGTCGCAGATGGAACCCAAACTCCCATCTCTGGGATTGGTTCCATCTCTCTCTCCTTCCCTACCTCTGTCCTGTATCAGCCGATAGACTGATTTGGGCTTTCTTTTTTTCTTAACTAGTGCCAATACAACTCTGTATCACGTAATTGTATCGAGCCAATACGGACATGCCCGTATCAACTGATAACATATGGATATTTCAATACATGGTCTCTCTAGGGTCCTGAGAGTTCAGAGTTCATAGATCTCACCAGGAGATTTGATGCTAAACTAGAATGCATGTGTGAGCACAAAAATGATCTAGCGAAATAAATTAAGCAAATCAATTGAAATATTCACATTCCACATCATAAGAAAGATAATAATAAAGGGAACATGCAACGGTTGTAGACCATCATTACAATCCTGCGGTATTGTATTCAAATCATGCGTGGATTGGATCCGCCGAGGGATGGGACCTCCCAATCTTGCATGATTTCAATCCAACAATCAATGTAGCTTCTCTAGTTCAGGAAATCAAAGAATTTTTGGAATAGGGACGGCTAGAAAATCTAAGAGAGGGTTGGGATCAATTCTCAGTTTTTCAAGGTCAATAGCAACCAAAAAAAGAAAAAAAAAAAAAGAAGAAAAAAAGACTAGGCATAAAAAAAGTAGAAGAAGGTCAGAGGGCTAGAAATAAAAGTTAGAAGAAAAGAAGAGATTAGGGGAAGAGAAGAACTTACCACAGAGAGAGGGAAATGAGGCACCAAGTTTTCATTAAAAAAATATTATTAGATTTAGGGTAGAAAGCACCCTATTTATAAAATTCGCAAAACAAAGCTTTCAAAAAAATGAAAATAAAAAAAATCATGCGTAACAGATAAGTCTTCTAACTCATCATACACGTGTGCCCTCCTAATGTGGGGCCTTCAATTAATCTAAGGACACGTGTAAGGTCTTTAAAATCATCCTTAGTTTTGCGAGTAACCAGATCTTCAAAATCATCATTTAGTTGTGCAATAAACCATATCTTCAAAATCATCCTCGGTCGTGCCATAAACCATCATCAAGGCATAAAGATGTATTCGTCGGCCGCCTTCGTCTTTGATAAACTTTGAAGGGTCTGATGTCCACATCAAGATCACTTTGTAACCAGTTTATAAAAGAATGTTTGAGTCCTCTATATTGAACTTGTTATGGCAAATCTATGCATGTTGAATGAAATTTTCCTTGGGTTCCTGTGATGGGAATTTTTCTGTTGAGCTGAGAATCTGAGATGCTTCCAAACATCTAGGAGTGGAACTCCTCTTGTGGGTTTTGCTTGCGGTGAGACTCACAAGTACTTATCCACTTTATTCCTCTACTCTCTTAGCCAGCATTTGTGCTACTGTTTCTGCATGAGACTGCTTCCATCACTATAATGGTGTTGGTCTCAAATCTACAGTTGGAAATCTGTTTGAAAGTCACAGTCTGCAATTTTCACATTTTGCAGCAAGCAGGCCTCTCATTCAGGTTTGCAAGACATCGTCAGCAATGGGAAAGAATCCAGATCTCAAAATACCTAGATCCAGAATCCACACTACAATCGCATTAATGGTATAAAAGCAACTTCTGGTTCTGTTTCTTGACTTGTTCCTGCTGTTTTGCTGGACTGTCTATTTCCTTACTTCACCCTGAAGCCAACTCAGCCTTTATCCCAGTTCATGCATTCAAACCCTGGTCAAACTCCAAACCCGCAGCCCTTGTAATCCAGTCTGAAAATTATGTCCGGTCTTTACTCAACCTTAAACCTAAGGCCTATACTAAATCCAATTTCCTGTACCTATAATAACAGCTGCAACCTTTCTAAAATCCCAATCTAAACCTCCCCATCATAAAAAACCTTAGATCTACCAAAAGCCTGCCAAGATCAACTGCAGGATCGATACATCTAATACCAATATCCATAACCTCAAAAACCAGACCCCAACCTGCTGAAACTAGATCCAGTCCTGCCAAAACCCAGAAATCTCCAGCTCTGAACCTCTAGATCCTAATTTCCCAATTTTATCTCGTTCTCCAAAATTCCAAGTATGAAACCCTCTATTTCGGAGATCAAAACAAAATATTTGAATAGGATTTCTCTCCCTCCATTTCAAACCATAAAGCTTCAAAAGTCATCATTTGACTAGCAGATCAAAACAAAAGATTTGAGTAAGATTCCAAGAATCAAAGTGGAATGGATTATTATGAGAAAAAATGGAAAAAAATGGTAAACCTTAAATTTTTTTTTTTCATGTTTCTATTGTCCTTTTGTTGTATTTAAATGTAATTGACCCTAATTCAACCTACCCGGGCTTTGGGCGAACGGCAAGTGTCGTGGGTGTGCTCCACATAGACGCAAGTTCGATTCTCCTCTTCGAGATTACCAGATGCATGTGGTTTGCGGGTGCTTGCGTGCATCCGTAGGGAATAGTCTTGCCTCAAAATGGGTGGGGACACCCTGACATCATTAAAAAAAAGGCCCTAATTCACCAAATCATGCTTGATTTGTATTAAAGAATGGTTTGATACACTATTATATGATGTTCAAAGTACAACAAAAAATGATAGATTCTTGAATATCTCATTTTTCCATTTCCCGATGTTTCCTTAATTCTTTGGCTTAAAAAATGATCAAATACGAGCCAATACTAATGAGTGACACCCATATCGTATTGTTTTTAGACCGCACTGATACGCCTTCTGATACCGATATTCAAAACCGTGGCAATGAGGATGTGGGTGATCCTAAAGGAAGAGCTTCAAAGATGGTACGACAAACCGTTCATGCATCCAATCATTCCGAGATGCGGTGCTGCAAAAGGAGAAGATGATGAGACGGATCGAGTGATGGCATTAGCGAAGTTCTTGGATCATTTTGAAACTAGCAAAAAGTGATGGCATTAGTGAAGTTCTTGGATCATTTTGAAAATAGCAAAAAGGCTCGAAAGAGTCTGATTTGAGATTGGACGGTTAGATTGGATGATCTAAGTGGGGGACCCACAAACATACCCATGACTGGATCATTATTAAAAAATATAATTCAGAATAAAGTTTCTAGATTCATTGTATCTAGAGTGTGTCTAAATTTATTGTATCTAGATTGTGTCAAAGTTCGTTGTATCTATAATAAAGCTTCTAGATTCATTGTATGTAGATTGCGTCTAGATTCGTTGTATCTAGATTGTGTCTAGGTTCGTTGTATCCAAAATAAAGTGTCTAGATTTGTATTTTTCTATTTACAAGTATATAACTCTTGCAAAAGAGAACGGATCTTGATAATTCTTGCATATCAGTAAAAACTTCTTGGCTTGGTTTTCTTGGTGTAAACCTTGTTGGTAGAGCATGTTGAGACATGAAATCAACACTAGCAGGGTCGTATTGTACGTATCTTGCTTGTGTTAACTCTCTATTCCTTGTTATATTTTGCATTTGCGAGGAGTGACTATGCTAGTTAGGTATTAGAGCTTCCCAATCTTGATCCAACAAGGATCTAATTGATTCTTTCCTCACAGAGCAAGAGGTACAGGTAAGTGTGATGAAGGAGAAGCCAACTCCAATGTGCTCGACTCCTGTGATGTGGAAATAGAAGAGTTGAGGAGACAGGTGGAGATCTTGACCTAGCGCCTAGAGTGCATGGAACAGTTGGTTCATCATGATGATTTTAATGATGAATCAAAGGGATGAGATTTTTATAATGAGTTATATGATAGATAGCCAATTAAAAGACCTCGGATCGTGGAGCAGAGGTTTATTGGAGAGGAGAGAGGAAGAGAATTGGAACCTATTTGCTTGATTTTCACAAATCAAGGCCCTTTGGAAGATGAATAGTAATTGTGCACTATTCATCCATTAAAAAAAATTCCTTAAATTTCTCATGGGAAATAATGTATATAGATCAGGAATAGTCTCGCCTTAAAGGGGCAGGGACGCCCTATCGTCACAACATATATATATATATATATATATATATATATATATATATATATATATATATATATATATAGATTAGGAATATGCATTAATGGAATGAATCCCATGGACAAATTTTGAGCCATTTTTGGACCATTAAAGTGTACCCAGATCGGGCTGGCACTATTCATCCATTTTGTTTTTTAAATTCCTCAAATTTCTTGAGGGAAATGGTGTATATGGATTAGGGATATGCATTAGTGGATGAATTCTATGGATTCCACAAAATTTGGGTGTTGTTGGGCTATTCAAGTGTACCCAAATGGGGCCGACAGTGTTCACTTATTCATGAATGATTTATTAGCTGTTTTCTTTTATCTACATATGCTTAATTGTACTTGAAACATTCACATCATTTTATCATTTCATCCTTTTTATCGTATATTACACTTGTTAACTTGTCATTTGAGTAATTATGTAATCATTACTCATATGTGAACTTATAATCTTATGTATTGATATTAGATATTTAGAATGTTATATTAGAATTTTAAAGTCAATCAGGTGCTTTGTAGTTTGTACTCAACTTTACACTGGCAGCCTGACAAATAAGATTCTTACCAAAGAATGGCCTATTACACCATCAAATACATGTCCAACTCATCATTATCATCGAAGCCCTGTCTCAACTAACTGGGTTCGGCTATATGAATCCTTTTCTACCATTCCACTCTTTCAAGGGCCATAACTTTAGTTAGACCATAGATCATCAAGTCTTTTCTTACCACACTCACATCCTCTTGGGCTTTCCCCTTGCCCTTTTAGAGCCTTCAACTCGTACCAACTAACTTATTCTAACTGGCATAGTTCTTAGTCTCTGTTCCACACGACCAAACCATCAAAGTGTACTTTCCCATGTCTTATTTCCTATTGGCCCTACTCCTAAATTCTCTCAAATGCATTCACTTCTAATTCCATCCTTGTGTTGCCACTCATCCATCTAGGTTTAATAGTAGCGATATCGAAATCCCAAAAGTTACAATGTTTGTAGGTATCAATGATATCTTGGCGATACATCGCTGTGTATTGATATCGTCAAGTTATTGCCACCATGTCGAGTACAATAATGCTATGTATTGAAAGTTTCAGCGACACTATCACCCAGCCCCTCCCATTTCATCAGCCAGTGTGCGTAAAATAGAAAATAAGGGAAAAAATTTTAAAAAAAAAGGAAAAACGAGATTCTACCTTTTTTTTTTTTTTTTTTAAATTTTTTTACACATATAGGTTGGAACTTGGAGGGGGATTTCGGCACCTCATCTCCATACTGTATGGATATTGAATCTCCAATTTGGGTGAGAGTGGATCGGAAGCCTGGTGGGCTGGAATTACAAAAATTAGGAAAAACAAAAAAAAAAAAAAAAAAAGAAATTTTGAGTTTTTTAGGAATTATTTTGGGGATTTGGTTGAGGAGTGGATTCAAGCACTCCTCTCCAATTTTTTTTTTTTTTGTTTTGAATCAAATCTGAAATTTTTGGAGGGAAATCGAGAAGGGGGAAAATGTGCGTAAATAATGTGAAAATCAGTAAATTAAACAAAAAAAACAAAATTTGATTTTTAGGAAATTTTATGGGGATCTGGTTGGGGAGTGTATTTCGACCACTCTTCCATTTTTAATTTTTTTTTTTAATGTTTAAAATTTATTTAAAATTTTGAAAATGAGAAAAAAAACATTGATATTGTTTCATGAAAATCATATTAATGTTTTCTATTTATGGATGAATGCTAATGAGTGATGTGTTGTAATTTTTAGTAAAAACTATTTTTCAAAATTTTAAATATTATATAAAAAATTCTATCTACTTTTTAAAAATAATTATTTTATTTCATAATTATCTATGATTGTATGGATGGATGTATGATATGTGCATGTGTGGATGTGCGGATTGATGGATGTATGGATGTATCGTGGATGGATGGACGAATGTGTTGTGCATGTATGTATGCATCAATAGATGGATGGATGTATGTATTAGGGCATGTATGCATGGATGGATGGATCTTATATGTGTGTTTGTATTTATGCATGGATCATATATGTGTGTATCTATGTATGCATAGATGGATGGATGGATGGATCGATGGTTGAATGGATAGATGGTTGTTTGGATGGATGGATGGATTGAAGCATGTTTGTATGCATGGATGGATGTATTAATGTATGAATGTATGGATGGATGGAGGTATGCATTAATGTATGTATGTATGGATGGGTGGACGGATAGACATGCATGCATGCTTGCATGGATGGATGTATGGATTTTTCTTTGATTCAGAAAAAACTTAAGTGATTTTCGTGTTTCTAATGTTATTATTGGTATGAAATGGAGCCATTTTGGCTGCTATTGCACTGATTTTTTTGTTTTTTTTTTTTGTTTTTGACAGCACATGCTTTAGGCCCTTATGAAATGGAAATTTATTTTGTATATTTTTTAGTTCCTAAATATGTAAATATGTGTATTTTAGCATCTCCTGAAAATTTGCTGAAAAGTCCCACCGTTTCCCCCACGTTTACCCAATGTTTCCCACCAACGATACATTTTCGGGTATTAACGTTGACATCGGTGATATTGATACATGTTTCCGTATCCTCAGCCAGCGATACTTGTAAGGATACCGATTCTACGAACATTGCATTCATCTCAGCATTCTCATTTTTCAGCTACATGTCCCATGAACATGTTGTTCCTTAACTGCCCAACATTCTGCCCCATAAAGTCTCAGTTGCCCAACATTCTGTTCACATGAACATGACTGGTCTTATAGACATCCTACAAATTTCCCTTTCCGTTTTAGTGGTACATGACGATCGCATAAAAGTAAACTCCACAGGCACATTCATTTCTTCCACCCCACTTGAATTTTATGGGCAAGATCCTTCTCAATCTCTCCACGCTCATGAATTATTGACCCAAGATTCTGAAAGGGTCATTATAGGAAACTTCTTGGTCAGCAATCTTAACTAATTCTTCATTTCCACTCCTATTGTTACTAAAATTGAACTCCATATACTATGTTTTAGTCTGACTAATTTTAAATCCTTTAGATTCTAAAGCATCTCTCTATAAATCTACCTTTGTGTTTATGGCCTCCCTCGTCTTGTCAATCAAAACCATCATCTGTAAACAACATACACCATGGGATCTCTTTCTGCAAGTGCCTCATTAACTCGTCCATAACCAATTGGAAAAGGTACAAGCTCAATGCCGAGCCCTTGTGCAAGCCTACAATAATTGGGAACTCATGTATCTCTCCGCTAATGGTCCTTATGTTTGTTACTGCCCCCTCGTACATGTCCAACTCATCATCATCATTTTCTAAGCCTTATCCCAACTTACTGGGATTGGCTAGATAAATCCTTTTCTGCCATTCCACTCGTACATGTCCAGCTTAAAAAAAAAAAGACGAGAAAAAAAGAGAGATTACATAATCAGCTTCCTTGCACTTTTTTGAAAGATTTCCATTACCTTTTGGGATTTTATTTTATTTTATTTTTGTCCAAAAAAGAAAAGGAAAAAGAAAAAGAAAAAAGAAAGGCCGCCATTAAAAAGGCAGTATCTGCTATTAAGTTGGTGTACGAGGGCCAATACTGGTACCTAAAACCTTGTCCTAGAGTGATCTATGAAATCTGGACTCACCCTTTTCTAGACATTTAAAAAAAAAAAAAAAACTTTAGACCAACATTCCCACATGAACTTGAACAAAAAGTAGAATCTTAACAGCTGTCTATGACTATAGACAATAAGATGATTTCTCAAATGGCATGTGCTGTTTACACAATCAGCTCTTGCATAGGGGCATTCTTGTAACACGGTAAAACTTTGTCAATTGTTTCCTTCCCTCTGCCCTATAGATCACATATAAGGGTTGGTGCACCACATTTATAAGCAATTGTGGCCATCCAAATGGAAATAGTGGTCCATAGTTCATTGGAACATGACCAGGACTTGATTTGCCACATGTGTGACCCTTAAAGCAAGATTCATGACATGAATCCGTCAAACCACTCGAATGACAATCTTTGTTGAATACTTGGTCCCTTATGGGTTTTTGCTTTATATTGGGGCTGACTAGTCCTAAAGGGTATTGTCTGCTGTAGGACCTCAGATCCTATGGACTTAGAAGAAGGCTCTTGGAAGTGTTCCTTGGTCTTGCTTGTCATGTATTGTTGGTTTGACGACTCTGAACCCTTCCGATGAATCTGCTTTGCCTCACCTTATTCTTAGAGGGAATGAACCTCAAAAAATCACTAAGAGCTATCTCACTTTGATGACATGTTGATGAAGGATGATTAACCACTTGCTCTAAAAGCTTGAACTGATAGAGCATGGCGAATCAATCTGTTCGTCCCATAGCCCAGGCCCCACATCCCATGGGTTAGGACCTCGGCCGAACCCCCCTCGTGGGCCCTACATGATGGGGACATCTCACCCACATGCGCATGCACGCCGCCCCACCTACGCACGTACGCATGGACTAGGAGGGCCCCACTGTCGATCTGGCTCGATGACGACGTCCAAGGAGAGCCTCCTAACTAGAAGACGAAGTTTAGTTCAAAAGAATAGGTCCAATAGTCAAGAAAAGCCTATCATGGGATCTCATGATCGTGGCCCACTAGTCGGATTGATTTCATATTTTCGGTTTTGTTTATTGTTATTATTTAGAACATCATGAACGTTTTAGATTTCTTTGTTTGGTTTTTATTTTAGTTTACTTCATCGCCAAGTAATAGGTTGCATACATGGCACGAGTTTTGGGGTATAGGGTTTTCCTTATAAATAGGCACCCCTTGTAGTTCTTTTGATTCATGGAAGATTAATAAAAATTCTGCGTTTTCCTACTCTCTGAGTTGTGAAGCTTAATTGGGTGCGAGCCCTCCCTTCATCGAAGGGTTAATTACCATGGTGCGAAGCCACATCTATCCTGATTCACCCTTGTCCATCACCATCTCTACTACCCATCTTCCACCATCCTTTCTTCTCATCTCACCCCATCATCTACACTTCGAATTAATCATCTATTGCAACAATTCCCTTCCCAACAGCAGAATTTCAGAATCTGGCCCTACAGGAGGGTTGAAACTTCGGCGGAGCACCACGCATAAACCGTACATTAGATCGAGCTGAGATTTGGAGGTTTTGGAGTCCATCCCTGGCTGACCAGGGCCAAGGTGGCTTTTTTCTGAATAGTGGGCCCCACACACGTGCGGTCGGGATCACATGCACGTGCGTCTGGGCCATTGTTGTTGTCCACGCGTGCGGTACTTCTCTGGTTCTTCTCTCTCCTCTCTTTCACTCCTCTTTCACCCAAAATCCCTGAACCTAACCCTAAATTACTCAAATCTCCAATTTTATGCCCCTTTTCTTACTCTAGGGTTCCCCGAATTGGAATTTCTGAATCCCTTGGGTTAGGGACTGATTACTATGCACGTGTGGATGATTATTTCTTATCTTTGAGTATCATTTGGTTCATAATTTTTTATTGATCCTGCCCTATCATGTGTAGGCTTGGACCCGCATAGATTCCCCTTAATTGAATGTTTGGACTTTCATGTGGGATGTGGAATTAATATGGATTGTTTTGAATTATTATGATCTAAAGCCTGAGATCTTGGATAGCCTATTTAATTTTCTATGTCCTGCATCACCACATCATGTGTTTCAACTTACATGAGCCACCTGCCTCACACAGGCTGCCCACCCCGAGTGTGCCCCTGCATCCCACAGGCCACCCTACTCGAGCCTGGTGTGAAAATGCCTCTGCATTAATCACTCCCGGTGAGGAGTCTCGAACACGAGACCTCTCACTCTGATACCACTTTGATGTAGGACAATTAAGCACTTCTTCTAAAAGCTCGAACTGATAGAGTATGACGAATCAATCCCTTTATCTCATAGGCCAGGCCCCACATCCCATGGGTTAGGACCTTGGCCGAACCCCCCTCATGGGCCCCATCACATGCGTTTCGCCTCACACAAGCCACCCAACTCACACGGGTGGGGCTTGCCTCACATGGGCCGCCCACCCTGAGTGTGCCCTTGCATCCCATAGGCCACCCGACTCGAGCCTGGTGTGAAAATGCCCCTGCATTATATGTACTTGAGAACTAGATATAACATGTATATTTGGTTTAGTGGCTTATGAGAATTACTTTCATATATTCAATTACCCAAAGGAATAAGTTGCCTTAAATTATAAGTACAAGATACTTATATGCAAAATAAATCAAAATTACAAATTCCTCCTATGGACAAATAATAACATGTTTACATTTGGTAATGTTTTAGTTTAATAGTGAGGGACCCTTGAATCCATTTCAAACAGTCAAAAGTACAGCTTAACATAATGGATTTTTGGCATGAACAATGGGAGCACTATCCTTGAGGTAGTGGCAAAAATGTTGTATCAGGGCTTGGTAGTGTTGAAGAGTGACAAAGGAGAGGTGCCTTTAGTTTCTTGTGTGCATCCAAGGTGGATTATTCTGAATGGTGCAAAGGGTCCTAGAATCCTACAGGGATGAAGTAGGCCATCTTAATCTTTTCCAAGTTGCTGATTGTGGATGTGATTTAAAGAGAGATTTCTGGGCATCCATGATTATTCCCTTTTATCATCAATGAGATTAGATAACTAGTTTTACCATCAGGGCCAATTTTAATCACCATTTTGGTGTTCTTGTATATTCTTCTTATATGAACCATTCTATATGTGCATGTGTCACTCACACACACACACACACACACACACACACACATATAGATATATATGAAGGGTAACAATAAGTGCTGAGATGGGGCAAAAGCTACATCTTAAGAAAAAAATTTGAAAAATTACAATCTTGGAAGACCTCCATTGCCTTGGAAGACTTGTTGCGAAAACATCTCCCATTTCTTTCCCTCAACTGGCCCATAGAGAGGCTGGCAAAATTAGTCTCCAAATAGCTTTATTCTTTTCTCCCTAGCTCCACTATCTGCCAAAGTAAGAATGACTCTCTAATCAATTCTGGCATTACCCAGTGCATGTCGAAGAGTCTGAAGAAACAGCTCTGCACCTGTCTAGCAAACGGACAATGAATAAAGAGATGATCGACCGTCTCGATGTCCACCATACACTACGCACACACTGGGCAGCACCCATAATCTCCTCTGGAGGTTGTCAAATGGTACAAGTGATCACATGTGACCCAAGGGGGCTGTGCATATATGCGATCGCACAGCCCCCCAATTTTATTTTATTTCCAATTAGAAAAATCAAAGAAAAATGGAAAATTTTGTAAAAAAGTATAAAAACATTATGTAAAAGTACTGTTAAGTGTGGGGATTTGGTTTTTTTATAGTTTGGTTACCTATTTTATTAAAAATTTGTTATATTTATTATATCTTTTAGACTATAACAAGTCAACTAACAAGTACTCAAGTGAATGCATATATTAAAAAATGTGAAAAAGAACATAGAAATTTTATTGATATGATTTTGAACAGAGATAATTTAAACTAGAAATACATTAAGCAAATTCAAATAAAAAAATTTCAAAATTGGTTATACACATTGATCCCTAATCCATTGTGGCACATTCCACCGTTATTGACATCATCATTAGAGTCATCTTCCTCTTTGATGTGTTCTTCCTCTTCTTTTGTTTCTTTGTATTAGACTAAGAGTAGGAATGGTAAGACTAAGAGAGAATGAGAGTATTAGAGTAAGAAGAGAGTTAACTAGTTAAGTGGAATGAGTGTTAGGGTATGTTTGTTAACACTAAATATTTTTACTTAATGGGGAATTCGGAAAGCGTTTGGTGTTTAGTAGCGTTTGTTAATGCTGAACATGGAAAGCGCTCCCTAATTTTATGTCAAATTTTTTCGACGAACGAGGTCTAGCTTAATGGTGAATCCAGAAAGCACTCCGCGAACTTAAAAAAAAAAAAAAAAAAATCCAAAATTGCCCAACGTGTTAGAGGTTTTCTCCTCTCCTCTCTCCTTTCTCCTTTATGTAATACACAACCCAACTTTTAACGTGTGACACTTCTCTTAGCCCACCATGATTTATGTGTTAGATCCACACCATCTATCAACTTTTCTATATCATTCTAAAGCACGATCTAAAAAAAATAGGCACATTCAAAGCTCAAGTCAACCACACCATATAAAGTAGTGGGAATGGAATGACTACTGTTAAAACCTTCTTGAGGTCCACCGTGAAGCTTATTTGCCATCTAATCTCTTCATAAGGTCACATAGACCTGGATGAAGGGAGAACACAAAATTCAGCTTGATTAGAGCCTTCTGTGGCCCCAAGAAGTTTTCAATAGTAGGCCCCCAATTCCCATTGTTTCTTTTAGTGCAGCCCATTTGAGCCTTAGATTTGCCTTATTTATTTATTTATTTATTTTTTCATATTTTTTAAAATGATATGAAAAAATAAATGGACGGTGTGGATAAAACATATACACCATGTTAGGCCCCACAAGGCCCTTTAATAGTGATGTTCGTCTTTAGCTTGATCTAGTGGGGGTAGTATGCAGTCCCCGTCCGAATGGACTCTGATTTCATGCGAAAGCCTTTCGCATGAAGTTCCTACGCAAGGATGCTGGGTAGAGCCCACATAAATGTTTGTGAGAAATTCCCCCCGTCCATCCGTTTTGTGTGATCATTTCAGGACATGAGACTAAAATTTGGGTGTTACAACACTCAAGTGGGCCACACAAGAGGAAACAGTGGGCATTCAGTGAGCACCGTTGAAGCATTCTTATAGCCATAAAAGTTTTGTATCAAGCTATCCTTTTGGTGTTTTCACTTCATCCCATTGGGAATGACCTTGTAAATGGTTTGGACAGCATATAAACATCAAGTTGGAGCCCAGGAAGGTTTCAACGGTAGGAATTTCTTTCCCCAATTTTCCCCCTCGTGTGACCCACTTGAGTTTTGTATCCACTTCATTGTTGGTCAAACGTCCTAAAGTGAGCTCGCAAAATAGATGGACGGAATGGATTTCTCAAATGCAGTGGGCCCCACCCAACATCCTTGCGTAGGAACTTCCTGTCAATTGCTTTTGCAGGATATCTACGGAAGTGGATTGCGTCCTACCCTCGCCCGGACGATAATCTGTCCGGGCAGAGCTCTGTCGGGGCCATCGTGATGTAAAGGTCTTATCCACGCCGTCCATCCCTATTTACATATCATTTTAGGGTATGAACCCAAAAATGAGGCAAAACCAAGGCTTAAGTGGACCACAAAGTGGGGATTGAATGGCCACCATTAAAAGCTTCTTGGGAGCTGCAAAAGGTTCGGATCAAGTTGATATTTGTGTTTTCACTTCATCCAGGTCTACATGACCTTATGAATAGGTTGGATGATAAAAAAACATCATAGTGGCCGTTAAAAAGGTTTCAGTGGTGGGTGTCATTATCACTATTGCTTCCTTTGGTGTGGTCCACTGGAGCTCTGAACCTGCTTCATTTTTTGGATCATGCTATAAAATTATCTGAGAAAAGGGATTAATGGCGTGGATAAAACCCTTACATCACGGTGAAACCCACAGAGCCTTGCCCGGATGGATTATCGTCTAGGCGGGGGTAGGATGCAATCTGCTTCTGATATCTGCGTCCTGCCCGGAAATGGGAGTACGGATATGTGCGACCTTGGATTCACCGAGATGGGTGAGACCCACGACTATGGGGCCCACTGTGATGTATGTAACTACATCCACACCGTCCATCCATATTGAAAGCTTATTTTAGGGCTTAATAAAAAAATGAAGTAGCTCCAAATCTCAGATGGACCATTCTACAGGAAATAGTGGTAAATAACCATTATTTTTATTTATTTATTTATTTTACACATGCACACACACCACCACACACTCACGCCATGGTGGAATTTCACCACCTATGGGTACTCGAACCCTCAACCACGTGTTGAAACTACTAAGAGTCTACCACCGCAGTAAGGGTAAGGACCCACCATTAAAAATTTTCTTGTGGGCTACAAAAGCTTTGGATTAAGATGATATTTGTGTGGTCTCTTCATCGAGATCTTTTTGACCATATCATCAGGTTGGATGGAAAATAAACATTTCGGTGAAATCCATGAAGTTTTTAACAGTAGGGATTCAATCACAATTTTTTCATATGGGTAAATGCGTCAAATTAACATATTTCAAACATTTCAGATGTTGGTTAACAAACTGGTTGTTCTAAATTCACCACTTGTTTTCTGACTTTAGATTCAAACTTAAGATTCAGATTTCAGATTCAGACTTTGGAATTCAGATTTAACAAACAAGCCCTTGGTGTAAGAGAGGAGTAAAGAGGGTTGACTAGTTAAGTGGGAATAAGAGTATTAGAGTGTGAGCATATAAGAGAGTCAAGAGAGACTCTTAGAAAGTATGAGAGAGCCCATTTTGGGGGGGGGGGTGGGTCGGTCACAACCATAGAGACATTATGATGGCATCATTGCATAATTATGGCTAATGTGTTCACATACTTCTTTGTCCCATCACATAATGCCCAATGGTACAAAAACTGAACATACCATTTCTTTGTGCAACTGCATAATGGCTAACACTACAAACAAAAACTGCTTATGCCACCATGGCATATGCAGTTCGTGGTCTCCAAATGGCATACGTGATCACATATGACAACACTGGTCCCCACCTTTATGAGGAGCATGGGAACGCCCCTGAAGCTTTTGAAAAGCACACAAGTCATCAATCAAGATGGTTCACTCAAAAGTACCATTGGGACAAAGCCTTGGTGCAAGAATCATGCTGGTCGGATGATACCAACACTATGAATGAGGCCCTGTTTTGTATGAGCCATTGATCGCATGGTTAGAATTATCAACCATAGTGCTACTTGGGAATCATAAGCAATGCAAATGAGGTCTACCAAATAGATGGTTCAAGATGATGATTGGACTTTTTTTGTTTCAATCTTGACGGTCCATTCTGCGTGTTAATGATCAGATGCTTAGGATCATCTGATTGGTGTGAGTTTGTCACGATGGCTTGTCCCTTGTTGTAGGAAAGAATGGAAGGTTCAATCGACAGTTGATTGCCCCATGTGTCAATTAAAAGCTTTGGGGACATTGCTAACCTCACATGAAGGTGGGGATGATACACACACACGCACACATATTTATATATACATGCATATAAGCATGTGAATTTTGGTTGCTGATCTAGAGGGAAAAAGAAGGCAAAGATGTCATTTTGTTGTTCACATGGTTGTTATCATTGTAGCCTTCTCCTAGCTACTTGAATCAACTCTGTAATCCTGTTTCACGTATCTTCATAGGCCCTATTCTCAGCAAGTGAATAAGCATCTATATCCCTTCTCAGCACCTTGATTCAAAAGCCTTTCATTCTACCATCTTTCCAATATGTTCAACACTGATCAATGTCCACTCTCTTTACCAGAGCTGTCTCTGAACTTTGTAGCACATGGCCAACCATCTCAAGATGCTCGAACATTTTTAGGAGTGGCATTGGGCTGGGTGGTCTGACTATATAGTGCCAGGGCCTCGTTCCCTAATGGCTGGAGGGCAGGTCTCATGCCAATGATTAATGGTCATGTTTTAGGGCTACACCGGGCTTGAATCAATGATGAATGGCTTGGTCTAGCCTATGACAGGTCCTTTTTAAAAAATGGAAAGTAACAATATTTTATTAAAAAGAGTCGAAGAAAAAATACAATGCAAATTACACCAACAATGCCTGCTACAATGGGAAAAGATTACATTTTATAGAGGACTTAAGACATGAAGCCCACCCCATAACATCCAACTTAGCCCTTCTAATGGTCAAATACCTGCCAAAAGATTCCAATTCTGCATTTTGCATGCGCGTCACATAGATGTCGGGAATCACCATCTTTCTTTTCTGAAGATTATCGATTGTTAGCACTCTGTTTCTACCTATCAACCAAGTGAATGCTGCTACCTTAGGGAGTCACTGTAGTGCCAAATGCAAGAAGAAACGTTTAAGAACGGTTCCCATCCAACCTACATTTGCTTTTCAATATACTTGGATTTGGGTTGATGTTTCAATGGTCCTAAATCATCTGTATGACAGGGCTCGTCTTTTATGGTCCCTAGCAAAAAATTTTGATTGGACTATTTCAAAACTTTGATCATGTGACTCTTTTCCTTATGGGCCGGCTTTGTGGGGCACGGGCTATGGCTAAAGGCCCTTTCAGCCCGATTAGGGCAACCGTCGGGCAAGGTCCAGGGCAGGGCTTAGAGGAGTAGGGGCGGGTGAGGGGTGAGGGCCAACCCCGGTGCCACCCCTTGTTGTTTTATCTCTACTGCTAGGCAACTTAGGACAACCCCTTTTAATTATGTCTTTCAGTCTTCTCACACATCCATCTCAATGCCTTTATCTTTGCCATACTGAAATCTCTCTCAGGTTTCGTTCTAACATCTCAAAATTGCCCTATATCCCTATAAAAAATGCCTCATATAGCATAGCCCTAAAAAAATGCCAGACTCAAATCTCTCTCACGTTTCTTTCTAAGTGCTCAATACTTTACCCTATATCCCTATTAAAAAGTGCCTTATATAGCATAGCCCTAAAAGGGCAAGGGGAAGGCCCAAATGGACATAGGAGGAGGTACAAGATAAGGCTTGATGACCTATGATCTAACTGAAGTTATGGCTCTTGATAAGAGTGGAATGGTGGAACAGGATTAATGTAGCCGACCCCAATTTATTGGAGATGATAACATAGCCAGTTGAATATGCACAAAGTGAATGGAGGACAACTCAGGAGGCAGGAGGAAAATTTCCACTTAGCGATCCCCCACATCCTTTTGAATAATAGAACCAAGGTGACAAAGCAAATCTCTAAAACAAAAATGGGGCAAAAATTAAAAAATAAAACCGCAACTTATCAGAATATTTTGTCACTCAAATATCTATAGTTTTCTATGGGTCTGTATCAAACATTGCATGACACGGTGCTGTTCTTATCCTTGTCATAATATTTTGATACAAACTCCACATCACATTGCTGTTTATTAGGATAAGAATTGCACAAGAAGAACATTGGCCCATATGACCAGGATTCAATTGGGAGGTGGCACCCTTGGGCTCAATTGTCATTTTATCATTTGGCCCATGTCATCTCGTTTGTTGTGGTGCAGGAAAGAAAGGAGAGGAGTGGCCAAAAATCCACTTTTTCCTTTTGGGATTCTTGCTAGAATCTTGTAGCTTTTGCTGCTTTGGGTTTCATGAGGAACTCAAGTCTGCTGATCAGCTCCCAATAAATCAAGACTGGTAGAGTGCTAATATCTCACTTCCCATTTCATAAAATCAAAAGCAAGTTAAAAAAAAATAATAATGAAAAAATAGAGTGAGCCCTTGCAACCTATTATGAACACATCCCTCTGTTAAAACACAGCTAGTTTTTATTGGGCTTTCTTTGTCCGAACTCCAAAAGCCATACATGTGGCATATGATATTAGGTTCTGGATTGTTTATTGGATCACAGACCAAGAAAGAAAAACTGGCTGGACATTCCTAGCTGTCCGATCAACAGCAGACAAAGAGGCACTAAAATAAGCAGAAAATGATGCAATGGGTGAAACCCTTCAGTCCAGTGGATCAGGATAGTTGGATTTGTGTGCCCTTTGAGCTGTGGACCATCCAATGCAGCTAACCAGATGAGCAGTCAGGACCTCATACATATGTGCCTTGTGTATGTTTTCTGGAACCTGGGGACAAATCATATCCTTGATCAACTCACTCCTTTTCCATTTTTACAATCTTAGTTCTGTAATTTTATTTATTTATTCATGTTAGTTGAGTTAGGAAGGAGATTACAACAAATTGGTTCCCTTTTCCAGGAAATAATTGAATGACTTGAAATCTGGCAGACTGACCTTCATCAGTTTGCGAAAGATGACTGAAGAGAATCAACGAAACGAATCTACTGCTCCGGAAAGTGCCCTTCCTGTGAAGCGCGGGCGTGGCCGGCCCCGGAAGGATGACTATGTGTACCATGGTGAGAAGTCATCGGACCTGCCTGGATCTGATGGAGCAAAGAAAACCCGATGCCAAAATATAGATTCAACTGCAGATGAAGACAGTGCATTTGTTGGTCAGATAGTTTCAGGTGTTCTGGATGGGTCGTTCGATGCTGGATATTTGCTAACTGTGAAAGTTTGCAAAACCGACACTGTTTTGAGGGGTGTGGTTTTCGATCCACGGCTATCTGCTCCTATATCAGCAGAAAATGATGTGGCCCCACATGTTAAGATGTTTAGGAGAAGCAAAATTCCCCTTCCAATTGCTGCTAAACCACTGAATCAGGTGCCCCCTGTCATGCCCCAGAAGGAAGTAAAGAACGATCAGCCTGCAAATCCTCTTCAGTGCAATGTTGCCATTCTGCAATCAGAAGGATCTGTGAGAGGGCCACTGGATGAGACCAATGATATTCTTCCTCAAGCTGCACCGCAAGGCTCTTCACAACCCAAGGCTACCCTTCCAAAAGGATGGCCAGATGGTGTTGATCGGGCGGTTCTTGTTGCCCCTCAAGTCCACACGTCTCAGATTGAGAAAGGAAAGTCAGCCAACATATTGCCCAAGGGCGAGATTATCCTTTTGCCTGACAACCGGGTTGTGGCGCAGGCCTCACAATCAGAACTTAAGAATCAAGCAACGGTTGAGATGTTGGCTCCACTTTCAGAACCCAAAACTGAAAACTGGTCCACAGCATCGCAGGAAAACCAAACTTCGATTCAAATGCAAGCACTGTCCAATGGTGCAGCTGCTGCACCCACGGATACCAAGGTAGAAGCCAAGACAAAACAAGCGATCCAGATTGGGCGTGTAAATGAGATGGGGAAAGAAATGCCAAATGCTATAAAACAAGTGCCTGAGGCTGCAACCCATGCTTGTTCGGAACTTAAACCTGCTATTTCAGTTGGTGCGTCGAAAGGCGAGGCTTATCTGTCGGATGGCCTGCCTGTGCTTGCCTTGCAAGATTTAAACAGTCCGGTAACAAAATTCTGAAGAAAGACGAGGCGGCCCATTTGACCGAAAAGCTGTCAAGTGATGCTGTTGATGCAACTAACAAAGATTTATGATCTGGGCTTCTGGCTAATCAACTGACTGTTCCTCAAGGGATCACAGGGCCTGAGATTCCTAACCTGACCGCACAAGCCCTTGCAAAGAAGGATTCTGATTAAGCAAGTGATTTTGGTTGTTGGTGCAGCTTCTGAGGGGCTCAAGAATGTTGGAGATTAAAGGCCTGGCCAATGGAAGGCTCGTCTGGAATCAAATCCTGACCCAAACACAGCTGATCATGATTGCTGACTGAGATTTCAGATTCTTAGACATACGTATAGAAGATTAACATCTGGTATGTTGAATACTGTATTTATCTGTCTCGATTTCTTCCGAGATCTTAAGATATGGCATTATCATTATCTTTCAAATTGAGGACCCTTTTTATTTGTCTACGGTAATTAAACTTCTCTGTTTCAAGGGCTGCACTACTTTGATGGTTCACCACTTTAGTTTTTGGTGCCTCATCAACCTTACATGTGGCATATATGTGTGCGAATCTGAGTGGATGCGGATTGCCTGCGAAAAGGTTTCCCAGCAAGTTCCTGCACTAAGAAGGTATGTGATGCCCACGGTGAATGTTTATGAGAAATCCACCATCTCTCTCTCTCTCTCTCTCTAACACTCGCACACACACCACCACACACTCACGCCTTAGTGGGATTTCACCACCTATGGGTGCTTGAACCCTTGACCAACTGTTGAAACTCATAAGAGTCTACCACTGGAGCAAGAGCAAGGACCCCCATCCATCTGTTTTGCCAGATCATGTTAGGACACGACCCTGTCCACCGTATTGTTTATATGCCCTCCGAATCATTCATAAGGTCATTCCTACTGCGATGAACTGAAAGCACAAAAAATAAGCTCGATTCAAAACTCCTGTGGCCCACGAATGTTCCAATGGTGGATGTTCAATCCTCACTATTTCCTGTCTTTCGGCTCACTTGAGTTTTGCATCAGTCTCATTTTTGGGCTCATTTCCTAACACGTCTGGAAAAACATATAGACGGGTGGATTTCTCACAAACTTCAAAGTGGGCCCCACCTAGCTTCTTAGCGCAGGAACTTCCAGAGAAAGGGTTTTGCCGGCAATCTGAATCCAATCTGAACCTGCCCAAATCGTGGGTCTCGTTGTGGTGGAAATTCATTGAACAATCTGAACCCAAATATTTTGTTCATTGATTTTGGATGGGTGGCCATTTTAATTTATACCGACTGTTTGATAGCCTCAAGTTGGTTACGATCATGCAATCAGTGTGAATTCTATGCATATGCTCTGCCAGTGGGCCGTTGGTGGTCCAGATTGACATAAATGTATATCTTGTCTATGGTGGATGAGGCACTACAACTTAAAACGTGGAGAAAAAAGGCAGTCTCCCTGCTTTTCTGCATTTTCTTGTTTTAGCGATGTGAGTTGCCATTTGGACTTGTTGTCAATGTCCCTAATCAGAGATGTCCATTCAGTTCAGCCCAGTTGGTAATACATTTATCGATGCTAAGAGTATGAACACATTTCTTGAAAAATAGATAAAACCGTCAGCTTGATTGTACTCATTAAGGATTGTTATATCACTATGATCAAGGATTGTTATTTCTCTAAAGAATCACTATGATCAAGGATTGTTATTTCTCTAAAGAATCACTTCTTCAATTAAATGATCTTAACCATCTCATCCTTAAAATTGTAAAAATGGAGAAGTAGAAAGCAAAGGCAAAGCAAAAATAGAACACTCTCAATGCCCAACGCATACCAGCCTTAACCACCCCTCCACTGTCTAGTAGCATCCACTTTTGGCCAAAATTCCATTCCGGCATAAGTGGTGGACCATAAGATTCCAACTATCAGATGTCCATCAAACAAAATAGAACACTTTTAATGCTTAAAGTGAAGAAATTAACAACTAAAAACCTTATATTAAACATAATATCTTTTTTTTTTTTTTTTAAAATACTATGCTTGCTTAGAAAATTACTTGATGGATGGCCTGATCACTAAGATCAAAGTAAAAATGAGTTATTCGAGGTAACTAGGATATCCCATGTTGAAAAATGTAACCTTATACCTAATCATAAAGCATGCACCCAAACCCAGTTGTATATCAGTAAATAATGTAATCTCACAAGGTAAATGGCAAAATGGACATGTTTCAAACATGAGCAGTCTAATTAGTCCAAAATTGAAGATTAATGGTTGGATTTTCAATTCAAATGAAATAAAAAATAAAAACGTTTAGATTGGACATATATGAAAGACAGTCTAATTAGTCTAATTTGAAGATCCACGGCCCGATTGGACCAATATTTGAGATGAATAGTCTGGTTGTGTTGAAATTGGAGATGAATAGTCTGATTTGGTTCATTTCCGATTTGGCCAACATTGAAAATCAATGACCCAATTAGACTGATGTGAAGACAAATGGTTTGATTTAAGCCATAGTCAAGATAACTATATGATTACATTGATATAATGATGAACAGTCTCAACTTGTGATGGTAGATTCATGTCAAGGAAAAAAGCTTCATCAGTTTTATTGCTTACAATCAATCAAACAAAGCGAAGGCATGTTTTCAGATTTCGTGTGCGATTATGATGTGTGGGCGTGTTAGAGCATACTCGACTCAATGTTTGATTGAACTGTTGCTGCCCTCAGGTTGAGTTATACTAATTGAATATTGGACACAGGATCCAACTGTCCTCTCAACCATCGGTTGTGATCAACGATCAGGTGATTTGTGAAAGGGCGGGTCTAGCTCTTCCCAATGGATTCTTTTTGCCTTGTATTTATGGACTCATGGCCTTGCTCTTTTGGCGTGATAACTATTTTTGTTCAATAATAACAATAGAGAAAAAGATAAAAGCTGTAAGTATTTTTCTGTTAATGATATTTACAAAATTGGCACTCATGGCCTGCTTGAGGGATGACAGTCCATTCGTTGCTTAATTGTGGATTGAGCTTCGTAGCGGGATGATCATGATGTGCGAGATTACTCGATTGAAAATTGGGACTCATGGTGATCTTCATTGCAATTCAGTAAGATGCCATCTATGAAGGGTAAAAAGATAAACTACTAACCAAAAACTAGTGCACTATGCTACGAGCAACATGGGGCTAAACTAAAATAAAGTAAAACGATAAATGTCCCTGTTTGATATCCATGTTTTCTCTTCACCCCAGTCTGTGTGTTCTCGTGGACAGGTTAGATGGAAAACAAAAATTGTGGTAGGCCCTGAGCATGCCCCAATGGTGGACGTCACTATTTTCTGTGGTGTAGACCACCCGAGATCTGAATCTGTCTTACTTTTGGGCCAATGGCCTCAAATGATCCGAAGAAACAGATGGACGGTGTAGATTAAACCTATACATCATGATAGACCCAGGAGCATGGTCCACTGTAAAGCCCAAGAGGGTTTCCGTGGGCTTTAGAAAGTTACAACAGTCGGTGTCATTATCACCACTATTTTCTATGGTATGGCCCAAATGAGCTATATTAATCGGGACAATTCTGTTCTATTTCTTAAAATGATATGCTAAACTAGATGTATGGCTTGGATAGAATACACGCATCATGGTAGGGCTGTTGTGGGTCCCACAGTCCTTTGCATGCAAGGATTGAGAGGAACGTCACATACTTTTTTTTTTTTTTTTTTTTTTTTTTTTAAAAAATTTACACACGCACACAAACCCCACACGCTCACGCTAGTGGAATTTCACCACCAATTGGCACTCGAACCCTTGACCGGGTGGTGAAACTCCTAAGAGTCTACCACCCGAGAGGAACGTCACTCCCTGGACGTTCCAACGTACAAAGAGAGAACGTCCACTATACCCCAAAATTTTTTTGGATATCTTTTATTATATTTTATTATTATTATTTTGATCTAGGCCATGTATGACCGTATGGTTGGGTCTCTCATCACGATGGGCCTTACCGTCAATGGGTCCATCATCATCATCATCATCATCATCAATATCCAAAACCATACAAATAGAAAGGGCATGTGGAATGGCGTGTACTCACCTAGATTAAGGGTGTTGACCACCTTGGATGAATTGGATGGACATGATGGATGACCTTGATGTGTGGCCTACATCTCTCTCTCTCTCTCTCTCTCTCTCTCTCTCTCTCTCTCCCCCTCTCTCCCCCTTAGCTTAAAGGGGTTTAGCAAGGATTGTAACTTAGGCACAAAAGTGGTCTAAGTTGTGTTGGATGGTGTATATTTATATAGATAAGGGTGATTAAGGAGATAGTTTCTAGAGTTGGCATAGGTGGATGGTTCTCCTTATTTCAAGGAGAGTTTGTCCCACTTAAGCATGTTTAAAGGGCTCTAATGACCCTTGATTAGGTGAGAGCTAACTTTCTAGAAAAGTTAGAGACAAAATGCTAGACTCTCCTTAATTCAATGAGATATTTATGACTTTGGTTGCATGAAACTTTATTAGTGGAGCAATAATCACTCTTTAAATTAATTTATTGTGTTTGGTGACCCATAAAAGTGTTTAGGAAGTACTTAATAATTTATAGAAGAGGGTGAGGTGACCTACCTCCCCTTAATTTAAGGAAAATATTGGCTTTTATAAAAATTATGATGTTACCTTAATTAAGTCACTTTAATTGGTTTAAGGCCATGTTATGATATAAATTATGAGGATTTGATTAGTTTAATGAGTTGCTTAGAAAACATTTTATGATATCATGAAGGACACATCGCATATGAGCATTGTTCGGTTCTTCATGTGATATCTCGTAATCGGGCGCTTGTATTGGCATGCGAAGGGTATGAATGGGTTCGTGGCGACGGCGTGGTCGTGTTGGCGTAAGTTTCAAGTCTTTCGGGTTTTGTTCACTCGGATGTGTACTTGCGCGCTTGGTTCAGATCCTAACGAAAACGTCGGACGTCCCACATACAGAATTGAGAGTTTATGGTTAGAGTACTATCAGATTGCGGGTATTACATGAGTGAATCAATTGTGGCGATTAAATGGGTCACGCAACAAGCCAAAAGGTTAGGAATTGTGACCCACTAATCGGCCCATTCAAGTGTGGTGATGAACTAGGCCTTAGTCCGCTTAAAAAACTAGCTAGGCATGTTGAGGTGTTGGATTGCAGTCGAACTATGCATGTGGTGATGGCACATGTGTAGTGATTGTGTGATGTGATACATGTGGTGATGAAGATGTATGTGTGTGGTCATATCATGTATGCGATGATTGTATGTGTATGGTAATTTGATGTAGAGCGGGTCGTAGACACTTTCATGTCCAAGATGGACCAGAGAAGGCCTGATCGGAGGTGGAGGTGATCCGGACCGTCAGAACCTTACAACAGGCGTATCTCGCAAATCGGAATGGGTTACTCAACGTACCATATATGCTTTTAAGGTAGGAGAAGTTACTTTAGCCAACCAACCTGGTTATTCCGGGTTTCCCATGTCGAATTTGCGAGATTCCATCAGATCGACGGTCGACAATTCATTTTATTTCTATTATTACTATTTATAATAAGTTTTAGTTTGATTATAATTCTTCATCCTTTGAGCTTCATGAGTTGTGTCCAACGTGAAAAGTGCTTAGAAAAATTATAAGAATAACGAGGTTAAGTCAAATAGGACACTTACTATAAATAGTAATTTTACTATTTATAGTAAGTTATGAAATTTAAGGAGTTTGAGTTGGAGTTTGATTCTAAAACTTCTTCCAAGGTTTGGTATCACTATTTAAAGGGTTATAAATTCATTTTTATTATCTATTAATGAAAATATGAATTTATTTCTATTCTTTCCTATTTTTTCCTTGTGGATTTGAGGAATCTCTATGAGGAGTCCAGAGAAGCTCTGTGGATTCGGAGTAGTTATCCTCGAGGAAGATGGTGATTAACCTCATCACGTTCATCCCTGTGTCATAATGCTAGCTTATGTTCACATGCTTGGATGGCGATTAAGGGGACCTAAGGACTAAGTGGACCATCGTATGTATTGCCTTAAGTCATAGAAAGTGTACCTAGTGTCGTATGGTGGTGCAACACTTGTGCACCCACTTACCATGGGGCTGATGAGGTGGACCACTTAACCCTTAACCGTGAATGAATATGTTGGCGATACGGCCCAGTTTCTGAATAGCTATGGATTTTTACATGCGAATCTAATACATGTTATGCTATGTGCGTATCCCTTGCAAATATTTGATATACAGCTTGTTGTGGTGACATTATATGTGGTTTTAGCCATGGGATTAGTGTCGAGTGATTGATTGATCCTAGTTGTGCTATTGTG
Source organism: Magnolia sinica (assembly GCF_029962835.1). NCBI lineage: Eukaryota > Viridiplantae > Streptophyta > Magnoliopsida > Magnoliales > Magnoliaceae > Magnolia > Magnolia sinica. The sequence goes on along the minus strand of NC_080584.1, from coordinate 46,902,090 downwards.
CAGTTGGTGCACACTTATGACGTGGAAGTGTGGACACTCGCATAGCCCCATGATCATGAGGGAGAGTGCACATCGAACCACTGTTTTTCCCATTTAACACCATGATCACTCTCGGCTAGTCTCGTGACATTTGGGCGTATTGCATTTGCACGCGCATGTACATGTACATGCATCATGGATGAGGAGTGCAAGATGTGTATGGTGTGATCTTATGGAGATCATATGCAAGTGGTAGAGGATGTTGGTGCGTAGTGTACATGATGGAGTATGAGCGTATGTTATCTGGTCTGAGAGACTACAAGCTCGGTCCCTGGGTTGAAGTCCCTAAAGTGAATATATCGGGCTTGGTCCCTGGATTGAAGTCCCTAAAGCTCACTTGATACTGAATTATAATTTATATTTATTTTGGTGCTGATGTTACATGTATATCCTTTTAATGATGAGTGTGGATTGAGGTTGGATGTGGTTGATAGAGGAGCATGGTTGGTATTACGGCTGCCTCGTATGCATATATGGCTTACATGCATAACATTGCCTGAGTGAAATTATGCTACATGGTGTGCTTGTGGATTATCATGCCACTTCGAATAACATCTTTATACTAGGTCCCAGACCCCTGGGTGAAATTCCCTAAACCTCGAGTGGTATCCTTGAACCTCATCGCCAAGATCGGGTGGATAACATGGGTCATCGGGTGCCGAAGACCATGGTAGGCCTGACTCCCAAGAGGTTTAACAATGCTTAGCTGAATATGTGGAGTGATTGTGGCTGGGATTGACCAGCCCCTAAAATGGGTCCACTATCGGCGTGCCAGGTGGGTATTGGTATGGCTATAGGTTACCCATTGATGAGGCGAGTATGTGAGGCCTCTATTCAACAAGTTTCAGACTTGCTCTGGATACCAGGCTCCAATGATTTCCGGTGATGATAACTGTATTGTGATATGGATTTTCGAGGAGAACTTGCATGCCTGCATACACCCTGTATACTTTTGCATTGCACCCTGCCCTCTTGGCTTCATGTAGCATTACATGGTCACCATGCTTCAGTTTGTGTACTATAATATTTTGATTGTTACTGTATGCTTGTATACTACGCACACATGAGTGTACTCATTGGGCTTTTAGCCTAAGCCTTCCTTTTCCCATATTTTTTTCAAGGTTAGAGCAGTTTAAAGGACTTAGCTTTTTGGATGCATGCTATCTATTTTGTCATATAGCAATATTAATGTTTTGTACCTTTTAGAAAGCATTATACTTGTAGTTGTTAGGATTTATAATGAAGACTGTTGCTTGGTATTGTGATCATGGATTGTCATGCTTAAGTACTATATAAAAAAATCACTTAAAAAAAAATCAGCAAAAATATCTTCCTTGTGGTGTGCCGAGCTCAGGACTCAATGTATGAGAGTCGGGTGCTAGAATCAGGGAACTACGGAAGCTATCCGTTCCTAGATTTGGGGCGTGATAATATGAACATGCTTCGATCAAGACATAATGTAAGACCCGGCCCGAGTTCGCATGTGTGCATGTGTGTGTGTGAGTATGCATCTCGTTCATTTTGGTCCCGCGGTTTTATCGGTCAAATTCCAGCGACCCGTGACCCTCGGATTGTCCTTGAGTTCGGTCACGTAGACCCAACTCGGATCGGCCCTAGACCTATGCCATCTTGCTCGTATCGTCATTACGGTTCCAATGATGCGTCTCGTGCGTCCATTCGATTCATGGATCAAAAGTTATGAGCATTTCATCATGAGGCCCACTTTTTGTACAAATGCATATGAACCACTTCCATGACATAATTTCCCATGCACACCACCCACACACACTACAATTCCATGGAATAAATACTACCCACCTTAGACACTACCCAAGCCTAACCTTAAACTCTATGAGCAGAGTAATCTCCTCCCATAGCTATGATTACCCTTCTTACAAATCCATCATTACCTCCATACAACTCCTCCTCTCTCTCCCTTTCTTCTCATTTCTCTTCTTTCTTCCTTCCTCTCCAACGTCCAGCCCCTCCTCTCATTTTCCAGCATTTTCTTCCTCTCATCCTCCATCATCTAGCTACCACAATCCCATCTTAGCCTTAGAATCTTAACCCTTAGAGCTTGGGGTTCCTAGTGATGGTGGAAGCTTGAAAATCCGAGGTGGGTGCTTCTACTAGTGCTGATTTCTCTCTTCTCTCTTATTTCCATTGTTTCTTCATGTATGGGACAAGTGGGACCCACCAATCCATGGTGGGGATCCCATCTAACCCTTTGGATGTGGCCATTGGCCATCCTTCATGCATGTGTCATTCCATGATGGGGCCATCCTCCATGGACCTCATCATGATGTATTTCATAATCTCAGCCCTTCCAAGGTCATCTAGACCTTTGTTTTATGGTGGGGATGGCAACCCCACCTCAGATTTTTATTATGGAGGTCCATGCATGCATAGATCCATAAGATGAGCAATGTATAGTTGGTTTTTCTTTGTGCATAAGGGATTTATAGTGGCGAAATCCTTCTTGAATGGCCGATCCCTTTCTCTTGTTCTCTCTTTCTAATTCTTTCCCCTAATATTGCTGATCATGGTGGCCCACCTGATGTGCAAGGCACATCCAACCATCCACCCTTGATGGGAGGTCCCTATGTCCCATTTGTTGGACATATGGAGATACACCTTGCTGTCCATTCTCACATGCAAGGTCCGGATTGGTTTGGAGCATGTTCCAGATGTGTGTAGCCCATCTAGGTGGCCCCGCTTTGATGTATGTGAGAATTTTTCTTGCTGGACTTTTATTTATGGGCTGAACTAGGCAACAACATACCTTGCTGTCCAGAATTTTCATAAGCTCATGTTGCTGATTTTTGAGAAGTATTTGGCACAATGTTTGATCTAATTTTGAAGGAGTTAAGGGTGGATCATTGGTGTGTGGACTCCACCCTGATGTATGCCAACAACCATATCAAATTTTAGCCTCAATGGACCTCATTTGGGCATCCAAAAGGGTGGGCCAACATAGTGGATTGCCAGAAATTTCTGCTGTGCAGTCCAGTAGTATAGTCCCATAAAAATAAAATTTTAAAAATATTTTCTCAAAATGTGGGCCATCTTTCTGCATCCCACCTTGTTGTAGGCTTGATGAGGGACCTTGTGTCCAAATTTCAGGAATTTTGGAGGCCCAGAACCCACCCATTTGGATGGCCCAAATTCAGGACAGTTATATTTCCAGCAACATTTCACCTTGGATAGATTGTAACTCCGAAATTTATTAAAATACTTTTGAGTATCCAAAAATTATGAAACTTTATAGGGAGGTGGCCCACCTATGGTAGGACCCATCTACAAATTTTTGGGGTCAATGGACCCCTGTGCACACCGTGGTGAGGGCTGGACTGGCCCACCACGTTGGGACGTGCAGATTAACCAGATTTTCTGGATAATTTGTTTTATTTAAATTAATTAAAATACTTCTAGTTGTCCAAAAATCCTGAAATTTTATGGAGGTGTGGCCCACCTATGGAAGTATCAAAATAAAAAATTTTGGAGCTAGTGGGCCTCTGTACTACCTGTGGTACGGCCTGGAGTGGCCCACCAGGCAGGGACGCCTAGGCTAGGGCGTTCAGCCTTGGTTGGCCCTCCAGCCTACTTTGTGGGCCCATCTGGATGTGTTGTATATCCCACCATCCATCCATGAGGGGTCCTTAGGGGATTTGATCACCCTCCCCTTTGGTAGCATTTAATTGGGCCCCATGGAATGAGTTTTTGGGCCAAATGCCCAGGCCCATAGAGCTGCCTATACATGGGACATCCCTGCCTTGGGCTGCTGGGCCTGCATTCCAACAGCATAACTCACTTGAATATGTGTTATATATCCCCTTCTCATCTGGTGGGACCCACAGTGTTATGTGTGGGTCATCAGGGATTAAATATGCTATAAAATGACTTTTATTTTTGGATTCCAACCAACCCAGAAAATAGGTGGACTGGAATTTGGCAATGGGCCTAATATTGCTACTCATAAGAGTTTATTTTGGGGCAGCATGGCCCACCAGATTTGAGGATGGATTAATCTGTTATTTTTCTATTTTCCTTTAGTATTACGGCCCATCAGAGGCCCAATCAAGTTGGGGTTTTCATTGGAATGATGTATGTGGATAATTAACTAGTTCCTTAGTCCTTTTGGACTAGAACCTTCTAAGTAGGCCCAATGACCTTGGGGCCTACACTCTCTCCTATTTATTGTGATGGGCTTAGGGGCTATAATATGCAAGTAGTTGGGCCCTTGGCTGCCCACTAAGTTGACCTTATAATTGGGCTAAAAAGTGAGGCCCAACTCACTTACGATAAATGTGAAATTTGCCCATGTGGATGAGCTACTGGGCTGCCCATGAAGCCCACCATAATATATGGATTTATGACCGGGCCCAAACCTTACTTGAGGGCCCACCATATTGCCTATGAGTTGGGCTTTGTGTATGGCCCATTAGGCCATGCATTGCTTGGGCCTTAGACCTTACGTTATATGGGTAGTGGGCTACCTTTTGGGACCCAGTTGAGGTTGGATGTCCTCCTGGGTGATCCTAAGGTAAGCCCATGGGTTTCTCTATGGATGGTTAAAGGCCCACCATAGACCCTAGGCCGTTTATTGAGGCTAAATATGGATGTATGTGGAGTCTACCTCAACGTATGTTGGTCCAAGCCATTCAAGTCTTGGATCGCCCAATCATGGAAGCACTCTTTGCCTTGGGTTGCTGCTGGACTCACAATCTAGTAGCAGGCCCACTTGATCTTTTCATGATATATACACACTCTTCATCTGGTGGGGTCCCTCAGTGAGTATAGTTGGCCTTCATGAGATTATTCCCACACAGTTAATTAATTTCTAGACCTTAGCAGGTCTAGGAAGTCAAACAGGCCAAAAGTTATCAAAGGGCCTTAAATATACAATTTTATGTTTAAAACTTTATTTGGCTGTGGGGCCTACCATATTGAGAACTTATGTACATATTACATGCTTATGTTTTCTTATAATCTTTGGGCTTAATTAGTGCATTCTTTTGGATCACCTTTAGTGATCACATGAGGACCCCATCTTAGATTAGACTTTTGAGGCATCCCATGTGCCTAGAGTGGGTTGGGGCGACCCAGCTTGGCCCAGCCATATATCAGGCCGACTTCCACCATTTTGATGGACTTGTGGGCTGAGATAAGGATAGTATTGGGCCCTTGGTTGCCCACTAAAATTGCTAGTTATTGGGTTGATGTAGTGGGGCCCATTTCATCAAACTTATTTTTTGGGCCATATATTGTGTATGTGGGCTGTCCACCAAATCCAACTTAATGCATGGATTCTATGACTATTGGGAATTGAGCCTTGGGCCTTAATCCCCCTCTTGGAGCCCATGTTGTTAAAAGTGGTATTATATCTATTTATGGCCTATTATGAGGAATATATGTATGTGGTTATCCTTTTTTTTTAATCCTAAATGTAGGCCTTGGGCCTTCTATCCATATAGTTCATGGTTGATAGCCCTTTTTGGGGAATGATGGTTAAATGTCCCCATTATGGACCCCTCTAGGACCGGTTGTATTTAAGAGTTATTGGATACTCATCTTAAACTCTTTCTAGGCTCATTTCTATATTACTTAGACCCGTAGCTTATATACTTAGTCTCGTGGGCCACCCCAAGTAAATGGGCCCCCACTAGAAGTTGGATTCCTTAAGGATATTGTCTAAGTACTTAGTCTTGGTTCCTTCATGGATAGGAGAAATGTAATATACATTGTATATCACCATATAGTGTGATTAAATTCATCATCATGACGCATGTACATCATTATATGCTTGGTTGACACTGTGTGTGTGTAGTCATATTGTGCCATTGGGCATTACATGTTACCTTCTCCGAGGCACGTAGTATTCCCTCTTGAGCACGTTGGATGCTTGGAAGTGATGCATGGTTGATTGTGTGATTCATGCATTTAACATTGCATAGCATATGGACAATTATTGCCCTTACTTCATCAGGGCTGTAGCCTCCACAGTTACATCGTGGATGGCCATGATTGGACACCGGAAATGTTATCTGAGCATATAGGGTGCATAGGATGCCCATGGGTGAAATTCTCAAAACTTTCATGGTACCAAGGATCTGCTCCAACGCCGTGACCGAATGGAAACTATGAGGGCACGAAGGCCTTACACCATTAGGCTGCGACTCCCATTGTTGTGTAGTCAGTTGGATAGGGGTGTGCCTTACTTGCCTGATGTAAGTAGGCATTGCTAGGCTGAGTCTGACCAGCTCATAAGTGGGTCCGCTACCGTCAGGCCTTGCTGGTGATTGGATGTCCACAGGCAGGTAGTGAGGTCTCTTATGCTTGTTGACTGTGCGGGGTCTGTGGAGCGGTAGTCATCCAACAATGTAATGGACCCCGGTGATTTCCTTATAATTGGAAATGTACTTGATATGTGGTTTAGATATGAGCACTGACATCACTTTGCATCGCATTCGCATCGGCTGTATAAGCCCCTTCATGTATTGTCTTGGTATGGTGCCTAGTACTCATCGTATTGTATTCATGATAAGCCTTGGTAAGGCTCGTGATATTGTCATTGAGCATGTTTCTCTTTCTATACCACCTACTATTCTTCTGTGCACCATTGTCACATACTTGCACCACCCTTTAAGCTTTTATAAGCTTATGCACGATTGATGCGTGCAGGAGATCCTAGGCAGGCGTCGTAGCGGTGGAGCTTGGAGTAGAGTCGAGCTTGAGGACCCCAGTGTTGTAGACTTTCCTTTTCTTCTTATATTATATTATGTATGTCCTTTCAGACCTTTTGGATACTTGTAAAAGTTCAAATTCATAGTGGATTTTGTAATGCGTGCCTTTGTTATTCTCAGATATACTTGCTGTGATCTTGGCTATGCTCGTATTGAAAATGATTATACTGTTATGAAAATCCTCCTTGTAAGATCCTAGGATCGGAACTTGCTTCAGGAGCCGAGAATGGGGTACTATAAAGGCTATTGTGGTCATAACCGGCCATCGGGTTCCTTATGAGTTCGGTTATCGAGTCTGGGACATGACACATAAGAAGCTTGTGTTCAACTCTCGTCACTGCATCCTGTGCTTCTTAAAATTTTTGAAAGATGTTGTCGAAATTGTCTATTCCAAAACCTCAAGATGGCTTTGAGCTTCTTCATTTTCTAAAATACTATTGACATTAGGTTCCCTTCAATTAGCACATTCCACTCGCTCTTAACTGTTTCCAGGAACTTCTCATGAAAACCCACATTCTTTAGAACTTAAAGGGATGAGGGATCTTATCTCTATTGATTCTAATATATAGTGATATAACAAAAAATCTAAAATTTGAAATCAAAAATAATAAAAGAAGAATCTAGAGAGATGAGGTACATTATAGTCATTGTCTTAATTACATATTTGTCCCTATATAAAGATCCTTGATGCACTATGTTCCAGTAAGTCTGCCCTAGGAATACAACAATTCTCCTCCAAGATGAAGATGAGTAAGAACATAGTCAACTTCTCATATTATGCCCTAGGAGCTTGTTTTAGACCATAAAGTGCCTTTTTGAGACGATATACATGATTTGAAAATTTAGGGTCTTCAAAACCCATAGGTTGTTCAACATAAACTTCTTCATGTAGTTCACTGTTTAAAAATGCACTTTTGACATCCATTTGATATATTTTAAAATTTCTTTTATAACAAGCAATAGAAAAAAATAATCTAATGGATTCTAGGCGCACAACTGGTGCGAAGGTTTCATCATAGTCAATTCCTTTTATCTGAATGTAGCCTTGTACAACTAGTCGTGCCTTATTTCTAATGATATTTCTCATTTCATCAGATTTATTCTTAAAAATCTATTTGGTTCTAATTATATGTTTATCAGAAGGTCTATGATCTAAATATCAAATATCATTTCTTACGAATTGATTTAACTCTTCTTGTATGGCCACTATCCAATTTTCATCGACAAGTGCTTCTTTTACATTAGTCGGTTCAATTTGAGAAGTGAAGCAAACATAGTTACAGATATTTTCTAACTGTATTCTTGTTCGCACACCAGTAAGAGGATTACCTAATATCAGATCAGTAGGATGGTCTTTGACTAATCTTAGTTTAGCATTAACTAGATTGGATGAAGAGTTAGATTTCTTGATAAAGTTGACTTCATCATCATCTACACTTGATGTGGGTGTGGTCAAGTGAACGTCAATTACAACATTAATAGATTCCTGGATCACTCCTGTTCTTTTATTAAGAACACGAAATGCTCGACTATTCAAAGCATAAACTAAGAATATTCCTTCATCACTCTTGGCTTCAAAATTTTTAAAATTTTTTCGATCATGTAATATGAAACACTTATTTTCAAAAATTTGAAAGTATTTGACAGTTGGTTTCTTATTGAACCATAACTCATAGGCTGTTTTATCTTTTGATTTTTTAATATACACACGATTTATTATGTAGCATGTGGTATTAATAGCTTCAGCGCATAAGTTTTTTGGTAAATTCATACTATTTAGCATCACATTGGCCATTTCTTATAGCACTCTATTCTTCCTTTTAACAACCCCATTCTGTTGAGGTATTTTAGGAATAGAGAACTCATGTGATATACCATGATTTGTACAATACTTCTCAAAATTGCTATTTTCAAATTTAGTGCCATGATCACTTCTGATCTTGATTACATTTTTTTTTTCAGTCTGAATTCGTTTCAATATTCTTTTGACTTCATCAAGAGTCTCAGATTTCTCTCATGAAAGCTACCCAAGTAAATCTGGTAAAATTATCAACAATAACTAGAAAATACTTCTTTCCACCTCTACTCTCCATGCTTGTTGGTCCAACCAAATCCATATGGAGAAGTTCAAGAGATTTGATTGTGGCTAAGGAGTTCATTTTCTTGTGACTATTTCTAGTTTGTTTGCTAATTTGGCATGCGCCACATATCTTTTCAATCTTTTTAAATTTGGGTAGACCTTGAATAAGATCTATTTTGCTCAATCTATAAAGATTTCGGTTGTTAATATGTCCAAGACGTTTATGCCATTGTTCCTTTTCGTCTATTTGGACCATGTAACATGAAAATTTAGAAGAGCATGACTCATTGATAATATAACAATTTTCAGAAGTCCTACGACCATTTAATATCACACATCCTTTCTCATTTGTAATCTCGCATTCGTGATTAGTAAATTTTACGCTGTGTTTATTATCGTAGATTTGAGATATACTTAGGAGATTGTGTTTAAGTCCTTCGACATACAAAACATTCTCAAAAGGAGGAAGATTAGAGAGTTGAACAATACCTTGACCTATAATTCTGCAATTGCTTCCATCACCAAAGTAACTGAACCATCATTCATTTCTTTGAAGTTGATGGATATCTCTTTATCACCTATCATATGTCTTGAACATCCACTGTCCAGGTACCATTTTGAATGGCTAGAGGCTTTGAAGGTAGTGTGGGTAACAAGACATGTAACTTTTGGAACCCATTTCATTATGGTTCTGGGTTTAGGAGATCCATTGGTTTTTCTCTATTTATAGGAGTTGGAATTTCTCTGTCTATTAACTTTGGTTTCATTTGAATTAGATTTAAGAAGCTCTTTGAGTAAGTCCACTATTTTTTTAGCTAAAGGATGTTTATTATATCTTTGATTTCTATAGCTGATGACATTAGAATTAATCTGAGAAGCTTGAAAAGATTTTGCATTTTTGAAATCATTTTGGCTATAATTTCTCAAATTCTTACCTTTTGAGTTTGAGGATTCACCTCTTACAAATATAGGAGATGCATTTTTATTTTTCAGTGAACTATTTTTGATATAGCCTAGACCTGATTTATCGCCACATTTTTTGGATGCAGTTGATAGTTTTTCCAGTTTAGGGTCTCCATGGGCATGTCTCCAAGTATCCTTAGAACATAAAAGAGAAGAAACTTCGAGTTTTAGATTCTCATGTTCAGTTTTGAGTTTTTCTAACTCCGAGGTTTTGAAATTTAACTAAAGTTTTAAAAACAATTAGAAAGATGAGATTTTTCCAAAATATTATTTTCAAGATCTTCTTTTAATTTAAGATATTTTTTCTTTTGAATTTTTACTTTGACCACAATTTTGCAACTTTCCATGTATAAGGCATTATAGGCGTTTTGAAGATCATCTTCATTCGCATTTTCAGGGTCACTCCTGAGATTATCATAATCAGATAAGTTACAACTATCTGAGGAGGTGACTATGGCTATTTACTTCATTTGAAATTTCTTGTTCTGATTCATCTGACTCAGAAGAACTTTCAGAGCAAGATGATTCATTCCAATTAGCTATCATGCCCTTTCTTTTTGGTTTATCCCTTGTTGGTCATTTATTCCCCAAATGATCGTATTCATGGCAGTTGAAACATTGACTGTCTTTTACAGATTTTTACATTTTAGATTTTCCCTTTCTTTTATTAGAAGGTTTTTGAAAATTAGATCTTTTCTTATTTTTGAAAATTCTGTAAAATTTCTTGGCAAGTAAAGCCATATCATCTTCTGTATCTTCAATATCAAAATTAACACAGTTATCTTTTGAAACAGATTTAGATGTTTTAAGAGCAATAGACTTACCTTTAGGAGCTTTAAAATTTAACTCATACGTTTGGAGAAAACCAACTAACTCCTCAATGTTCACAACCCCAAGTGTAGGGTCGCGATGCAGTAATAATCTTGGTGAGACCGAGGTCGAATCCACAGGGACTAATCTCGTGTGTATTCTAAAAGCAATTAGAAGTAGAACTAGAAAAAGATATTAATCTAAATCTGGAATTAAAGGGAGTAATTGTGAAGTGTGTGTTGAGGCATAAAAAATGATGATGGAGAAAAGATTGAAGACAAGAAGAATGAGAGATAGGAAGAAAATTGGAAAAGAAGAAAGATGAAATAGTTTAAGGTGGTTTGCACGGGTCCGTGCAACCGACGTCCATTGCGCGGGACTGCACAATCCAAATTCCAGTTGCGCGGGTTCGTGCAACTTTAGGTCTGATTCTTTGTAAAAAAGCCTAAAGTATTGAAAGGCAGGTCCCATGGTACCAAGATCGAGGCACCACACGTGCGAGGGCCTATAAATACCCCCTCCCCTCCATTTGGGATTGATTGAAGATTTTGGAGAGAAAGCAGAGTGAGAAGGAAGACTGAAGGTAAGAGAGGAAGTCCCAGTTGTTTGCATAGGTCTGTGCAACCAGTATCCATTGCGCGGGTCCGCGCAACCAGACTGCCCCGCAGTCTGTGAAGCTAAAGAGCCGAAATGCTGCCAAAATGGCTAATCTTCAAATTTCCTCTGTTCGAAAGCTTCGAGAGCCAGAAGCCAGTAGAAGAGATATTCGAGTCATATTCCTCTTAAAGAGATGATCAAATTAAGAGTTGAAATGCTGCCGGATTTGATATCTAACTTGAATATTTGAACTTATTCAATTTGTACATTCTAAATGATCTATCTTAGAATCAAGGGATGTTTGAGGATGTAAATGAACTCGGTATTAATAGAATATGATGATTATCTTCTACTCTTTCTCTGTTACGCTAAAATAAGATAATATCCCAAATCAAATGCTTTTGTTTCTTGTTCGAAACAAAATGGTGACTCTGCTGAGGACTCTTATCTTATTTAATATTAACATTGGGAAAGTTATAAAACTTTCATCATAATTTGGCGTCTTTCCGACGCTAAAATGGCGACTCTCATTGGGAACATCCTCCCCTTCATCTCTAAGATAGATTACGTGATCCTTCAAATACTAACTATGGTTGTGTTTCATGTCTGAAGGTTTCTGAATCCAACTACAAATTACAACCAATAGCGACTTTTGTAAAGAAAGTGAGCTTCCGTTTCACTCCAATTGGGTTCGTGATAGAATACACATCGAACCAAACCCCAAAGCATATGACTCAATTTCTTGCAAGCAAGAACAACTTGACTTGAGTGGCAGCTGGGGTTGTATTTACTTCACCTCAACCCGAGGAAGGCGATAAAGGTTGGACTGTTGTAATGTCTCGTAGAACAAAATCGTGGGATGCAATAAGCCCTAGATTAAATCTACCTTCGCCAAGAGTCAGAGGGCTGATAACACATAATGCAGCTAAGAAGAATCCTGAACTCGCTCCCCCTGCAATATATCCTGAGCGAGTAGTTCCGCAGTTTGCCTCGCTCGACTTTTCGACTTTGGTTGCCCCAAGGGTCAGATGGACGAAAGAACATAAAGGTAAAGCGTTAATGGCATGTTCACCAATGCCCATGTCGCCCCAGGCAAGTTCACCAATGTCTGTATCACCCTAATCAATCGATAGCACTGGAAGTGTACAGAAGTCAACTGAAACTCCATTCTCTTCTCTCTTCGTAAGCCCTATCACGTCAACATACTCTCGCCCTACCCCAACTATAGCCTTGTTGAAAAGTAGAGAAGCCATGGTATATATGGCCGAGATAAATCAAGAAAATAGGTTGACTACGGAAGATCGTATCAATGAGATGGTAGAAGCACAAAGAGCACTAATAGATGAGTGCAGAAACCTCAGGGAAGCTTTAGCAACTCTTGCACATAATGTAGCCTAGATAGCGACTCCACCAATGATGAGCACAATGAATGGACAAGAAAACCAGCCTGAAGGCTTTCAACCACAGGGGGCAGGATCATGAGGGTCTGTTCCAGCCATGAGAACCGTAACACAAGATGATGTGAGGCAAGTTGTTAAAGAAGCTGTCAGGATAGAAAAAGCGTGAAAATACTAACCGCTTCAGATACCGAACACCATATCTGAGGGAAGTAGAAGATGTTTTATTTCCAGCCAACTTCAAGCATCTAGATTTTCAGAAGTTTAATGGGTAAGGATCGCCAGAAGAACATTTAATGCACTTCATTACCAGCATGGGGAATTTTTCTACGATACTACAGTATTGCTTGCGATTGTTTGGGTCGTCACTGACACACAAAGCATTCTAATGGTATTCCAGCTTGGCTCCAGGGTCGATACGCACTTGGAAACAAATGAAGGATGCCTTTATGTCAAATTTCTTCTCTTTGGAGCGTAATGTTAGTATTATAGAATTGGCTTCCATACGGCAGAGAGAAGGGGCACTAGTAGAAAAGTTTATAGACAGATGGAAGACATTGGGAGCCTCGTGTAGGCAGTTACCAGAAGAAAGGGAACAGGTCAAGATGTGCCTAAACTCTATGGAAATGGGCATCGCGTTTGGGCTCATTAGCGCTGACATCAGAACTTTCTGTAATCTGGCCACCAAGGCTCATGCTTTGGAATTGATAACTCATAAGATGCCAGCATTTCACCATGAAACAGCTAGGAGAGCACCCAGCAGGATGTCCGTAAACACCGTTGATCGTGACAAGAGAAGCAAAGATACAAGGGACTCCAAGGAAAGGAGACTGAAAGGAAAAGAAGAATGGAATCAGTCAAGAAGTATATATAGTGGAAAGAGGCCCAGGATGCTTAACTCTCATAAGGGGTTTGCGTTTGACAGGGAGGACGTCGTTCCTATGATGAACTAACTACTAAAAGCTAGCACGATAGAGTTACCAGAACCTAAATGCCCTGAAGATGTAGCAAGAATCAGAGAGAGATTTTTGCCGCTATCATCGTCTAGTGGGGCATCTAACGGAGAATTGTTATACATTGAAATGTATAATACAACAAATAATAGACAGGAATGAAATAGTAATTGATAAAGAAAAAGAAAGGGGTACAATAACAATAGTGAATATGATTACGATCTCAGAAAAGGCTCAAGAGGCGAAAGAGAAAGAAAGTTGTGATACAATAAGGAAGGTAGCAGTGATTACATTACGATCAGGGAAGAAAATGACAAGCCTTGTGAAACAGAAAGCAGAGATCAAGAAAGGAAGTTGTTGAAAGGCAAAGCGATGATGAGAAGAATAAAAAGAAAAATGAGATGGCGGAGGTGACTTATGATGTAGTAAATCATATGAAGAGCATACCGGCTCAGTTAAGTGTCTATGATGCGCTTAAGTTATTAGAGGAATTTCGGTAGAGCTTAGTCCAAGCATTGTTTAATCATAATGTCAGAGAAACCTTATTGGCAGAGATGGGACGTGAAGAGCATGATAAGCAGGAAAATTACCTGCCGGTCATTTCCTTTTCTGACGATGATTTGATTTGTGGGGTAGAGCATAACACGCTGTTAATGATAGAAGGTCATATCCGTGGGAAGAAGGTCAAGCAGATTATGATAGATAATGGGTCGGCAGTGAACCTCTTGCCACTCTCAATGTTGAGTAAGTTGGGTTACCGTCGTTCAGATCTACGCCCTAGTGGGATGATGATACAGGGCTTTAATCAAGATGGGCAACACGCACTTGGTAAAATTATAGTAACACTGAAAGTAGGAGAATTGACTACCGATATTGTGTGCCATGTTATAAACGCAATGACAACATACAATCTTCTCCTAGGAAGACCATGGATCCATCGATACAGCATTACACCCTCTACTCTGCATCAATGTTTCAAATATTGTAAAGACGGAATACAATATAAAGTAATGGCAGATGCAAAGCTATATACAAAGGCTGAGTCCTTCTTTGCGGACGCCAGTTACTATAAAGGGTTTGCTAAAGAAGAAAGGAAGAATGATGAAAGCAAAGTCCTAAAGGACATTCAAGTAAATAATGAAACCGAGAAGGCGGAATCATCCAGGATTGTCGAAGTAAAGAAGAAATTCTATTTTGTGTTGAAGCAACTGAGACAACCAGGATAGCCTCCACTAACACTGTTGTCACCCAAACAGTTGAAAATTTTACAGTCCAATTATACAGTATCGCTGCCATATGTTGAAAGAAATAAGCCATTTTCGGCCGCCCCAGGAAGATTTCAGGTTAAGGCTAGTGCGAAGCACCCGGAACTAATAGAATTTTACGCCGTAGTGGAAGCAAAGATAGGAGAGGAGACCGATGATAATATGTATTGCGGTAGGTTGACACCACAAGATCTCAAAAAATATAGTTTGACAAGCGAGAAGATCATGAGAAACATGGGCTTTGACTACGAAGAGCCCACCGGCCTGAACCATGGAAAAGGATTTCAAATTCCTATCGGGGTCGACCAGGAAAATCGGAGCAAATTTCAAGGACTGGGGGTAGAATCATTAGCGAATATGGTTACAACCGAGCGATCATCAGAAGAGAATCTTCAATCAATCGAGCATATGGAATCTTGAGTGAAATACAAGTAGTGTCATTCAGAGTGGCTGTATATCAGTTTATTACAGATAATGCTAGTGTGTAAAAAAAAGAGAGAAGAGGACTTATAGTGGTCACCCGTCGAATAGGGGGCAAATTCGAGCCTAAATGGGATGGGCTGTGTATAATAAAGAAGAAATATACTCCAATGGTGCATACAGAATCATGGATTAAGATGGACAAAGTATCGGTATATCGATCAATGCTTCCTTTCATCAAGAGAAATCATCCTTGAAGATGCTACTGATTTTGATTTAGAATATTATTAGCATAATGATTCTACATCAAAAGGGGGCAAGAATGAACAAGACCATGTCTATATATCATCAAATGAATGTATAAAGAAGAAATTTACGAGCATATTAAGGCTATATGTCAAACAAGCACTATGAAAAGAAAGTGATCATCGCCATCATCAAGTGAGCTCCGCAAAATTTGGCTAAAATTGGTATCGTCACCAAGTTGATATATTATGAACAACACAGACGGATCCTCTTGAAGATATTATCAGAAGTGGTGACATATCAATCTCAGTCAAAGATGTTTATCATTTTCGCGACAACGATGATCACACTTATTATTGTCTTTTAAGGCATTTTAAAGGCAATCTAGCTAAGCCCTAAAAGGGCCAGCTATGCATGAGACCTATTATTTTCCCCATTCGGGCAGTAATGAGAAGCCAGTAGCCCTAAAAAGCCCGTGAAGGCCATCATATGCATACCCATGCAGGTAGTTGATAGGAGCTAGTGACTAGAAGCTTAAAAGGCTAAAAAGTTCTCAATGGCTAGTCACACGTGAGACCAATGTCGTCTGTATAGCTTTCCGACAGCATCATGGGGAACGGAGGGAAATGTCCTCTCGTGAATGGGCTCGACCTTGCAGACGAAGGAAAAGCGGGCTGCAGTGTGAGCTCTTTGGCCATGTTCATAAATAGGTTAACCATGCGTAAGACCTCCTAGATCTTTAGTTGGATTTTAGTACTAACTCATGAGGATGGGTTTAAACCTACTCATTGACAGACTATCAGCCCTAGTTTTGGTACCCCAAAGGTCGCCTTGCGAGCTATGTGAACTCTAGAGAGTTATCGCGACCAACCCTGTGCGTAATTCTAACCGAGTTCACGGCCCCGGTAGCTTCATTGGGCCCCTCTGATGGATCAGGGTTTGTGAACTTCGTAGGTTGTGAGAAGTCCAGCAAAATCATAAGAGTTATAGAAACTATCATGTGAGACCCGACTCCACTACTTAAGAGTCTAAAAAACTGCGTGGGCTCCACTACACAAGAGCTTAAACTGTGTAACTGACTAAATTGAAATTTAACACCGCCAATTAAAATAAAAATCATATAGGAAATCGTGCACTGACAAGCATAAAATGCTAGTGTTATAATTAGTTCCTTATTAGATGTTAGTTAAGATTACTGCATAGATAAATATGGTTGAAATGATATGTGGTATAGAAATGCTCCAGAAGAAAAGAATTGTCTCAAAATATTATCATGAATTCATATATTAAAAGTCAAAAGAAATTACTTGTTCAAAAAGCATATGTACGAGAGAAATTACATGCTTAAAGTTCTTCTACAATTCCTACTACCTCTATATACTTGCGCAAGTCCTCCTTTAATTGCGTCTGAGCTGCGACATGTTTTGACTTTTCTTTAAGAATGATCCTTACTTGATCAAGAATGTCAGCAAGCTTACCTTCCAACGAGGCGATCATCTCTCTGCTCTTGAGCAGTGTAGACTTCTCAATATTAGCAGACTGGATGTTAACCTGTATCCTTGCCTCGACCTCTTATATGGATGTTTCCTTCTCACGATTCTTCAACTCCAGTTGTGAGATTTCTTCTTTTAGAACAACAATGCAGTCTTTAATAATCACTCTGTCATCAGTATAGGCCTTCAGTTGTTCTTGAAGAATTAATTGTTCCTGGTCAAATTTAGAGTTAGAGGAAGCAATAAGAGAAGCTTGTTCTCTGGACATAGTTAATTACTTCTCGTATTCCAGGATTTCAGGCGTGATTGTAACATTCTCCTCTAATGCCAAAGAGATTATTGAATCACGGAATCTGAGAAGGGAATTACGTAAAGTCGAGATGCTGATCTTCACCATTCTCGCAGAACTTTCTAAAATTTCGATAGCGATATCTAGGTTCGACCATTGCTCGGGGTCCTTGAAGATGTGAACTATTGCTGACAAGGAATTCTTCATTAAGAGCATCTTATGGGCAGGGACTTTTGCGAAGGACGACAGTTCAGATGTAGTGGCCACGGAGTCAGAACTTGCCACTCTACTGCAAGGGGGGGGGGGGGGGTTCCTATGGTATAAAGAAGGAAAACATTCAGAGATATTGATAAAAAGTTATGAGATATGCAGTTCTTGATAAAGCAATCGATATATATATATATATATATATATATATATATATATATATATATAGACACACACACACACACCTGCCGCCGGAATATGACTAACAGAAGGAGGAATTTCCTGAACTACAGAAGGACCAACCCTTGTTATATCGGCAAAGGAAGGCGCCCTGGCCTCTGTACTTGAGTCTCTGGTGGTTGGAGTGGGCAAGTCAATGGTCTCTACTGGAAATATAATTTCACGAGCTACCACTTTTTGTGCCGCCAATGGAACCAGAGGAGCTCTTGGCGAGATTACTGACACAATCACAGGAGGATTTTGAGGAGGAGTATCACCCGTCTTAATATTAGCAACATGAGCACCTGAAATAGGGACATGACAATGATAAATAAATAACTACCATTAAATACACAAATATACATATATGAAATTAAATTTCCCTTATCCGGTGAATATCCATATTCTCCATAATCTAAAGGTTCCTCTTCCTCCTCTATTGCCATAAGAGACTTTGTAGGAATCTTAGCACTGGGAAGAGTCTCAGAAGCCACGTGAGGATGTTCCGTTTCAACATCTTCCGCGACTACCTCCTCCTCTCCACCCACATCAACTTCTCCTTCCTCAAAATCATCATCTTTATCTTCGCCGCTTTCGTCGCTCTCATTATCTTCATACTTCGAAGAAGCAATACCCTCTGATGGAGAAGATGAGCTTTCATCTTCTAAACTTTCTTCATCTACTTCTTCAATCACAACTTGCTTTCCCTTAGAAGAGGCAGCTTGGCTAATTTCTGGTGGAGGTTCTTTGCTAGCCGGGATTGAAGGGGACACTAAGGTCTATTTACCTCCTTCTTGAGGAACAGGTGGCGACACTTGCAAGCGCGATCTAGATCTGGTCATAGGAGATGATGAACTGGGAAGAGTAGGTTGTGAATGAGGAGCTGGTTCATCTTGAGCTGGTTCATTCTAAGCTTCATGGTCTCTACAGGAATAGGAGAAGATGTGCCTTCGACATCATCTATGACTCGACCTCCAGAGTCACGAGGGACTTGTTCAAATTCCATTAAGACCCCGTGAGCAAACCAACCATCCAAAGTATTAATAGGCTTCGTCTCACAAATTGGGTCTTCTAGTGATATTTTTCTACAAATTTCACCATGGTGGGATGCGTGGCTCTTCTCCAGAATATAACCAATTCCACTTTCAAGTTTTCTGCCCCTCAGCCTAGGCGGATGAAGAAAGAGGGGAGAATCCACGGGCAGACACTTATTAAACAAGAATGACTGGTGATCCCACCATCGCATCCAGCTATAGGAAGTGCGAACTATGCAGTCACAACTACAGATTATGAAGGAAGAATTGACATGACCGCCTAGCAATTGCTTCCATATCATGGCCCAGTTAATAGGACCAGTTTCATAGCAACTCCTCCTAGTGACCAACCCGCAGTCTGCCAGCACGGTTTAGTCATAGCCAAATTGGCGAGCAAAGTAGCTGGGATAATAGGGCTCTCGCCAAAACTCTGTTCCCTCTCGAAGAGGTAGACTGCAAGAGCGAATAGATAAAAAGAAAGCTCTTTCTGCCACACTGAGTGTTCCATGGTCCACCATATATGTATCTTCAATATAGTGATGGAGACGAAATTGAAAGAAGTCTACTTGGTCAGTGTCTCGGATCTTGTTGGCCACCCAATCGTACACCCTTTTGGCCATGGCCCTTTGTTAGAAGAACCAAAGTGGGAGATGCGCAGGATGAACGTACGCCTTCTCTGGCGCTTCGAAGGTCCAGGGAAAGTAAACTCCTAGCCAGCCTGTGATATAGTGCCATGAAGTGTTTGCCGATGAAGATCCGATAGTAGGGTTCTTAACATGGGTGTCTATTTCTCCAAGGGCTCTGTAAATAGAACACAGCACTGGAGGTGCGAGGGAATACTTGTGTCCCTCTACCAAAGCACCAGCCACAACCAAGACTGTGGGGCGAATAACATCTACCCATTTGGAGCTGGGAAGTACCACGAGGCTCAGCCAATAAGCCAGGAAGGCTGCAAGTTCCCCGAATGAATTATAATCCGCTCTCTCCTTCATCTCATCGCAAAGCTTTGTTAGTTCCTTGGAACGACAATCACGGAATCTATAGGGAAAACGAAAAGATTGGTTTGGAGAAATCTATAAAAGGAAAGAAAGAAAAAAAGGGGAAGTTGACTTCTAGATTTAAAAAATACCTGAGAGTTCTAAGAAAATGTGCCAGCCATTGCAGAGGAGAAAGCTTATGGATATTTAAAAATTTCCTCATCTCCTTGAAGAGCTTAATAGTGGTCTCAGAAATGGAAGGCTTACGATCTGGAGAAGATACGAAGGCCAGTTCTCTGTTGGACGGGATGAATTCATCATAAAATTTGCCCATTAATGGAAGACCCGCTATTTGATGAAGATCCCAAAGTGTGATACTCATCTCACCAAAAGGCAGGTGGAAGGAGTTGGTAGTAGGCGACCGGTACTCAATGAAGCCTTTCAGCACGGTGGGCTCCTTATAGAAGTACTTAGATGCAACTTCTATAGCATCATACAGGCCGATCTTGGCAATTGTACTTGCGTGCTTCAACAAGATGGCTTCTGTCTAATCGGAGTAGTAGCGTCGAGAAGTTAATAGGCCCCTCGTTTGGAAATATTCTGACCCCTAGAGTTGTTCACGGTCTCTAAAGCGTTGCCTGATGGTTTCGTAGAAATACATGGGGAAAAGGTTGTGCGGATTGTGAAAAGGCATTAGAAAGATCATAGTGTGGACTTCCCCAACACTTTGCCACAGTTTGTGCGCTTGTAATATCCCCTCGAGAATACGCGGTTCCCTCATTGCCCATGAATCAGTGTACATCAGCTTTTCGCCATCTATGTAATCCTTTGGCTCACAATCGAGCATGGATTGGTGGCGATGGATATTGATGGGAATTACAGTCATGCCTTCTGAATGAGGGTTATCAAACTTCATGATGCCCTCGATGACTCGAACTGATTCCTATGAATTCTGGAGCTTCTTCTTCTTATGTTCCTCAATCTTCTCCTCAAACTCCTTCGCCTTGTTTTAGCAAGTCTTCTTTGAGCAGGAAGTGGGAGGAGTGTCTTCCCGAAGAGGGGGTCTATGACTATCTATGCGGATATGAGCAGTTGTTTTCAACCACTCATCCCAGTCATATTCTCTACCATGCTTTGGAGGACTTTCGGGTCTCCCAGTGCAATTGCTCGATGAATGGGAGATGGTAGTGATTCAATGCGGTCAGTGAAGTCAAAGGTTGGAAGTACGGGCTCTTTAAAGTATGCAGGATTACAGGCAGTGGTTTTGGTTCGTTTAGTTGGCGGTTGATTGGAAGAAGGGGAAGGGCGATAAGAAGATGGATCGGGCAAATCAGGGTGAGAAGGTTGGTCAGTAGGAGGGTCTACAGGACGATAGGTTTGTTTAATACGAGCCATGATGGTAGGGAGTTAAGGGTTTGAAGGTAATTGAAGAAAAGGTGTAAAGGAAAGTTAGGAGATCGGCTAAGTTTTGGTTGCGTGGGACCGCGCAATGGAAGTATGTTGCTCAAAACGGCGCACCTCCCAGAAAACTTGCGTGAAAAACAGAGTTGTTGCGCAGGACCGTGCAACGGATATTGGTTGCATGAGGAAAATCACAGAGATAAAGGTTCGCCACACGCAGAAATAAACTGCCAGGTGAGAAGTAATTGGGGTATTTATACTAAAGGCGGTTGAGTGCGGTACGCTAGTATCTATTGTGCGGACCCGCGCAAACCCTTCCAAGGTGATTGTTTTGATCCTTTTCTTTGATTATGGAGAAACAAAGAAAGGATCAAGGGGTCATCTGTAGAGGCATAAAAAATGATGATGGAGAAAAGATTGAAGCACAAGAAGAATGAGAGATAGGAAGAAAATTGGAAAAGAAGAAAGATGAAATAGCTTAAAGTGGTTTACACAGGTTTGCGCAACAGACGTCCGTTGCGTGGGACCGCGCAATCCAAATTCCAGTTGCGCGGGTTCGCGCAATGGACTTTAGGTCTGATTCTTTGTAAAAAGCCTAAAGTATTGAAAGGTGGGTCCCATGGCACCAAGATCGAGGCACCACATGTGCGAGGGCCTATAAATAGCCCCTCCCCTCCTTCATTTGGGATTGATTGAAGATTTTGGAGAGGAAGCAGAGCAAGAAGGAAGACTAAAGGTAGGAGAGGAAGTCCCTGTTGTTTGCGCGGGTCCGAGCAACCAGACTGCCCTGCAGTCTGTGAAGCTAAAGAGCCAAAATGCTGTCGAAATGGCTAATCTTCAAATTTCCTCTGTTCGAAAGCTTTGAGAGCCAAAAGCCAGTAGAAGAGATATTCGAGTCATATTCCTCTTAAAGAGATGATCAAATCAAGGGTCAAAATGCTGCCGAATTTGATATCTGACTTGAATATTTGGACTTATTCAATTTATATATTCTAAATGATTTATCTTAGAATCAAGGGATGTTTAAGGATGTAAATGAACTCGGTACTACTAGAATGTGATGATTGTCTTCTACTCTTTCTCTGTTACGCTTAAATAAGATAATATCCCAAATCGAATGCTTTTGTTTCTTGTTCGAAACAGTGTGTAATTAGAAACTTAAGAATTTAAACATAGGAACTAGGGTTTCCAAGGATCCACTTATAGAGATAAGGGAAATCTATGCTTGATTCAAGGTCACAACTGGAATTAGAGTCTCATCTTATCCAATTGGAAGATATCTCAGTAAAACCAAATCTGAACTTCCTTTGACCTAATCTCAATAGATGAGAGGTGTGAGAACTGAAAGTGATTCCATCAGAAAACCATGCCCAGGAGACAATAACTCACAATAGGATATACCAATCTCATAACTAAATATAAGAGAATTATGAAGATTAAAAAGGATTTCATCACCCAACCATGCCCATGAGACGATGGTGAACAACAGGAGTTCCTAATTTTACAATCTCAATACATGAAAAGAAGATACTCAAAGCTATTGTAGATCTACTGTAATTTGAGTCACAATAAACCATTAAAAACTAAAAGAATTCCTTAAAAATCTAATTAGAATCAAAGAGAGTTCAACATAAACATGAATCAAAGCAATAGAAAACATCCCATCAAGCTACAAGCTTCACCTCTTAGCCCTAGCTAAGAGGTTTAGCTAACCATATACATGATTGAACTAAAATCTCTCAAGAAAAGTATAAAAATAACTAAGAAAAAGGGAGAAAAACTCTTGGCAACAGCTTCTCCATGCTTTTTCTTCCCTCCTTAAACCTTAGAAGATGCTTAAGAACATCCTAGGGAGTCCTATTTATAGTTGTGGAACTGTAACTTTTGCACCTAGTTAGAAAACTCTAGAAACCGCCTCAAATTTACGTAGCTTCCCAAAATAGACTTTACTCTGCGCAATTTCACAAAATGACCTAGAGTTTCAGAATATGCTTCTTCAGGGAAATTTCAGGAATATATTTGTTTTCGGGATAATTTCAGAATTCCTTTTCTTCACTTTAAATATTTGATTATCTTAATTCCTCACTTGGTTTTCTTGGATCTTTGGCATGTGAATTCTTCAATCTTGGTCTCCTAAGATCCATCCCTTGCCTTGGTGATTCTTGAGCATCAAATTCATGCTTTTAGCACCCTTTTCAATCCAAGCTCTTAATATCACCTTGCAACACAAACATAAGTAAAATAGAACATTAAGCATTATCATGTTCATAAAACCAATATATAAATGGGGAATAATATGTAATATTTGATCCTCAACACAATTCCTAACCAACATTTTGTTAGTCCCGAGCAAAGTATGCGTGAAATAAATCTCAATGCTTAATGTCCAAAACCTCTCTAGGAAAACAATCTTTTGTACACTTAAGTATGAATGGGTAAAGTTAAGATACAAAAGTGGGGTTTTGAAAACTTAAAGCTGAACGACATAAGCAACCAATCAAGTAAATTCTTTGTCCATTAAATCGAGCATAATTTGCATATCAAGTTTTTCAATGTGCTCAGTGAAAATCAACTTACTTCTTGTACGAATACTATTAGTTCACCATGTTAGCCATACTCATCACTTCAAGATTAGTTTGAAACTCAAGTACTACTTCCGAACTTATCTCCTTTTCCTTCTTTTTCTAGTTTTTGATTTTATATCGATGGTAAATTTTTTATTCATTCTTTTTATTTTTGTATTATTTTTCATATTTTTCATTCTTTTTCATGACCTCTTTGTCGATCTCCTATTTTTTAACTGGTTCTTTTCTTCTTTTAAGGTGGATAAAATTCTCCAGACTCGATTCTCACCATCTATCAATGATTCACATAATAATAATCAGAACTTCTAGCATGTCTTACAGAAGACAAATTGAATGTGTCTTATGATTCAGATTAACATGATATTCAAATTATCTCTTAATCAATTGAGCGTAAGAACTTAAGTAATAAATTACTTAGTTGATCAAACTCTAACAATCCAAAATTCAATCTCTATTTTTATCATACCCAACGCATTCTTAAGTATACAATTCATCCCTTCTTAAACAGATTTCAACTTGAAACATTGAATTTTTCAAAAATTTTACTTAAAACTGAGAAAATATTGATTAGTTCACCTACTCCCCCATCCCCAACTGAAAAATCTATATTGTCCTCAATGTAAAAGAAATAACCATATAATGCAAAAGAGGCAATGAAAAGAGGAGAGAAGTGATGGAAAGGTAATACCTGAAGAAGGAATTTTGAGACTTTTCGAATGGTCTCAGTGTGAAGATGGGTTAGCACAAGAATTAAACCAATAGAAAGCAAACTATCCTAAACAATGGAAAGCAAACTATCCTAAACAGTGGAAAGTAAACTGTCCTAAACAGCGGAAAGCAAACTAAATCTACCTATACCTCCATTAGACTAGGAGGTCAATCCTGGTAAATAGGGTTAATCAGAGGTATTGACATGTCCTCTGAATCAAAATTTTCAACAAATGGCTTTAAACGATGTCTATTTACTTTAAATTCATTGCCATTGTTTGGATCCCGAATCTCGACAGCCCCATGAGGATAAACATTAGTAATAGTGAAAGGGTTGGTCCAATGAGATCAAAGTTTACCCGGAAAAAGGTGTAACCAAGAATTATACAAAAGGACCTTTTGACCTGGTGTGAATGATTTTTGAAGAATGTGTTGGTCATGAAACACCTTCATCTTGTCCTTGTAAATTCTCGAGTTCTCATATGCATCATTCCGAATTTTTTTCAGTTCATTCAACTGAAGTTTACGCAGCGAGCTAGCGTTGTCCAAATTGAATTTCAGATTTTTAATCACCCAGTAGGCTTTGTGTTCTAACTCCATAGGCAAGTGACAAGCCTTCCCATAAATGAGTCTAAAGGGAGACATTCCAATAGGGGTCTTAAATGCAGTACGAAAAGCCCATAAAGCATCGGTCAATCAGATTGTGTCATGCCTCAAACTCAAAAAATGGGCTCCCAAAATTCTCGATCGCTGAATCCGGTACCGATAGCCTCCGTGGTACCATATTCTTAGCTTCCAGCGCCCATACACCAAATTCTGATCCCGGGATCTTAGAAGGAGGATCTTCAACATGAATTTCTTTGTAGACAAGCATAACCACAAGTTTACTTAAATCACAAAGGCAACATCATCATCACATATCCACTAATATAAACAGTTGATTACAGTGCTGAAGGAGAAATACATATACCAATAATCAAAGCTCCAGAAGATTGATGCATGCTCCAAGCTCAATGCTGCTGTGACTAACGCCACCTGCACGCATCTATCTTGTATAAACTTATAGAAAGCTTAGAGGGTGGTGTAAGTATGTGTGCAAGGTAAGTGCCAAGTATGCAATGTCAGAGTAATACGAAAACATGCTGGTAAGTCTATAAATACCATCAGCCTTATCCAGCCTATACGATGCAAAAACATAATAAGCCAATATCATATACTGAGGAAGTAATGTAGATTAGCTATGCAATGCAGAGACATAGTAAGCCAAATATCATATACTAAGGATGCAATGCAATATGCAAATCCTGATGAGTCCATGAATATTGTTAGCCGTATCTAGGCATGCATCAAACCTGCGTATATCTCTTGATCATGTGGGGGCAACTCCATCTCACAAGGAGTCCCATAAACATCTCAGCCCAATGGCATATGCTTTAATCAATCATCCCTCACAACATATATACAAATTATGAGGTCCACAGAAGGACGACGGATCTAGTCCCAATATCAAGATAGGCTCTGAATAGTGGATACACCAAACCTAATATTGCATATCTTTCCATCTACGGTAAGGGGTGATATAGACTACTTTGCCAAAGCTCACTAATTTAAAACACGTCACGACAGTTAAGGAAGGAATCTAACTTATAGCCACCACAACATCGGATGATGCTTTCGATGTGGCACAAAGTTCTGCCTTCACTATATGTACAGTAGCTTGCCAATCACTGGTAGCTCGCCCAGGCCCTTAGGCCCTGCCCACATTAGTGTCCGCCCATGTGTGCAATAGTGACGGAGCGTCACAATATCCCCCACCGAGGGTAGAGCCGAGTCTAAGTACAATAAGTGGGCTTCCTTACCTTGTCTATCATGCAATAAATTAGACTTCCCTATGGGGCCCAATATAAATACAAGGTGGGCTCCAAGGTGTGAGTAATTCTACAAGGCATGGTATAAGGCACCATCATTAATGGGGGCGTAATGGTTTGGGTAGCCCAATGGGTATCACTAACATCAAGGTGGGCCCAATGGTTTGGGATAGCCCAATAAGAGAAGATGGAAATGGGCTTGATAATGGGCTCTAGAGAGGTTTACAATGTGGACTTTTAACCACCATTGTACCTAGAGTATGGACCGCCATAGAATCTAACTTACAATGAGGAAAGGGCCTCATACAATCACAATGGGCCTCATACAATCACAACGGGCCTCATACAATCTCAATGGGTCTCATACAATCATAATGGGCCTTATATAATCACAATGGGCCTTACGCAAGGGTCTCATACATCACAATGGGCCTAATCACATGGGCCTCGTATACATCACAATGAGCCTCACCATATAACATAGGCCTCATATACATCATAATGAGCCTCATCACATAGGCCTCACATACATCACGCTGGGCCTCATCATATGGGCCTCACATACATGGGCCTCATATACATCAAGTGGCCTGCATCACATGGGCCTCATATACATCAAGTGGGCCGCATTGCATGGGCCTCATATACATCATAATGGGCTGCATCATATAGGCCTTACACATCACAATGGGCCATAAATACATCACATTAAGGTGGGCCCTGTACATTCCAAATGGGCCACAATACATCTCATTGGGCCTCTTCAAATGGGCCACAAATACATCACATTGGACCATGCCAAATTGGCCATAAATACATCACAATGGTCCTCAACAAATGGGCCATAAATACACCACAATGGGCCTCGCCAACTGGGCCATAAATACACGACAATGTGGGGTCTGATAAAACACGTATATCACAGTGGGCCCCAAGGATGGACGGTGAGGATATAAATAACATACATCTAGGTAGGCCTAATACACCCCAAAATGGGTCTCATGAGGGAACCCATAATCCAGGAAAAATGGATGGATAGCTTGGATATACAAGGCGTTCATCAGGGTGGGTCGCTACCCTAGACGGTGTGAATGTACAACACATATCGCAGTGGCCCCACGTCCCACGTGGACGGCTTGGATCAAGCACGTACATCATGATGGGCCCACGTCCAGCCCATCTGGACGGACGTGATGGATGAAACCCATACATTGGGGGGTCTCATGGAGGGACGGTGTGTGTACAACACATACATATAAGGTGAGCCCCACACGTCCAGCCAACAGATGGACGACGTGGCACAAAACACATACATTCAAGGTGGGTCCCACTGTCCAGAGTGCTGGACGGTGTGGATAGGACCCATACATCACGGTGCATCCCACCGTTGGACGGACGGTGTAGATACAAAAAACATACATCCAAGGTGGGCCCCACCTCACACATGCAGCACGTGTGGGTGGGTCCCACACACTAGGAAAAAAATAGACAGACGGTATGGGTATGGCACATACCTCAAGATTAGACCCTCAAAACTGCTGACGTCAATCCACCAGCTATGGCTACTGGCCGTCTAGCGGATGGACGGCTCAGATACAAAATGCATACATTAAGGTGGGCCCACACATGTGGGACCCACCAGCTTTAAGATAAAGTTGATATTTGTGTCTTCTCTTGTCCAGGCTGCTAGACGGTGCCATCAGAGCCGGATCGTCCAGCCACCTGTTGGACATCAGCAAGGTGGGCTCCACGGGTGGTCGACATGGATCTAGGATATATACATCACAGTGGGGTCCACTAAGGTAGGCCACACAGCTCCCGAAATAGAGCTGATATTTAAGTTTTCCTTCATCTGGGCTGGCCTGAAAATGGGCAGCAAGATAGGCCCTGCTTGGTGGATGGCTGGATGGTCGCCACTGAATGGACGGCTTGGATATCATGCATCATCATGTAGGTCATCATACATCATCACCATCGAAGAGAGAGAGAGAGAGAGAGAGAGAGAGAGAGAGAGAGAGAGAGAGAGAGAGAAATCGTGTGGAGGGGAGGAGCTCCGCCACTATGAGCCCTCCCTATCTTACAATGCATACATCAAATGGGTCTTGCCACATGTGGGCCCTTAAATCATCAAGATTAATGGTGGAAATCCTAGATCACCTACCAACAATGTAGATTCACCCACCAATTTCACTCCTACTTGGCTCATTAGAATGTTAAGTTCCTTGGCTTCAACTTTGATGGAAGATGATGGAGATTGAAGGGCTAAGATGAGAGATGAGGGGGTAGGAAGTGGGCCACACACTTGACTCTTTCTCTCCTTAGGATTTTCTCTCCTTAGGATTGCTTGGAATGGTTAGAGAAGTGGGATGGGATTGAATGATGGATTGAAGAGATGGATGGTGAGTGATGGGTGTGAGTGACATGAGGGTTGACTTTAGGGATGGCTTGAGTAAGAAAGGGATGGGTTGTGTACTTAACTAGTACTAGATTGATTGATGTGATGTTTGGGTAGAGATTCTCTCGGGATTCATAATGCACAGTGTTTCCTCGACATATACGCGGGCCCACAACTCCTGGCTTGAGTATCACATCAGTGTACAAGTCATGGTGTTGGAACCGCGGGAATGGCGCGGTCACAATGGTATAAGTCTCGGGTCGAGTCGACTTAGATTTATGGGATATGACTTAGGGCCACGGACAAACACCGATTACAGGTCATAGGTCGTCGAAATTTGACGGGGAGGATCGCAGAAGTTTAAGGAAGGGTACGGACTAGGATGCGGGCCTTACAGATTGACCAGTCCTTATGGTCAGGGTTAACTATTTTTTTCAAAATATGTTTAATTTTCCTATTGAAAAATTTGTCTTGCCCACTTATTTGTGGGTGGTATGGAGTGCTCACTTTGTGGGAGATGCCATATTTCTTTATTAAGTTCGAAAATAACCTGTTACAAAAATGTAAACCTCCATCACTAATGATGGCTCGAGGCGTTCCGAACTGAGAAAGGATGTTCTCTTTTAAGATTTTAATGATCGTCTAATGATCATTTTTCTTGCATGGGTTTGCTTTGACCCATTTAGTGACATATTCTACTGCGAGCAATATATATAAATTTCTGAAAGAATGGGGACATGGTCTTATGAAATCGATGCCCTAACAATCAAATGCTTCAATGATCAGAATGGGGTTCAAGGGCATCATATTTTGATGGGACAATGCTCCCAATTTCTAACAACACTCACAAGCTTTGTAAAACTCATGAGTATCTTTGAACATAGTGGGCCAGTAAAAGTCGCACTGGAGAATTTTAGTCGTGGTCTTTTTAGTAGAAAAGTGACCACCACAGGCTTGAGATGACACTTTGGTGTTCATTATCTGGTACACATCTCCTTAAGATTTAATCTGGGCAATATTTGAATAAATATGGATCATCTCAGAAGAATTTGCATACCTCGACAAATAATTTTTTTATATCTTGCACAGTCCAATGTGTCGGCGTGGAACCTGTGACAAGATAATTAGCAATATCCGCGAACCAAGATGATTAAGAGACTTTAAACAATTGTTCATCAGAGAACATATCATTTATATGTGTCGTCTTAAGGGAATCAGAGAGATCAAGGAGGAAAAGATGGTCAGCCACTACGATCTCTACTCCCTTCTTATCTTTTATTTTCAAATCAAATTCTTGGACTAGGAGGATTTATCTTATCAAGCAGATCTTAGCATCATTCTTAGAAAGAAGATGCTTGAGTGTCGCATGATCTGTGTAGATGATGATCTTGGATTCGATCAAGTAGGACCAAAATTTGTCCAAAGCGAATACTACAGCTAAGATTTCCTTCTCTGTAGTTGAGTAATTCACTTGGGTAGGATTTAGAGTTCTACTTGTGTAGTGTATAACATAGGGCTTCTTCTCTTTTCTCTGCCCTAACACTACCCCAAGAGCATCATCGGACGCATCACACATAATTTCAAAAGGAATGCTCCAATCGAGTGGCTGCATGATAAGTGCAGTGTTAACATGCACTTGAGCTTAGAAAAAGCTTCCTGACATTGCTCAATCTACTCCTATGGTACATCCTTCTGAAGTAGATTACATAAAGGACGAGAGAGGTGACTAAAGTCTTTTATGAATCTCCTATAAAATCTGACGTGTCCTAAAAAGGATCGCATGACTGTATATTCTTGGGTGGAGGTAATTTCGAGATAAGATCGATCTTATCTTTATCTACCTCAATTCCTTTGGATGAGATGATATGTCCAAAGACAATCCTCTTACGAACCATGAAATGACCCTTCTCTCAATTTAATACCAAATTCTATTCCTCACACCGCTTCAACACATATTTAAGATTCTCTAAACAATTACTGAAGGATGGACCAAAGATAGAGAAGTCATCCATGAAGACCTCTAAATATTATCCCACCATGTCAGAAAAAATATTCATCATGTATCGCCGAAAAGTGGCGGGGGCATTACACAGTCCAAATGGCATCCTTTGGTAAGCAAATGTGCCAAAGGGACATGTGAATATGATCTTATCCTGGTCTTCAGGGGTTATCTCTATCTGATTGTAACCCGAACATCCGTCAAGGAAACAGTAATAGGAATGACTAGCTAGTCTCTCCAAGATTTGATTAATAAAGGGCAAAGGAAAGTGGTCCTTCCTTGTGACGGTATTCAATTCCTATAGTCAATGTACATTCTCCAACCAGTAGTAACTCTAGTTGACACAAGTTTATTGTCGGCATTGGCTACGATGGTGATTCTGGACTTCTTAGGAACCACCTAAGTTGGACTCACCCATTGACTATCAGATATAGGGTATATGATACCCACATCCAATAGCTTAAGAACCTCGGCCTTAACCACTTCCTTCATGTTTGAATTTAATCTACGTTATAGTTGCCGAGAGGTCTTCGCATTATCCTCTAGATAAATGCGGTGAGTACAAATGAAAGGGTCAATTCCTTTGAGGTTGGCAATCGACCATCCAAGGGCTCCTTTGTACTCAATGAGAGTAGAGATAAGCATACTCTCATATTCTTGCTCCAGGTATGAAAAAATTACCACCGAGTATGTTTCATCTAGACCTAAATAGACATATTTCAAATCAGAGAGCAAAGGTTTTAGATCAAGCTTCGGTGCCTTGAGGTTAAATGGTAGAGGCACTACATTAGTTTGGGGCAATTCTTCAAATTGTGGCCTCCATCGGTTAACTTCAAGAATTGGCACAGTATCAAGCATGACACCCATCTCCCTAATCATATCATCATCTAAATCATGAGAGTGGGCCAAGCACGTCTCTAGAGGGTCAGAGGATAAGGTCATCAAAGTTCTATCTTCCATGAAAGAATCAATCAAGTTAATATCGTGGGCATCATCATCCTCCTTTACCTGTTTGCTCATATTGAAAAAGATATTGAGCTCCAATTTCATATTCCCAAAAGATAAATTCATGACTCCATTCCTACAATTAATAATTACATTTGATGCAAAAAGGAATGGACGACCAAGGATGATGAGAATTTGAGTGCTCATGTCCATGATGGGTTGAGTATCCAGGACGATAAAATCTACTGGGTAGTAGAATTTGTCAACCTGGAACAACACATCCTCAATTATCCCTCTTGGTACACGAACTGAGCAATCAGTAAGTTGTAATATAGTCCAGGTGGGTTTTAATTCACTTAGACCGAGTTGTTCATAAACCGAGTATGAGATCAGCTTTATGCTCACTACTAAATCAAGAAGTGCATGCTCAATCCGGTAATTCCCAATTACACATGTAATGGTTAAACTACCAGGATCTTTGTACTTCTGTAGCACATCTTGCTTTAGGATGGCACTCACTTTTTCTATTAAGAAGATTTTTTTTTGAATGTTTTGTTGTCTTTTGGTCATACATAAATCTTTCAGAAATTTGGCATATAAAGGTATCTGTTTTATGACATCTAGTAGAGGAATGTTGACCTTGACTTGCTTAAGCACCTCTAGAATATCCTGAGAGCTAGAGAGAGATTTTGGTGCTATTAACCGTTAGAAAAATTGAGCAATTGGTTTGCTTTGAAGTTTTAGTTCTACCTCATGTGGAGCATTGCTAGGTCTATCAGTCTCATATACATCTGGGTCCTTAGGCTTCTCAGCCCTTATCGGAATAGATTTGTCAATTATCTTCCAACTCCTAAGATTAGTGATAGACTTTGCTTGTTCCATCGGTTCACTAACTTTATATTGCGGTTTAGGATTGGGGATAGGTTGGGTTGGAAGCATCCCTTTCTCCATAACGGTAATGCTTGACTCTATCTTTTGTATAACCTTTGTGAGTTATTGTAAGGCTTGAAGAGTACTTTGCTAGATGAGCTCTTGAGAATTTTGAACCAAATCCTCTTGAGGTTTCCCTTTATTTAAGAATTGATTAGGGATTCCTTGAGGTGTAACAGATTGTCCATTCCTCCAATTGAAATTTGGATGATTTCTTCAGCTGGAGTTGTATGTGTTCGAAGTGAGTCCCTTAAAAGGCCTTTGGTAGTTGTTTACGACATTTGATTGCTCATGCAATATTTCTTAAAATGTAGGTATTGTTGGGCAATTTTCAGTTGTATGAATGTTACAAGCACAAATACCGCAGACAACTTCCTTATCCTTATCCTTCCTAACTTCAATGGCCTCGAGTTTCCTTGTGAGAGTGGCTACTTTAGCATTGATATCATCTTCCTCTTTTAAAAGATATATTTCACCTCTCTCCTTTGATTGAGTAGGCTTAGATGTGATGCTCGTTCTTGGGGAGATGTCCCATGATTGTGCGGTTTCAGTAAGTTTATCAAAGTAATCCCATACATCATCAACATCTTTGTTCAGGAATTCCCCATTGCACATTGTCTTGACAAATTGGTGCATGGAAGATGTCAGTCCTTCATAGAAGAAATTTGTTATATGCCACATTTCAAAACCGTATAGTGGGCATGAACTGACAAGATCCTTGAACTGCTCCCAACATTGGAAGAATGTTTCATCTTCTCTTTGGACGAAGTTCAGGATCGACTTTCTGATGGTGTTCGTTTTATGCTATGGGAAGAATTTCTTTATGAACTCCCTTGTCATGTCATTTCATTTGCCAATAGATCATAAACATAGTGAATGTAACCACATCTTAGCCTTTTCTTTCAGGGAGAAGGGAAGAGTTTCAGTCGGATTGTGTCCTCAGACATATTAGGAAAGTATAAAGTGGCTATGATCTCATCAAACTCTTTCAAGTGTAAACATGGATTTTCATATTCAAGCCCAAGGAACTTTGGAAGGAGTTGTATCACTCCTGGCTTGATGTATATGTTTCCTATATTTTTTGAAAAAACTATATAGGAAAGGGTGCTCACCCCCATCGGTTGTAAATAGTCTTGTAAAGTATGAGGTGGGGGTGCATGATGCACCTCCTTCTCATCCTGGATTTCCTCCACCCTAGGTTGGGGTGCATTTGGAGGTTGATTAACTAAATGATTTGCATCCATAACTTCGATTAACTATGTGGATCTCGAGTGGTATCTAATCCTGTGATGGATAGATAACCCCTCAACCAATCCTCCTTCACTCAAGAGACGTCGAGTATTGTCACGAACCCACTTGGGCATGAAACACTCTCAGCCCTCAATTTCAGAATCTAACCTAAACCTAAAAATAAAAAGGGAAATAGAAATCTAGAAATAGAAAGAGAGAGAATTAGAAAGAAGTTACCAAATTAGAAGTTTCTATGTTAGAATCCTACAAAAGAAAAAGAAAAGTGATTAGTTTCTAAAAACAGAAATAGAAAGTTTCTAAAAATAGAAAAATGAGTTAGTTTTTAAAAACAAATTAGGAAAATTTCTAACTATAGAAAAAGGAAATTGAGTTAGTTTCTAAAAAAAGAAGTAAGAAAGCAACTTAGTTTCTAAAAAAAGAAAAAGGAAAGTTTCTAATTTTTTTTTTAAAAAAAGAAAGTTTCTAAAAACAAATAGGAAAGTTTCTAAAAACAAATTAGGAGTTTCTAAAAATAAAAAAGGAAAGTTTCTAAAAACAAATTAGGAAAGTTTCTAAATCTAGAAATAGAAAGAAAAGTTAATTTCTAAAATAATTCAGAAAAAAAACCCTAACCTAAAAATAGAAAGTAGAAAAACCCTAATCTTAAAATAATTCCAAAACTAGTTAATTTCAGAAAAACGCAACTGTTAGTCCTTGCCAACAGCGCCGAAAACTTGTTCACAACCCCAAGTATAAGGTCGCGATGTAGTAATAATCTCAGTGAGACCGTTGTCGAATCCATAGGGAATAATCTCGTGTGTATTCTGAAAGCAACTAGAAGTAGAACTAGAAAAAGATATGAATCTAAATCCAGAATTAAAGGGAGTAATTGTGAAGTGTGTAGTTAGAAACTTAAGAATTCAAACATGGGAACTAGGGTTTCTGAGGATCCACTCGTAGAGATCAGGAAAATCTATGCTTGATTCAAGGACACAACTGGAATCAGAGTCCCATCTTATCCAATTAGAAGATATCTCATTAAAACCAAATCTGAACTTCCTTTGACCTAATTCTCAATGGATGAGAGGTGTGAGAACTGGAAGTGATTCCATCACAAAAACATGCCCAGGAGACAATAACTCACAATAGGATATACTAATCTCGTAACCAAACATAAGAGAATCATGAAGATTAGAAAGGATTCTGTCACCTAACCATGCCTATGAGACGATGGTGAACAACAGGATTTCCTAATTTTACAATCTCAATATATGAAAAGAAGATACTCAAAGCTATTGCAGATCTACTAGAATTTGAATCACAATAAACCATTAAAAACTGAAAGTATTCCTTAAAAATCAAACTAGAATCAAAGAGAGTTCAACATAAACATGAATCAAAGCAATAGAAAACATCCCATCAATCTACTAGCTTCACTTCTTAGCCCTATCTAAGAGGTTTAGCCAACTATAGACATGATTGAACTAAGTCTCTTAAGAAAAGTATAAAAACAACTAAGAAAAATGAAGAAAAACTCTTGGTGACGGCTTCTGCACGCTTTTGCTCCACTCCTTATACCCTAGAAGATGCTTAAGAACATCCTACGGAGTCCTATTTATAGTTGTGGAACTCCAACTTTCGCACCTAGTTGGAAAACTCTAGAAACTGCCTCAAATTTACACAGTTTCTCAAAATAGACTTCACTATGCACAATTTCAAAGAATGGCCTAGAGTTTCAGAATATGCTTCTTCGTGATAATTTTAGGAATATGTTCATTTTCAGGACAATTTCAGGATTCATTTTCTTCACTTCAAATATTTGATTATCTTCATTCCTCACTTGGTTTTCTTGGATCCTTGACATATGAATTCTTCAATCTTGGTCTCCTAAGATCTATCCCTTGCCTTGGTGATTCTTGAGCATCAAATCCATGCTTGTTGCACCCTTTT
This sequence comes from Magnolia sinica, assembly GCF_029962835.1. Classification (NCBI taxonomy): domain Eukaryota; kingdom Viridiplantae; phylum Streptophyta; class Magnoliopsida; order Magnoliales; family Magnoliaceae; genus Magnolia; species Magnolia sinica. Next base: position 46,866,347 of record NC_080584.1, on the reverse strand, counting down.
CAATTCAAGCTCTTAAATTCACCTTGCAACACAAATATGAGTAAAATAAAATATTAAACATTATCATGTTCATAAAACCAAGATATAAATGGGGGATAATATGCAATATTTGACCCTCAATACTCAACCTTCATTAAATTAGTGTATCTTAGTTCCTAAATGACAGTTACTTTGGAATTAAACCTGTTAAGAAGAGATCGCAGTATTTTAGCACAGACCTTCTTTTCTGGGATTCCATCTCCTAGACTTCATATGAAATTTATTATATTATTTAATTTTGTATAGAAGTCTATGAAGGTTTCATTTTCTTCTATACGAATTTTCTCAAATTTTGTAGTGAGAATTTGAACTTTAGATTTCTTGACTATAATAGTTCCTTCATGTGTCATTTCAAGAATATCTTAGGCTTGTTTAGCTATATCACATGAAATGATTCTTTTGAATTCATCAGATGATAGAGTATAAATAATGGTATTTAACGCCTTAGCATTTGCACTACTTTCATTTTTTTGAGGTGTAGTCCATAAATATAGAATGGAGTTTCTTTCATTGACTTGGTTCTATCACTGCCTAGACTTCAGACATAGGTGGTTTCCATATGGTTACAATGTCTTGTCACACACTTTCATCTAAGGATTTTAGAAAAATCCTAATTCTACCTTTCCAATATGCATAGTTGGAGCCATCAAAAGGTGGTGGCCTAGTAATAAACAAGCTATCAAAATTTAACATAATGAAAGCTATAGATCTTTAAACTCAAGGAACTTAATCCAAAAATATAAGCAACTTAGCTCTGATACCACTTAAAAAAGACGAGTTAATAGCCCTAGAGGTGGTGGGGGTGAATAAGATTATGCCAAATAAAAATATAAAGACTAAAATAATAAATAAATTAGAATAAATCACTGATCTCAATAGCATTAGTATTGAAAAATTGATTCAAATTTAGTTCGTAGGATAACCTTACACTAAAAACAAAGTTTTAGGTAAGACAACTTGATTTTCCGAACGTTTGAAGGATCAAGATCTCAAACTAAGCTAGAGACAAGAGAGATATCTATTACAAGCATTCACGACATTTGCATAAATTACAATCATTCACCACAGATACACAAATTAAACATTCACCATAAAGACCAGGAGTTATAGTGGTTTGGTGTGTACACCAACTGTTCTCAAACAGCCACACCTACTCCACTCCTAATAATCACAACCCACGTGATATTGGTATTCACTAATAAACAAGGTTTTTATAGGTTCACCTTAAAACCTATATAATTGTGATCTTAGAAGGGCTATCACAAACAAAACCCTACGCTGAGATTTTCTAGCTATCTCAGTCAATACCAATACATGAGATTTTCTAGATATCTCAAAGAAATCGAAATGCAAAGATATAGAATGATACTTATCTTCTTTTTGAAGACGTTCTTGATGTAACTTGTAGAACCGCTTCGCTTGAAGTAGAATGTTCAATGTCCAGTAACATAAACAAGGGTTCTAGGTTCTAGATTGATTTTAAATTAATTCAAACCACATGATACTTGTTTGATTCCCATAGATCTTAAAAGAAGAGTGATTACTCTCTTTAAAACATATGATTCATGAAAAGAAATCAAGAAATTAAAAACAAAAGCTATATAAACAAAAATATAAAATACTGTGCAATAGCTTGATGATAGGGAGGACATCTCTCTTTCTAAGTGAAGGCTTTTCTTAACTTAGATGTGTAATCGAAAAGGGTGTGCTCTCGGTCTTAGAAGGGGGGGGGGGGGGGGGGGGAGTGAAAAGGATTATGCCAAATAAAAAATAATTGCGGAACAGAAATAAAGATAGCTGAATCAAATAGCGATCTCAATTGCAATAGTATTGAGAAGTTGATTCAAACGTCATTCAAATGACAACCTTACACCAAAAACTAACGTTTATGGTAGGACAACTTGATATCTTGAACTCGGTAAGGATAAAAAACCCAAACTAAAATAAGAGGCAAATAAAGAAATCTATCTATTACAATATTCACCACATGTACATGAAAGAATTACAATAATTCACCACACATTCATCACATACATCATCCACCAAACACTAGAAATTATAGTGGTTTGGTGTGTATACCAATTGTTCTCAAACAGCCACACCTACTCCACTCCCAATAATCACAACCCACGTGATATTGGCGTTCACTAAGAAATAAGGTTTTTCAAGGTTCACCTTAAAACCTGTATAATTGTGTTTTCAATGGGCTATCACAATTAAAAATCCCGTACTGAGATTTTCTGGCTATCTAAGTCAAAACCAATATAGAGATTTTCTGGCTATATCAAAAACAAAAAGCAATTAATCAAAATATTTATCTTAAAGATTCTGCTTGATGTAGCCCAGAAGAACCGCTTCACTTGTAGATGTAGATGTTCAATGTCCAACACACATATAAAAGGTAAATGAATTTTAAATTAACTCAACCCTGGGCTACTTGATTGAATTTCTTAGATCTCAGAGGGTAGAGAAGAACTCCCTTTTACAAAATCAGATTGAAAGCAAAGAGATCAAGAAATTACACAATCAAATAAGCTATAAAATAATCTAAATTTATCGGACAATAGCTTGATAATGACGGGGGTTTTTCTCTTAAAGTGGAGGAATAATTCGGCTTTTAATAAATGAATAAAGCTGAGAAAAGACCTCTATTTATAGGTTGAAAAATGGTTCCTTCGACTGGTCTAAGGTTACCTTTGACTGGTCTAAAAATTAGCCAAATTTTAAAAATTCTAGTGCGATCGGATAAAACAAACCTTCGACTGGTTGAGTGGCCTGCTCGACTAGTCAAGTGGGTTTAAAAAACCTTACTGGAGTTTGAGTAGAGGTCCACTCAACTGGTCAAGCCAATCTCCACTACCGGTCGAGAAGGGTGCTCGACTAGTTGAGGGCCTACTAGAAAATTCTGAAAATTTGAAACAAATCCTGGATTGGTCGAGCCAGAGCCTGGACTAGTCGAACATAAACTAGGACTAGTTGAATTAAAGCCTATAATAATTATAATAACCCATACTAAATGTACAAATGAAATGACCTAAGCCTAAGGTCTTTCTAAGGTCACTTATACTTGAAAGATTGAACATTGAACTTGTAGCTTCAGTAGCTTCGGTAGATCTTTTACTTGATATACTTGTACTTGAAGCTTGATCTTGATCTTGACCTTGAAGTGCACTTGAACTTGAACTTGCACTTGAAACTTGAACTTGCAATTGAACTTGAATAAGGTAGAACAACCTTCATGTCTTGAACTTTGAAGCAAATCTTCATATGAAGGTGAACTTTCCATCATTCTTCACTTGAAGGTGAACTTTCCATCATATGAACAAGTCACATCCTAAAGTGGTTTGTCTCAATGAAATTTAACAAAAAAACAACAAAGGGTGCTTGATATACAACATAGTACTTATAATCTCCCCCTTTGTCAAATTCGTGACAAAACCAACTTAGAAGAGTATAATACATCACAAGTTCACAAACTTCACAACACTACACTCTTTCACAACATCTACTCTCCCTCAATCTGAGTTTGGCGACTTGTGTCGTAGAGTACTTGTATTAACAAATACATATTTTCAAAAAAAATGTACAAATTGTACACCACACAATCAAACTCATAAACAAAACCACAAATCTCTCCCCCCTTTTGTCACAACTTGATAAAGGAAGGTATTCATATAGATAGAGCATAATAGTGATTATGAGAAAATAAGAAAATAGAAGAAAGAGAAAGATAGCATTAACATGATAAAAAACTAAAGAGTGTCATCCATAATATAGTCATACAGATCTAGTGAAAAGTGAAAGTAATAGTTAATGTTATACATGCCCAAAATAAAAACTAATCCGAACCAGAGGAAGAAGGAGGTGGAATGGATGGGTCAATCTGATGAAGTCCTCTAGTTATGCAATGAAAATACTTATGCATATATTTCATAGAAGATTTATGACTCTCATGCAAATTATCCAGAGAAATCTTCAACTCATCCACCTTCTCCTCCAAAGCGCGAAGGTGCTCATCAAACTGAGGTGGCTGATAATCAGGGTTAGCCTCATCATCTTCAGATTCAAGTTCATCAAAAATATCATGCATCATTGTGTCGATTGGCAAAGCGTCTTCTTCTTCAACTTCCACGTCTTCCTCATCTCTTTGGCCAAGGTTGAACTTCAGGTTCATCTTGTTAATATTAGAATTATTGAAAGGAAGAACCGCAATTGGTGCCTCACTAGGTGGCATGACACATTACAATGTAAAGCCAAAGTGGTCATTAAATAGGCAAAGGGAATCTATCCATGGCCCGGATGAAGACAAAATTGAATAATAATGTAACAGATTAAAGACGGAAGACAAATAGGAATGCCCGACACAACCGAATGGAGAATGCGAACCATGAAAGAAGTTAATTCAGTCTTATTGCCAAAACGAGGATATACTTTAGCAATGAAGATGAGATGTAGAACCCTATACTTGGGCAACATTTGATTGGCCCAAAGCATATTACCCGCACTCTATTCAGTGTCAATGTGACATAATTTTCGGGTTGAAGAATGTTGTTCCGATTCGGTCACTTTCTTGGCTAAAGTTGGTATCGGAATACCTTCATCATTTACATTTATATCTAGCAAACCCGAAATTAAATATTGATCAACCTAAAATGTACCTTCTCTAAAGCTAATAGAGAAAGTTAAATCTTCTAGGGAAACATCACTAATGGATGCAAACATCCCTTGTGCAATGGAGCGGTATGTCGGTCCGCCCCAAATCAAAATGTTTTCCCAACCTATAGAGGAAAGGATCGGAAGAAGCTGAAATTGAGCTAAATGATTTGCATTAACAGGACACTCAACAATAACTTCACGATTTCAAAGATCTCGCTCATATTTCGGGTCTTCCTCGAGAGGTCATAGGGTTCTCACCCTAAGAGGAGTAGTTCGAGAAGAGGAAGCATGAGTTGCTTTCTTCTTAGAACGACCTTCCATTGAAAGATAATGATGGAGAAACACAACAATGGAAAGAAAGGTTTCAAAGAAAATAGATTTTAAGCTAAAAACACTTAAAAATCGAAAGAAAAACCAAAATCAACTTCACAAAGTAGCAATGTAAGCATACAAGAACCCAAATATGGAAAAAAAATAGAAATGAAGCACTTACAATGATCCTATTGAAGATGGGTTCGACGATTCGAAAGAGGGCCGGAGAGGAAGAAGAGAAAAATGAAGAAAAAATGTTTCTCTCTAAAAAGCACTCACTCACGCAACTCAACTGGTTGAGTACATGCTCGACTCGTCGAGCTACGACTGGTCGAGCATGTGCTCGACTGGTTGAGTGACACTGAAAATTCAAATTTTATTTAAAAATTTCAAAAAAAATATTTGTACACAAAAAATATAAAAATCAAAACATGCAAATATAACATAATATATTCAATTAGAATTAAACATACCAATATCAAATTTCAATTTGGAAAATCTATTTCTGTCAAGAGGTTTAGTAAAGATGTCAGTAAGTTAATTTTCTGTTTGAATGTATTCTAAAGAAATGCTTTTATCTTCTACCAATTCTCGAATGTAGTGATAAAGAATGTCAATATGCTTCGTACGGGAATGAAGGATGGGATTTTTTGAGATATTAATTATGCTAGAGTTATCGCAATACAATATCATTGTATCTTGTGCAGTTTCATAATCATTAAGCATTCTTTTCATCCAAAGTAGCTGGGTACAAGTATTTCCAGTTGCAATGTATTCAGCCTCAGTTGTGGATACTGATACTGAACTTTGTTTCTTACTATGCTAGAAAACTAAACAATTCCCAATATAAAAACATCCACCACTGGTAGATTTTCTATCATCAATGTTCCTAGCTCAGTCAACATCCGTATATCCAGCTAATTGAACATTTGTATCATACGGATACCAGAGGCCTAGATTAGCCATACTTGCAACATATCTAATAATGCGTTTGACAGTAATAAGATGAGATTCTTTAGGATCTAATTGATATCTAGCACAGATACCTACACTGAATGCAATATCTGGTCGACTTGCAGTTGAGTATGGCAAACTACCAATCATACTACGACATAACTGTGAGTCTATACTTTTACTTGTTTCATCCTTTGAAAGCTTGAGAGTTGCACTCATAGGAGTATTGAATTTCTTACCATTTCAAATCTAAATTTCTTAACTAGGTTTAAGGTATACTTGGTTTGAGAAATGAAGATACCATCTTCTAGTTGTTTAACTTGTAAGCGTAGAAAGTAGATCAATTCTCCCACCATACTTATCTCGAACTTGGATTTCATAAGCTCTACAAACTCAGTGGACATGTTAAAGCAAGTAGAACTATAGATAATATCATCAATGTATATCTATACTATTAGTATGTGTTCATTATATTTCTTAATAAATAGGGTTTTGTTAACACTTCCCATAACAAAATTGTGATTGAGTAAGAACTTAGTTAATTTCTCATACCATGCCCTCGGAGATTGTTTTAAACCATAAAGTTCCTTTTTAAGGCAATACACATGATTAGAGTGTTTAGGGTCCTCAAAGCCCGTAGGTTGTTCAACATAAACCTCTTCACGTAGATCACCATTTAAGAGTGCACTTTTAACATCCATTTGATAAATCTTAAACTTTTTAAAACATGCAATAGATATGAATAATCTGATGGATTCAAGATGAGCTACTGGGGCAAAGGTTTCATCATAATCAACTGATTCTATTTGAATGTACCCTTGTACAACCAGTCTAGCCTTGTTTCTGATTATATTTCCTAATTCATCAGATTTGTTTTTGAAAATCTACTTAGTTCCAATTATATGTTTATCAGATGGTCTTAGAATCAAATATCACACATCATTCCTAACAAACTGATTCAATTCATCTTGCATGTCTATAATCCAATTTCCATCAGTAAGTGCCTCTTTTACGTTGGCTGGTTCGTTTTGAGAAGTAAAACACACGTAATTGTAAATATTTTCAAATTGTTTTCTAGTACGTACACTAGTGAGAGGATTACCTAGAATTAGATCAGTAGGATGATCTTTGACTGATCTTAGTTCAGTATTGATTGGACAAGATGACGAGTTAGGTTTTTCAATTATATTGACTTCATCATCTTCTGAACTAGATAAGGGTGTGTTCAGGTGGTCATCAATAACAACATTTATAGATTCCTGAATGACACATATTCTCTTGTTAAGAACATGATATGCTTGATTGTTCAGAGCATAACATAGGAATATCCCTTCATCACTTTTTGCATCGAACTTCCCTAAATTTTCATGGTCATGTAAGATGAAGCATTTACTTTCAAAAATTCAAAAGTATTTAATTATAGGTTTCTTATTAAACCACAACTCATAAGTCATTTTATCTTTAAATTTTCTAATGTATACACGGTTTATAATATGACGCGTAGTACTAATAGCTTTAGCCCATAAATTTTTTGGTAACTTCATGCTATTTAACATAACATTGGCCATCTCTTGTAGTACTCTATTTTTTCTTTCAACAACCCCATTTTGTTGAGGTGTTTTATGAGCTGAAAACTCATGTGATATGCCATGATCATTACAGAACTTCTCAAATTTGCTATTTTCAAATTTCAACCCATGGTCACTTTATCTTAACGATAATCATTTCTTTTTCTATCTGAATACGCTTAAGTATTTTTTTAACTTTATCGAGAGTCTTAGATTTTTCTCTCATGAATGCTACCCATGTAAATCTGATAAAGGCATCTACAATTACCAAGAAATACTTCTTACCACCTCTACTCTCCATTCTGGTTGGTCCAACAAGATCCATGTGGAGAAGTTCAAAAGGTTTATATGTGGCAGGGGAGTTCACTTTCTTATGACTACTCCTTGTTTATTTGTCAATTTAACATGCGCCACATATTTTATCCATTTTCTTTAATTTGGGTAAACCACTTATAAGATTGATTTTGCTAAGTCTATACAGATGTCGGTAGTTAACATGTCCAAAGCGTTTGTGCCATAATTCAATTTCATCGGTTTGGACCATGTAACAAGACAATTTAGACGAGCAAGACTCATTAACGATATAACAATTTTCAAATGTTCTATGGGCATTTAATATCACACAAGCTTTCTCATTTGAGATCTCACATCTTTGATTTATAAATTTGACACTATGCTTGTTATCGCATATTTAAGATATACTCAAAAGATTGTGCTTAAGACCTTCTACAAATAAGACATTTTCAAAAGGAGGAAGGTTAGAAATTTGTATCGTATATTGGCCAACAATCTTACAGTTGCTTCCATCACAAAAAGTAACTAAGCCATCAGTCATTTCTTTGAAGTTGGTGAACAAATCTTTGTCACCTGTTATGTGTCTTGAACAACCACTGTCTAGGTACCACTTTGACTAGCTAGAAGCCTTGAAGGCAGTGTGGGCAACAAGACAAGCAACTTTAGGAACCCATTTCATTATTGTTTTGGGTTTTGAAGCATCATTGGTTTTTTTTCGCTTGAAATTGTTTTGTCTATCAACTATATTATTATTAGAGTTAGATTTAAGAAGTTCTTTGAGTAAGTCCATAATTTTTTCAGCTAAAGGGTTGTAACTTTGTTTTATAAAGCTGATGTTATTAGAATTGACTTTAGAAGTTTGAAAAGATTTTACATTTTTTAAGTTGTTTTGATTATTGTTTTTTCAAGTTTTCCTTTTGAGTTTGAGGATTCTCCTTTGACAAATGTAGGAGATGCATTCTTATTTTTAAGATGTGTGTCTTTAACATAGCCTAGACCTGATCTATCTCCATATTTTCTAAATGCGGTTAGTAATTTTTCAAGTTTGGGGTCTCTATGGGCAAACCTCCAAGTATCCTTAGAACTCAATAAGGAAGAAACTTCAAGTTTTAGTTTTTCATTTTTTGTTCTTAATTTTTCAAGTTCAAAAGTTTTGAAACTTAAATCATATTTTGCTTTTTTAAAAATAATTAGAAAGATGAGATTTTTCTAAAATAGAATTTTCAAGTTCTTCTTTTAATATAAGAAACTTTTCTTTTTGAAGTTTTAACTTGACAATAATCTTACAACTTTCCCTATATAAGGCATTATAGGCATCCTAAATATCATCTTCATTTTCATTTTCAGGGTCACTCCTTAGATTTTTATATTCAGATGAATCACAACTATCTGTGGAGGTGACTCTGGCTAAAGTCATTAAAGCCTTTACTTTATTTGAAGTTTCTGGCTCTGATTCATCCGACTCAAAAGAAGCTTTAAAGCTGGATGATTCATTCCAAGTGGCTAACATGCCTTTTCTCTTTGGCTTGTCCCTTTTTGGACACTTATTTGTCAAATGCCCATATTCATGGCAGTTGAAACACTGACTATCTTTTAGAATTTTCAATTTTTAGATTTGCCCTTTTTCTTCTCAGAGGGTTTTTGAAAATATACTCTTTTCTTACTTTTGAAAATCCTTTAAAACTTTTTAGTGAGTAAAGCCATATCACCTCTGAGTTTTCAAAATCAGAATAACATCACTATCTTTTGAAATTGATTTGGATGATTTAAGAGCTATGGACTTACCTTTGGGAGCTTTGAAATTTAACTCATAAGTTTGAAGTGAACCAACTAGTTCTTTAACCTTCATTTGGTCTGTGTCTCTGAGTTCCAGAATGACAGTCACCTTGGAATTAAATCTCTCAGGAAGAGATCGCAGCATTTTAGCATATACTTTACTTTCTAGGATACCATCTCCTAAACCCTACATAGAGTTGACTATGTCATTTAATTTCGTATAGAAGTCCATGAAAGACTCATTTTCTTCCATACAAATTTCCTTAAACCTAGTGGTGAGGATTTGAACTTTAGACTTTTTGACAATAGTCGTTCCCTCGTGTGTCATTTCAAGAATGTCCCAGGCTTTTTTTAACTATGTACAAGAAATTATTCTTTTGAATTCATTAGGTAATAGAGCACAAGTGATTACATTTAAACCCTTAGCATTAGCACTGCTTTCATTTTTCTTAGGTATAGTCCATAAGTAGAAAGGAGTTTCTTTAAGTGACTTGGTTCCATCACTGCTTAGAACCTCAGACATCGGTGGTTTCCATTTAGTTACCGTGGCTTACCACATGCTTTCATCAATAGATTTTAAGAAAATCCTTATTCTAGCTTTCTAATAAATATAATTTGAGCCATCAAAAGGTGGTGTCCTAGTAATAAATAGGCTATCGAAATTTTACATAATAAAAGCTCTAAATTAATAAGCTCAGGAAATAAATAAATCCAAATGAATGAGCAACCTCGCTCTGATACCACTTGAAAAGGGCGAGCTCTCAATCTAAATAAAAAATAATTGTGGAACAGAAATAAAGATAGCTTAATTAAATGGAAATCTCAATTGTAATAGTATTAAGAAATTGATTCAAATGTTGTTCAAAGGACAACCATACACCAAACTAACGTTTATGGTAGGACAACTTGATATCTTGAACTCGGTAAGGATAAAAAACCAAACTAAAATAGAGGCAAATAAAGAAATATATCTATTACAACATTCACCACATGTACATGAAAGAATTACAATCATTCACAACACATTCATGATATACATCATCCACCAAACACCAGAAATTATAGTGGTTCGGTGTGTACACCAACTATTCTTAAACAATCACACCTAGTCCACTCCCAATAATCACAACCCATGAGATATTGGCATTCACTAAGAAACAAGGTTTTGCAAGGTTCACCTTAAAACCTGTACAATTGTGTTTTCAATGGGCTATCACAATTAAAAACCTCGCACTGAGATTTTCTGGCTATCTCATTCAAAACCAATACAGAGATTTTTTGGCTATCTCAAAAATCAAAAACAATTAATCAAAATACTAATAAAAAAGATTCTGCTTGATGTAGCCCGGAAGAACTACTTCACTTGTAGATGTAGATGGTCAATGTCCAACACACATATAGAAGGGTTCTAGGTTCTAAATGAATTTTAAATTAACTCAACCTTAGGCTACTTGATTAAATTTCTTGGATCTCAAAGGGTAGAGAAGAACTCCCTTATACAAAATCAGATTGAAAGCAAAGAGATCAAGAAATTACACAATCAAATAAGCTATAAAATAATCTAAATTTACCAGACAATAGCCAGATAATGATAGGGGCTTTTCTCTTAAAGTGGAGGATTAATTTAGCTTTTAATGAATGAATAAAGTTGAGAAAAGACCTCTATTTATAGGCTGAAAAACGGTTCCTTCGATTGGTCTAAGGTTACCTTTGACTAGTCTAAGAATCAATCAAAATTTAAAAATTCTAGTGCGATCGGATAAAACAGAATTTCGACTGGTCAAGCATAGCAATCGATTGGTCGAGTGGGTCCAAAACATCTTGCTGGAGTTCGAGTCAAGGTCCTCTCGATTGGTCGAGCCAGTCTCTATGATCGGTCGAGCAAGGTGCTCGACTGGTCGAGGACCTACCAGAAAAATTCAAAAATTTGAAACAAATCCTAGACTGGTCGAGGAAATCCTTGGACTAGCCGAGCTAGAGCCTGGACTAGTCAAACATAGACTAGGACTAGTCAAATTAAAGCCTATAACAAGTATAGCAACCCATACTAAATGTGCGAATGAAATGACCTAAACCTAAGGTCTTTCTAGGGTCACTTATACCTGAAACATTGAACATTGTACTTGTAGCTTCAATAGCTTTGGTAGATCTTCTACTTGATATACTTGTACTCGAAGCTTGATCTTGATCTTGACCTTGAAGTGCACTTGAACTTGAACTTGGCATTTGAACTTGCACTTGCATTTGAACTTAAACAAGGTAGAACAATCTTCATGTCTTGAACTTTGAAGCAAATCTTCATATAAAGGTGAACTTTCCATCATTCTTCACTTGAAGGTGCACTTTCCATCATATGAACAAGTCACATCCTAAAGTGGTTTATCTCAATGAAATTTGACAATAAAATAATAAAGGGTGCTTAATATACAACACAACACTTACAGTAATTTTGAATTGAGAGAAGGCCTCTATTTATAGGCTGAAATGTTGTTACTTCAACTCGTCTAAGGTCTCCTTTGACTCATCTAAGATCCAACCAAATTTCAAATTTTGGGTGCGTTCGGATAAAACAATCTTTTGACTGGTCGAAGGCCCTGCTCGACTGGTTAAGCGCCCTCTTCGACTGGTCGAGCACGGGTTTCGATTGGTTAAGGGTGTTAAAAAAATAGTTGCTAGACTTTGAGTTGAGCAATCCTTGACTGGTCGAAGGTGCCTCTTCGACTGATTGAGCAGTTTTCTCGACTGGTCGAGAAATCAACAGAAATATCCATTTTTTTGGATTTTAAACTTGGACTAGTTGAAGATAATCTTAAACTAGTTGAGCCATAGCTTAGACTAGTCAAACCAAGGCTTAGACTAGTCAAACTAAAGCCTAACCAAAGTATAAAAACCTATATAAGTTTATCATTTGAAAGCACCTAAGTCTAAGGTCTTTCTAGGTTCAATTATATCTAAGAAAACTGGACATTGAAGTGTAAAGCTTGAACCTTCTTCTTGAATCTTCAATAGTGTATAGTTGATCTTCTACTTGAAGTACAGTCAAAAGTGGAGCTTGATCTTCTACTAGAAGTGTAGTAGAATTTGAATTTATTTTAGCTTGAACTATCCATCTTCATGATTTCTGCATATGCTTGCACTATCCAACTTCATGGCTAGTACTTGAAGGTGAACTTTATATCTTGATTCACTTGAAGGTGAACTTTACATAAGTTGTTTCGTCCCATCGAAATTTGACAAATAAGAGTGCTTTATACATTATAGCACTTACAATACCTTCCTTTTACTTATATCCTTTAACCATAAGCCCAACCTTGAATTTCTTAATAGACCCAACTGGTCTAAGCTTAGTCTTAAAAACCCATCTGTAACCTATAAACTTGCCACTTGGAGGTAGGTTTGCCAATTCTCAAGTGTTATTGTACAATATACAGTCAATTTCAATATTAATAGCTTCCTTCTAAAACGCTACATTAAGAGAGCTCATAGCTTCGACATAAAAGGATGGGTCATCCTCTACAAGGAAAGTGTAAAAGTCGAGCCTGAAGCTAGTCTCAATTTTGACCTTTTTATTTTTATTTTTGGTTCTAAGGGCTATTCTATTGTGTCATTCTCTACATCAATGTTTATGACTGAGTCTACTACTTATATAAAAGAAGTAGCCTTATATTTAGCTTAAAATATAGTTTTAAAGAAATCAACATCTAAGGATTCAATGATAGAATTGGCATCAATATGATTATGGGACCTCAAAATCAAGAATCTATAAGACTTGTATTTTGCGCATACTGTATGAATGCACAATCAAGAGTTTTATCCATTAATTTAGTTTTCTTGGGTAAAGGTAGCCCAACCATGGCTAGGCACTCCTATACTTTAAGATACCCTAGGTTTAGAGCCTTTTTCTTCCATACTTTATAAGGATTTTTATCAGAATGATTATGAGGTACACAATTTAGAATATAACATGCGGTAAGGAGGATTTCTCCGTATAGATTAAAGGGTAAGCTAGAACTAGAAAGCATATCATTTACCATGTTCATTAGAGGTTTATTTTTTCTTTTACCTATTTCATTTTGTTGAACTGAATATGGTGCATTTACCTCATGTATAATTTCTTTTCATTCACAATATGATGTGAAGTTGTGAGAAAGATATTCTCAACATCATTCAAACCTAAGAACATTTACCTTTCTTTTTAATTGATTTTTTTTATCAAACTCAAGGGTTGACAACCCCATGTGCAGGGCTGTGATGTACTAATAACTCGGTGAGACTAAGGTTGAATCCATAGGGAATGGGGAACATGACCTAGAACTAATCTAAGTCTAATGGTTTGTCTTGGTTTTCAATCCATTGATTAGGTAAAAGGGTTTTTAAATAAATAAATAAAAGACTAAGGATCCATGAATCCACTTATAACAATTTCAATATTTGATTTACTGATTCAATGCATATCTCAATTGGAATCGAAGTCCTATCCTATCGAATTGGAAGATAATTATGTTAAACCATTCATGAACATTAATAAGAATATGATTTCAATTGAACGATTCTCTCATGAAGAATTCAAACATCAATCGCAAGGAACTAAAAACATATAATGCACCTAGAGGTGACACTGGATCAGTCAATTATGTAGATTAATTTTTTATTTAATTTAGGCGAAACAATTGTTAAATCAAAGCATTCGTTGTACCAAGAGTGCACAACAAATCCAGAAATAAACAACTTAAAGACTTTAAAGTAAATCTAAACCAAATCAATCTACTATCATCATTTAAACAAGTGATATTGAATCAAATAAACTAGATATCTAATTAAACTACAAGCTTCATCCCTTAGCCTTAGCTAGGAGATTAACCTAACATGGGTAACATATTAAAAGAAGAATAAAAGATAAACTAGAATCGAGGGAAGAATAAGAAGGACGGCTCCATGTAAGCTCTGCCACCCCTATGTCATTCTCTCAAGACCTAATTCATCTCTAGGAAAGCCTAAAACATCCCTTTAAATAGGAAAAATATACATCAACTTGAAATCAACTTCAATTTACGCACTTATGTTACACTTTGGTTGCAATCGACCATAGCCTTCAGTCACACCGAACATGTCTTCGGTTGCACCGAATTAATTGTTTGGTTGCAGCCGAATTTCTCCAATATTCATTTGAAGTCCTTGTCTTCCTTAGGTTGTACCGAACACCTAGATTTTGTAGCACCTAAAGTCGAGTTGAATTAATTCTAAAAATCACAGTTTCTTGCTAGACTGTTCAGTGCACATTCGGTCAGACCTAACTAACCTTAGGTGGGATTAAATAGTCTATTGTTTTTATTATTGGACTTGTGATTTCGCCAACCTTTTCTTTATACTTTGTACTCAAATTTTTTATATCTTTAGCATGCGAATTCCTTATTAATAATTTCCAAATCTCCAATTCTTCATTATCTTCTTTTGATCTCTAAATCCATCCTTTTAAGTACATCTACATCTTTAATTGCAAAACCACATCTGTAAGTGCTTATACTTAAGCATAATTAAGATTGTCAAATTTCGTAGTCCTGAAAGGAGCACAAGCACTCATAAAGATACTCTTCGACAACTCATGAAGAACTCGCAAAAACTCAATCAACATCTTAAGGAAGACTCAACATCTCAAGCTTTTAAAGTCTTACATGGTTCGAAGATTGGAACACTTTGTATATGTCAACCATCAGGTGGTATAACCTTAGATTGATCCTAGGTTAGGTGTATTTCATATGATATCACAATAACATATGATTCTAAGAATCCATAAATATTGTTATCGATGATCAAACTATTACACCCAAACTTGATCAAGATGATGAAGTTACTACAATCAATCAATCTGAATCATCATTGAAATCAGATTCAACTGAGCTAAGATTAGTCAAGGATCATCCAACTAATCAAATACTTGGTAACCCTCACTCTGGTGTTCAAACCAAAAGACAATTGAAAAACATATGTAACTTATGTTTGCTTCACTTCCTAGATAGAACCTTCTAATGTAAATGAAGCCTTAACAGATAAAAGTTGGATTATAGCCATAAAAGATGAATTAAATCAGTTTGTTGGAAATGATGTGCGGTATTTGATTCCTCGACCTTCTGACAAACATGTTATAGGAACTAAATGGATTTTTAAAAATAAAACTGATGAACTAGAAAATATTATAAGAAACAAGGCACAATTGGTTGTGTAAGGTTACACACAAATCGAAGGAATTGACTACGATGAGACATTTGCTCTAGTTGCTCTCTTTGAGTCTATTAGATTATTTATTTCCATTGCATGCCATAAAAATTTCAAAATATACTAAATGGATGTCAAAAGTGCCTTCTTAAATGGTGACTTAAACAAGGAAGTTTATGTTGAACAACCTAAGGGCTTTGAAGATCCCAAACTTCCTAATAATGTATACCGTCTTAAAAAAGCTCTGTATGGTTTAAAACAAGCCCTAAGAGTATGGTATGAAAAACTGACCAAATTTTTATTTAGTCAAAATTTTAAAATGGGGAGTGTCAATAAAACTCTATTCATCAAAAACATGTAATGAAGATATGTTGATTGTTTAAATATATGTAGATGATATTATTTATGAATCAACTTGTACTGACCTCTTCTCTAAGTTTGCAGATTTAATAAAGTCAGAATTCGAAATGAGTATGGTTGGTGAGCTAAATTATTTTCTTGGTCTTTAACTGAAACAACTCAAAGATGGGATATTTATCTCTTAAACCAAATTTGCTATGAATTTAGTAAAAAAGATTTGGTTTTGAGAATGATAAAAACTTTCAGACATCCATGAGTACAACACTTAAACTATCTAAAGATAATTCAGGTAAAAGTGTTAACCTTCGTCTTTACTGTAGCATGATTGGTAGTCTATTATATTTAACTGCCAGCAGACCTGATATTTCCTTTAGCGTAGGCATATGTGCTAGATATCAATCTAATCCTAAAGAATCTCATATGTTTGTGGTTAAAAGAATAATCAGATATGTTACTAGCACGATTAACTTAGGCTTATGGTATCCTCATGATACATCATTACATATTGCTGGATATACTGATGCTGATTGGGTAGGTAATATTGATGACAAAAAATCTACAGGTGGTGGATGCTTTTACATTGGAAATTGCCTTGTTTTGTGAATGAGCAAGAAGCAAAACTCAGTATCATTATCCACCGCAAAAGCTGAATATATTACAGCAGGGAATGCATGCACGCAACTGATTTGAATGAAACATATGTTAGCAGACTATGGTATTGATCAAGATACCATGAATCTATACTGTGACAATAGTAGTGCTATAAACATATCAAAAAATTCTATTCAACATTCTCGCACAAAACACATCGACATACGATATCATTATATTCGAGAATTAGTTGAAAACAAGACTGTAATGCTAGAATACATTAATACTGAGAAACAACATGCAGACATTTTGACAAAACTGCTAGATGGTATCAGATTCTCTAATTTAAAAAATGAAATTGGATTATGCTGTATTACTTGATTAATCTTCCTTTATTGCAATTTGCTTATTATTTTTTTTTGTTTTCTTATATATATATTTGCATAAAAAGAAATAAAAAATAAAAAATAAAAAATTTGGGGATTTTTCAGGCAGCCGAGCAACCACTCGGGCTAGTCGAATCAGGCGCAGATTGAACAAAAAAGGGGGAAAAATCCCAAATTACTCATTTCCACTTCTTCTTCTTCAACTCATCGGTGCTTCCTTCGGCCAACCCATCTCCTTAGTCTCCTTGTAAGTGGTTTATTTGCTATTTTGTTCTAGATTTAAGATCTTGGTTGTGCTTTATTTATGAATCTTGTAATTCAACAACTCAAGACCATTCGCAAGAATATTAAGAATACAACTTAATACAGTTCTTCTGGAGAATTAGCCGCTTTTCTAGCTTACTGGTTAAGCTTGGTAATATTTTCAGATTCTGAATAGATAGATATCATCAGGCCATCTTTCTTCATGGTCACAGGTGCAATGGCGGAGGGCCAAAAATATTTGCTAGCACCTCTGATTCTATGTTCCCTGTGTCGCGCTTTTGGAGACGTCGTCTCTAGTTCTAAAGATCCTTCCTTCGAATCTTTTCTTGTTTGTGCTTCATGGCACTTCTTCATAGGCTGTTTAGAAGTGTACTTCCCCTGGACATTTGCTGACTTTGGAAGAGCATATTCAAACCCTGATCGAATTCCTCTTCAACATTATTAACTAAGAAAGTTGATTGAGAAGTTGAATGGCTGGGTCACTAGAAAGATAGAAAGTAATGATCCTATCGACTTTCATCAATTCCCATTTACCAGCTCTCCCAAAGATGTAGCAGTTGTTGATGATGATTCCATCTCATTTGGCGAGCATTCATTTCTTGTCTCCATCAGGTCCACTACTCTTCCTTTGAAGGAAGGTAGTGTATTTTGACATGAACCATACTATCCAAGTAGATTTGCTCGCTAGTTTGGATTTGATCAAACTGTACTGGAGACTTGTGATATTGTCACTAGAGCAATGAGAAGTTATGGCGTTGGGCCATATAATTGGGCTTTAATATGGAAGTAGCTCTTGAATGTTCACAGTGGATCACATTTCATAATTCATGACTATAATTATCTAGTTAGTGCCTATTATTGCTGGATGCGGTGGTGGGTTCATCAATATTACTTGGTGGATAATTGTTACCTAGTAGATCATGTTATATGGATTCTTTCTCCTCACTTAAAAGATTATTAGAAAGACAAAGACATTGGTTACTTTGAAGAAACAATCGTGCTCCCTCTTCAAGCCAACTTTGTATAAAAATTTCTTTTGCAGATAATATTTCTGAAACAAAGCCTGCTAATGTCACGCCCCAAACTCGGTAACCGGACTCACAAGGAACCCAATGGCCGGTTCTAGCCGCAACAGCCTTCGTAGTACCCCATTCTCGGCTCTTGAGGCAGGTTCCGATCCTGGGATCCTACAAGGAGGATTTCCATAACAGTATAATCATTCCAATACGAGCATATATAAGATCACTGCAAGAATATCTAAGAATAACAAAGGGCACACATCACAAAATCCACTAAGAATTTGAACTTTTACAAGCTTACATTAGGTCCGAAAGGACATACAAAAGATAATAGGAAAAGAGAGAAAAGGTTCAGCAACATTGGAGTCCTGAAGCTCAACTCTACTCTACGCTCTACTACTACGTTGCCTGCCTAGAGTCTTCTGCACGCATCAATCATGCATAAGCTTATAGAAGCTTAGAGGGTGGTGAAGGTGTGTGATAATAGGGCACAGAAGAATAATAGGGGATACAGGAAGGAAACATGATCAAAGCCAACACCACCAGCCTTAGCAGGGCTGTCATGAACGCAAGAAGCTATACCAAGGTAGTACAATAATGCAGGAAGCTATACCAAGGCTATATAATGTAATGAGTACTGTAATGCAATGAATACTGGGTGCCATGCCAAGGCTCAACATGAATACTATGCAATATGAGGCTTACACAGCCGATGCAAATGCAATACGAAGTAATGCCAATGCTCATATCCAATCCACATATCAAGTACATTTCCATCATAAGAAAATCACCGGGGTCCATTACACTGCTGGATGACTGCCGCTCTACAGACCCCGCAGAGTCAAACGAGCGTAAGAAACTTCACTACCCACCTGTGGACAGCCAATCACCAGCAAGGCCTGACGGTAGCGGACCCATTTACAAGCTAGTCAGACTCAGCTTAGCAATGCCTCCTTCCATCAGGCGAGTAAGGCCACACCCCTATCCAACCGACTACACGACAGTGAGAGTCAAGGCCTAATGGTATAAGGCCCTCATGCGCTCATATGTTCCACCCGGTCACGGCGTTGGAGCAAAACCTTGGTATCATGGAAGTTTTGAAAATTTCACCCATGGGCATCCTATGCACCCGGTATGCTCAAGTAACATTTTCGGTGTCCAAACATGGCCATCCACGATGTATTTGTGGAGGCTACAGCCCTGATGAAGCAAGGGCAATAATGCTCATACGTTATGCAATGCCAGATGCATGAATCACATAATCAACCATGCATCAATTCCAAGCATCCAACATGCTCAAGAGGGAATACTACGTCCCTCGGAGAAGGTAACATGCAATGCCCAGTGACACAATATGACCATACACGCACAGTGGTTCAGTGTCAACCATACATACAATGATGTACATGGGTCATGAGGATTAATTTAATCACACTATATGGTGATATACAATGTATATTACATTCCTCCTATCCAAGAAGGAACCAAGACTAGGTACTTAGACAATATCCAACTTCTAGTGGGGGCCCATTTCCTGGGGTAGCCCACGAGGCTAAGTATACAAGCTACGGGTCTAAGTAATATAGCAATGAGCCTAGCAAGAGTCTAATATGATATCCAATCACTCTTAAATACGACTGGGTCTAGAGGGGTCCATAATGGGGACATTTAACCACCATTCCCCAAAAAGGTTTATCAACCATGAAATATATGGATAGAAGGCCCAAGGCCTACATTTAAGATAAAAATAAAGGTATCCACATACATATATTCCTCATAATAGGCCATAAAAAGATATAGTACCACTTATAATAACATGGGTTCTAAGAGGGGAATTAAAGCCCAAGGCTCAATTCTCAATGACCATAAAATCCATGCATTAAGTTGGACTTTGTAGGCAACCTGCGTACAGAATATATGGCCCAAAAAATAAGTTTAAGTTTGGATGAAATGGGCCCCACTACATCAGCCCAATAACTAGCAATTTAAGTGGGCAATCAAGGGCCCAATACTATCCTTATCTCAGCCCACAAGTCCATCAAAATGGTGGAAGTCGGCCCAATATATGGTTGGGCCAAGATGGGATGTTCCAACCCACTCTGGGCCCATGGGATGCTCCAAAAACCTAATCTAAGATGGGGTCCTCATGTGATCACTAAAGGTGACCTAAAAGAATGCACTGATTAACCTCAAAGATTATAATAGAACATAAGCATGCAACATATACACAAGTTCTCAATATGGTGGGCCCCATAGCCAAATAAAGTTTTAACCATACAATTGTACATTTAATGACCTTTGATAAACTTTTGGCCCATTTGACTTCCTGGACCTGCTAAGGTCCAAAAATTAGTTAACTATATGGAAATAATCTCATGAAGGCCAACTATAGTCACTGGGGGACCCCACCAGATGGAGAGTATGTATATATTATGAAAAGATTAAGTGAGTCTACTACTGGATTGTGAGTCCAGCAGTAGTCCAAGGCAGAGAGTGCTTCCATGATTGGGCGATCCAAGGCTTGAATGTCTTGGACCAACATACGTTGATGTAGGCTTCACATACATCAATATTTAGCCTTAAATAGACGGTCCAGGGTCCATGGTGGGCCTTTAACCATCCATAGAGAAACCCATGGGCCTACTTTAGGATCACTCAGGAGGACATTCAACCTCAACTGGGTCTCAAAAGGTAGCCTGCTACGTATGTAAAGAAAGGTCCAAGGCAGAATCAATACATGGCCTAGTGGGCAATACACTAAGCCTAATATATAGGCAACCTGGTGGGCCCTTAAGCAAGGTTAGGGCCCAACCATAAGGGTCATGGGTTCACTCATTGTGGTGGGCCTAATGGGCAGCCCATTATCCCAACATATGGGAAATCCTTATATTATTAACACAAGTAAGTTGGGCCTCACATCTCGGCCCAAGTATGGATTTATTATAGTAGGCACACAAGGGCCCAACTACTTGAGTATTTGGCCCATAAGACCCATCAAAATGGCATGGTAAATATAGGATCCAAGGGTTCAATGGGCCTATCAAAAGTTCCAACCCAACCAAGGCTATAAGGCCCATACTTAACTAAGAGACTAGCCCAAGAAGAATCCAATTGGGATGGGCCTTTAATCATGCCCTAATTAAGCCCAATAAAATAAAATAAAATAAAATAAAGATGGTAAGATAACTGTCTTAAATCCTCCTCAAATCTAGTGGGCCATATTGCCCCAAAAGAACATTTATAGGCAATAATTATTGGGCTCAATGCCAAATTCCAGCCCACGCAAATTTCTGGGTTGGTTGGAGTCCAACAATAGAAGTATTTCTTAGAATATTTAATCCTTGATGGCCACACACATCACTGTGGGCCCCACCAGATTAGAAAGGATATGCAACACATATATCAAGTGGGCCAGGCCATTGGAATGCAGGCCTAGCAGTAGCCTAAGGCAAGAATGTCCCATATGTAGGCAGCCCTATGGGCCCGGGGTATCTGGCCCAAAAATCCACCTAATGGGCCCTAATTGAATACCAAAAAAAAGGAAGGATGATCAATCCCCTAAGGACCCCACATGGATGGGTGGTGGGATATACAACACATCAAGGTGGGCCTATGAAACAGGCTGGACGCCCCAGCTTGGGCGTCCTTGCACAGTGGGCCACTCCCGGCCACACCACGGTTAGATCAAATGTCCGTTGGGTTTGAAATTTTGTAAGACGATACTTCCATGAGTGGGTCATACCCTCAAAAAATTTTAAAATTTTCTTGACACCTAGAAATATTTTAATTAATTTAAATGAAATAAACTATCCAGAAAATCGGACTGACCTGGACATCCCAACGTGGTGAGCCAGTCCGGCCTTCGCCATGGTGTGCACAGGGGTTCATTGACCCTAAAATTTAGTAGGTAGATCCTAACATAAGTGGAACATACCTTCAAAAAATTTTAAAATTTTTAGACATCTAAAAATATTTTAATTCATTTAAAGAAATCAATCTGTCCTGAAAATCGGACTGATCTGGACACCATATTATAGTGGGCCGGTCCAGTCACCACCATGGTGTGTACAGGCATCCATTGGCTCCAAAATTTTGTAGGTGGGTCCTACCATAAGTGGATCACCTCCTTGTAAATATTTATAATTTTTGGACACTTAAAAGTATTTTAATAAATTTTGAAATTTACAATCGGTCTAGGGTGGAATGTTGCTGGAAATGTAACTGTCCTAAATTTGGGCCATCCAAATGGGTAGGTTTTTGACCTCAAAAATTCTTGAAATTTGGATCCAAGGTCTCTCATCAAGCCTACAACAAAGTGGGACCTAAAAATATAGTCCACCTAAGGGAATATTTTAAAAATTTTACTTTTATGGGACTATGCTGCTGGACTGCAGAGTAGAAATTTCTGGCAGTCCACTATGTTGGTCCACCCTTTTGGATACCCATATGGGGTCCATTGGGGGTGAAATTTGGTATGGTTTTAGGTGGGTCATGCAGATACAAGAATCACATATAAATTTGTATCAATCTTCCCATCAAATTCTCAAAAATCAGGCCCCAAGGTGGCCCAAAAATCTATCCAGACAGTTTTCTGGACAACAACATTGCATTGGAATAAAATAATTTTAATCAGTAGTTAAAATGGGATTTAATCCTAGAAAATTAGAGGATGGACCACCCTAATGGGCCCCACAAATATCCAGATCATCCTACCATACAACACACCTTTGCATGTGCCCTAATTAGTTGGATTTTAGGGATACATGTCATAGGATGGGATGCCATGGGTGTCCTCTCCTTTTTGGATGGCTGGATTTTTTGTTGGCCCATAAGGTGGGCCACACACCATGATTAGGGATGGGAATAAGGGAAAAGAAGAGAAGGAAGGGAAATCCGGCCATAGGGAAGAGCTCCACCACTATTGAGCCCTCCCAAGACAATCCAACCACACATCATACACCAATATACATCTACACTATGAATCTCATACATGCATGACTAAAGATTAAAATGGATGGTGGGGATGCCATTCCCACCATGATCCTAAGGTCTAGATGACCTCATCATGCAAGGAAATCCAAGGATCCACCATGATGGGGTCCATAAAGAAAAGCCCCATGCATAGGACATGCATGCATGAGGTGGGCCATTTGGCCACACCTATGGGGACGTTTGGGATCTCCACCATTGATTGGTGGGTCCTACACTCCCCTCATGTATAAAAAAAGAGATCTCCACTATAAAAATCAGATTTACCACATAAGGAAGCACGCACCTAAAGATCTTCACCAAACTTGGATCACCAAGCTCCAAATGCTTCAAGGAACCAAGATAGATGGATGAGATGGGTTTTCAATGGAGGGATTGAGAGGAAAAAGGAGGAGAAGAGGCTAGAATGGAGGGAAGATGGGCTGGAGAAATGGAGGGAAGTTGCTAGGGAAGAAGAGAAGAGAGAGAGAAATGAGAGGGAAAGAGAGAGAGAGAGAGAGAGAGAGAGAGAGAGAGAGACTTTTTAGACTTGTAATGACGAGCTCTCTCTCTCTTAGGCAATGATGGAGGCCTATGGTGATATTAATAAGGCTTAGGGTAATAGCCTTTCTAGAAATCTCAGCCTAGGGTGAAATGATGGCATGGAAAAACATGCAACCCATGGTGGGGTCCACCAATCATGCAATCAATGGCCCATATCGATCAATGCTCATAACTTGAGATGTATATATTGGATTAACACACGGGACGCGACATCAGAATTGCAGTGATGAGGCGGACGCAATGGCATAGGTCTCGGGTCAATTCGAGTCGGGTCTACGTGACTGAACTTAAGAATGACTGCAAATACTACCCGAGGGTCGCAGGTCACCGAAATTTGACCAGTAGGATCGCGGGACCAAAATGAACGGAATGCATACTCACACACACGCATGCACACATGTAAACTAGGGTCAGATCTCATAGCTGATACTCTTGAGGGATGGATGGCCTTTGATACTCCTTTAAAGAATGCACCTGAATCTTCAATATTTTCTAGAAGAGTGATAATTCTTTGCAATTCTACCCTCCGCATTTGCAGATATTATGAGACAACTCTCCTTTACAATCAGAAAGGCAAGCACTACACCAAAGTAGTGAAAAAAGGATGGTCCAAAACCGTCTCAAATGACCAAAAAGGACGGTCATGGACTGTCGCATGGGCCGTCAAATTTTGACGTGTCGTATTACTTAAAGGACGGTCAAAAACCGTCATTCTTATTGACAAAAAAAGGACAGTCATGGACCATCTCTTATGAGCCTTCAAAGGACGGTCATCGACCGTCCTTTAAAAGGACAGTCATGGACCATCCTTAAAAAGGACTGTCATGGACCGTTTCTGTTGAGCCTTTAAAGGATGGCCATGGACCGACTATCCTAAAAAAGGACTGTCATGGACCGTCTCTTATGAGCCTTCAAAGGATGCCATGGACCGTCCTTAAAAAGGATTGTCATGGACCGTCTCTTATGAGCCTTCAAAGGATGGCCATGGACCGTCCTTTAAAAGGACTGTCCCTTATGAGCTTTCAAAGCACATTTTCAAATTTGAGAGGGTCAATATACACTTATTACAATATATTTCATCGTATTCTTCCTGATATACACCTGTTATATAATATATTTCATCATATTCACATTCACATCCATCTAAACCCAAACTACGTAAATCCAACATAAACTACATTCATCCAAACATAAACTACATCCATCCAAACACAAACAATTTTATCCACATTACATTCATCTACGCATAAATACATATAAGTTTAGCATCATAAATAAATAAAAAAAGAAAAAAAATCAGCAACAATTTTCTTTTTGTGTCTTTCATTTAAAAAAAAATATTAAACTAACAAAATATTATAATTCAAAATCATGAAGAATTACATAAACTTCTTCCAAAAAAGTGGGCACTTTTTTAAAATAAAACTGATCATTAAAATAAAACTAATTTAAGCAAATAATGCAAAAAAGTATTTCAATTCAAGTTAATAGAAACAACAACAAAAATTAAAGCTTTGTAAAAAGGGGTATGTGTTAAAATGGATACAATCTTGTTTGTTGCCATGTGATTGGGCTACAATTCAAGTTAATAGAAACAACAACAAAAATTAAAGCTTTGTAAAAAGGAGAATGTGTTAAAAGGGATACATTCTTATTTCTTGCCATGTGATTGGGCTACATTATTACAGTAATCAGGTTCAGGTTCGGGATCGGGTTTAGGTTTGGGTTTTCAAATTTAGGTTTAGGTTTAGGTTAGGGAGTTGAGATTAGGATTACGTGTAGGTCTAGGTTTAGGGATTTGAGAATACATTTAAGTTTTAGGTTTAGGTTTTAGGTTTTGGATTATAGGTTTAGGTTTAGGTTTTAGGTTATACGTTATAAGTTTAGGTTATAGGTTATAGGTTATAGGTTAAGGTTTAGGTTATAGGTTTTGGTTTAGGTTTAGATTAAGGTTTAGGTTTAGGTTTAGGTTTTAGGCTTAGGTTTAGGTTATAGGTTTAGCTTATAAGTGCAGGTTATAGGTTTAGGTTTAGGTTAGGTTATAGGTTAAGGTTTAGGGAATTGAGAATAGGTTAAGGTTTAGGTTTAGGAAATCAAGTTCAGGTTCGGGATCGAGTTTAGGTTTGGGTTTTCAAGTTTAGGTTTAGGTTTAGGTTAAGGAGTTGTGATTAGGATTATGTGTAGGTTTAGGTTTAGGGATTTGAGAATACATTTAGGTTATATGTTTAGGTTTAGGTTATAGGTTATAGGTTTAGGTTTAGGTTTAGGTTAAGGTTAAGGTTTAAGTTTAAGTTTAGGTTTAGGTTATAGGTTATAGGTTTAGGTTTAGGTTTAGGTTAAGGTTAAGGTTTAGGTTTAAGTTTAGGTTTAGGTTATAAGTTATAGGTTTAGAAAATTGAGAATAGGTTAATGTTTAGGTTAAGGAAATCGGGTTCGGGTTCGGGATCAGGTTTAGGTTTGGGTTTTCAAGTTTAGGTTAGGGAGTTGAGATTAGGATTAGGTGTAGGTTTAGGTTTAGGGATTTAAGAATACATTTAAGTTTTAGGTTTATGTTTAGGTTTAGGTTATAGGTTATAGGTTTAGGTTTAGGTTTAGGTTTAGGTTAAGGTTAAGGTTTAGGCTTAGGTTTAGGTTATAAGCTATAAGTTTAGGGAATTGAGAATAGGTTAAGGTTTAGGTCTAGGAAATCGGGTTCGGGTTCGGGATCGGGTTTAGGTTTGGGTTTTCAAGTTTAGGTTTAGGTTTAGGTTAGGGAGTTAAGATTAGGATTAGGTGTAGGTTTAGGTTAAGGGATTTGAGAATACATTAGGTTTTAGATTTAGGTTTAGGTTATAGGTTATAGGTTTAGGTTTAGGTTATAAGTTATAGGTTTAGGGAATTAAGAATAGGTTAAGGTTTAGGTTTAGGAAATCGGGTTCGGGTTCGAGATCAGTTTTAGGTTTGGGTTTTCAAGTTTAGGTTTAGGTTAGAGAGTTGAGATTAGGATTAGGTGTAGGTTTAGGTTTATTGATTTGAGAATACATCTAGGTTTTAGGTTTAGGTTTAGGTTATAGGTTATAGGTTTAGATTTAGGTTTAGGTTAAGGTTTAGGTTTAGGTTATAAGCTAAAGGTTTAGGAAATTGATAATAGGTTAAGGTTTAGGTTTAGGAAATCGTGTTCGGGTTCGGGATCGGGTTTAGGTTTAGGTTTAGGTTAAGGAGTTGAGATTAGGATTAGGTGTAGGTTTAGGTTTAGGGATTTGAGAATACATTAGGTTTTAGGTTTAGGTTTAGGTTATAGGTTATAGGTTTAGGTTAAGGTTTAGGTTTAGGTTATAAGCTATAGGTTTAGGGAATTGAGAATAGGTTAAGGTTTAGGTTTAGTAAATTGGGTTCGGGTTCGGGATCAGGTTTAGGTTTGGGTTTTCAAGTTTAGGTTTAGGTTTAGGTTAGGGAGTTGAGATTAGGATTAGGTGTAGGTTTAGGTTAAGGGATTTGAGAATACATTAGGTTTTAGGTTTAGGTTTAGGTTATAGGTTATAGGTTTAGGTTTAGGTTTAGGTTAAGGTTTAGGTTTAGGTTATAAGCTATAAGTTTAGGGAATTGAGAATAGCTCAAGGTTTAGGTTTAGGAAATCGGATCCGGGTTCGGGATTGGGTTTAGGTTTGGGTTTTCATGTTTAGGTTTAGGTTTAGGTTAAGGAGTTGAGGTTAGGATTTGGTGTAGGTTTAGGTCTGGGAATTTAAGAATACATTTAGGTTTTAGGTTTAGGTTATAGGTTATAGGTTATAGTTTTAGGTTTAGGTTTAGGTTTAGGGTTAGGTTTAGGTTATAAGCTATAGGTTTAGGGAATTGAGAATAGGTTAAGGTTTAGGTTTAGGAAATCGAGTTCGGGTTTGGGATCGGGTTTAGGTTTGGGTTTTCAAGTTTACGTTTAGGTTTAGGTTAGGGAGTTGAGATTAGGATTAGGTGTAGGTTTAGGTTTAGGGATTTGAGAATACATTAGGTTTTAGGTTTAGGTTTAGGTTATAGGTTATTGGTTTAGGTTTAGGTTTAGGTTAAGGTTTAAGTTATAAGCTATAGGTTTAGGGAATTGAGAATAGGTTAATGTTTAGGTTTAGGAAATCGTATTTGGGTTCGGGATTGGGTTTAGGTTTGGGTTTTCAAGTTTAGGTTTAGGTTTAGTTTAGGGAGTTGAGATTAGGATTAGGTGTAGGTTTAGGTTTAGGGATTTGAGAATACATTAGGTTTTAGGTTTTAGGTTTAGGTTTAGGTTATAGGTTGTAGGTTTAGGTTTAGGTTTAGGTTTAGGTTATAAGCTATAGGTTTAGGGAATTGAGAATAGGTTAAGGTTTAGGTTTAGTAAATCGGGTTCGGGTTCGGGATCGGGTTTAGGTTTGGGTTTTCAAGTTTAGGTTTAGGTTTAGGTTAGGGAGTTGAGATTAGGATTAGGTGTAGGTTTAGGTTTAGGGATTTGAGAATACGTTAGGTTTTAGGTTTAGGTTTAGGTTATAGGTTATAGGTTTAGGTTTAGGTTTAGGTTAAGGTTTAGGTTTAGGCTATAAGCTATAAGTTTAGGGAATTGGGAATAGGTCAAGGTTTAGGTTTAGGAAATCGGATCCGGGTTCGGGATTGGGTTTAGGTTTGGGTTTTCATGTTTAGGTTTAGGTTTAGGTTAAGGAGTTGAGATTAGGATTTGGTGTAGGTTTAGGTTTGGGGATTTAAGAATACATTTAAGTTTTAGGTTTAGGTTATAGGTTATAGGTTATAGGTTTAGGTTTAGGTTTAGGTTATAAGCTATAGGTTTAGGGAATTGAGAATAGGTTAAGGTTTAGGTTTAGGAAATTGGGTTCGGGTTTAGGATCGGGTTTAGGTTTGGGTTTTCAAGTTTAGGTTTAGGTTTAGGTTGGTGAGTTGAGATTAGGATTAGGTGTAGGTTTAGGTATAGGGATTTGAGAATACATTTAGGTTTTAGGTTATAGGTTATAGGTTTATGTTTAGGTTTAGGTTTAGGTTAAGGTTTAGGTTTAGGTTATAAGCTATATGTTTACGGAATTGAGAATAGGTTAAGGTTTAGGTTTAGGAAATCGGGTTTGGGTTAGGGATTGGGTTTAGGTTTGGGTTTTCAAGTTTAGGTTTAGGTTTAGGTTATGGAGTTGAGATTAAGATTTGGTGTAGGTTTTGGTTTAGGGATTTGAATATACATTAGGTTTTAGGTTTAGGTTTAGGTTATCGGGTATAGGTTTAGGTTTAGGTTATAAGATATAAGTTTAGGGAATTGAGAATAGGTTAAGGTTTAGGTTTGGGAAATCGGGTTCGTGTTCGAGATCGGGTTTAGGTTTGGGTTTTCATGTTTAGGTTTAAGTTTAGGTTAGGGAGTTGAGATTAGGATTAGGTGCAGGTTTAGGTTTAAGGATTTGAGAATACATTTTGGTTTTAGGTTTAGATTTAGGTTTTAGGGTTAGGTTTAGGTTATAAGTGCAGGTTATAGGTTTAGGTTTAGGTTAGGTTATAGGTTAAGGTTTAGGGAATTGAGAATAGGTTAAGGTTTAGGTTTAGGAAATCGAGTTCGGGTTCAGGATCGGGTTTAGGTTTTGGTTTTCAAGTTTAGGTTTTGGTTTAGGTTAGGGAGTTGAGATTAGGATTAGGTGTAGGTTTAGGTTTAGGGATTTGAGAATACATTTAGGTTTTAGGTTTAGGTTTAGGTTGTAGGTTATTGGTTTAGGTTTAGGTTTAGGTTATAAGCTATAGGTTTAGGGAATTGAGAATAGGTTAATGTTTAGGTTTAGGAAATCGGGTTCGGGTTCAGGATCGGGTTTAGGTTTGGGTTTTCAAGTTTACGTTTAGGTTTAGGTTAGGGAGTTGATATTAGGATTAGGGTAGGTTTAAGTTTAAGGATTTGATAATACATTTAGGTTTTATGTTTAGGTTATAGGTTGTAGGTTATAGGTTTAGGTTTAGGTTTAGGTTTAGGTTATAAGCTATAGGTTTCGGGAATTGAGAATAAGTTAAGGTTTAGGTTTATGAAATCGGGTTCGGGTTCGGGATCGGGTTTAGGTTTGGGTTTTCAAGTTTAGGTTTAGGTTTAGGTTAGGGAGTTGAGATTAGGATTAGGTGTAGGTTTAGGTTTAGGGATTTGAGAATACATTAGGTTTTAGGTTTAGGGTTTAGGTTATAGGTTTAGGTTTAGGTTTAGGTTTAGGTTTAGGTTATAAGTTATAGGTTTAGGGAATTGAGAATAGGTTAAGTGTTAGGTTTAGGAAATCGGGTCGGGTTCGGGATTGGGTTTTCAAGTTTAGGTTTATGTTTAGGTTAGGGAGTTGAGATTAGGATTAGGTGTTGGATTAAGTTTAGGGATTTGAGAATACATTTAGGTTTAGGTTGTAGGTTATAGGTTTAGGTTTTGTTTTAGGTTAAGGTTATAAGCTATAGGTTTAGGGAATTGAGAATAGGTTATGTAAGGCTCGTATCCTAGTCCGTACCATTCCATTGGCTTCCGCGGTCCTTCTGGTCAAATTTCTGCAATCCTCGACCGGTATCCGACGTTAGCGCATGATCCTAAGTAGAGTCCCACATACCGAAGTCGGATCAAACCAGAAATTATAACATAGCAACCGCGCCGTTGCCGCGGTTCCAATGCCGCGAGTCGTGCACCGAACCGATGCCCAGGCCAGGAGATGTGGGCCAGCGTTCGTTCCGAAGAAACACCGCACGTTGCCAATTTCAAGGGAATATCTACGTCATGTCCCATCCATCAATCAAACAATCAATGTCAAGTACAACCATACCTCAAGTACAACCAACCCATCCCTCCTTTTCCCTTAGGTCAACTCTCTCTCACCTCACCATCCCTCTTTTATAAAAAAATCAAACAAACCCATACCTCTTTATTACAACCACCACATCACCCATCCCTTTAATGTTTTTTTCTCTCTTTCCCTCATTCTATCTCTACTCTCCCAAGCTCCATACGTCCAAGCCTTCCCAAGCAATTCCAAGAGCAACAAGTGTGGCCCATTTTACCACCCTCTCATCCTTCATCCCCACCATCAAAACTCCACCATCCACCGTTAGAAGTTGATCATAGGAGCTAAGGAGGCTAAGGAAGCAAGGAGAAGGCCTAGAGGTGGGTGATCCTCCATTAATTTCAATTTTTAAGGGCCACTTGTTGTGGGACCCATTTAATGTATGTGTTGTATCCATGAGGGGCCATAGTGGCGGGGTCCCTCTATCACCGTCTCTCTCTCTCTCTCTCTCTCTCTCTCTCTCTCTCCGTCTCTCTCTTTCTTTGAATGGTGATGATGATGAAGGGATGAGTGTGGCCCACCATGAATCACATATTTCATGTGGGACCCATCGGATGAATGGGTTGGATCTACGCCATCCAGCCCATTAACGGGCCCGGATGGAAGGAAAACATAAATATTAGGTGGTCCAAATAAGTGGGCCACGTGCATGTGGGACCCACCATGATGTCCCCATTTATCCATGTCGTCCAGCTTCTCTAGACGCTGGACGTGATAAGGGTGGCCAACATGGAGTGCGTGTACTGACATGGGAGTGTACTAATGAGCTAACCAAAAAAAAAGAGAAGGAAATGGTGGGCCGCTCATGCAAGCCCCACCTTGATGCGCATACTTAATCCAAGCTGACCATCCTTTTCTTCAGATCATTTTAGATGTTGAGCTGAAAAATGGACCCAATCTGATTTTCCTGGTGGGCCATAGCATAGAGAATAGTACTTTTACCATTGAAATACACTCTGAGATTTTCTGTACACCAAAACCCATCGAATATTGGGCTTGATGGGTTTGTATCGAGCTATAGAGACCAATGGACGAGGCAAATTTCCCTTATGCGGGCCCTACCACAGAAAAATCGCAGAAAAATTAATTTTTTTAAAAAAACAAAAATATATATGTAACATCAACACTGTTGCTGTCAGCGTCTCTGACGCTGCAGCAAGCAGCGTCCGCTGCTTTTGGGATGGCGCTAGTCAGTGGGCCCCCTATCGGGCCCCACCACGATGTGAATTGAACATCAATACTGTCCATTTGGTGGACCCCCTCCTAGCTATGGGCCACCGAAAATATTAGCTGTATACGTGACTTTGGTGGCCCACACTACAAGAAACAGTGAGGTGTGTGTGATGGTGGTTGGAGTCTAACTGTGAAGTGTGGCTGACGATGAAGTGTGAATTGGCAGATGGATCCGTGGGACCCATCCACGCCGTCCATCCATTTTGAGGGGCCACACCAGGATGCATGTGATGCCAGCCCCTGGACGGTGGGCCCCAGGTCTGCATGACCCTATCAACAGTTTGGGTGGAAAATAGACATTACGGTGGGCCCTAGGTCTGAGTGACCTTAACAACAGGTTAGGTGAAAATAAACATTATGGTGGGTCAGGGTCTAATTGACCTCATCAACTGGTTGGGTGCAAATAAACATTATAGTGGGGTCCATGTCTGTGTGACCTCATAAATAGATTGGAGGAAAATAAACATTGTGGTGGGCCCCATGCGGGACCCACTAATGTGTGTGCTCCACACCTTCCATCAGTGTGGTCCCCACCATGAGGTATGTGTATTATCTATGTTACCCATCCCTATCGGACCCACCATAATGCATGTGTTGCATCCAACCCGTCCAACCATTTGAAAGCTCATTTTAAGGCTTGAAATTAAAAATAAGGCAGATCTAGGATTAGGTGGGCCACATTTCAGGAAAGCAGTGGGTTTGAATGTCCACCATTAAACCCTTGGAAATTCTAATGGTGAAAATCCTTATCATCACTCATTTTTGGGTGCGGCTCATTTGATATACGTGTGGCCCATGTGATGTGGCCCACTTACCTTAATTATGGCCCATGTTATGAGGCCCATTGTGATGTATGCAAGGCCCACGGGCTATGGCTCATTGCAATGTATGTAAGGCCCAATTGGGGCGGCCTGTTCGATAAATATATATACGAGAGGCCCTTGTGAGGCATCCCATTTGATGTATTTGAAGCCCTTGGGTCGAGGCCCAATGAGATGTACATGAGGCCCATTGTAATGTGCGATTCCACCATGGTCTATGTGATTATGCCCTGGGAAGTAATGTTGGTTTGACGTCCACATTGTAGGATGATGTTAGTTAAATGTCCGCATTGTCACTCTCCCTAGGGCCCATTGTTAGGCCCATACTGATAGTGTAGGCCATTTAGGCCCATTTTCGTTATGAACAGAGCCCATCATCATATAACATGTTTAATATAGGTCCATTATTCATGATCATACGCATCATATGTATGCTTGATATGAGGAGTGGCTGATCATAGCATATTCCTACGGGTGGATTGTTTATGGGCTCCCTGATAGGCAGAGTTACCCTACATGAGCGTGCACGCATGATTGTTGCATGTCTGGTAGAGTGATTCATGCACTGGCATTTGTGTAATTATGATTATTGTATGCCCTAGCGACATCAGGGCCATAGCCTCCACAAAAACATTGTGGGTGGTTGGATTGAATACCGAAAATACTGTTTCTAGCATCGGGGCGCCATAGATATCCCTGGTGAAAATCCCTAAATCTGATGGTACCAGAGGATTGCTCCAATATCGAAACTGAGTGGATACATGAGCATGTGAGGGCCGTATACCAGTAGGCCGTATCTCCCACTGTGTCGTGGTCGGTTAGAAAGGGGTGTGACCTTACCCACCTGAGTGAGGGGGCAATTTCTAGGTTGAGTTTGACCAGCTTGAGGAATGGGTCCGCTATCGACGAGCCGGGCCCAATATTGACAAGCGCATAGTGAGGTCTCTTTCACTCTCCCAGTTGTGCATTCGGATAGGGGCGACAAGCTGACGTAGAGTGTATTAGACCCCGGTGATTATCCAGAATGAGAACTGTATTGATATTGGATATTGTGGATGAGGTTTAACATGCTTGAGTTGCATCTCGCATTACATGGTCTTGTTATGGCTGATAGCATTCATATCTTGCACCGCATAGCCTTGGTACGGCTGATTGCATTCATGTACTCATCAGCATGATTTCATATTACTCTGACCTTGCATTCTGAGCGCGCTCATATTACGCACACACATACACTACCCCCTAAGCTTTCTATAAGCTTATGCACGATCGATGCGTGCAGGTGACGCCAGGACGCAGCCATAGGATAGGAGCAGCAGGAGCGTGCAGTCGAGCTTTTAGAGTTTTCTTTATTTACATTATCTTGTATTTTCCTTCAGACGCATTGTACTTAAAAGTTTTTTATCATAATGGATTTTATGATGGTGTCCTTATGGTTATTGTTCCTGGGTTATGCCTATGATTATGCTTATTACAAATTAAATTGATGATTAGAAATCCTCCTTGGAGCATCCCAGGATTTGAACTTGGTGTATGGGTGCCGGGAGCCGAGAATGGGATACTACGGAGGCCGTCGGCGTCGGATTCGGCGATCGAGAATTTTGTGAGCCCAGTTTCCGAGTTCGGGGCATGACAGGTTAAGGTTTAGGTTTAGGAAATCGGGTTCGGGTTCGGGATCGATTTTAGGTTTGAGTTTTCAAGTTTAAGTTTAGTTTTAGGTTAGGGAGTTGAGATTATGATTAGGTGTAGGTTTAGGTTTAAGGATTTGAGAATACATTAGGTTTTAGATTTAGGTTTACGTTATAGGTTATAGGTTTAGGTTTAGGTTTAGGTTTCGGTTTAGGTTATAAGCTATAGGATAAGGGAATTGAGAATAGGTTAAGGTTTAGGTTTAGGAAATTGGGTTTGGGTTCGGGATCGGGTTTAGGATTTAGTTTTCAAGTTTAGGTTTAGGTTTAGGTTAGGGAGTTGAGATTAGGATTAGGTGTAGGTTTAGGTTTAGGGATTTAAGAATACATTAGGTTTTAGGTTTATGTTTAGGTTATAGGTTATAGGTTTAGGTTTAGGTTTAGGTTAAGGTTTAGGTTATAAGCTATAGGTTTAGGGAATTGAGAATAACTTAATGTTTAGGTTTAGGAAATCAGGTTCGGGTTCGGGATCGAGTTTAGGTTTGGGTTTTCAAGTTTAGGTTTAGGTTTAGGTTAGGGAGTTGAGATTAGGATTAGGTGTAGGTTTACGTTTAGGGATTTGAGAATACATTTAGGTTTTATGTTTAGGTTTGGGTTATAGGTTATAGGTTTAGGTTTAGGTTTAGGTTAAGGTATAGGTTTAGGTTTCGGTTTAGGTTATAAGCTATAGGTTTAGGGAATTGAGAATAGGTTAAGGTTTAGGTTTAGGAAATCGGGTTTCGGTTCGGGATCAGGTTTAGGATTGGGTTTTCAAGTTTAGGTTTAGGTTTAGGTTAGGGAGTTGAGATTAGGATTAGGTGTAGGTTTAGGCTTAGGGATTTGAGAATACACTAGGTTTTAGGTTTAGGTTTAGGTTACAGGTTATTGGTTTGGGTTTAGGTTTAAGTTTAGGTTATAGGTTATTGGTTTGGGTTTAGGTTTAGGTTTAGGTTTAGGTTAGGTTATAAGCTATAGGTTTAGGGAATTGAGAATAGGTTAAGGTTTAGGTTTAGGAAATCGGGTTCGGGTTCAGGAACGGGTTTAGGTTTGAGTTTTCAAGTTTAGGTTTAGGTTTAGTTTCGGGAGTTGAGATTAGGATTAGGTGTAGGTTTAGGTTTAGGGATTTAAGAATACATTAGGTTTTTGGTTTAAGTTTAGGTTAAAGGTTAAAGGTTTAGGTTTAGGTTTAGGTATAAGCTATAGGTTTAGGGAATTGAGAATAGGTTAAGGTTTAGGTTTAGGAAATCGGGTTCGGGTTCGGGATCGGGTTTAGGTTTGGGTTTACAAGTTTAGGTTTAGGTTTAGGTTTAGGTTAGGGAGTTGAGATTATGATTAGGTGTAGGTTTAGGTTTGGAGATTTAAGAATACATTTAGGTTATAGGTTATAGGTTATAAGTTTTAGGTTTAGGTTTAGGTTTACGTTAACGGTTAGGTTTAGGTTATAAGCTATAGGTTTAGGGAATTGAGAATAGCTTAAGGTTTAGGTTTAGGAAATCGGGTTCGGGTTCGGGATCCGGTTTAGTTTTAGGTTTTCAAGTTTAGGTTTAGGTTTAGGTTAGGGTGTTGAGATTAGGATTAGGTGTAGGTTTAGGTTTAGGGATTTGAGAATACATTTAGGTTTTAGGTTTAGGTTTAGGTTATAGGTTATACGTTTAGGTTTAGGTTTAGGTTTAGGTTAAGGTTTAGGTTTAGGTTATAAGCTATATATTTAGGGAATTGAGAATAGGTTAAGGTTTAGGTTTAGGAAATCGGGTTCGGGTTCGGGATCGGGTTTAGGTTTGGGTTTTAAGTTTTGGCTTAGGTTTAGGCTAGGGAGTTGAGATTAGGATTAGGTGTAGGTTTAGGTTTAGGGATTTAAGAATACATTAGGTTTTAGGTTTAGGTTTAGGTTATAGGGTATAGTTTAGGTTTAGGTTATAAGCTATAGGTTTAGGGAATTGAGAATAGGTTAAGGTTTAGGTTTAGGAAATTGGGTTCGGGTTCAAGATCGGGTTTAGGTTTGGGTTTTCAAGTTTAGGTTTAAGTTTAGGTTAGGGAGTTGAGATTAAGATTAGGTGTAGGTTTAGGTTTAAGGATTTGAGAATACATTTCTGTTTTAGGTTTACGTTTTGGTTTTAGGCTTAGGTTTAGGTTATAAGTGCTGGTTATAGGTTTAGGTTTAGGTTAGGTTATAGGTTAAGGTTTAGGGAATTGAGAATATGTTAAGGTTTACGTTTAGGAAATCGGGTTTGGGTTCGGGATCAGGTTTAGGTTTGGGTTTTCAAGTTTAGGTTTAGGTTTAGGTTATGGAGTTGAGATTAGGATTAGGTGTAGGTTTAGGTTTAGGGATTTGAGAATACATTTAGGTTTTAGGTTTAGGTTTAGGTTATCGGTTATAGGTTTAGGTATAGGTTTTGGTTAAGGTTTAGGTTTAGGTTATATGCTATAGCTTTAGGAAATTGAGAATAGGCTAATGTTTAGGTTTAGGAAATCGGGTTCTCGTGATCGGGATTAGGTTTGGGTTTTCGAGTTTAAGTTTAGGTTTAGGTTAGGGAGTTAAGATAAGGATTAGGTGTAGGTTTATGTTTAAGGATTTGATAATACATTTAGGTTTTAGGTTTAGGTTTTAGGTTATAGGTTATAGGTTTAGGTTTAAGTTTAGGTTTAGGTTAAGGTTATAAGCTATAGGTTTATGGAATTGAGAATAGGTTAAGGTTTAGGTTTAGGAAATCGGGTTCGGGTTCGGGATCGGGTTTAGGTTTGGGTTTTCAAGTTTAGGTATCGGTTTAGGTTAGGGAGTTAAGATTAGGATTTGGTGTTGGTTTAAGTTTAGGGATTTGATAACACATTAGGTTATAGGTTTAGGTTTAGGTTTAGGTTATAAGCCATAGGTTCAAGGAATTGAGAATAGGTTAAGGTATAGGTTTAGGAAATCGGGTTCAGGTTCGGGATCGGGTTAAGGTTTGGGTTTTCATGTTTAGGTTTAGGTTTAGGTTAGAGAGTTGAGATTAGGTTAAGTGTAGGCTTAGGTTTAGGGATTTGAGAATATATTTAAGTTTTAGGTTTAGGTTTAGGTTATAGGTTATAGGTTTTGGTTTTGGTTTAGGTTAAGGTTATAAGCTATTGGTTTAGGGAATTCAGAATAGGTTAAGGTTTAGGTTTAGGAAATCGGGTTCGGGTTCGTGATCGGGTTTAGGTTAAGGTGTTGAGATTAGGATTAGGTGTAGGTTTAGGTTTAGGGATTTGAGAATACATTAGGTTTTTGGTTTTGGTTTAGGTAATAGGTTATAGGTTTAAGTTTAGGTTTAGGTTTAGTTTTCGGTTTAGGTTATAAGCTATAGGTTTAGTGAATTGAGAATAGGTTAAGGTTTAGGTTTAGGAAATCGGGTTTGGGTTCGGGATCGGGTTTAGGTTTGGGTTTTCAAGTTTAGGATTAGGTTTAGGTTAGGGAGTTGAGATTTGGATTAGGTGTAGGTTTAGGTTTAGGGATTTGAGAATACCTTAGGTTTTAGGTTTAGGTTTAGGTTATAGGTTATAGGTTTAGGTTTAGGTTTATGATATAAGCTATTGGTTTAGGCAATTGAGAATAGGTTAATGTTTAGGTTTAGAAAATCAGGTTCGAATTCGGGATCGGGTTTAGGTTTGGGTTTTCAAGTTTAGGTTTAGGTTAAGGTTAGGGAGTTGAGATTAAGATTAGGTGTAGATTTAGGTTTAGGGATTTGTGAATACATTTAGGTTTTAGGTTTAGGTTTAGGTTATAGGTTATAGGTTTAGTTTTAGGTTTAGGAGAAGGTATAGGTTTGGCTTTCGGTTTAGGTTATAGGCTACAAGTTTAGGGAATTGTGAATAGGTTAAGGTTTAGGTTTAGGAAATCGAGTTCGGGTTCGGGTTCGGGATCGGGTTTAGTTTTGGGTTTTCAAGATTAGGTTTAGGTTTAGGTTCGGGAGTTGAGATTTGGATTTGGTGCAGGTTTAGGTTTAGGGATTTGAGAATACATTAGGTTTTAGGTTTAGGTTTAAGTTATAAGTTATTGTTTTGGGTTTAGGTTATAGGTTATTGGTTTGGGTTTAGGTTTAGGTTAAGGTTTAGGTTAGGTTTAGGTTATAAGCTATATGTTTAGGGAATTTAGAATAGGTTAAGGTTTAGGTTTAGGAAATTGGGTTCAGGTTCGGGATCGGATTTAGGTTTTGGTTTTGGTTTGGGAATTGAGATTAGGATTAGGTGTAGGTTTAGGTTAAGGGATTTGAGAATACATTAAGTTTTAGGTTTAGGTTTAGGTTATAGGTTATAGGTTTAAGTTTAAGTTAAGGTTTAGGTTATAACCTATAGGTTTAGGGAATGGAGAATAGGATAAGGTTTAGGTTTAGGAAATCGGGTTCGAGTTCGGGATCGGATTTAGGTTTGGGCTTTCAAGTTTAGGTTTAGGTTTAGGTTAGGGAGTTGAGATTAGGATTAGGTGTAGGCTTAGGTTTTGGGATTTAAGAATACATTTAGGTTTTAGGTTTAGGTTTAGGTTATAAGTTACAGGTTTAAGTTTTGTTTTAGGTTAAGGTTTCAAGCTATAGGTTTAGGGAATTGAGAATAAGTTAAGGTTTAGGTTTAGGAAATCAGGTTTGGGTTCGGGATCAGGTTTAGGTTTGGGTTTTCAAGTTTAGGTTTAGGTTTAGGTTAGGGAGTTGAGATTAAGATTAGGTGTAGGTTTAGGTTTAGGGATTTGAGAATACATTAGGTTTTTGGTTTAGGTTTAGGTTATAGGTTATAGGTTTATGTTTCGGTTTAGGTTTAACTTTCGGTTTAGGTTATATGCTATAGGTTTAGGTAATTGAGAATAGGTTAAGGTTTAGGTTTAGGAAATCGGGTTCGGGTTCGGGATCGGGTTTACGTTTGGGTTTTCAAGTTTAGGTTTAGGTTTAGGTTAGGGAGTTGAGATTAGGATTAGGTGTAGGTTTAGGTTTAGGGATTTTGAGAATACAATAGGTTTTAGGTTTAGGTTTAGGTTATAGGTTATAGTTTTAGGTTTAGGGATTTGAGAATACAATAGGTTTTAGGTTTAGGTTTAGGTTATAGGCTATAGGTTTAGGTTTAGGTTTTGGTTTAGGTTTTGGTTAAGGTTTAGGTTATAAGCTATAGGTTTAGGGAATTGAGAATAGGTTAATGTTTTGGTATAAGAAATCGGGTTCGGTTTCGGGATTGGGTTTAGGTTTGGGTTTTCAAGTTTAGGTTTAGGTTTAGGTTAAGGATTTGAGATTAGAATTAGCTATAGGTTTAGGTTTAGGGATTTGGGAATACATTTAGGTTTTAGGTTTTGCTTTAGGTTATAGGTTATAGGTTTAGGTTTAGGTTTAGGTTAAGGTAAAGGTTTAGTTTTCGGTTTAGGTTATAAGCTATAGGTTTAGGGAATTGAGAATAGGTTAAGGTTTAGGTTTAGGAAATCGGGTTCGGGTTCGGGATCGGGTTTAGGTTTGGGTTTTCAAGTTTACGTTTAGGTTTAGGTTAGGGAATTGAGATTAGGATTAGCTGTAGGTTTAGGTTTAGGGATTTAAGAATACATTTAGGTTTTAGGTTTAGGTTTAGGTTATAGGTTATAGGTTTAGGTTAAGGTTTTGGTTAAGGTTTAGGTTTAGGTTATAAGCTATAGGTTTAGGGAATTGAGAATAGGCTAATGTTGAGGTTTAAGAAATTGGGTTCGGGTTCGGGATCAGGTTTAGGTTTGGGGTTTCAAGGTTAAGTTTAGGTTTAGGTTAGGGAGTTAAGATAAGGATTAGGTGTCGGTTTATTTTTAAGGATTTAATATTACATTTTGGTTTTAGGTTTATGTTATAGGTTATAGGTTATAGGTTTAGGTTTAAGTTTAGGTTTAGGTTAAGGTTATAAGCTATAGGTATATGGAATTGAGAATATGTTAAGGTTTAGGTTTAGGAAATCGGGTTCGGGTTCAGGATCGGGTTTAGGTTTAGGTTTTCAAGTTTTGGTATAGGTTTAGGTTAGGGAGTTGAGATTAAGATTAGGTGTAGGTTTAGGTTTAGGGATTTGATAACACATTAGGTTTTAGGTTTAGGTTTAGGTTATAGGTTATAGGTTTAGGTTTAGGTTGAAGTTTCGGTTTATGTTATAAGCCATAGGTTTAGGGAATTGAGAATAGGTTAAGGTTTAGGTTTAGGAAATCGGGTTCGGGTTCGGGATCGGGTTAAGGTTTGGGTTTTCAAATTTAGGTTTAGGTTTAGGTTAGGGAGTTGAGATTAGGATTAGGTGTAGGCTTAGGTTTAGGGATTTGAGAATACCTTTGGCTTTTAGGTTCAGGTTTAGGTTATAGGTTACAGGTTTTGGTTTTGGTTTAGGTTAAGGTTATAACCTATTGGTTTAAGGAATTGAGAATAGGTTAAGGTTTAGGTTTAGGAAATCGGGTTCGGGTTCGTGATCGGGTTTAGGTTTGGGTTTTCAAGTTTAGGTTTAGGTTTAGGTTAAGGTGTTGAGATTAGGATTAGGTGTAGGTTTAGGTTTAGGGATTTGAGAATACATTAGGCTTTTAGTTTTGGTTTAGGTAATAGGTTATAGGTTTACGTTTAGGTTTAGGTTTAGTTTTCGGTTTAGGTTATAAGTTATAGGTTTAGGGAATTGAGAATA
The DNA here is from genome assembly GCF_029962835.1 of Magnolia sinica. Taxonomy (NCBI): domain Eukaryota; kingdom Viridiplantae; phylum Streptophyta; class Magnoliopsida; order Magnoliales; family Magnoliaceae; genus Magnolia; species Magnolia sinica. The sequence continues at coordinate 46,825,274 of NC_080584.1, read as the reverse complement.
GGTTAAGGTTTAGGTTTAGGAAATCGGGTTCGGGTTTAGGATGGGGTTTAGGTTTGAGTTTTCAAGTTTAGGATTAGTTTTATGTTAGGGAGTTGAGATTAGGATTAGGTGTAGGTTTAAGTTTAGGGATTTGAGAATACATAAGGTTTTAGGTTTAGGTTTAGGTTATAGGTTATAGGTTTAGGTTTAGGTTTAGGATATAAGCTATAGGTTTAGGGAATTGAGAATAGGTTAATGTTTAGGTTTAGAAAATCGGGTTCGGATTCGGGATCGGGTTTAGGTTTGGGTTTTCAAGTTAAGGTTTAGGTTAAGGTTAGGGAGTTGAGATTAAGATTAGGTGTAGGTTTAGGTTTAGGGATTTGAGAATACATTACGGTTTTAGGTGTAGGTTTAGGTTATAGGTTATAGGTTTAGTTTTAGGTTTAGGTTAAGGTATAGGTTTAGCTTTCGGTTTAGGTTATAACCTACAGGTTTAGGGAATTGTGAATAGGTTAAGGTTTAGGTTTAGGAAATCGAGTTCGGGATCGGGTTTAGTTTTGGGTTTTCAAATTTAGGTTTAGGTTTAGGTTCTGGAGTTGAGATTAGGATTAGGTGTAGGTTTAGGTTTAGGGATTTGAGAATACATTAGGTTTTATGTTTAGGTTTAGGTTATAAGTTATTGTTTCGGGTTTAGGTTATAAGTTATTGGTTTGGGTTTAGGTTTAGGTTAAGGTTTAGTTAGGTTTAGGTTATAAGCTATTGGTTTAGGGAATTGAGAATAGGTTAAGGTTTAGGTTTAGGAAATCAGGTTCGGGTTCGGGATCAGGTTTAGGTTTGGGTTTTCAAGTTTAGGTTTTGGTTTTGGTTTGGGAATTGAGATTAGGATTAGGTGTAGGTTTAGGTTAAGGGATTTGAGAATACATTAGGTTTTAGGTTTAGGTTTAGGTTATAGGTTATAGGTTATAGGTTTAGGTTTAAGTTAAGGTTTAGGTTATAAGATATAGGTTTAGGGAATGGAGAATAGGATAAGGTTTAGGTTTAGGAAATCGGGTTCGAGTTCGGGATCGGGTTTAGGTTTGGGTTTTCAAGTTTAGGTTTAGGTTTAGGTTAGGGAGTTGAGATTAGGATTAGGTGTAGGCTTAGGTTTAGGGATTTAAGAATACATTTAGGTTTTAGGTTTAGGTTTAGGATATAGGTTACAGGTTTAGGTTTTCTTTTAGGTTAAGGTTACAAGCTATAGGTTTGGGGAATTGAGAATAGGTTAAGGTTTAGGTTTAGGAAATCGGGTTCGGGTTCGTGATCGGGTTTAGGTTTGGGTTTTCAAGTTTAGGTTTAGGTTTAGGTTAAGGTGTTGAGATTAGGATTAGGTGTAGGTTTAGGTTTAGGGATTTGAGAATACATTAGGCTTTTAGTTTTGGTTTAGGTAATAGGTTATAGGTTTACGTTTAGGTTTAGGTTTAGTTTTCGGTTTAGGTTATAAGTTATAGGTTTAGGGAATTGAGAATAGGTTAAGGTTTAGGTTTAGGAAATCGGGTTCGGGTTTAGGATCGGGTTTAGGTTTGAGTTTTCAAGTTTAGGATTAGTTTTATGTTAGGGAGTTGAGATTAGGATTAGGTGTAGGTTTAAGTTTAGGGATTTGAGAATACATAAGGTTTTAGGTTTAGGTTTAGGTTATAGGTTATAGGTTTAGGTTTAGGTTTAGGATATAAGCTATAGGTTTAGGGAATTGAGAATAGGTTAATGTTTAGGTTTAGAAAATCGGGTTCGGATTCGGGATCGGGTTTAGGTTTGGGTTTTCAAGTTAAGGTTTAGGTTAAGGTTAGGGAGTTGAGATTAAGATTAGGTGTAGGTTTAGGTTTAGGGATTTGAGAATACATTACGGTTTTAGGTGTAGGTTTAGGTTATAGGTTATAGGTTTAGTTTTAGGTTTAGGTTAAGGTATAGGTTTAGCTTTCGGTTTAGGTTGTAACCTACAGGTTTAGGGAATTGTGAATAGGTTAAGGTTTAGGTTTAGGAAATCGAGTTCGGGATCGGGTTTAGTTTTGGGTTTTCAAATTTAGGTTTAGGTTTAGGTTCTGGAGTTGAGATTAGGATTAGGTGTAGGTTTAGGTTTAGGGATTTGAGAATACATTAGGTTTTATGTTTAGGTTTAGGTTATAAGTTATTGTTTCGGGTTTAGGTTATAAGTTATTGGTTTGGGTTTAGGTTTAGGTTAAGGTTTAGGTTTAGGTTTAGGTTATAAGTTATTGGTTTAGGGAATTGAGAATAGGTTAAGGTTTAGGTTTAGGAAATCAGGTTCGGGTTCGGAATCAGGTTTAGGTTTGGGTTTTCAAGTTTAGGTTTTGATTTTGGTTTGGGAATTGAGATTAGGATTAGGTGTAGGTTTAGGTTAAGGGATTTGAGAATACATTAGGTTTTAGGTTTAGGTTTAGGTTATAGGTTATAGGTTATAGGTTTAGGTTTAAGTTAAGGTTTAGGTTATAAGATATAGGTTTAGGGAATGGAGAATAGGATAAGGTTTAGGTTTAGGAAATCGGGTTCGAGTTCGGGATCGGGTTTAGGTTTGGGTTTTCAAGTTTAGGTTTAGGTTTAGGTTAGGGAGTTGAGATTAGGATTAGGTGTAGGCTTAGGTTTAGGGATTTAAGAATACATTTAGGTTTTATGTTTAGGTTTAGGATATGGGTTACAGGTTTAGGTTTTGTTTTAGGTTAAGGTTACAAGCTATAGGTTTGGGGAATTGAGAATAGGTTAAGGTTTAGGTTTAGGAAATCAGGTTTGGGTTCGAGATCGGGTTTAGGTTTGGGTTTTCAAGTTTAGGTTTAGGTTTAGGTTAGGGAGTTGAGATTAGGATTAGGTGTAGGTTTAGGTTAAGGCATTTGAGAATACATTAGGTTTTTGGTTTAGGTTTAAGTTATAGGTTTTAGGTTTAGGTTTAGCTTTCGGTTTAGGTTATATGCTATAGGTTTAGGGAATTGAGAATAGGTTAAGGTTTAGGTTTAGGAAATCGGGTTCGCGTTCGGGATCGGGTTTAGGCTTGGGTTTTCAAGTTCAGGTTTAGGTTTAGGTTAGGGAGTTGAGATTAGGATTAGGTGTACGTTTAGGTTTAGGGAATTGAGAATACAATAGGTTTTTAGGTTTAGGTTTAGGTTATAAGTTATAGGTTTAGGTTTAGGTTTGGGTTATAAGATATAGGTTTAGGGAATTGAGAATAGGTTAATGTTTAGGTATAAGAAATTGGGTTCGGGTTCGGAATTGGGTTTAGGTTTGGCTTTTCAAGTTTAGGTTTAGGTTTAGGTTAGGGAGTTGGGAATACATTTTGGTTTTAGGTTTTTCTTTAGGTTATAGGTTATAGGTTTAGGTTTAGGTTTAGGTTCAGGTTAAGGTATAGGTTTAGGTTTCGGTTTAGGTTATAAGCTATAGGTTTAGGGAATTGAGAATAGGTTAAGGTTTAAGTTTTGGAAATCGGGTTCGGGTTCGGGATCGGGTTTAGGTTTGGGTTTTCAAGTTTAGGTTTAGGTTTAGGTTAGGGAGTTGAGATTAGGATTAGGTGTAGGTTTAAGTTTAGGGACTTGAGAATACATTCGCTTTTAGGTTTAGGTTTAGGTTATAGGTTATAGGTTATACGTTTAGGTTTAGGTTTCCGTTTAGGTTATAAGTTATAGGTTTAAGGAAATGAGAATAGGTTAAGGTTTAGGTTTAGGAAATCGGGTTCGGGTTCAGGATCGATTTTAGGTTTGGGTTTTAAAGTTTAGGTTTAGGTTTTGGTTAGGGAGTTGATATTTGGATTAGGTGTAGGTTTAGGTTTAGAAATTTGAGAATACATTAGGTTTTATGTGTAGGTTTAGGTTATAGGTTTAGGTTTAGGTTTAGGTTAAGGTTTAGGTTATAAGCTATAGGTTTAGGGAATTCAGAATAGTTTAATGTTTAGGTTTAGGAAATCGGGTTCGGGTTCGGGATCATGTTTCGGTTTTGGATTTCAAGTTTAGGTTTTGGTTTAGGTTAGGGTGTTCAGATCAGGATTAGGTGTAGGTTTAAGTTTAGGGATTTGAGAATACATTTCGGTTTTATGTTTAGGTTTAGGTTATAGGTTATCGGTTTAGGTTTATGTTTAGGTTAAGGTATAGGTTTTGGTTTCGATTTAGGTTATAAGCTATAGGTTTAGGGAATTGGGAATAGGTTAAGGTTTACGTTTAGAAAATCGGGTTCGGGTTCGGGATCGGGTTTAGGTTTGGGTTTTCAAGTTTAAGTTTTTGTTTAGGTTAGGGAGTTGAGATTTGGATTAGGTGTTGGTTTAGGATTAGGGATTTCTGAATATGTTTAGGTTTCAGGTTTTAGGTTTAGGTCTAGGGATTTGAGAATACATTTAGGTTTAGGTTTAGGTTAAGGTTTAGGTTTAGGTTTAAGTTATAAGCTATAGGTTTAGGGAATTGAGAATTGGTTAATGTTTATGTTTAGGAAATCGGGTTTGGGTTCGTGTTCGAGTTTAGGTTTGGGTTTTCGAGTTTAGGTTTAGGTTTAGGTTAGGGAGTTGAGATTAGGATTAGGTGTAGGTTTAGGTTTAGGGATTTGAGAATACATTTACGTTTTAGGTTCAGGTTTAGTTTATAGGTTATTGGTTTGGGTTTAGTTTTAGGTTAAGGTTTAGGTTTAGGTTATAAGATATAGGTTTAGGGAATTGAGAATAGGTTAATGCATAGGTTTAGGAAATCGTGTTCAGGTTCGGGATCAAGTTTAGGTTTGGGTTTTCAAGTTTAGGTCAGGGAGTTGAGATTAGGAATAGGTGTAGGTTTAGGTTTAGTGATTTGAGAATACATTTTGGTTTTTGGTTTAGGCTTAGGTTTTATGTTATAGGTTTTAGGTTTAGGTTTAGGTTTAGGTTTAGGTTAATGTTTGGGTTTAGCTTTAGGTTATAAGCTATAGGTTTGGGTTTAGGAAATCGGGTTCGGATTCGGGATCGGGTTTAGGTTTGGGTTTTCAAGTTTAGGTTTAGGTTTAGGTTAGGGAGTTGAGATTAGGATTAGTTGCAGGTTTAGGTTTAGGGATTTGAGAATACATTTATTTTTTAGGTTTAGGTTTAGGTTATAAGTTTTAGGTTTAGGTTTAGTTTTAGGTTAAGGTTTATGTTTATATTATAAGCTAGAGGTTTAGGGAATTAGGAATCGGTTTAGGTTTAGGTTTTGGTTTAGGTTATAAGCTATAGGTTTCAGGAATTAAGAATAGGTTATTGTTTAGGTTTAGGAAATAGGGTTCAGGTTCGGGATCGGGTTTAGTTTTGGGTTTTCAAGTTAAAATTTAGGTTTAGGTTAGGTAGTTGAGATTATGATTAGGTGTAGGTTTAGGTTTAGGGATTTGAGAATACATTAGGTTTTAGGTTTAGGTTTAGGTTATAGGTTATAGGTTTAGGTTTAGGTTTTGGTTTAGTTTTAGGTTTAGGTTATAAGCTATACGTTTAGGGAATTGATAATAGGTTAAGGTTTAGGTTTAGGAAATCGGGTTCGGGTTTGGGAACTGGTTTAGGTTTGAATTTTCAAGTTTAGGTTTAGGTTTAGTTTAAGGAATTGTGATTAGGATTAGGTGTAGGTTTAGGTTTACGTTATAAGCTGTCCGTTTAGGGAATTGAGAATAGGTTAAGGTTTAGGTTTAAGAATTCGGGTTCGGGTTCGAGATCAGGTTTAGGTTTACGTTTCGGTTAGGGAGTTGTGATTAGGATTAGGTGTAGGTTTAGGTTTAGGAATTTGAGAATACATTAGGTTTTGGATTTAGCTTTATGTTATAGGTTTTAGGTTTAGGTTTAGCTTATAAGCTATATGTTTTGGGAATTGAGAATAGGTTAAGGTTTAGGTTTAGGAAATCCAGTTCAGGTTCGGGATCCGGTTTAGGTTTGGGTTTTCAAGCTTAGGTTTAGGTTTAGTTTAGGGTTAGGGAGGTGAGATTAGGATTAGGTGTACGTTTAGGTTTAGGGATTTGAGAATATATTAGGTTTTAGGTTTAGGTTTAGGTTTTGGTTATAGGTTTAGGTTTAGGTTTAGGTTTAGGTTTGGGTTAAGGTATAGGTTGAGGTTAAGGTTTAAGTTATAAGCTATAGGTTTACGGAATTGATAATAGGTTAATGTTTTGGTTTAGGAAATCGGGTTCGGGTTCGGGATCAGGTTTAGGTTTGGGTTTTCAAGTTTATGTTTAGGTTTAGGTTAGAGAGTTGAGATTAGGATCAGGTGTAGGTTTAGGTTTAGGGATTTGAGAATACATTTAGGTTTTAGGTTTAGGTTTAGTTTTAGGTTTAGGTTTAGGTTTTGGTTTAGGTTATAATTTATAGGTTTAGGGAATTGAGAATAGGTTAAGGTTTAGGTTTAGGAAATCGGGTTCGGGTTCGGGATCGGGTTTAGGTTTGGGTTTTCAAGTTTAGGTTTAGGTTTAGGTTAGGGAGTTGAGATTAGGATTAGGTGTAGGTTTAGGTTTAGGGATTTAAGAATACATTAGGTTTTAGGTTTAGGTTTCGGTTATAGGTTATAGGTTTAGGTTTAGGTTTAGGTTTTGTTTTCGGTTTAGGTTATAGGCTATAGGTTTAGGGAATTGAGAATAGGTTAAGGTTTAGGTTTAGGAAATCGGGTTTGGGTTCAGGATCGGGTTTCGGTTTGGGTTTTCATGTTTAGGTTTAGGTTTAGGTTAGGGTGTTGAGATTAGGATTAGGTGTAGGTTTAGATTTAGGGATTTGAGAATACATTAGGTTTTAGGTTTTGGTTTAGGTTATAGGTTATTGGTTTAGGTTTAGGTTTAGTTTATAAGATATAGGTTTAGGGAATTGAGAATAGGTTGATGTTTAGGTTTAGGAAATTGTGTTCAGGTTCGGGATCGGGTTTAGGTTTGGGTTTTCAAGTTTAGGTTTAGGTTTAATTTAGGGAGTTGAGATTAGGATTAGGTGTTGGTTTAGGTTTACGGATTTGAGAATACATTTAGGTTTTAGGTTTTGGTTTAGGTTATAAGTTATAGGTTTAGGTTAAGGTATAGGTTTAGGTTTCAATTTAGGTTATAAGCTATAGGTTTAAGGAATTGAGAATAGGGTAAGGTTTAGGTTTAGGAAATCGGGTTTGGGTTCGGGATCAGGTTTAGGTTTGGGTTTTCAAGTTTAGGTTTAGCTTTAGGTTAGGGAGTTGAGATTAGGATTAGGTTTAGGTTTAGGTTTAGGGATTTGAGAATACGTTAAGTTTTAGGTTTAGGTTTAGGTTATAGGTTATAGGTTTTAGGTTTTGGTTTAGGTTTCGGTTAAGGTTTTAGTTTAGGTTTTAAGCTATAGGTTTAGGAAATTGAGAATAGGTTAAGGTTTAGGTTTAGGAAATCGGGTTTGGGTTTGGGATCGGGTTTAGGTTTGGGTTTTCAAGTTTAGATTTAGGGTAAGGTTATGGAGTAAGGTTATGGAGTTGAGATTAGGATTAGGTGTAGGTTTAGGTTTAGGGATTTGAGAATACACTTATGTTTTTGGTTTAGGTTTAGGTTATAGGTTTAGGTTTAGGTTTAGGTTTAGGTTTAGGTTTAGTTTAAGGTTTAGGTTTAGGGATTTGAGAATACACTTATGTTTTTGGTTTAGGTTTAGGTTATAGGTTTAGGTTTAGGTTTAGGTTTAGATTTAGGTTTAGTTTAAGGTTTATGTTATAAGCTATAAGTTTAGGGAATTGAGAATAGGTTAATGTTTAGGTTTAGAAAATCGGGTTCGGGTTCGGGATCGGGTTTAGGTCTGGGTTTTCAAGTTTTGGTTTAGGTTTAGGTTAGAGAGTTGAGATTAGGATTAGGTGTAGGTTTAGGTTTGGGGATTTGAGAATACATTTAGGTTATAGGTTTAGGTTTAGGTTATAGGTTATAGGTTTAGGTTTAGGTTATAAGCTATAGGTTTAGGGAATTGAGAATAGGTTAAGGTTTAAGTTTAGTAAATCGGGTTCAGGTTCGTGATCGGGTTTAGGTTTGGGTTTTCAAGTTTAGGTTTATGTTTAGGTTAGGGAGTTGAGATTAGGATTAGGTGTAGGTTTAGGTTTAGGGATTTGAGAATACATAAGCTTTTAGGTTCATATTTAGGTTATAGGTTATTGGTTTAGGTTTAGGTTTAGGTTATAAGCTATAGGTTTAGGAAATTGAGAATAGGTTAAGGTTTAGGTTTAGGAAATCAGGTTCAGGTTTGGTATCATGTTTAGGTTTGGGTTTTCATGTTTAAGTTTTGGTTTAGGTTAGGGAGTTGAGATTAGGATTAGGTGTTGGTTTAGGATGGGGATTTGTGAATACATTTAGGTTTTTGGTTTTGGTTTAGGTTTAAGGATTTGAGAATACATTTAGGTTTAGGTTTAGGTTTAGGTTTAGGTTTAGGTTAAGGTTTGGGTTTCGGTTTAGGTTATAAGCTATAGGTTTAGGGAATTTAGAAAGGGTTAATGTTTAGGTTTAGGAAATCGGGTTCGGTTCGGGTTCGGGTTTAGGTTTGAGTTTTCAAGTTTAGGTTTAGGTTTAGGTTAGGGAGTTGAGATTAGGATTAGGTGTAGTTGTAGGTTCAGGTTTAGGGATTTGAGAATACATTTAGGTTCTAGGTTTAGGTTTAGGTTATAGGTTATTGGTTTGGGTTTAGGTTTAGGTTAAGGTTTAGGGTTAAGTTTCGGTTTAGGTTATAAGCTATAGGTTTAGGGAGTTGAGAATAGGTTAAGGTATAGGTTTAGGAAATCGTGTTCGGGTTCGGGATCAAGTTTAGGTTAGGGAGTTGAGATTAGGATTAGGTGTAGGTTTAGGTTTAGTGATTTGAGAATACATTTAGGTTTTTGGTTTAGGTTTAGGTTTTATGATATAGGTTATAGGTTTAGGTTTAGGTTTAAGTTTTGGTTTAGCTTTAGGTTATAAGCTTTAGGTTTAGGGAATTGAGAATAGGTTAAGGTTTAGGTTTAGGAAATCGTGTTCGGGTTCGGGATCGAGTTTAGGTTTGGGTTTTCAAGTTTGGATTTATGTTTAGGAGGGAGTTGAGATTAGGATTACGTGCAGGTTTAGGTTTAGGGATTTGAGAATACATTTAGGTTTTAGTTATAGGTTTAGGTTATAAGTTTTAGGTTTAGGTTTAGGTTCAGGTTAAGGTTTAGGTTTAGATTATAAGCTATAGGGTTAGGGAATTGAGAATTGGTTCAGGTTTAGGTTTTGGTTTAGGTTATAAGCTATAGGTTTAGGGAATTAAGAATAGGTTATTGTTTAGGTTTAGGAAATAGAGTTCGGGTTCGGGATCGGGTTTAGTTTTGGGTTTTCAAGTTAAAGTTTAGCTTTAGGTTAGGGAGTTGAGATTAGGATTAGGTGTAGGTTTAGGTTTGGGGATTTGAGAATACATTAGGTTTTAGGTTTAGGTTTAGGCTATAGGTTATAGGTTTAGGTTTAGGTTTTGGTTTAGTTTTAGGTTTAGGTTATAAGCTATAGGTTTAAGGAATTGAGAATAGGTTAAGGTTTAGGCTTAAGAAATCGGGTTCGGGTTTGGGAACGGGTTTAGGTTTGAATTTTCAAGTTTAGGTTTAGGTTTAGTTTAAGGAATTGAGATTAGGATTAGGTGTTGGTTTAGGTTTAGGTGTTTGACAATACATTCAGGTTTTAGGTTTAGGTTTAGGTTATAGGTTACAGGTTTAGGTTTAGGTTTACGTTATAAGCTATAGGTTTAGGGAATTGAGAATAGGTTAAGGTTTAGGTTTAGGAAATCGGGTTCGGGTTCGGGATCGGGTTTAGGTTTGGGTTTTCAAGTTTAGGTTTAGGTTTCAGTTAGGGAGTTGTGATTAGGATTAGGTGTCCGTTTAGGTTTAGGGATTTGAGAATACATTAGGTTTTAGATTTAGCTTTATATTATAGGTTATAGGTTTAGGTTTAGGCTATAAGCTATAGGTTTTGGGAATTGAGAATAGGTTAAGGTTTAGGTTTAGGAAATCCAGTTCGGGTTCGGGATCCGGTTTAGGTTTGGGTTTTCAAGTTTAGGTTGAGGTTTAGGTTAGGGAGTTGAGATTAGGATTAGGTGTAGGTTTAGGTTTAGGGATTTGAGAATACATTAGGTTTTAGGTTTAGGTTTAGGTTTTGGTTATAGGTTTAGGTTTAGGTTTAGGTTTAGGTTTGGGTTAAGGTTTAGGTTTAGGTTAAGGTTTAGGTTATAAGCTATAGGTTTAGGGAATTGAGAATAGGTTAATGTTTTGGTTTAGGAAATCGGGATCGGGTTTAAGTTTGGGTTTTCAAGTTTATGTTTAGGTATAGGTTAGGGTGTTGAGATTAGGATCAGGTGTAAGTTTAGGTTTAGGGATTTGAGAATACATTTAGGTTTTAGGTTTAGGTTTAGTTTTAGGTTTAGGTTATGGTATAGGTTTTGGTTTTGGTTTAGGTTATAAGCTATAGGTTTAGGGAATTGAGAATAGCTTAAGGTTTAGGTTTAGGAAATCGGGTTCGAGTTCAGGATCGGGTTTAGGTTTGGGTTTTCAAGTTTAGATTTATGTTTAATTTAGGGAGTTGATATTAGGATTAGGTGTAGGTTTAGGTTTAGGGATTTGAGAATACATTAGGTTTTAGGTTTAGGTTTTGGTTATAGGTCATAGGTTTAGGTTCAGGTTTAGGTTTAGGTTTTGGTTTAGGTTATAAGCTATAGGTTTAGGGAATTGAGAATAGGTTAAGGTTTAAGTTTAGGAAATTGGGTTTAGGTTCGGGATCGGGTTTAGGTTTGGGTTTTCAAGTTTACGTTTAGGTTTAGGTTAGGGAGTTGAGATTAGGATTAGGTGTAGGTTTAGGTTTAGGGATTTGAGAATACATTAGGTTTTAGGTTTAGGTTTAGGTTATAGGTTATTGGTTTAGGTTTAAGTTTAGGTTAAGGTTTAGGTTTTAAGCTATAGGTTTAGGAAATTGAGAATAGGTTCATGTTTAGGTTTAGGAAGTCGTGTTCGGGTTCGGGATCGGGTTTAGGTTTGGGTTTTCAAGTTTAGGTTTAGGTTTAGTTTAGGGAGTTGAGATTAGGATTAGGTGTAGGTTTAGGTTTATGGATTTGAGAATACATTTAGGTTTTATGTTTTGGTTTAGGTTATAGGTTATAGGTTTAGGTTAAGGTATAGGCTTAGGTTTCAATTTAGGTTATAAGCTATAGGTTTAGGGAATTGAGAATAGGGTAAGGTTTAGGTTTAGGAAATCGGGTTTGGGTTCGGGATCAGGTTTAGGTTTGGGTTTTCAAGTTTAGGTTTAGCTTTAGGTTAGGGAGTTGAGATTAGGTTTAGGTTTAGGTTTAGGTTTAGGGATTTGAGAATACATTAGGTTTTGGTTTAGGTTTAGGTTAGAGGTTATAGGTTTAGGTTTAGGTTTAGGTTTTGGGTTAAGTTTTTAGTTTAGGTTTTAAGCTATAGGTTTAGGAAATCAGGTTCGGGTTTGGGATCGGGTTTAGGTTTGGGTTTTCAAGTTTAGGTTTAGGTTTAGGTTAGGGAGTTGAGATTAGGATTAGGTGTAGGTTTTGGTTTAGGTTATGGAGTTGAGATTAGTATTAGGTGTAGGTTTAGGTTTAGGGATTTGAGAATACACGTATGTTTTTGGTTTAGGTTTAGGTTATAGGTTTAGGTTTAGGTTATAAGCTATAGGTTTAGGGAATTGAGAATCGGTTAATGTTTAGGTTTAGAAAATCGGGTTCTGGTTCGGGATCGAGTTTAGGTTTGGGTTTTCAAGTTTAGGTTTAGGTTTAGGTTAGGGAGTTGAGATTAGGATTAGGTGTAGGTTTAGGTTTAGGGATTTGAGAATACATTTAGGTTTTAGGTTTAGGTTTAGGTTATAGGTTATAGGTTTAGGTTAAGGTTTTGGTTTTGGTTTCGGTTTTGGTTATAAGCTATTGGTTTAAGGAATTGAGAATAGGTTAAGGTTTAGGTTTAGGAAATCGGGTTCGGGTTTGGGATCAGCTTTAGGTTTGGGTTTTCAAGTTTAGGTTTAGGTTTAGGTTAGGGAGTTGAGATTAGTATTAGGTGTAGGTTTAGGTTTAGGGATTTGTGATTACATTTAGGTTTTAGGTTTAAGATTAGCTTATAGGTTTGAGGTTTAGGTTTAGGTTAAGGTTTAGGTTTAGGTTATAAACTATAGGTTTAGGGAATTGGGAATAGGTTAACGTTTAGGTTTAGGCAATCGGGTTCGGGTTTGGGATCGGGTTTAGGTTTGGATTTTCAAGTTTAGGTTTAGGTTTAGGTTAGGGAGTTGAGATTTGGATTAGGTGTAGCTTTATGTTTAGGGATTTGGGAATACATTTAGGTTTTAGGTTTAGGTTTAGTTTATAGGTTATAGGTTTAGGTTTAGTTTTAGGTTAAGGTTTAGGTTATGGTTTAGGTTTAGATTATAAGCTATAGGTTTAGGGAATTGAGAATAGGTTGAGGTTTAGGTTTAGGTTTAGGTTTTGGTTAAGGTTTGGGTTTAGGTTTAGGTTTAGGTTTTAAGCTATAGGTTTAGGGAATTGAGAATAGGTTAATGTTTAGGTTTAGTAAATCAGGTTCGGGTTCGGGATAGGTTTTAGGTTTGGGTTTTCATGTTTAGGTTTAGGTTTAGGTTAGGGAGTTGAGATTAGGATTAGGTGTAGGTTTAGGTTTAGGGATTTGAGAATACATTTAGGTTTTTGATTTAGGTTTAGGTTATAGGTTATAGGTTTTGGTTTTGGTTATAGGTCATAGGTTTAGGTTAATGTTTAGGTTAGGTTATAAGCTATAGGTTTAGGGAATTGAGAATAGGTTAGTGTTTATGTTTAGGGAATTGAGAATAAGGTTATATGTTAAGTTTCAGGTTATAGGTTTAGGTTATTGGTTTAGGTTTAGGTTAGGTTATAGGTTTTTGGTTAAGGTTTAGGTTATAGTTATAGTTTTGGGATTTGAGAATAGGTTTAGATTATAAGTATTAGTTTAGGTTAGGTTATAGGTTAAGGTTTAGGGAATTGAGTTTAGGTTGTTGGTTCAGGTTATAGGTTATAGGTTATAGGTTTAGGTTAAGGTTTAGGTTATAGGTTTTGGAGTTTGAGAATAGGTTTAGGTTATAAGTATATGTTTAGTTTAGGTTGTAGGTTAAAGTTTAGGGAATTGAGTTTAGGTTATAGGTTTAGGTTATAGTTTATAGGTTTAGGTTATAGGTTTAGGTTGTAGTTATAGGTTTTAGGATTTGAGAATCGGTTTAGGTTATGGGTTAAGGGTGTGGTCCCTGCAAATACGGATATAAATACGGCCTGCTCCAATTGGTCAGGCCCTTCCAATGTTGTCCATCGGAAATGGACAGCTTCATCATGGTCATAACAGCGGTTCCCACCTTCCAGGGACCCCCGCTCAACATCTGGATAGCTCCGACGCACATCCGGGTCTGCTCCATCAATTTTGAGTAAATACATAAACACTGCCTGTTCAAATGGCTAGGCCACTCTAATGTTGTCCGTAGAAAATGGACAACTTCATCATGGTTATAATAGCGGTTCCCACCTTCCAGGGACCCCCGCTCAACATCCGGATAGCTCCGACGCACATCCAGGTCTGCGCCATCAATTTCAAGTTAATACATTTAAAAATAACATAATATATCTAAAAGTATCTGGATACCTGAGGAAGGCCTCCCATATTCATATTGTTGGTTACTCATTCCTTTGTCTATAAGCCACAATCGACCAACACTTTCTATCACTACCTGTACTCTAAAACCAACACAAATATAACTGGGAAACAATATAAGGAATAAGAAAAAATGAATTTACCAGTACACATCATTTAATATTTTCCTATAAGGAGGTGATATTATATCTTTGATAGCCACAACCTGTATGATAAAGAAAAATGCAACCGATACAGTTTGTTACAATTTAAAGGAGAAAAAAGATTTGTGGCTGCACCGATATTCTAGTACATTACGAACGGCTACCTACATACCCAAAAAGTCAGATTGGGATCAAGCCACTATGTAATTCTTTTTAATTAACTAAGTTACTAAAGGTCATAAATGTAAGGCCCGTATCCTAAACCGTACCGTTTCATATACTCATACGGTCCTTCCGGTCGAATTCTGGCAACCCTCGACCTGTAACCAATGTGTGCGCGTGATCCCAAGCCGAGTCCTGCATATCTTAATTGACTCGACCTGAGACTTGTACCAATGCGACTGCACCGTCGCCGCGGTTCCGATCTCACGTCTCGCGCGCCGAGGCGATACCCTGGCTAGGAGATGTGAGCCACATTCAGTTCAAGAAAAAATGCCATGCGTTGCAAATTCTGAGAAAAGAATCTCTACCCAACATCACATCAATCACATCACTCACTCACACCTCTCCCACCAACTAATTAAAGCAACCCATGCTTAGCCTATTCCTCTCATCCTAAAAGTCAAAGAGACCCATACTTTCCATGCCTTATCTCTTACACACCACTCCTCTCTCTCTCATTTTTAAAAAAAAAAATAAAATTCCATCTCTTAAGCAACCATGGGAGAGGTGGACGTCCATGGGAGAGAAGTCATGTGTGGCCCACCTCCCTGTCACTCAATCTAACCATCCATTTTCCATCATCCTCCGTCTAAGCTGTAGCCAAGGAGTTTGGCATTCCATCGGACCAAGAAGGCGGCCAATAGGTGGGTGATTTTATTATTTAATTTTGTGATTTGAGGGCCCACTTGTGGTGGGACCCATCTTGATGTTTGTGTTGTAAGAAACGGAGGGCCCATAGTGGCGGGGTCCCTCCACCACCATCCAATTCCTCTCTCTTTTCTCTTTCTCCCTCTCCCTTTCGCCTTTTGTATGAGGCGTGTTGGTGTGGCCCACCATGATGAGTTTGATCTACACCGTCCCATTTTGGGACCCACCATTGCTGCTCGTCCATTTGGACAGGCCTGGATGAAGGAAAAATATAAATATCAAGTTGATTCAAAGCTTTGGTCGGCCACCATGTGGACCCACCTTGATGTGGTGTGCTGGACGTGCCATGATGCGTGTCCCACATGCACCCGTCCATCCATTTGTTCAGGCCACGGGCCCACCTGATGCTGACCGCCTAGGCCCGAGCGTCCAGCAGCAATGCTGCTAAACCGTATGAAAGGGAAAAATAAATTTCAGCTTGGTCTGTGACGTGGCCCACCCCACACGTGTGGGTGGGACCCACCTTGACGCTGCATCTGGACGTCCAAACCGTTCAATAGATGGTCGTCCAGCCCTGGACATTGCAGTGCTTTCAAAAAAAAACAACAAAACATAATATAATAATGATATATATATATATATATGTTATAATACATTTAATATATTAAGCTGGTCCCACGTGGGGCCCACCTTTAAAGTAAGCCGATTGGCTGGCGTATCTACAACAGCTATATTGCTGCTGTATTGCCGTCAGCAAATCCCCATCCCCTGGTATGAGTTATATCCCAACCACTCATCCATTTACTGGTGAGGCCCACCTTATATGTTGTATCCACACCAACCATCCATCTACGGGCCCTATCATGAGGTGTGTGTTAAATCCACCGTCCAGTTGTAAGGACGGTGGGACCCACCTTGAGGTTATGCATTGAAATCCACACCGTCCAGCCTATAGACGGTGTGAGTTGATCGGTTGGTGTACCTCTTGACAGCTACTTAGCTGTTCTTTTGACGGCATCAGGGTGTGGGGCCTGCTTGGTGGCACGTGTGGTCCACCTGATGAGATCCACACCGCCCAGACGATGGATGGTGGGTCCCACGCAATCCTTTCACCTGCTGAGATGGCACCAGCAAGTTATGTGGGTCATCATGATGCTCGTGTTATACCCCTACCGCCCATTTGTTTTGTGCATGGGCCACCCCACACATTTGGCACGTGTGGGAGTGGGACCCACCTGGAGGTACATGCCCTATATTCACACCGTCAAGGCATTGGACAGTGGCAACCACCTTGGTGTATTTATCTTGTATTCATTCGGCCCATCAGTGAGACCCACATGATGTGTGTGTGTGTGTATATATATATATATATATGTTATATCCACACCGTCCAGATCATGCTATACGGTGCTGGATATGTTTGGATGGTGCTAATCATCATTAGTGGCTGTGTGTCCCATGGAATGGTGTGTACAGTGGTCCACGTGTGCACCTGCAACTTTTTAAATGATTTTAGATATAGTCTAAGCTCCCACTTGTCGCCCATTTGAGAGGCCCACTTTGATATACTTGTCGCCCATCTGTGAAGCCTACCATGATGTATTTTATGGTCCATTCATCAAGCCCATTTGATGTATTTTGCGGCCCATTGATGATGCCCACTTGATGTGTATGAGGCTTATTAGTGTGGCCCATTGATGAAGCCCACTTGATATGTATGAGGCCCATGTACAGGGCCTACCTGTGATGTATATTAGGCCCAGGTGTAGGGCCCACCTATTGTGTGTTTAAAGCTCATGGGTTGTGGCCATTATGACGTATTCGAGGCCCATGGGCGAGGCCCGTTATGAAGTATTCGAAGCACATGGGCAAGGCCTTATGTGATGAACTTATGGCCCATATGTCGAGGCCCATTATGATGTATTTCCAGCCCATGGGTGCGGCCCATTGTGATGTGTTTCCAGCCCTTTGCGATGTGTATGATGAAGTATATCAGGCCCAATGTAATGTATATGTGGCCCCTCGAGTGAGGCCTATTGTGATATTTATGTCCCTTGTGTGAGGTCGTGGGCCCACTGTATGTTTGGCTTTATGTGGGCTACTCTTTAGGAGCAATATAGGTTAAATGACCACATTGTTGGGCAATAATGGTTAAACATCCACATTGTAAACCTTTTCTTAGGCCTTGTTCGGCCGATTGTCATCACCGATTGCCGATTGCGATCTGTTGAGGGCGATTCCGATTTGTCGAGGTTGATTGTATTGGCCGATTTGATTGTCTTGACCGTTTTGCCGACTCTGATTATCGATCGATCCCGATTGTCGTGACCGATTTACCGACTCTGATTATCGATCAATTCCGATTGTCATGACCGATTTGCCGATCCTCATTATCAATCGATCCTGATTATTGTGACCAATTTGCTGACTCTGATTATCGATCGATTTCGATTGTCATGACCGATTTATCGATCTTGATTATCGATTGATCCCGATCATCGTGACTGATTTACCGATTCTGATTATTGATCAATCCAATTGTCGTGATCGATTTGCCGATTCTGATTATCTATCGATCCTGATTGTCGTGACCGATTTTTTATTCTGATTATTGATCGATCCGATTGTCGTGACCGATTCACCAACTCTGATTATTGATCGATCCCGATTTTCATGACCAATTTGCTGATTCTGATTATCGATCGATCCTAATTGTCGTGACCGATTTGCCGATTCTGATTATCGATCGATCCCGATTGTCGTGACCGATTTACCGATTCTGATTATCAATCGATTCGATTGTCGTGATCAATTTGCCAATTTTGATTAGTGATCGATCCCGATTGACAAGGCCGAGTATCGAAGCCGATTCTGATTGTCGAGGTCGATTGTATAGGCCGACCCCGATTGTTGAGGCCGATTCCGAGTGTCGATTCCAATTGTCGAGACTTATATGATGTATAACAAACCATAGTTGAGGCCTACTGTGATGTATTCATGGCCCATGGGCAAGGCCCATTTTTGTGTATTTGTGGCCTATGGGCAAGGCCATTGTGATATGTATTAGGCCCATGATGTATTCATGACCCATGTGTAGGGCCCACATGTCATGTATTTGAAGCCCATGAGCAGGGCCCACCTGTTGTGTATATGTGGCCCTAGAGTAAGGCCCACTGTGTTGTATATCAGGCCTTTGGGTGAGGCCGTGGGCCCATTATATGTTTGGCTCTATGTGGCCCATTCCTTAGGGACAATGTTGGTTAAATGTCCACATTGTCGAGATCAATTGTCGATGCCGGTTGTTGATACCGATTATGAGTATACGACAGCATAGCATCATGACACAAGCCCATACGCATCATCTGCATGTTTATTATGATATGTGGTTGATCATTGCATATGTCATTGAGCATGTTGTTATGAGACTCCCTGATAGGCGGAGGTTATCTCACATGAGCACGCGGTATGCCCAGGATTGATGCATGACTGGATTGTATGACTCATGCATCACGCATTATGATTACTGTACGCCCTAGTGACATCAGGGCCGTAGCCTCCACAGGCATATCGTGGATGGCCAAATAGGACATTGAAAATATTTGGTTCTAGTATACGGGCACCATAGATGTCTCTGGGTGAAAATTCCTAAACCTCCGTGGCCAAGAGACGTCCCGACGTCGAAACCGAGTGGATACATGAACGCCCGAGTGCCGAATACCAGGAGGCTGCATCTCCCACTGTATCGTGGTCAATTGGGAGAGGGTGTGACCTTACCTGTAAGGCTCATATCCTAGTCCGTACCGTTCTGTAGGCTTTCGCGGTCCTACAGGTCAAATTCCGGCGATCCGCGATCTGTTATCACCGTTTGCACGTAACCCTGAGTCATATCCCGTATTCTAGAGTCGGATCAACCCAAGACTTGTACCCTTGTGACCGCGCCGTCGCCGCGGTTCCGATGCCGCGTATTACGCGCCGAGGCGATACCCGGGCCAGAAGATGTGGGCTCGCGTTCAATTTGAGAAAAATGCCGCGCATTGCGAATTCCAAGAGAATCTCTACGATATGTCCCATCAATCATATCAATCATAAGTCAAGTACATCCCATTACAAGCCATCACTCACCCTTACCTCTCCTTACCCAAAGTCAAGGCAACCCATGCTTAGCCTTTCCTTTCTTACTAACAAGTCAAAAGAGCCCATACCTTCCATCCCATCTCCCTCACATCTCCTCTCTTTCTCATTTTCTCATTTCAAGCAAATCCCATGAGAGAACCCATGTCCAAGCTCCATGGGAGAGAGCTAGTGTGCCCCACCTTCCTACTACCCGATCCCAACATCCTAAGCCCATCTCAACCATTGAAGTCCATCCATTGGAGCTCTAGCATGCTTTGGCGGAAGGAGGAGAAGATCATAGGTGGGTGATTTTGTTGTTTGATTTCATGATTTGAGGGCCCACGTACGATGGGACCCATCCTGGTGTATGCACTATAAAGGGAGGGCCCATAGTGGTGGAGTCCTTCCCATTCATCTCTCTCTATGTGTGACCCACCTTGTAGTATGTGCTATATATTTGCACCATCCGTCCAGACGAGCTAGGTGTGGGCCCACCATGTTGTATGTGTTTCATCTATGCCATCCACTTGTGTAACCCATCGTGATGTAATTTTCGGGCCATGCGCTGAGGATCATTATGATGTGCATTGGGCCAGTAATAGAGGCCCATCATGATGTATTTTTGGCCCATGTGTGGGGCCCACCTGTTTATATTTTGACCCATGTGACGGGGCCCACTTGCCTTGTATTTTGAGGCCTACGTGATAGGGCCCACCTACGTTGTATTTAAGGCCCATATGATGGGGCCCACCTGCTGCGTACTGAAGCCCATGGGCATGGCCCATTGCGATGTATTCGGGGCCCATGAGATGTGGCCTGCTTTGATAAACATGAGGCCCAAGTATGAGGCCCACTTGATATGTATATAGGTCCATGTGAGGAGGCCCACTGTGATGTGTTCGTGACCTTTGGCAAGGCCCAACGTGATGTATATGCGGCCCATATTTGAGGCCCAATCACAGGGCCCACCTGTTGTATACTCAAGGCCCGATGTGATGTATGTAATGATGTTTATATGGGGCACTCCTTGGGATCAATGTTAGTTAAATGGCCACATTGTTGGGCAATGATGGTTTAATGTCCATGTTGTCATGACCGATTGCCAATTCCGATCAATGTGACCAATTTACCGATTCTGATTATCGATTGATTCTGATTGTCGTGACCGATTTGCCAATTTGATTATCGATCGATCCAATTGTCGTGACCGATTTGCGACTCTGATTATCGATCGATTCCGATTGTCGTGACCGATTTGCCGATTTGATTATCGATCGATCCGATTGTCGTGACCAAATTGCCAATTCTGATCATCGATCGACCCGATTGTCGTGACCGATTTGCCGACTCTGATTATTGATCGATCCCGATTGTCGTGACCGATTTGCCGACTCTGATTATCAATCGATTCTGATTGTCGTGACCAATTTGCCGATTTGATTATCAATCGATCCGATTGTCGTGACCGATTTGCCGACTCTGATTACTGATCGATCCCAATTGTCGTGACCGATTTACCGACTCTGATTATTGATCGATCTGATTGTCGTGACTGATTTGCCGACTCTGATTATTGATCGATTCCGATTGTCATGACCGATTTACCGACTCTGATTATCGATCGATCCCAATTGTCGTGACCGATTTGTCGATTCTGATTATCGATCGATCCCGATTATCGTGACCGATTTTGCCGATTCTAATTATCGATTGATTTTGATTGTCGTGACTGATTGCCGATTGGCATGACCGATTTGCCGATTCTGATTATCGATTGACCCCGATTGTTGTGACTGATTGCCGATTGACGTGACCGATTTGCCGATTTCGATTATCGATAGATTTTGATTTGTCGAGGCCAATTGTATAGGCCGATTCTGATTGCCGAGGCCAAGTATCGAGGCCAGTTCCGAGTGCCGAACTTGATTGTTAAGGCCGATTTATATTGCCAAGGCCTATTGTTGATGCCTACATGATGCATATGCGACCCGTATTTGAGGCCCATGGGTAAGGCCCATTGTGATGTATTCGTGGCATATGGGCAAGGCCCATTGTAATGTATTCAAGCTCCGTGGGCGTGGCCCATTGTGATACATTCGAGGCCCTTGTATGGAGCTCGATGTGATGTATGTGAGGCCCATGAGTGAGGCCCATAAGTGATGTGTATTGGGCCATTGTGTGGGGCCGTTGGCCCATTATATGTTTGGCTCTATGTGAGCTATTCCTTGGGGGCAATGTTGGTTAAATGTCCACATTGTCGAAGCCGATTGTTGAGGCCAGTTATTGATACTGATTATGAGTATGTGACAACATAGTATCATCATACATGCCCATACGCATCATCTGCATGTTTATTATGAGATGTGGTTGACCATTGCATATGTCGTTGGGCAGATTGTTATGAGACTCCCTAATAGGCGGAGGTTATCTCACATGAGTGCACGGTATGCGCAGGATTGATGCATGACTGTATTGTATGACTCATGCATCTTGCATTGTGTGCCCTAGCGACATCAGGGCCGTAGCCTCCACAGGCATATCGTGGATGGCCAGATAGGACACCGAAAATGTTTGGTTCTAGCATACGGGCATCATAAATGTCCCTGGGTGAAAATCCCTAAACCTCTGAGGCTAGGAGACGCCCCAACGTCAAGACCGAGTGGATACATGAGCGCCCAAGTGCCGAATACCAGGAGGCCGCGTCTCCCACTGTATTGTGGTCGGTTGGGAGGGGGTGTGGCCTTACCCGCCCGAGGGTAGGGGGCATTACTAGGCTGAGTTTGACCAGCTCGTAAATGGGTCCGCTATCGACGTGCCGGATAGGTATTGGCAGATTATTGGCCAGGAAAATAGTGAGGTTTCTTACGCTCACTTGGATTGTGCTGCTGGGAGAGAGACAGTGCCATTTGGAGTGTACTAAACCCCAATGATGATCCCAGAGATGAACTGTACTGATATGTGGATTTAGTGAGCATGAGTTGCATACTTATTCATGCATTCATTCATTCACTATCTACTCGAGTTGGTGATGCGCAACTATTTGTTACGTGTGCCTTCGTAATGGCCAGGATTTCGGTTGGGGCACGCGACTAACCTGAGATCAGGAGTTTAACACATTGAGTCTGACTATCTAAATTTAGGTATGGGACTGGTTTGGATAAAAGTCCCTTGTGATGGACCCCATAGCCTGCGATACTACGTACTATCATCCCGATTTCACACTCCAGTATGGTCATTCCATTTGCACCGCATATTGCATAACATTCGCAGCATACAGCATTTTGGGCTATTGTGTCTCTGCATTTATATGGTCTAGGTACGGCTGACGCTATTTGTGTTACTCATCAGGAATGTATATTGTATTGCATCCTCTGCATCTGATATTTGGCTATCTATGATTCCTCATTTGCATAGTTGTTCTATATTGCATATTCTGACATTGATTGACTCATGGACTTGTCCGTATTTTCGCTTACTCTGTTATCATATGATCTTGTCAATATTCCTGCTTACTCTGATAATTCATGATCTTATCAATATTTCTGCTTATTCCGATATTGTATGATTTATGGATTACCGGTATTTTGGTCTTATATGATGATGTCATTATGTTGAATACTTGACACTTACCTTGTACGCACATTTACACCACCATCTAAGCTTTCTATAAGCTTATACACGATAGATGCATGCAGGTGATATTAGGTTGCAGCAGTGTTGATCTTGGGGCGTGCGACGATCTTCTGGAGCTTGATTTTTATTTATGTATTCCCTTCCAGCATTGTACTCAACTGATTATATTAGTGGATATGTGATGATGATGTTGCCTTTGTGAATTGGGTAATCTTGTGGTTATGCTTTTTGCGAGTTAAACGAAGATATATATATATAAAAAAATCCTCCTTGTAGGATCCCAGGATCGGAATCTGGCGTATGAATGCTGGAGCCGAGAATGGGGTACTACGGAGGCTATCGGCACCGGATTCGGCGATCAGGATTCATGTGAAGCCGATTTTCAGGTTTGGGGCGTGACATTACCCGCCCGAGGGTAGGGGGCAATACTAGGCTGAGTTTGACCAGCTCGTGAATGGGTCCTCTATCGACGTACCGGATAGGTACTAGCAAACTATTGGCTAGGCGAATAGTGAGGTTTCTTACGCTCACTTGGACTGTGCAGTTGGGAGAGCGGCAGTGCCATTTGGAGTGTACTAAACCCCGGTGATGATCCCAGAGATGAACCGTACTGATATGTGGATTTAGTGAGTAGGAGTTGTATACTCATTCATGTATTCATTCATTCACTATCCACTCGGGTTGGTGGTGCGCAACTATTTGTTATGTATGCCTTCGCAATGGTGAGAATTTCGGTTGGGGCGCGTGACTAACCTGAGATCAAGAGTTTACCACATTGAGTTTAACTATCTAAATTTAGGTATGAGACTTGTTTGGATATAAGTCCCTTGTGGTGGACCCCGTAGCCTACGATATTACGTACTATCATCCCGACTTCACACTCCAACATGGTCATTTCATTCACACCACATATCACATTGCATCCGCAGTACTTAGCATTTTAGGTTACTATGTTTCTGCATTATACGGCCTAGATACGACTGATGGTATTCGTGGACTCATCAGGATTTACATATTGCATTGCATTATCAGCATCTGATATTTGGCTTGTTGTCTCCGCATTGCATAGCTGATCTGCATTGCTTCATCAGTATATGATATTGTTTTCATTATATTTCTGCATCGCATATCTTGGATAAGGCTGATGGTATTTATGGGCCTATCAGTATGTTTTCGCATTACTCTGATATCGTATGATTCATAATCTTATTAATATTTCCGCTTACTCTGATATCGTATGATTCATGATGTTATTAATATTTCTGTTTACTCTGATAATTCCTGATCTGGTCAGTATTTCTACTTATTCCAATATTATATGATTTATGGATTACCAGTATTTCTGGTATTGTATGATTATGGCATTGTATTGAATACTTGGCACTTACCCTATGCACACACTTTCACCACCCACTAAGCTTTCTATAAGCTTATGCACGATAGATACGTGCAGGTGGTGTTAGGTCGCAGCAGCGTTGAGCTTGGAGCGTGCAGCGGTCTTCTGGAGCTTGATTTTTTTTTATTTATGTATTTCCCTTTCAGCATTGTACTCAAATGATTATATTAGTGGACATGTGATGATGATGTTGCCTTTGTGATTCAGGTAATCTTATGGTTATGCTTATTGTGAGTTAAATGTACACAAAGAAAAAAAATCCTCCTTATAGAATCCTAGGATTGGAATCTGGCGTATGGATGCTAGGAGCTGAGAATGGGGTACTACGGAGGCTATCGGCACCGGATTCGACGATCGGGATTCTTATGAATCCGATTTCCGGGTTTGGGGCGTGACAATAAATTTCATATTTAACAAAGTATCATTGAACATCGTCTCAAATCGTTTCTGGTTGGGATTTGAGAATAGGTTTAGGTTAAGGTTATAAGTTTAGGTTATAGGTTAAGGTTTAGGTTTAGGTTTAGGTTATAGGTTATAGGTTAAGGTTTATGTTAGGTTTTAAGTTTAGGTTAAGGTTATAGGTTTAGGTTATAGGTGTAGGTTATAGGTTTAGGTTTAGGTTAGGTTATAGGTTAAGGTTTAGGGAATTGAGAATAGGTATAGGTTTAGGTTTAGGAAATCAGGTTCGGGTTCGGGTTAAGGTTTAGGTTATAGGTTATAGGTTTTGGGATTTGAGAATACGTTTAGGTTATAAGAATAGGTTTAGGTTTAGGTTTTATGTTTAGGTTAAGGTTATAGGTTTAAGTTATATGTTTAGGTTTAGGTTATAAGTGTAGGTTATAGGTTTAGGTTTAGGTTAGGTTATAGGTTAAGGTTTAGGGAATTGAGTTTAGGTTTTAGGTTAGGGAGTTGAGATTAGGATTAGGTATAGGTTTGGGTTTAGGGATTTGAGAATATGTTAAGGTTTAGGTTTAGGAAATCGGGTTCGGGTTCGAGATTGGGTTTACATTTGGGTTTTAGGTTTAGGTTTAGGTTATAGGTTATAACATTAGGTTATAGGTTTAGGTTTAGGTTATAGGTTTTGGGATTTGAGAATAAGTTTAGGTTATAAGTACAGGTTTAGGTTAGGGTGTAGGTTAAGGTTTAAGGAATTGAGTTTAGGTTATAGGTTTATGTTATAGGTTATAGGTTTTTGGTTAAGGTTTAGGTTATATTTATAGGTTTTAGGACTTGATTAAGCTAAACATTTGAAATTCAAGTTAAACAGCCTTTGTTTACAACCGCAAGATGTTTGATTCACATACATCAATTCACCATGTCCATAAGGAAAAGAAAAATGAGGTCATCTCATTTTAGATAAGAGTTATTATGTATTAGAGATCTATATCTATAATGAATAATGAGTTCATACTAACAGTATGTATTAGAAAATAGGGGAAAGTGCAGAGGTTGGATAGCTAGGATATTTGAATAACATTTTGAAGCTAAAGCTTCTCCATTCCCATGCTCAAATCAGTTCCTACTTACCTTCACACTTTGTGACTAATTGCGCACCAACAAAAAGACCAGTTATAAACATTACCGCGGGCCCTACCTGTGGAAGTATGGAGCTTCCAATAGAGAAAAGAATGGTTACCAGTCAGTTCTAACCTACAAAACAAATCTTAGCCATTAGCCATTGTTCCAGGTTATTCCATAGATACATATGCTCCAAATATCAATCTTATGGTAAGAGATGATGACAAACTAGTAAAACAAAGTTCCACATGAATTTATATCCGAAAGAAAGAAAGAAAGACAACTTTTGGTTATCACGAAAAACAATGGAACCACATGTTCCCACTTCTAGCATTCTGAAAACTTCCACATGATCCAGCTAGGAAAAATAAACATTTGGCAACAAAAAATACAGAATAAAATTGTGGTGAAATGAAGAAAATAGAGATGGGAAGGAAATGTTTAGGGTGAACTTTTTGAGATTAGTGAATTACTAAAATGTTGCTGAAAATAATGTCACAAGAACTGGTACTATTGAATAGTAGATAGATTTCATCGTGAATGCTATTGAATCCAGCATCACTATACAAGGAAAGCAGTTCAAAATAAATTAGTAGATAGATAGACACAGAGAGAGACAGGTGGATAAATAGATTCATAGAGAGAGATTTATATAAAACATTGATACAAAATTCACAACTCTGCAAAAGAGACAGAGTGAATCAGCTGATGTGTTCTTGATTGTTTGGAGATTCTCTCATGTGATATGGTTAATGAAGTTCAGAAGAAAGTCTACAAAAAAATTATACTTGCAGTCATACATGCCATCTGACTTGGCATGAAAATTCAATGGTAAATAGGCCAAAGATGGAAGGTTTGGAATCTTCCCATTTGGGGAATTTCTCCTTTGTGACAAAATCATCAGCTCAATAATATGAATTGACAAACTACGGGCCCCACATGTTTGGAATCCTTCTTAGGGCTTAGTGCCAAATATCTTTCACCCTCAAAGTTGAGGTCCACAATATCGACAATTAGAATTTCACAGGGAAAATGGCAGGGCATGTAATCAAAATAGAGTTCTAATGGGATAGGCTTTTCCAGTTGCATGTGGACAATTGGCAATATTAATTTTTTAGCCATCCACTTGCAAACCAATACAAAAGGATAGGTTGTCAATGGGGGTTGAAAGCGGTGTTAGTAGGGGCATTGATTGGGCTGCATATGGATGTTGAATGGGGTGCATTAATCCTTTTTATAATTTTATTTTTCTAATTGACCATTTCTTCTTTCATATGTAAAATGGTCCACATGATGGCTGGATTAACCCATGGTATATAATGTTGGGGTGCAGTAGACGAATGACCAGATATCGCATGCACATGTCACATTGGATAGGGGATATTTCCTGATCGAGCCAGTGAAGACACACACACACTTGTACAATTTACCAATATAGTATCTAATGGCATGCATACTACAAAAGATTGATATACAACTTAGCTAAAATATTCAAAAGAACTGAAAGGGGTCTCGGTTGAAGCATTTCTTCAAATGGTTAACGTGCATATTTCAAACCAGATAAGAGACTTGAAAAACACACTAAAAATTTAGCAAAACTGAAAAGAATAATTCATACCTCCAATTGGGAATTAGAAGTCCCAAATTTCGTACCCAAATAAGACCAAAAAAAAAAAAAAAAACTAAAAATTAAGAGAAAAAGAGAACAAATGGTAATTAAAAAAAACCCAACTACATTACCCAAAATTGCTGCAAAATCCAAAGAATAGATTTGTACATATTCAAATCAGTTCTTGCATTTGGGTTTCAGGAATCTCAGCCACAGATCAAGGCTTCATCAAAATGTAGTGAATGGGGAAGGAGATGAAGAGACATGAAGTCCTAGGGCTTTATGCGAAAATGGAATATCCAATAGCGTACTGTATGAAACGAAGGATAAATGAAAATATTGCAACTAGCTGAAAGAAAGAGAGAGGGAGATCGAGTGGAGAGGGAGAGGGAGAGAGAGAGAGAGAGAGAGAGAGAGAGAGGGAGAGGGAGAGAGAGAGAGAGTCGGAGGCGGGGAGAGGGGAATGCATCAAGGGAGGGTTTAGGTATTTTTTTTGAATATTTTCCCTCCACATCTCGTCAATATGCTTTTTCTAAAGAGATTGTTTCTATCAAGCATTTCATCAAACAGGCAACAGACATCATCGAGTTGGACCATTGGATGTATCTAGAGATCATGCAATTCCGTGTAACGAGATCAAACACATCAATTTGTTTGAAGATGGAGACATATGAATCTAGTATCAAACTTGAGATCCGGCATCCGCTCAGATCCTATCTGCCTATGTTACAGATCTGGCATCCACTCATACCTGTCATCTCCGCTCATCGAAGCCCACCACCGTCCCTCACTGAAAACTGAAAACCCCTACTCCTTATCCGCAACCGACGAAACCCTTTATCAGCATTCAAACCTTCGACCATAGCTGCTGCCCATTGCAATCCCCAAAATCCTTTCTGCATCCGCCATTAGAGAGCTTGCCTCTTTTCTATTGGAATCATCACGTGCAAACCCGGAGAGCGAGGGAATGAGAAAGGGAGAGGGAATGAGAAAGGGAATGTGAGAGTTTTCACGGAAAGGAGAGAGAGAGAGAGAGAGAGAGAGAGAGAGAGTGAGTGAGAGATTTAGGATTTGGGGTTTTTTTTTGGGCGCGGCTCTGTTTTTGAGCGCGCGCCCAAATTTAGGCCGGGGTCTAGTATGGCTCTGTAGGCCCCACCATGATGCATGTCAAACATCTACCCCATCAGTCAGATGCACCATCCCATGGTGGGCCTAGGGATTAAAAATCAAATCAATATATGACTTGTGTGGGCCACACCACATACAAAAGTTAAGAGGGGTTACCCTCCATTAAAACATTCATAATTATTTTTTGGGCCCACCGAGATGTGGTCCACAAATCCAGCCCATCCATCATGTGTGTGCCACTTGGATGAGGGATCATACGAAGTTTCAGACGCATCCAAATTTCAGGTGCACCAAGTGCTTTTATATGTTTTAGGCATGTCTTCACATGATTTTAGATGATATGACCCACCGGAGTTCCGTATACTGCTGATTTTAAGGATATCCCATAATTTAAAGGGGACCCATCAAATGCATGGTGTTGATGTTTGACACATGTCATGGTGGGGACCACACAGCTTGACCTCATGCGGACGGCATGGGTTAAACACAAAGGTCAAGCTGTGTGGGCCCCACCATGACATGTGTCAAACATCAACACTGTGCATTTGATGGGCCCCCTTTAAATTATGGGATATCCCAAAAATCAGCCATATACAGAACTTGGGTGGGCCATACCATCTAAAATCATGTGAAGAAATGCCTAAAACATATAAAAGTACTTGGTGGGGCCCACCTGAAATTTTTATGCATATGAAACTTGGTCTGACTCCTCATCCAAGTGGGACACACATGATGGATGGGCTAGATTTGTGAACCACATCTCGGTGGGCCTAATAAATGATTATAAATATTTTAATGGAGGGTAACCCCTCTCAACTTTTGTATGTGATGTGGCCCAAAAAAGTCACGGATTGACTTGATTTTTAAGCCCTAGGCCCACCATGGAATGGTGCATCTGACTGATGGGGTAGATGTGGACCCACTTTGATTTATATATTGTATATTTATATATATGATCCATTTGTTTTGCCAACTCATTGTAGGATATGAGCCCAAAAATGAATCATATTCAAATATCCAGTGGACCATACCACATGAAAACAATAGTGATTGGTTATCCATCATTAAAATCATCATAAGGCCAACTATACTGTTTATTTGACATCCAGTATGTTTATTAAGTCATACAGCCCTAGATGAAGGGGAAAAACAAAAATCATCTCGATCCAAAACTTTTATGGCCCCCAAAATGTTTTAAACGGTTGACGCTCATTCAACACTGTTTCTTGTAATGTGGTCTATTTCATATTAGGATATGCCTTATTTTTTGTCTCATGCCATAAGATGATTTTTAAAAATAGATGGACGGCATGGCTTAAACACATACATCATGGTGGGGCCCGCAGAGCACCAACCACCAGTTATTGGATGGTGTCAGGGGGAGCAGCCAATCTATTCCCCTTATTTGTGGTGTGGTCCATTTAATCTTTGGATATGATTCATTTTTTAGAAAATTTTCTAAAATGATCTAGAAAAATGGATGAACGGCATGGGTTGATCCCGAATTTTTGGTAAAATTTTCTCAATAATTTCAAAATGCCGATTTTTTTTCATAAAAAGCATCATTTTGTTTTCAAAATTTTTCACTCATATAATATAAAAACTATATATATATATATATATATATATATATATATATATATATATATATATTCAGAATATCAAAAAGATATAAATGAAGAGAAAACACAGACATCGGCTTTATCCAAAACTTCTGTGAATGTTATTTTTAATGACGGACGTTCAATCCCCACTTTGTAGTCCACTTAAGCCTTGGACCCGCCCCATTTTTTAATTAATATCTTAAAATGATCCGATAAAAGCGTTGAATGATATGGAGAAAGTGAATCCATGACTTGGGTGGGCCAAGAGCTTAAAAATAAAGTCAATCCATGACTTGGGTCGGCCACACCACATACTATAGTTGAGAGGGTTACCCTCCCATTAAAACATTCATAATCATTTATTGGGCCCACCTAGATGTGGTTCATAGATCCAACCCATTCATTATGTGTGTCCCACTTGGATGAGGAGTCAGACCAACTTTCATACACATCCAAAACTCATGTGGGCTCCACCAAATGCTTTTATATGTTTTAGGGATGTCTTCACATAGTTTTAGATGCTATGGCCCACCTGAGTTTCGTATATGGCTGATTTTTGTACTTAAAAGGGACACATCAAATGCATGGTGTTGATGTTCTACACACATCATGGTGGGGCGCACACAGATTAACCTCATGGGAAGTTCCCATGAGGTGACCTTATAGTACCATTTCACTATTTTAGGTAACTCCTTCATGGGTGTTAGTACTCTAACCATGTAGGGCCCACCTTGATATATTTTATGTATATCGACACCGTCCATATATTTTTCCATCATATTTTAGGATGTGATTTCAAATCATAAGAACTAAATAATCTTAGGTGGGCTATACCAATCAAAACAATATGATGAATAACCATTAAAAACCTTTTGAAGGCCACAAAAGTTTTGGATCAATTTGATCTTTGTAGTTTACCTTCATCTAGATCTTCTTTACATTATCAACAAGTTGTATTGCAAATAAACATTACTAAAACCTTACGATGGGCTCTTTATAATTTTTAATGGCGAGGTACTATATTATCATTCTTTCCAGTGGTGTAGTCCACTTAAGATTTAAATCTATACAATTTTTTATAGCCGGCCCAAAAATGGGTTGGAGAAACGTATGGGCGGCAAGGATATACAACACATCATCAAAATCTCACTTTCGTTATCTAACTTTTCAATTTTTCTTGTCAAAATACAAAATCTAGTTTTCTTTTTTAAAAAATATATTTTTTTACAATTTGTCAATTTTTTCGCAAATTTGTTTAATTTTTTAAATTTTCTTTTTCAAAATATCATTTTTTTTTTATTATTGAAATCTCACTTTTGTTATCTAACTTTTCAAATTTTCTTGTCAAAATACAAAATCTAGTTTTCTTTTTTTTTAAATATATTTTTTTTACAATTTGTCAATTTTTTCACAATTTTGTTTAATTTTTAAAATTTCCTTTTTCAAAATATCATTTTTTTAATCTCACTTTTGTTATATAACGTTTCAATTTTTCTTGTCAAAATACAAAATCTAGTTTTCTTTTTTAAAATATATATTTTTTTACAATTTGTCAATTTTTTCACAATTTTGCTTAATTTTTAAAATTTTCTTTTTCAAAATTATCAACAGGTTTTTTTTTTTCAAAATTTAAATTTTTCTTAAACATTGTTAATTATTTTTCTAAGCTTCTCAACTATTTTTTTTTTTCGAAATTCATAATTTTTTTGAGCTTCTTAATTTTTGACCTGAGCATTAGAGACTGTTAAGGACCGTCTCTAATAAAGACGGTCTTTGACAGTCTCTAAAAGAGACGGTTTAGGACCATCTCTAATAGAGACGGTCTTTGACATGGGTATAAGACGGCTAAGGACCGTCTCTAATAGAGATGGTCTTTGACAGTCTCATATTATAAGTAAAAGACGGCCAATGACAGTCTCAGATGACCGCATATAAGACAGTCAAAGACCGTCTCTAATGTGGACGGTATTTAACCGTCTCAGATGACCGCATATAAGACGGTCGAAGACCGTCTTAAATGATTTCTGGACGCTCAACATTTTAAGACAATATTAGGGACGGTCAAGAGCCGTCTAAAATTTTAGAGACGGTTTACGGCCGTCTCTAAACCATCTTTAAACTAAAGAATTTTAGAGACGGTCCACAACCGTCTCAAAATCTATCCTTTTTTTCCATTTTTCACGTAGTGGAGAGACAGAAAGACATTGTCGTCCTCTTCAAAAATATAAACATATCATAACTAAAGATTCATCCTCCTCAGAAGGGTAGCTAAACATGTCATAGTTGAAGACTCATAATTGATCTTGAAGCATTTTGGCCTTAGAATAGAAAGTGGTAAACATTTTAATCAAACCATCCCTGTTGTGCGGGCCACTCATTGTACGCCCCACTCCATTATGCGCCTCATTGATTGTGCGCCGCACAACAGTACTTCCAATACTTGAATTCTTCTGAGGTCTGGATCTCTCTCTTCACTCTGCTATTTCTCGAATGAATCATCTATGGGGGATAGTGGGGTATTTATAACCTTCCGCATGTGCGAACCCTTCTGAAAGACTGGTTGTGCATGTATACTCATTGTGCGGCTATACATGTTGACTTCCACAACAGCTCTTGTTGTGCGCAGCACAACGATACTTCCACAACAGCTCCTGTTGTGCACCGCACAATGGAACCTCCACAGTAGCTCCTGTTGTGCGCCACACAACCAAATGCTGTAGCATTTATGTTTTCTTCAGAATTTCTCTTCTTTTAATTG
The DNA here is from genome assembly GCF_029962835.1 of Magnolia sinica. NCBI lineage: Eukaryota > Viridiplantae > Streptophyta > Magnoliopsida > Magnoliales > Magnoliaceae > Magnolia > Magnolia sinica. Next base: position 46,792,946 of record NC_080584.1, on the reverse strand, counting down.
ATTTTTTATGCCTCAACAATTATATTTAATATTAATATAATATATATAATTTTAAAAAATTTTAAAATATTACTCAAGCCGAGTTGAGCTTGAGTTCGAGCTTCAAGTCGAGTTGAAATGCATCATGCTCGAACTCGGCTCGAACTCAACTCGAGCTTTAGAAAATGAGCTTGACTCGCCCCGAGTCCGCCTTTCAAGCCGAGTCAATTCGAGCTGACTCGAGCCGAGTTGAGTGAGCTTTTCGAGCTAGCTCGACTCGTGTACAACCCTACAAGTTACTGATATATGGAAAGTTTTAGCACTAAAATCATATATAACCTTATTTACGATAAATAGTGTTGGCCGTTATAGATAAAGGGTTGAGTCTTAGAGATCTTAATGAAATTCAATATAAAGGACAAGCGTCTTAATAGTAATGGAGACACTGGAAGGATTTCACCTATGTGAATGTAGAGGTGAGGCTGCCTCTTATGAAAGTTAGAGTTTCTCTCGGGATCGTTCATGAAACAGAATAAGCATATGACCATCAAATGTGTTGAGCAAGATTTGTAAGAACCAAAATAACATAAATTGAGTATGTATGTGGTATCTCCAGCTCTAATATCTAGGAATAACCGGTTCAAAGTTGCAACTACCAAGAATTTCGGTAGAACCTTGAGATACTTACACTATGGAAAGATTCAAATCGAAATATATTTTTCTTTATGTATATAAGTTGTGTCTAGTTTAGAAAATGTATTCTCTTTCAAAAAATTATTTTCAACTAAGTGGATGATTGTAATGAAAATGATTTTGGTTATATATATATATATATATAGTTTTTCGACTTTGGAAATCGTCCCATATCAGATGGGAGAGAAGAAAAAATCATTTTTATAAGTAGGGTGTTGAGTATCTTAATATTTTCTTAGTAAGGTAAAGGAGTAATGAGGCTTGTGTTTTCCGGTACGAAGCACTAGAACACGCACATGCGCATGAGCTCGGGCATAGGCATGGGCATGGTCTTTGTGTCGATGCTAAGGCGTGAGTATGTGAGATAGTGTGGCTATAAAGTTGTAGTGGCGCACTTTGCACTTTGCATTAGAGATCTGAAAGAGACTTCTCAGCCTTATATAGGAGCTGTGGAAGTCATTTAAGAGGCCTGGTGTAACTGCTCATGTAGTAATGAAGTAGACCATGCAGAAATTGTTGCATGTGGCTAGCCCAATAGTCAAAAACGACTAGCCATTGTGTCTAAACGGCTAGCATGTAGCTAGTCTCCATCTCCCACATGCGAAATGGTCAAAAATTATCTAAAATCGACTAGTTTCTCACCAAAAGTAAAAAATGGTCAATTGTATTTATCACACAGGACTAAAACATCCAGATATCCTTACCTATATAAACAGAGCTTGGCTGGTTCACTCCAACAACACAAGCAAATCGATTCATTCTCTCATTTAAACTAAAAGCTTCAAGTGTTCTCTGATCAAGCCAATAGGTTCAATACAAACCTGAGAGTGTTAGGACCAACTCGTCCGTAAGAGCAAGACCAATGCAGTGGTCTAAGCCAATAAAACTAATCCTCATTTTTCTCTCTTTCCATTTGGAAATTTTCTTTTAGTTTTTATGTGTCAGTAAAACTATGTTTAAAGAGTTCCACCAGTGATTCCGTTGTGTTTGCTAAACACAGAACCACATACTGGCTTGTCGTATCCTGAAAGATATCATGCGTTAAGAAGAGCGTGATCACACATGCTTTTATTTTTTATTTTCAAATTCCTTATATTTTATAGTAATTATAAATGTGTAACATGAGATTGACAAAAATCAACAAACTTGGAGGGCCCATTGTAATGTTTATTCACCATCCTAACTCTTGATTATGTCACAAAAACTTAGATGAAGGGAAAACTCATATATCAGCTCTTGATTCAACCCTTCTTTTTTCTTTTTTCTTTTTTTTGCTACAAGTGGCTTATAATGGTGGGTTTCAATTACCATTAAAGTTGTGCATAATTCGACCCGGTCCGAACTGAACCAAAGGCTAAATCAGTGCGGATTGAGTAAGACCACTCAAATCCGATCGTACATCGGATCGAGTTCGGATCGTGATCAATCCGGACCGATCATATAAGTTTTTTACATATATTTTTTTAACTTTTTATTGCTCATCTCTAACCCCTCTTTCTCTATCCGAAGGAGGCGCCGCACCCACCCATCTCTCCTCCCTTTTCTCCCTCTTTCTCTCTTAGTTTCTCACATCTCCTTCTTTCTCTCCTTCCTTCTCTCCCTCTCTCTCCATATCTTAATTTAGCGTAGTATGAATCGACCAGACAAACTTAACTCAATTTGACCCGATTTGATTTCCCAGACGGAGTTGGAATCACTTCAAGTAAGGCCAATAAGGATTGGAATACCATCGAGAGATATTTGGATTTGTCCTAATCCGGTTCGACTCAGACTCGATGCCCACCTCTAAGTTCAGCGGTCCGCGTGAGATTTGGATCTGTCTCAAATAATCTGCCAAATAGATGGGCGTACATACGTCATGGTAGGGCCACATATCACCGAGTATGCAATCCGCGTCATGAGAGCATGCCTTTTCCCCGTGATCTGCGTGCCTAGAAAAGAAAATATATGCCTTTTCCACGTGACTTGTCTCAGTCAAAGGCAAAAAGCAAGAAGCCTCCGCTGCGTTGAAAAGTCCAATCAGCTAGACCAGTCCGCCCAATAGATATTGATAAACCGTTTGGACGATGAAATTACAGTCCAACAGTCCACAAGCAGATAACTTCTAACTTAGTAACTACATATAAGCATGTCACCCATCTAATAAGTTAGCTCAATTATTGGATTATTTTGAAAGATAAAATAAAATCAGCCATAACTACTCATCAAGACAATTTCTCTGTTTATCAATGGTTAGAAATTATCTGATGCAGTGTGCCCCTAAAGATGAGTAGATATGGCTGATTTTTCACCTGATGAACCTAGTTGTGGTACAAACTTATGGGAAGGGTTGGATTTCACATGCACCTAATAGGTGTGAAGTTGTATGTTAGGTGGACCTTAACTTGTGATCCAGCAGGTTGGACTTGAAACCTTGTGTGTGTGTGAAACCTACACGCAGCGCATCTTTTAGGGTGCGGATTTAGGCAAAACAGGATTAACAGCTTCGTGGCTGAGGCCGTGAAAGTTGGGCCCACCTCAATGTATGCGTTGTATATCCACGCCGTTCATTCATTTTTCCCTATCATTTTAGTAGAAGGTCCTGAAAACTAGGCAGATCCAAGTCTCATTTGTACAACACGGTAAGGAATGAATTCCCGCCTTTAAGAACTTCCTGGGCCCACAAAAGCTTTGACGGGCTCACCGTGACTTTCACGTCATTTCAGTGTTTGGATTACCGAATCATACGCGCACTGATGCAAGATGAAGCCTGTAGGCTCTTATTGGGCATGTGGTTTCTTAAATCCGCACGCATCTACATCATGCCAATTTACACGCTAGTCTGCACATGGCAATATGAAGCACGTGTGCAAGATCTCAAGGATCTATCAGGTGGGGCACGCTATAGGTTACCTATCTCAAAAATAAGGCTCGTTCACTCATCTTTTTAGGCACAGGTGAGAACCAATGAGCGTCCAGAAAACAAAACTTGTTTCAGCCGTTAATTTGTTTCACACACCATCTTACCCGATCAAAGTGCCACCCTAATTTTTTACCAGAGAATCTAGAAAGTGTCTCCCAAGTGATGTACAGATCACATATTCCACACACTTTCCATCATGACACGTGCAACGGCCGTTTAGATGGATAGGGTTATACACGCGTGTAGGAATAGTACACCATCAGGGGAGCGGATTAGGTATTACTCGGTAACACCTACCTTAGTGGGTGCTACCCTTACTGTGAGGCCGACCTTAATGATTTTATTTTATTTTTTTTATATCCAGGCCGTCCATTCGTTTCTCCAGCCCAGTTTAGGATGTTTTACAAAAAATTAAGTAGATCCAAATATCATGTGTACTACACACAGGAAACAGTAGTGATTAAACATCCATAATTAAAACCTTTCTAGGGCTTTACTTTCCATCCTACCCGTTTAAAATGTCAACCAGACATGGATGAAGGGGAATAATAAATATCATCTTGATACAAAACTTTCATGGCCCATAAAAATCTTTGAATGGTCATTCATCACTGTTACTCTGTGGTCGACCCGAGATTAAGATCTGCTTATTTTTTGGATCACCTCCTAAATTGATACGGAAAAACGTATGGACAGCGTGGATATAAAAAAAAGTCCATTAAGTTAGGCCCCACACGGTAACGGTAACATCCACTGAGGTGAAACCGGGGTAAAAACCTAGTCTGCTCCCCACCAGCAGCTGACACACTAAAGACGGAGGGTACACCCAGTTGATTTTACATAACTATCATGGGGGACCCAACCTGCCAACCGAAGGTAATGAGGTAAATTTTCACATTAATTAGGTAATTTTTCGCAGAAATTTCTTTTCCGCTGACTTGGGTACGGATGACCTTACTCAGTGAGAATACAGGGCACAGGTTGGAAGCGGATTGCGTCCTACCCTGGTAAGTGTCAGATTTATATGGGGCCAACCGTGGTGTATCTGTTTATCCAGGCCGTCCATATTTTTTCTCGTATCATTTTAACGTATGAACCGAAAAATGAGGCAGATTCAACGCTCAAGTAAACTAAACCACAGATTACTCTTCCATTAATGCTTTGTGTATTTAGTTCAACTCAGGCCTATTATTTGGTGTGGTCCACTTTAGCGTTGGATCTACTCCATTATCGGGCTCATAATTTAAAATGAAATAATAAAAGTGATGGACGGCGTGGATAAACAGATAAATCACGGTGAAACCCACACGGATCTATCTGTTACTCAGCGGGTTGGGGGGGGGGGGGGGGGGGTACGACCCAAAATGCTTCCGCTCAGGTCGGAACAGTGGAGCGCGACTTGGCTGCAACCTCTAACCAGCTACGTGGGTGCGAGGGCTAACCTCTACGTATGCAGTGTATGTCTACGGCATCCATCTGTTTTGCCAGATTATTTTATGCATGGTCCTGAAAATAAAGAAGATGCAAATTTCACGTGGATAATAATATAGAAAACTGTTTGTTGCTGGGTTTGTTTTTAATTATGTGGCGTGCAATAATCCAAACAGTGGTTCTCGATTTAAATTGATCAACATTGATACCAAGCATTAAAATAATTAAATAAATTTATACGTGAGTAAATTTTACTCAACCACTTAGAGTATTATGGATCAACGTTGACCCCAAGTACTAAAATAAGCAAATGAATGTATATGGCTAAATTATGACCGATCTAAATTCTTAGAAGATCAGCCACTTACTCAATTACTTGCTGAATTTAATAATGATCAAGTGATAATCAGAGGGTGGGGCTCTTTCTCTGAAGATAAGTTACTTTGTGTCTTCCACAAGGAAGAACTTTCAAAATACCAGTATAAGTCAAACAAAAAAGAAAATATCACAATTGGCCACTGAAAGTAACAACATGAATGCATCTCTTGAAAGAATTGTTTGATATTGGATAAAGAACAAATCCAACAAATCGACATAGACTTAGATTACAACTAAATATTATAGATAAGAATTACTGCTAATGAATTATCGCTACTTCTATGATAAACTTGGATAAAGTAAATTGATAATATAAGTTTGTTGTTTGTTGGATTGGTTTTCGATTTTGGGTTATGTTTTATAGCTTATTCCTACATATTGTTCTTCCATTAATGCAACGGTTATAACAGTCCAAAAGTCTTTCTAGATTCTTCTTCTTTTAGATCCTTCTTTTAGTACGTTTCTCTTTACAACAGTTCCTCTTCTAAACGTCTCTCGGCGGCTTACTTCACTTTTTATTGCCCAAGGTTGCCCTCAATTGCCTTTTAGCTCTTAAACAGCCCAGTCGTGCTTCTCGTATATCGACCACAACACTCTGACAACCGCGTTTCTTGTATATCAACCACAACATTTCATCAACCATTTACTGACGTATAGAACTAAACTTACGCCGGTTGTAAGCCCACAAAAAGTGCCTCAAATGTTTGAAGATCTTTTTATCCACTTACTATTCCTCTTGCAATGCCATATGTCACCATCATATTGGCTTTTTCAGAATTGCTAAAAATATAGTACAACATTGCCCCCACATCGTTTCGTCTTTGGTAAAAAGGTGACAACGACGTTGTTCCGTTGCCCGATATCATAAATGCAATTGGCTATTAATCCAAGTGTCCTTTTCCCTAGTGATTCTACTTTACTGACATCGTATCAAGAGATATTCTTTGTCTCACACCTCCAGGCTATCCATACAACATGTCACATAAAAGTGTATCATATGAGGAGTCATGATTTCCTCTTCATTAATGCACATATATCGCGGATGATACATAAGCAATTCTTAAGTCAGTGCCTCTCCTTTCACCCTTTCTTCTCTCTTTTCTATAAACACTTCTCGATTTTCTCTCCTCAAATCGTTACCATGGTTGCATCTTCTTCTTCTTCTGCTCTAATTTTTCACTTGGAATCATTCGTTAATGACCTTGATATCTTGTCGTTCGGAGTGATTAATGATCTCCTCTTCAATACTCCAAATGAACTAGACACCGCAATGCTGGCGCTTGATCCTACTTTCCATCCGACAATCACTTATATGAACAACTTCGTGAAATCGAGCCCATTTTTTTGAAGTGCCCTGGTGAAATTCTAGTTGTCCAATCGAATGGTCTTCCGAATCCATCCAATACATTCAAATCCATAAGCATGGCCGAAACCGATGAATGGTTGGGCTGAGTGGTTTCCTTACGTTGAAGCACAACATATGGTGATACATGGAAGCAATCAAGAATTTACGAGTACATCAAACTTTCTTTGCACGAATTTCTAATCAATTTCTTACTTCTTACAGCAGCATTGACTTTCTAGAGTTGATCAGCTAATACATTTCATTTTAAATGCAATCTTCTGGGCCCATCCATCAGTCATGGATGCATGTGCATTCACTCATCTTCTTATCTTTGGCAAGCCTATCTACCTGGGCTTTGCTATGAAAAATCCACATACATTTGTTCTCCCAGACAAGACCAGTAGGGAATATTCTACCTTAATGGCTCTACGTAGTTTTTTTATAAGCTCGCCACGAACCTCAGTCCTACACAAAAACCTACTAATGTACATTCCTGTCGAAGGCTCCCACAAGAGACTTGAGTTGGTTTTTTATTGGCTAACCAACAACCTCATTCCTAGTCTAAAGACCTATATTTACTCTCAATGGATGTTCCCATGTAACCTAACATGTACACACCTGTATCTAGTAAAATCGGCCATACACAAGAACCTATCGAGTTTGGGTCACAAACCCTTACCCTCAATCCTACATAAGGAAAGATAGTATATATGGACTCACTCAATGACACTTGTCGAATTGAGCCCCGTTGACACGTCGTACTTGAGTCGCTTCTTCAAATCTCACCTGTGCTTGAATCCGCTTCTCAATTGCTCCCTCAATCATAATTTTGATGTGTTTCCAATGCTAAAACTCTACGATCAAACACTTTATATGCGATTCTCCAATGCGATGACTATGGTGATGGGAGGTTGGGTAGGATCCCCTACAACTAATGGAAAATTGTAATGCCTAAAAGATTTACCTAAATGAGTATTCTGGAGGGTTTAAATAAAAATTTAACTATTAGTTCGAGTATAATATCTACAATAAGGTAGAGAACTAGTTCATCTTCATTAATGAGGATGAAATCCTCTTTCAAGTGATAAATCACAAGGAAGATAACTTATATCTCATGGACTAAAATTCTAAGGATTATGGATATTATCATGAAACACCCAAGCTTCTATTGCACAAAAACTTAAAAAAAAACTATCCAAATGCCCAAGAACCGAATGTTTTTTTATCACGGTAAAAAAGCGGGCAGATAACGGCTCTACTGATGGCATCGAGAAAAACAGATTTCTAGCAGAATTGTTGCTAGACAATTTTCACACTTCTATCCAATGTCATCGACAAAATCAGATTTCCAGCTGAATTATTGCCAGACAATTTTTACACTGCTACCCAATGTCATCGAGTGAACTTCGATGTGTCCTTAATGCCATTGAGTAGCTCAGATAAAAGATCACTTCATTGGTCAGATCTGAGATACATACTCGATTCCATCCAGGGAATCTTCGATGTCATCAAAGACCCATCGAGGATTACATGATGAGACGAGCACCACTCGAAATATTATTGTTTTGGGCATACGATTTCACAACAGCTTTGCACCTATTATAACCTTACTTACCATGTTCTAATTAAGATTCTAAGACTAAGGGATAATCAACAAGGCTTACCTATAAGGCTAAGGATCATCTATAGGTTTAAGGAGTTGTTTTGGGTCAAAGGTTAGGGTCACAAAGACACCACGTTTACCTAGTCTTTGCTCCTTGATACTCACATCATCTTGTGTCTTTGGTCTTCAGCTTCCAATGGCTTAACCGATTACATGACATACGAACTCATGTGATTAACAAATAAGATTCACAAATTCATGCAATAACAATCTCTCCCTTTTTGAATTATGTGACAGAAAACTTAACCTAGACAATGTCATAGTCCATACCAAAGGCATACCAAAACAACACAAAATATTACTAGCCAAATATAAATGATTTACAAGTCAATATACTAGGACATGTAACACTTGCAATGCTCCCCCATAATTACTCCCTCCATCTCATCAATTATTATAAACAACAAACCAATCTTAAAAAACGGAATTGGTGAGACCTGATCATTCTCCCCATTTTTTTTAGTATTTGACAAAGAGTTAGTTACAATATATTTATGGAAAAAAAAAACATAGCATGAAATAACTCAATTAGTCATAGATTTACCAATTATTAAGCACATACTAACATGGGTTTAAAGGGTACATTTAATCATTAAAAAATATGGAGCATGCTAATTATAGTAATTTAAAAGTTATAGTAATCAAATTAGGAATGACCAATGATAGTCTAAGCTAAAAACATGTGATATTGAAATTCAGCAACTTTAAAACTTAACTATCAAAATAAATGTGGCTGAAATCCTTAAAATTTCAACTAGGCTCATAATTGAGGCTGAAATCCTTAGATTTATCAATTGAGCTAAAAAAAAAAAGAGGCTTGATCCTCTAATTTAACAATTCATCCTAAATAAACCTTCCAATGTCACCTATTCATCTTCACAACAAAAAATTATTCATCTTCACAACTGAAAATGAGAGCTTAACCAGTCCTGGGGGGGGGGGGGGGCAAATAAAAATTTAAAGAACAAAAATAGTAAATAGATCAGAGGTCTCAATTGCACTAGTATTGAAACATTGATTCAAACTAGTTCGTAGGACAACCTTCACCTAAACAAGTTTAGGCAGGACAACCTTATTTCACAAAATTTATAAGAATCAAAATTCCAAACTATGCAAGAATAAATGAAAGCTAAAAAACTATTACAAGCATTCACCACTTTAACTTAAAGAGATTACAACCATTCACCACATAAACATAAAAGGCATTCACTACAACACCAAGAATTATAGTGGTTCAGTGTGTCAACAATTGTTCTCAAACAACCACACCTACTCGACTCCCAATAATCACTATCCACATGATATTGACTTTTACTATAAATAAGGTTTTCACAGGGTCACCTTAAAACCTGATACAGTTGTGATTTTAAAGGGTTATCACAAACAAAAACTCCTTACTAAGATTTTCTGACTATCTCAGGAAAATCAACAAATGAGATTTTCTGGCTATCTCAATAAAACCAAAATACAAAAGAAAAATATACTTATCTTCTCCTTTGAAGACGTATCTATCGATGTAGTCGCAGAACCACTTCTCTTGAATGTAGATCACTCAATGTTCAATCATATAGATAAGGGTTCAAAGTTCTAGATTGATTTTAAATAAATTCAAACCAATGGCTACTTGTTTCAATTCCTTTAAGATCCCAAAAGAAGAGTATTTACTCTCTTTATAAAATGAAATTGACAAATTAGGAAATCAATGAATTAAATAAAAAGCTATTAAAAATATTTAATAAATACCGTGCAATAGCTTAAGCATAACAGGGGCTTTTCTCTCTCTTGATGAAGGATTTGATGTACTTGAATTGTATCTTTCGATTGAGAGAAAACCTAAATTTATAGGCAAAAAAATTGTTGCTTCAACTCGTCTAAGACAGTCTTTGACTCATCTAAGAACTAGAATCTGTTCCAACAAATTTTCAAATTTTAGCGCGATAAGATAAAACAGATTTTCGATTGGTCGAAGGCCCTTCTCAACATGTCGAAAGCCCTACTCAACTAGTCGAGCAAGGTCTTCGATTGGTCAACGGTGCCGGAAATTTGAACTGATTCAGTCATTAGACTTTGAGTCGAGCATCCATAGACTGGTCGAAGGCCCACCTTTGATTGGTCAAGCAGCCTCCTCGACTAGACGAAGGTGTAACAAGATTTTTGTTTTGCTTCGATTGGAACTAGGATTAGTCGATTTCATGACAAAACACTTATTACAACAATCCAAAAATACAATTCAAACTGATTCAGTTGATTTTGAACTGATTGAGCAAGGTCTTTGACTGGTCAAGGGTGCTAGAAATTCGAACTAATTCAGTCGTTGAACTTTGTGTCGAGCATCCATCGATTGGTCGAAGGCCCACCTTCAATTGGTCGTGCAGCTTCCTCGACTAGTCGAAGGTGTAACAGAATTTTTGTTTTGCTTCGATTAGAACTAGGATTAGTCGATTTCATGACAAAACACTTATTACAACAATTAGAATATAGTCTTGTATTCTTGATCCCATGTTATTGTAGAAGGTTTGTTGCAGCTTTGATGAACTAGCGAAAAATTTGCTACTCCCCCTTAATTTGAGCTTCCCCTGCATTATGACATACAATCTTCTATTCCAAACATTTCCATATAATAATGTATCATTCATATCAAGCATATATGTATGCATTCACGCATCATTCACATCAAGCATTCATGCATCATTCTTCATTCTACAAGTAACCTTCTCCCCCTTTTTGTCACAATTTGACAAGGGAAAGCATAGTTAACTATCAGAAATACAAGACATTCAAATAACCATATAGAAGAAGACATAAAGATGTGAATTTGGTAGGAAGTAAGCATATGTAAATGTCAAGCTTAGGAAAATAAGCATTCAAAAGTGAGTATTAGAGTATATGACAGAGCCACCAACCAAACATATAGAGTATATATAAGTTTTACCGACCAATCTTAAAAACTTAAATAGAACTAGTCTGATCCAGAGGAAGAGGGAGGAGGTATAGAAGGATCAATCTAGTGCAATCCCTTGGCAATGCGATGAAAGTACTTTTGCATATATTTCATTGAAGATTTTTTACTTTCCGCCAGATTATCTTGAGAAACCTTCAACTCAATAACCTTTTCCTTTAAGGATTTCAGCCGATCTTCAACCGAGAAGGTTGATAGTCTGGATCAACCGAATCATCTGTCTCATCAAGCTCAGCAAATATATCATCTATTGACGTGTCCTCTGATATAGGTGCTTCCTCTTCATCCTCATCCTACTGGCTAGGAAGAAATTCCAGATTCATTTTATTCAAATTTTCATTATTAAAGGGTAACTCCGACTCCGGTGCTTCGGTTGAAGGAATAACAACATTGCAATAAAGAGAAATATAAGTCATGAGATAGGTGACAGGAAATCGAACCATGACCCAGATGAATGTGGAATTGAATGATCAAATAGCACATTAAAGAAAGAAGACATATTGGAGTACCAGATACTACAGAATGAAGGACACGAGCCATGAAAGAGGTACGCTCAGATTTATTACCAAATCTAGGATACACATTGGACGTAAAAATGTGATGGAGGATGTGATATTTAGGAAGCATTTTGTTGGCACAGAGGGCATTTTTCGATTGTCATTCAGCGTCAAAGCGACATAGTTTACGAGTGATCGCCCATTGCTCAGTATAAGTCATTTTGTCGACAAGACTGGCAATGGAAATGCTATCATCAGTGACAGCTATTTCAGTCAAAGCTGAAATCAAGTAACGATCAATAATGACTGTCCCTTCTCTAAAATTAATAGTAAAAGTAAGATTTTCTAGGGACATGTCACTTATAGATGCATACATGGCTTGTGAAATGGAACGGTATGTCGTTTCGTCCCCAGCAAGAACATTTTCCCAACCGATTTTGTCTAAGGAGTGGCACAGGCTGAAATGGTGCAATGTGGTTAACATTTATAGTTCTTTCTATTATAATCTCTCTAGTGCAGAAATCCCTAACTTGCTCCGAATCTTCTTCGAGAGATCTTAGGGTTCTCACGCTAATGGGAGTCGACCTAGAGGAGGAGCCGCTAGGGCTCTTGCGAGCTGCCTTCCTCCTAGCTAGTATGATGCTCCATTTAGAGATTGCGAAAGAGAAGATTAAGGAAGGTAGATGGGTTGAGTGTAGATCAAATTTTTTATCAAAACCCACTATGAGAATGTTGTAAATCACAAATACACCACAAATACAAGATAGACTAGCAAGGATCAACCCAAATCTAGAAAAAAAATAGAAATAGACCACTTATAATGAAGATTTTGAGATGGGTTCGTTGATAGAAACACCGGCTAATCGAAGAAGAAGGTGGGAAATGAAATAGAAAAGTGATTTTTCCCTCTTTATTGTGCAAACCCGTGTTTCTCGACTAGTTGAGCATGTCCTTGACCCGTCGATGGTCGACTGGTCAAGGATTTACTCAACCCATCAAGCATGCCACACTTTGAAAAAAAATTATTTAAATTTTAATTGTATGTTATGTATTTAAACATTATATAATAAAAAAATAAAAATGCATAGACAACATGATTAATTAATTAACAATACACAAACCAATATCATGCTTTAATTTGAAAATTTTATTCCTGTCGAGTGGTTTAGTTATTATGTTTGTAAGCTGCTTCTCAGTCTGAATATATTCTAGTGCAATAATTTTGTCCTCAACGAATTCTCGAATATAATGGTATCGAATATCGATATGTTTTATACAAGAATGTTGAATAGGATTTATCGAAATATTAATTGCGCTTGAGTTATCACAATATAACGTCATAGTATCTTGCACAATACCATAATCGGCTAACATTCTTTTCATCCAGATTAGCTGAGTGCTAGCATTATCATTTGCGATATAATCAGCTTCAGATGTTAAGAGTGATACAGAGTTCTGTTTCTTGTTGAGCCAGTAAATTAAACAGTTCCCTATGTAGAAACATTCACCACTAGTAGCTATCGTCAATATTTCCTACCCAGTCTACATCAGTATATCTGGCAATTTATACGATTGTATCATGCGGATACCATAGACCTAAGTTAGTAGTACTTGCGACATATCTGATTATCTATTTAATAACTATTAGATGTGATTCTTTAGGATCAGATTGATATCTAACATATATTCCAATACTAAAAGTAATATCAGGTCTACTAGCAGTTAAGTATAGAAGACTAGCAATCATACTCCGATATGAATGAGAGTCTATACTTTTACCTGATTCATCCTTAGAGAGTTTGAGAGTTGTACTCATAGGAGTATCAAACTTTTTCCTATTCTCAAACCCAAATCTCTTTACAAGATTTAAGGCATACTTGGTTTGTGAGATGAATATACCATCTTTATGTTGCTTTACTTGTAATCCAAGAAAGTAATTTAGTTCTCCAACCATACTCATTTCAAACTTAGATTTCATTAGATCTGCAAACTCAATAGACAAGTTAGTGCATGTAAATCCATAAATAATATCATCAATATAGATCTGAACTATCAATAAATGATCATTATATTTCTTGACGAATAAGGTTTTATCAACACTTCCCATGATAAAGTTGTAACTAAGTAAGAATTTAGTCAGTTTTTCGTACCATGCCTTGAGAACTTATTTTAAGCCATAAAGTGCCTTTTTAAGATGGTACACATGATTTGAAAGTTTGTGGTCCTCAAAACCCTTAGGTTGTTCAACATATACTCCCTCATGTAGATCATCATTTAGAAATATATTTTTGACATCCATTTGATATATTTTGAATTTCATATGGCATGCAATTGAAATAAATAATCTTATGGATTAAAGGCGCGCAACTAGTACAAAGGTTTCTTTATAATCAATACCTTCTTTCTGAGTGTATCCTTATACAACCAGTCATTCCTTGTTTCTAATGATATTTTTCATTTCATCAGATTTATTCTTAAAGATCCACTTGGTTCCAATTACATGTTTATCAGAAGGTCTAAGAACCAAGTACCAGACATCATTTCTGACAAATTGTTTAGCTCTTCTTGCATAGCTAATATACAACTTTTATCGGCAAGTGCTTCATTTACCTTTGTCGGTTCAATTTGGAAAGTGAAGCAAACATAATTACAGATGTTTTCTAATTATTTTCTTGTTTGAACACCAGTACGAGGGTTACCCAATATCTAATCAGTCGGATGGTCTTTAACTAATCTTAATTCAGTATTAACTAATTTAATTAGATGAAGAGTTAGGTGTATCTATAATGTTGACTTCATCATCATCTTGTTTTGGAGTGAGTGTGAATAGGTGATCGTCAATCATTACATTAATAGATTCCTGAATCACCCCTATTCTTTTGTTAAGAACACGGTATACTTGACTATTTAGAGCATAACCTAAGAATATCCCCTCATCAGTCTTGGCTTCGACTTTACCAAAATTTCTTAGCTACGTAAAATGAAACATTTACTTCTGAAAGTCTGAAAATATTTGACAATCGGCTTCTTATTAAACCACAATTCATAGGCTATTTTATCATTAGCTTTTCTTACATACACATGATCTATAATGTATCAAGCAGTAGTAACTGCTTCAGCCCATAAGTTTTTCAGTAAGTTCATGCTATTTAGCATTACATTGCCATTTCCTGTAATACCCTATTATTTCTTTCAGCAACTCCATTCCGTTGAGGTGTTTTAGGTGCAGAAAACTCATGTGATATACCATGGTCATTACAGTACTTCTCAAATTTTCTATTTTCAAACTCGATACCATGATCACTTCTAATTTTGATCATAGGTGCCTCTTTTTCCATTTGAATTCTTTTCAGAATTTTTCTTACCTCATCGAAAGTATCTAATTTCTTTCTCATGAAAGCTACCCAAGTAAATCTAGTAAAATCATCAACAATAACTAGAAAATACTTTTTTCTACCTCTACTGTCCGTTCTCGTTAGACCCACCAAGTTTATATAGAGTAGTTCTAGAAGTTTGGCTGTAGCTAAGGAGTTCACTTTCTTGTGGTTACTCCTTATTTGCTTGCCAATCTAACATGCACCACAAATTTTTTTTCTACCATTTTTAATTTGGGTAAGCCATGAATGTGATCTTTCTTGCTCAATCTAAAAAAATCTCTAGAGTTAACATGTCCAAGACGTTTATGTCATAATTCAGACTTGTCTGTTTGGACCATGTAACATGAATAGTTAGATGAGTATGAGTCATCAATAATGTAGCAATTTTCAGAAGTCCTACAACCATTTAATATCACACAACCCTCTCATTTGTAATCGCACATACTTCATTTGAAAATTTTACACTATGTTTGTTATCGCATATTTGAGATATGCTTAAGAGGTTATGTTTTAAACCTTCAACATAAAGTACATTTTCAAAGATAGGGAGGTTAGGAAGTTGAACTGTACCTTGGCCTATGATTTCACAGTTATTTCCATCTCCGAAAGTAACTGAACCGTTGTTTACTTCTTTGAAGTTGGTGAATATCGCTTTCTCACCTGTCACATGTCTTAAACATCCACTATTCAATTACCATTTTGAGTGACTCATGGCTTTGAACCTGTGTGGGCAACAAGACATGTAACCTTTGGAACCCATTTCATTATGGTTCTAGGTTTATGAGTACCATTGGATTTTCTCTAATTTTGAGAGTTGGAATTTCTCTGCTTTCTATTAACTCTAATTCCATCTGAGTTGGATTTTAGAAGCTCTTTTGATGAAGTCCACGATTTTTTCAGCTAAAGGTGATTTATCATATCTTTGATTTTTATAGTTGATGGAATTTAGTATTAATTTTAGGAACTTGAAAAGGTTTTGAGTTTTTGAAATCATTTCGATTATACTCTCTTACATTCTTACCTTTAGAGTTCGAGGATTCTCCTTTTATAAATGTAGGAGGTGTATTCTTGATTTTCAAGGAATCATTGTTTATAAAACTCAGACCTAACTTGTCACCACATTTTCTGGAAGAGGTTAATAATTTTTTCAGTTTTGGGTCTCCATGGGCATATCTCCAAGTATCTTTAGAACTCAAGAAGGAAGAAACTTTGAGTTTTAGTTTCTCATTTTCAGTTCTGAGTTTTTATAACTCTGATGATTTAAAATTTAAATCTAATTTTATTTTTTTAAGACAGTATGAAAGACGAGATTTTTCTAAAAAAATTGTTTTTAGGATTTTCTTTAAATTTAAAATATTTCTCTTTTTGAATTTTCAGTTTGACAGCAATTTTGCAACTTTCCCTGTATAGGGCATTGTAGGCGTCTTGAAGATCATCTTTATTTTCATTTTCAGGGTCACTCCTGAGATTTTCATAGTCAGAAATATTACAGCCATTTGAGGAGGTGACTCTAGCTATAGTCATAAGGGCTTTCACATCATTTGTATTTTCTTATTTTGAATCATCAGACTCAGAAGAACTTTCAGAACCAGATGATTCATCTCAAGTAGCTATCATGCCTTTTCTTTTTAACTTATCCCTTTTAGGACATTTATTCGCCAAGTGCCCGTATTCATGACAGTTGAAGCATTGACTGTCCTTTATTTTAGATTTCTAAGACTTAGATTTTCCTTTTCTTTTATCAGATGATTTTTGAAATCCGATCTTTTCTTGTTTTAGAAAATTCTATAAAATTTCTTCGCTAGCATTGTCATATCATATCATCTTCATTTTCTTCAAAATCAGAATTAGAACAATTTTCTTTTAAAACAGATTTAGAAGATTTAAGAACTATAGACTTAACTTCAGGAGCCTTAAAATTCAACTCATATGTTTAAAGAGATCCAACTAACTCCTTAACCTTCATATGATCAGTATCTCTTAATTCTTGAATGACAGTAACCTTAGAGTTGAATCTATCATGAAGAGACTGCAGTATTTTTGCACAAACCTTACTTTCTAGGATTTCATCTCCTAGACCTCATATGGAATTTACTATATCATTTAGTTTCGTATAGAAATCCATGAAAGTTTCATTTTCTTCCATAAGGATTTCCTCAAATCTGGTAGTGAGGATTTGAACTTTTGATTTCTTGACTATAGTAGTTCTTTCATGTGTCATTTTTAAGAATATCCCAAGCTTATTTAGTTGTATCGTATGAAATAATTCTTTTGAATTCATCAGGCGATAGAGCACAAGTTATGGCATTTAAGGCCTTAGATTAACATTGCTTTCACTTTTCTGAGTTCCAGTCCATAAGTAGAATGCAATTTCTCTCAAAGACTTAGTTCCATCTTTGGCTACTACCTCAGTCATAGGAGGTTTTCATTTGGTTACAGTGGCTTGCCATACACTTTCATCTAGGGATTTTAAAAAAATTATCATTCTGGTTTTCCAGTATGCATAGTTAGAGCCATCAAAAGGTTGTAGCCTGGTAATAGATAAGCTATCAAAATTTGATATAATAAAAGCTCTAGATCTTTTAACTCAAGAAAATTAATAAAAAAATGAGCAACTTAACTCTGATACCACTTGAAAAGGAGAGCTTAACCAATCATAGAAGAGGGATGAATAAGACTATGTCAAATAAAAAATTAAAGCGTAGAAGTAGTAAATAAATCAGAGGTCTCAATTGCACTAGTATTGAAACGTTGATTCAAACTGGTTCGTAAGACAACCTTCACCCAAACAAGTTTAGGCAGGACAACCTTATTTCATGAAACTTGTAAGAATCAAAATTCCAAACCAAGCAAGAGTAAATGAAAGCTAAAAAAACAATTACAAGGATTCACCACTTTAACTTAAAATGATTACAACCATTCACCAAATAAACATAAAAGGCATTCACTACAAGACCAAGAATTATAGTGGTTCTGTGTGTCAACAACTGTTCTCAAATAGCCACACCCACTCCACTCCCAATAATCACTATCCACGTGATATTGACTTTTACTATAAATAAGGTTTTCATAGGATCTTGATACAGTTGTGATTTTAAAGGGCTATCACAAACAAAAACCCCTCACTGATATTTTCTTGTTATCTCAGGAAAACTAACAAATGAGATTTTCTGGCTATCTCAATGAAACCAAAATATAAAAGTAAAATATACTTATCTTCTCCTTTGAAGACGTATCTATCAATGTAGTCGTAGAACCACTTATCTTGAAGTAGATCATTCAATGTTCAGTCATATAGACAAGGGTGCAAGGTTCTAGATCGATTTTAAATAGATTCAAACCAATGACTACTTATTTGAATTCCTTCAAGATCTCAAAAGAAGAGTATTTACTCTCTTTATAAAATAAAATTGACAAATTAGGAGATCATGGAATTAAACAAAAAGTTATTAAAAATATTTAATAAATATCGTACAATAACTTGAGCATAACTGGGGATTCTACTTCTGTTGATAAAGGATTTGATGTACTTGAATTGTATTTTCGGATTGAGAGAGAGCCTCAATTTATAGGCAAAAAAATTATTGCTTCGACTCATCTAAGACAGTCTTTGACTCGTCTAAGAACCGGAATTCATTCCAACAAATTTTCAAATTTGAGCGTGATAAGATAAAATAGATTTTTGACTAGTCAAAAGCCCTGCTCGATTGGTCGAGTAAGGTCTTTGACTGGTCGAGGGTGCCAGAAATCTGAACTGATTCAGTCACTGGACTTCAAGTCAAGCATCCCTCGACTAGTCGAAGGCCCACTTTCGACTGGTCAAAGGCCCACCTTCGATTGGTTGAGCAGCTTCCTCGATTGGTCAAAGATGTAACAGAATTTTTGTTTTACTTCAATTGGAACTAGAATTAGTCGAAAATTTCTTAGACTAGTCGATCCATAACTTAGACTAGTCGAACCTTAGCCAACTATAAACATAAAAACCCACTTAAATTTTTTGAAAGTACCTAAACCTAAGGTCTTTCTAGGGTTTATTATACCTAAAATGACTGAACTTTGAAGTAGATTGGATGCTTAAACTTCATGAAACTTGTTCTTTTACTTAGTTCTTTAAATAGAGCTTGAGTTTGTAAATGAAGCTTGACCTTGTACTAGAACTTTAGTAGAACTTGAACTTTTGATCTTCTATTTGACTTGAACTTTAGTAGCATCTTGAACTTTACATCTTGATCCACATTAGAAGTCTACTTCATTAGTTGTTTTGTCTAACCAAAATTTGATAAACAATATGTGCTTTATACATTATAGCACTTATAATAACCCACTTGGATGTAATTTTCTAAGACCCGAATTATGTTTGGGAGGGGAAATGATTTTCCTATATTTTTCTCCCTCAACTGATTTCCTAGTTGGAGATCTATATTCGGTAAGTTATTTATCTGTGTTAGTCCTATTCTAATTATCATTGTCCTTGTTTAGCATTGACTTGTCATTTTCATTAAACTAGATAATTAGAGTTAGCAACACCTTCATTCGATCGGTCTTTTTAAGAAGAGTTGGAAACTCTTTCTCTTTATCCCACAATCTTTTTTAGACGCTTCTCCATTAGTATGTCAATTTCTCAGTCAAATAATTCTTTGATTTGATTTGTGACTGAGGTGGATTGGGCCCTTTTAAAAGATACACATTCAAATATAAAATGCTTAACATTTTCACAAGCTTAGCTCATAAGAGGAGTTCTCGAGCTACTTCCCAACATAGACGAGTTCCTTTGGATTACCGGAGGAGTAGAGGTAAATATGTGACTATCAAGTTTAAATCATCTATTATCCCCAAAAGGCTTATTCATTTTATATTTACAAATAAGTTCATGTTTTTGGGTAACCTTAGCTTTTCTCTTATAGAAAGACATCATTCGAAGGCTCCTTCGGATCTAAATCTGGCAGTTAAGCCTTTTAAAGGAACGCAATCTGATACCAATTAAAATTGTATGTGGTGGGCCCATAAGTTGTGCATGGAAGCTTGACAAAGCTAAGGAATGATGGCTATGTATTAAGTGTCAAATATTGCATATTTTACCCCATTTATATCTTGGTTTTATAAACATAATAAGGCTTAATGGTATATTTTATACATGTTTGCGTTGCAAGGTGAGTTTAAGAGCCTGGATTGAAAATAATGTTAAAGGCATGGATTTGATGCTTAAAGAATACCAAGGCAAAGAACGGATCTTTGGAGACCAAGATAGAAGATTTCAAGACCCAAAGATCTAAAAAAAACTAAGTGGAGAAGGAAGGAAGTTGAAAGAATAAAGTGCTAAAATTCACTTCATTATCTGTGTCATCAACCATAGTTCAATGACATCGAAGCTATCGTTTGATAACATTAAACACAGGTCGATGACATCGAATTTTTATATGAAAATCAAGTTGGTTGTTGGGCATATTGGATGAAATTCTTGATGAATCGAAGTCATGTTCGATGACTCAAAGAGATGATCGATGACATCGAAGTCAATTCGATGGCATCGAATTTATGGAAGAATTTGAAGCAACTAGTTGGACTATTTTGGACACTTTCTCGATAACTCAAAGACTGATCGATGACTTCGAAGTCCTGTTTGATGACATCGAAGGTGTGCTCGATGAGAAGAAAAGTTACATAGTGCGTAAAGGCATGACCTTCGAAATTCAACTTACGTTTGATGACATCAAACACATTACGAAGAGTTACGCAGACTGCATAAATTGAGGCGGTTTTGAGTTCTTACGTGAACTAGGCTATAAATATGGGTTTCCTACAGACTTTTTAAGATATATAGGGTTTCAAGGAGCAGAGCCAAGGGGTGGAGGAGCCACCCAAGAGTTCTTCTTCTTTCCTAGTTTATTTTTAATGCTTTCTTCTAAGGTTTTAGATCCAATCATGTCTACGGTTGGCTAAATCTCTTAGCTAGGGCTACGAGGTAAAGCTTGTAGCATGTTGGGATGCTTTTCTTTTTTTAATTCTTGTTCTTGTTGAACTTCTTTGATTCTAATTTGATATTTAAGAAATACTTTCAGTTTTTAATGGTTTGTTGTGATTCAAATTACAATAGATCTGAAATAGCTTTGAGTATCTTCTTTTTTTTATTTTGAGATTGTGGGATTGGTAAATCTTATTGTTAGACATTGTCTCCAGGGCATGGTTTGATGATGGAATCCCTTCCAACCCTCACAATTCTCCTTCATTGAGAATTAGGTCAAAGAAAGTTCAGATTTGATATATCTTCCAATTGGATAGGATAGGACTCCAATTCCAATTGTGTTCTTTGAATCAAATAAGGAAATATCCTAATAGCTGCAAGTGGATCCTTGGAACCTTAGTTCCCACCTTTATATTCATCAATCTTAACTACTTTATTCATAATTACTCTCTCAACAATTTCATATTTAAATTCACATCTTCTTCTAGTTCTACTTCTAGTTACCTTTAGAAACGTACAAGTTCAGTCCCTGTGGATTTGACCTTGGTCTCACCGAGATTATTACTACATCGTGACCCTACACTTGGGATTGTGAATACTATATTTTATGGGAGAGGGATAATTATGACCAAATAAAAATGATGCCTTACCTTCTTTTACTAATATGTAATTTAAACTAAGGCAATTAACTATAAGGCTTTCAAGCCATTAGAGGGTCCAATCACATAGATTATATATGATGTTGCAATTAAGTAACCAGTCTATAAACAATAGTGTTCATGTGTGTGTGGGAAGTATTACATGAAAGTGCCCTGAAAGTGCCTTGGTTTATCAAGTTACGTGAATGTTGAGTCTATCCTTAAGTGAGTCACAAGACAAAGATTTTAAGATAAAAACTGAACTAGAGAGAAGCTAGAGTGCTCCAAAAAGGTAATGAAGCCTCACTTTCCCAAACCAAACCCTAAGGTATGTGACCCCTATCCAACTTAAACTTACCTCAGAAAACACCTTGATAAGCATAAGTAAGAAAGACACTTAGAATGTCAGAGCAATGACAAATGCATTATACTGGCAAGTTGATTATATCAATTTTACAATCGAAGGCATCTTTAATATTATCGAAGATGGTTCGATACTATCGATATATGGTCCCATTCTGTCCAGCAACAAAATGAACTATCTGCTGAAAATCTTAATAATATCGAATGTAGTTCAATAGTATCGAAATTCAAACTTCGATAGATATCGAACCCTATTTGATAATATCGACTTAGGGACTTCTTCTAAATTGAAGACATTCTCAAAAGTTTTCATCGATTGAATTGAGTTACCCTCGATTACATCGAGAGTAAGTTCTCGATTGTATCAAATCATACTAGATTGAATCGAACTTGAGGAACATTTTGTCCAACAAGCTTTCAAAGAAAATATATATATCTTCGATCATATCGAATACTATTCGATATAATCAAACTTCAAATTTTGATAGCATCTAATGATGATCGATTGCATCGAACTTCTAGACAAAATCCTCCAACAACCAAAGGTAATTTTCTGAAGAATTTTTAATGGGATCGAATTAACTCTTGAAAACATCAAAGCGCACATCGATGGAATCAAATGGTATTCGATAAAATTGAGCAAAGTCTGTTCTACACAAAAACAAACATATATGTGTAAAATTCGATACAATCGAATGAGACTTAATATAATCAAAATTCAAATTTTGATAATATCGAAGACTATTCGATAGTATCAACAATGACAAATTTCTGCCCGTTTTATTACAGTCGGGATTCTTTCTTTATAAATACCTAAGGTTGCTTCTTGTTTAAATGAGCTAGAATCTAAGAGAGTTTGAGCTTATTATTCCAAGATCTACCTATCCTCTTACTCACTCTCTCTTTCCCATTAGAGTTCATCATTCAATCCTTTGCTTAAGCATCAACTCTTATCTTATATGCTTGGATTGAATTATGAACTCTAGCATTCATTGAGTTTCCAACTAATCATACTATCTCTGAAACTCCTGAATGCCTAGCTCATGGGAACCTTCTCTATCAATTTAAATCTTATCATTTAAATAGATAAGATTAATAACACTAAACCTCACAACCTCAGAGTCTTCGCGGAAGCATCATCAATAGGTTGCGTTCAAGGGAGCTAAAGATCATTCGTCATCATCGAAGATCTTCACATGGCGCGAGAACGGGACTCATCAACTTACTTTGTAAGTATTTAGAGTCTAATGTGTCTAAAGCCCTTTCCTTATGTAGGATTGGGATTTAGAGTTTGAGTGTCAAACTCGCCAAGTCCTAGTTGTAGGCCTCCGATGGGAGAATACGTTATGTTCTTATGTAGGACGTGTAGCCTTACGTAGGTTGTGCCTTGTGTAGGCTCCCAGTGTTGTGTCCTTAGGTAGGACGTGTCGCCTTGTGTAGGCATCTAGGAACCTTGTGTAGGTGTCCTAGTTTAACCTTACATAGGTTGTGAAGGTTCATGGTTAACCTAATTTAAAACCATTAGATAGTGAAATCCAGTACACTCTAAGAGAGAGTGCGTCTGCAGGGAGTGGAGTAGGCAAGTAGACGAACTACTATACATGATTGTGTTTGGGAATGTTTTGAGTACATTTATCTAATTATGCCTATGTTCATCACATGTTCACAATGATGCATGATTTAGTTAATGTACAAGTATTGATAAAAGTCACATTCCACACACAATACACACTATCCTTATAGGCTTTGATTTTTCATATGAATCTTGTATAAGCCTATGTGAATTGGACCCTTTATTAGCTTGGAAGACATAGAGTTACTTTGCCTTACTTCCTTGTTTTAAAAGTTAGGCATAGGTTATTATTAAAAGATAACAAATTTTAAAAAAGTCCTATTCACCCCCCTCTAGGACACTTAGTCATACTTCATTCTTTAGTACCAGTGATTCTACCGTAATTTCAATTGGTATCAAAGTGGGTTCCTCTTAAAGGGTTTAATAATCTATAGGAAGATCCTTAAACTGAAGTTAGAAACATGGCTAAAGGAGAGGGAACAGCAGTCTCTCGTCCTCCTATTTTTAATGGTTCAAAGTATGCATATTGGAAAGCAAGAATGAACTACTTTTTACAATCCTTGGATCATAAACTTTGGGAAATAGTTGAAAATGGATATGTGCAACCAACTGAGCTAATTGTATTAGAAAATGGCATAACCATCTCCAAATCCAAACCAAAAGAGAAATGGACAGCTTCTGAGAAAGAAAGTAAAACATATGATGCAAGAGCTATGAATGCCATTTACTATGCAGTTTCCGAGGAGGTATTCAACCAAATCAGTATGAGTAAAACCTCAAAAGAAGCATGGGATCTATTGGAAACGCCCATGGAGGTACCAGCACAGTAAAAAGATCAAGGTTGCAATTCTTGACAACCCAATTTGAACAATTGAAATTGGAGGAAGACGAGACCTTCATGGGGTTATTTGTAAGACTAAATATCATATGAACTCCATGGGTGGACTTGGAGAAACAGTTCATGTACCTAAAATCTGTAGGAAAATCCTAAGATCACTTTTGGAACAGTTTAACTCTAAAGTAACCACCATAGAAGAATGTAGGAACATTGACGAGATGAAAGTAGAAGAACAGGTTGGTTCTCTACAAACATTTGAACTACATCTTAAAATACCTATAAAATCCAAAACTAACGTTCTTAAAACCTCTAAAAACATGAATACAATAAAGGAAGAAGATAGTGAGAACAAAGATGGTGATGAGGAGGTTGCACTCCTAGCTAAAAAGTTTAAAAGATTCTTTAATAGGAACCGTGGGAGATCATACAATAACAAAGGAATTTAACTAGACCACAAGCACCAAACTGGAAAAATCTTCAACAAGTCCAAAGAGCTTCAATGCTACACTTGTCAAAATATGGTCACATCTCTACAGAATGTCTTACAAAGAAGTCTAAAGGGAAAGCTATGGCAACCACTTGGGATGATACTGAAGACTCTAATTCAGATTCAATTGAGTCAAAAAGTGATGAAGATAAAAAATCATTGAAGATACTCATGGCCTCCACCACTACAATCATTCTTAAGAAACTGGAAGAGGAATAAGAACTTGATCTTGAGATAATTAAAAATGGGAGAGGAACTACTGTTAGAAGTATAACCTTTGATAATCTGATCAAGAAAATTGAATTTCTACAACTGAAAGTTAAGAAATTAAAAAGAGAAAACAAAAATTTAAAGTTAGAAGTAAAAAATTCTGATCATATAGCAGAACTCACCCGAAAATTCACTCAAAGCAATGAAAAGTTTGAGAAACTTCTAAGCATTGGAAGAAACTCCAAAAATATGACAAGCTTAGGATATAAATCAGACTCTTCCTCTACCTCATTAAAGATAACTAATTCAA
Source organism: Magnolia sinica (assembly GCF_029962835.1). Taxonomy (NCBI): domain Eukaryota; kingdom Viridiplantae; phylum Streptophyta; class Magnoliopsida; order Magnoliales; family Magnoliaceae; genus Magnolia; species Magnolia sinica. Next base: position 46,767,341 of record NC_080584.1, on the reverse strand, counting down.
TTGCTCTAAACCAGAAAAATTCAATAGAATTGTCATGTTATCATTGTGGAAAGATTGGACACTACAAATGGGAACGTCCTAAATCCAAAAATGGTCATGTTGCTTCCAAGACGAATCTCAAAGACACATCCAAATCATCTGGGAATCACTCAAAGAAATATTCTTCTGGCTCAAAGAAAATGGTTACCAAATGGGTAACACAAAATAGATACAAGTGCCCTAAAATCAACTCGGGCCCTTCTAACGATTGCTCTAAGTAAATCAGCTTGTTATCACAACTCATAGTTTGATATTTTTTGTAATGGGTCAAGAATTATATTAGGGAGCTATTAGGAAGAAAAATTGAGCTAAAGAAATTCCTAAGGATTGATAATAAGATATCAGTCAATAAGTAAATCACAGTCTCATAAAATTGATTCAAGAACATTAAAAGACATTATGATATTTTCTTTTGGGATCAATTTTCAATTTATCTCTTGTCTAATAATTCTATCATATATGGAGTTTGTTGAAACCTAAAAATTTCAGAAAAAATTTATAAACTCAACATCTCTATATAAACTAAGTATCATACAGATTCTTCTTAATACACATTCAATGTTTGTTATGATACTCATTTTGAATCAAAGTAGGTTGATCCACATTCATCATTCAATACTCTTCAAAAGATCAACCATTGATAGATGGTTCTAATGATGATATTTGAGGATCTATAGCCTCATCATTTCGTTTAATACATGTAAAAAAAAAAAAAATTTGTCATGTGTCTTTTGGATGTACAAAGTTCTACATTACTGATATATATGTACATCTTTTAAAATAGATTGGTACTAGCTAAACTGGTATAGAATGTCTAAACTATACAATCTGGACAAATTTGATATAATTGAAAGATGTTCAAATTCATCAAAGAACACTTCGATGATATCGAACACTACTCGAGTATATCGAACATATTACAAAGCTCACTGACCTAATCTAGAAGAATGTTCGATTACACCAAACATATTTCGATACTATCGAAGAAACTGTCTCGATAGCATCGAACATGCGTCAATATAATCAAAACATCGGGGGTTATAAAATTGCGTAGGCGAGATTTTTTCTGTTTCACTCTCTGCCAACAACTGTTCATTTTTTTTTTCTCCTTGAAAGTATGGGGACCACCTTGCACTTTTCTCCTCATCTTCTTCGTCCTCAGGTAAGATTATCACTCTAAATCCTTCACTCCATTTGTCATATTCAGCGAGCGTTTTGCAATAGATTTGGGGATTTTTCTTTTTCCTTATCTCATCTCTTCTGAAAAGCCCTACCCAAACTGGTTAATCCTAATGCCGAAAGGGAAAGGGAAAACAACTGAGGTTGGAGAGTCCTTTAGGGGTGTTAGAACTAAACTCTGATCAAGACCTCGATCGGAATGGACCCTACCAGATGAACCAACCTCCCTATCTCAATCATCTGCTAGACGAACTAGAACTCAATGGAATGCACCCACTCAATCCCCTCCTACACCCATTCAACTTAAAATTTTGATCCCATAGGTCCCTCCCCCACCAGAGAACATGTATGACAAATTTCATGTCAGGAAGATGGTATATGAGAAAAAGATAGATCGAGAATGCATTAGACCATTTGGGTTACTAGAAATTCTGGATAAAGTTGGCTGGAGCAACATCCCAAATTTTGGAGTTACAGTTTAAAATGAACAAGTGTTTTGGTTCTTGTCGTGTTATCACTCACCTGTGTTGCATCCTGCTTTATTCATAGTCGCCATTAAACAAACCTCCTCTACCATCACTCCTATTGTAGTTGCTTCACTTATAGGGATCCCAACATCCTTTCAAGGATTAACTGATCATGACCTTGATTCCATAGATGTTCAGGTACAAATTACACAGTATCTTTGTAAAGGAAAAAACGTGTCATAACATCAAGGTAATGCCCTTAAGGTTTCTAATATGGCAAACAAGTACAAGATACTTCATAATATCTTTTACATCAATGTTTATCCTCGAAGGACAAATAAGTCTGACATAACCCCATACATGTTAGATATTCTATACAGTATCTGTAAGGGTATTCCTCTATGTCTACCCACCATCATGGTTTGTCTGATTTCTGGCTGCATTCAGAGCACGAGAGACACATGCATTCCATTTCCGTACCTCATTTGTTTGCTCTCTCACCATGTAGGCTTGATACCCATGACTGATTGTCCTAAACTCGCACACCTATTTTCAAAGACCAAAATCAAGCGCACGGGTCTAGAGACCAAAGGGGCATCCTCATCTAGAGGGCATACCGAAGATCTTTATGGAGAAACAGAAGCAGAGGCAGTAGAAACGGAGGCAGCCGAGACTGACTTTCCTACTAAGGATGAGCATTGCAACTGATCGGGTACTGAGGATGAGCATTGCAACTGAGGAGGTAGTAGAAATGGAGGCAGACTTCAAGGCCACACCCATTTTCAACCGACCACGACACAGTGGGAGATGCGGCATCCTGGTATTCAGCCCTCGTGCGCTCATGTTTCTACTTGGTCTCGACGTTGGAGTCATCCTCTGGTACCATCGGGTTTAGGGATTTTCACCCAGGGACATCTATGGCACCCCGATGCTTTGTAACAATATTTTCGGTGTCCAATCCTGCCATCCCCGATGTGCCTGTGGAGGTCATAGCCCTGATGTCTCTAAGGTGTATAGAAATCATGTCATACAAATGTGAAGTGCATGAATCACACTACCAATCATACAACAATCCTATATGTACCGCGCGCTCATGAAGGGCAACTTCGCCTATCAAGGAGGCCATAAACAAGCTACCCGAAGGCATATGCTATGATCAGTCACTCCTCATATCAAGCATACATATGATGTGTATGAGCATGAATCATGGAACTATACTAAACATGTTATATGGTGATAGACTCTGTTCATAACGAAGATGGGCCTAGACGGCCTACACACTACAAGTATGGGCCTATCAATGGGCCCTAGGGAGAGTGACAATGCGGACATTTAACTAACATCATCCTTACAATGTGGGCATTAAACCATCATTGCTCCTAAGGCACAGGTGGAATCACACATTGCAATGAGCCTTATGTACATCCCGTTGGGCCTCGACCCATGGGCCTTAAATTCATCAAATGGGCCATATAACATGGGCCTCATATACATCAAGGTGGGCCTCAACATCGGGCCTCATATATCACATCGGGCCTAATCAAATGGGCCGAAACAATGGGCTGAATCAACTGGGCCAAGTCGAATGGGCCGAGTTGAATGGGCCGAGTCAAATACATCAATTGGGCCGCATCACGTGGGCCTCATATATATCAAAGTGGGCCTCAACCACATACCTCATACATATCAAGGTGGGCCTCAACAACAGGCCATATATACATCAAGATGGGCCTCATCACATACCCAAAAGAGTCATAATGAAGGATCATTTGGACCATACCCCAAGTAACAATGGAGATAATTTTCACTATTTAAATAATTCATAGGGGCCTGCCATAAGGTTTATTTCCCACCCATACTATTTCCTGAAATGTGGTCCACCTGATCCTAGATCTGTCTCATTTTTCCTTTGCCACAAGCTTTAAAATTATCATTTAAAATGGTTGGACGGTTTGGATGCAACACATGCATCATGGTGGATCCCATAGGGATGGACGGCATAAATAAATCACATACCTCATGGTAGGGGTCCACACTGATGAAAGATGTGGATACACTACATACATCAGTGGGTCCCATGTGGGGCCCACAATAATGTTTATTTTCCACCCAATCTGTTGATATGGTCACGTAGACCTAGATGAAGAGGAAAAATAAATTTTATAATGATCTAAAACTTTTGTGACAACCCCAAAAAGGTTTTCAATGGCAGCCGTTCAATCCCACTATTTCATGTGATGTGGGCCACCTGAGTTTCCTACACAACTGATTTAAGGGGAGCCCACCGTTTGAAAAGGGGCGCACCTAATGCACGGTGTTGATGTTCAACCCACATCACGGTGGGGCCCATGGTTGGGACCCACGGTCCCTGGCCCTTGCACGTCCAGCACAGGACGCTGCTGCGCCCTAACGGTCATCAGCAGCAGCAGGCGCTGCTGCTATTATTTATTATTTTTTTTATTTTTCAAGGGTTTTTCATAGGTGGGGCCCGCATTAGAAAAATCCACCCCACTCATTGTCTTCTACAAATCAAGACAGACCCATCAAGCCCAATATTCAATGTGTTTTGGGGTACGAAAACATCAGGGTGGGTTTCAACGATAAAAAATATTGTTTTCTATGTTATGGCCCGCCAGATAGTTAGATTGGCTTCATTTTTCGGCTCAACGCCTGAAATGAGCTAAGAAGTATGATGGACGGTGTGGATTTGATCCTTACATCATGAGAAGCCCACCCAAAAACTCAATATATATATATATATAGTTAGCCAGCACCCATGTTAGTACACGCACTCCATGTTAGCCACACCCTGCTACCATCACGTCCAGCGTCCAGGGACATTAGACGGCATGGATAAACATAGGCATCATGGTGGGTCTCACATGGACGTGGCCCACCTTTTTAGATCAACATGATATTTGTGTTTTTCCTTCCATCCAGCCCTGCTAATGGGCTGGACGATGTAGAACCAACACATCCGTCAGGTGGGTCCCATGAAGGTGAATGGCATGGATAAAATATATGCTCCATGGTGGACACACACACACACACCAGATGGGCCACACACCCCTTCATCATCATCATCATGCAAAGAGAGAGAGAGAGAAAGAGAGGGAGAGAGAGGGAGAGAGAGAGAGAGAGACGGTGATAGAGGGACCCCGCCACTATGGGCCCCTCATGGTTACATCACATAATCAAATAGGTCCCACCAACAAGTGGGCCCTAAAATAAGAATCTACGGTGGATCACCCACCTATCGGCCTTCTTCCTTAGCTCCTTAGACTTGTATGCTCTTGCCTTCAACTTTGATAGAGGTTAATGGGTATTAGAAGGTTGAGATGGGAGATGAGAAGGTGGGCCACGCTTAGTTTTTGGGAGAGAGCTTGGTTGTTGGATATTTCTCATGAGATTTGAAAAATTGCTAGAGAATGAGAGAGAAAGAGAGATAGAAATAATGGATGAAGGGATAGATGGAGTGGTGGTTGTAAGGAAAGGAGATGGATAAGTGAGGTTTGGTTTGAAATTTTGTAAAAGAGGGATGGGTAGGTGAGAGAGAGAGTTGACTTGAAAAAAAGAGGGATGGATTGCTTGTACTTAAGGTATGGTGTGTACTTGACATGATTGATTGATTGATTGATGGGACATGTTGTAAAGATTCCCTCAAAATTCACATCAGACAGCGTTTCTTCAGAATGAACGTAAGCCCATATCTCCTGACCCTGGTATCGATTCGGTGCATGAGTCATGGCGTTGGAACCGCGGCGACGACGCGGTCCCTAAGATATAAGTTTCGAGTTGAGTCGACTCAGGTATGCGGGACTCGGTTTAGGATTGCACGTAAACGTCGGATATGAGTTGAGGGTTGCCGGAATTTAATAGGAAGGACCGCGGAAATGTACAGAACGGTACGGTCTAAGATACGAGCCTTACAATATAAGAGCCCACCTTAATATAAGGGGTCAGGCCATCCCACCCTTGGGACATCCCTACCTTGGGTTGTTGGGCCTGCATTCCGGCGGCATGGCCCACTTGAAATATATGTTGTACACCCCCCCTCTCATCTAGTGGGACCCACAGTGATATGTGTGGGCCATCAAAAAATAAATATACTATAAATTAATTTATTTGCTGGACTCCAACAAACCCAGAAAGCGGGTAGGCTGGAAATTCAGCAATGGGCCCAATGTTGCTGCCCATAAATGTCTATTTTGGGGCAGCATGGCCCACCAGATTGGAGGATAATTTAATCAGGGCAGCATGGCCCACTAGATTTGAGGATGATTTAATCAGTTATCTTGCCTTTTCCTTCAATATTTTTAGGTGTAATTAGTGCTCATCTGAGGCCCACCCAAGTTGGGTTTTTATTGGATCATTGTATGTGGTTAATTGACTAGTTCCTTAAGCTTTTTGGATTGGAATCTTCTAAGTAGGCCCATTGACCTTTGGGCCTATACTCTTCTACCTATTGTGATAGGTTTATGGGCTATAATATGCAAGTAGCTGGGCCCTTGGCTGCCCACCAAATTAACCATGTACTTAGGCTAAGAAGTGAGGCCAACTCACTTGTATCAAGTGTGAAATTGCCCACGTGGTTGAACTACTGGGCTGCCCATGAGGCCCACCACAATATGTGGGTTTATGACCTTTATGGTTGGGCCCAAACCTTACTTGAGGGCCCACCATATTGCCTATGAGTTGGGCTTTATGAATAGCCCATTGGACCATGGATTGCTTGGGCCTTAGACCTTACTTTATATGCATAGCGGGCTACCTTTTGGGACCCAGTTGAGGTTGGATGTCCTCCTTGGTGCCCCTAAGGTAGGCCCATAGGGCCCTTATAGGTGGTTGAAGGCCCACTTTGGACCTTCTTAGGACCATTTCCTCCATTAAGACTTTATGACTCTCTTTTAGCTTGTGGGTCACCCCAAAGTGTTAGGCCCTCACTAGAGGACTTCACTTCTCCTTAGAGCACCTGTCTATGTATCCAGACCATATCCCTCATTGGGAAGGAGGAATATATATATTCTACAGGTAGCGCACTTACATTATTATGACCCATATGCCTCATCTGTATAAATTGATTGCATTTTATGGTGGTCTTAGAGGGATGGAGTTTCTCCCCTCGTGCACCTTGAGTGCCTGAAGCTTGTGCATGATCTGTATGTGTAACTCATGCATTGGTATCACATTTCATGATGATACCAACTTTGCTTTATTAGGGCCTCGCCTCCACAGGGATATTCATGGATGGCTAGATGTGTGGACACCAGAAATGATACTTAAGCATACCGAGTGCATAGGATGCCCATGGGTAAAATTTTCAAAACTTCTATGGTACCAAGGATCTGCCCCAACACCGTAACCGAGTGAAAACTATGAGCGCATGAGGGCCTTATACCGTTGGGCCGCAACTCCCACTGTCGTGTAGTCGGTTGGGTAGGGATGTGACCTTATCCGCCTATGAGGGAAGGCATTATTAGGCTGAGTCTGACCAGCTCGTGAAATGGGTCTGCTGCTGTCGAGCTTTGTTAGTGATTGGTTGTCCATAGGTGGGTAGTGAGGTCTCTTACGCTCGTTTGGCTGTGCGGGTCTGTAGAGTGGTGGTCATTCCATAGTGTAATGGACCCCGGTGATTTCCTTATGATTGGAAATATACTTGATATGTGGATTAGTTATGAGCACTAACATTACTTTACATCGCATTCGCACTAGCTGTATAAGCCCCTTCATACATTGTCTTGGTATGGCACCCAGTACTCATTGCATCGTATTCATGATAAGCCTTGGTAAGGCTAGTGATATTATCATTGAGTATGTTTCTCTTTTTGTACTTCCTTTTATTCTTCTGTGCACCATTGTCACATACTCTCACCTCCCTCTAAGCTTCTATAAGCTTATGCATGATTGATGCATGCAGGAGATCCTAGGCAAGCGTCGTAACGGCAGAGCTTGAAGTAGAGTTGAGCTTGAGGACTCCAGTGTTGCTAACTTTTCTCTCTTTTTTCTATTATCTTATATATGTCCTTTTGGACCTTATGATAGCTTGTAAAAGTTCAAATTCTTAGTAGATTTTGTGATGTGTCCCTTGTTATTCTCAGATATACTCGCTGTGATCTTCAGTATGCTCGTATTGGAAATGATTATATTGTTATGGAAATCCTCCTTATACAAGCTTAGGCCGGCCACCAAGAATGGGGTACTACGGAGACTATTGCGGTGAGAACCGGCCATTGGGTTTCTTGTGAGTCCGGTTATCGAATCTGGGGCGTGACAAATATTGATGACAGAAAATCTACAAGTGGTGGATGCTTTTACATTGGAAATTGCCTTATTTCTTGGATAAGTAAGAAGCAAAACTCAGTATCATTATCCATCGCAGAAGCTGAATATATTGCAGCAGGGAATGCATGCACGCAACTGATTTGGATGAAATGTATGTTAGCAGACTATGGTATTGATCAAGATACCATGAATCTATACTGTGACAATACCAGTGCTATAAACATATCAAAAAATTCTATTCAACATTCTTGCACAAAACACATCGACATACGTTATCATTATATTCGAGAATTAGTTGAAAACAAGACTGTCATGCTAGAATACATTAATACTGAGAAACAACATGCAGACATTCTGACAAAACCGCTAGACAGGGTCAGATTCTCTAATTAAAAAAATGATATTGGATTATGTTGTATTACTTGATTAATCTTCCTTTATTGCAATTTGTTTATTATTTTTTCTATTTTCTTTATATATATATATATATATATATATTTGCATAAAAAGAAAAAAATTGGGGATTTTTCGGCCAGCCGAGCAACCACTCGGGCTAGCTGAATTAGGCGAAGATTGAACAAAAAAGGGGAAAAATCTCAAATTACTCATTTCCACTTCTTCTTCTTCGACTCATCGGTGCTTCCTTCAGCCAACCCATCTCCTTAGTCTCCTTGTAAGTGGTTTATTTGCTATTTTCTTCTAGATTTAAGATCTTGGTTGTGCTTTATTTATGAATCTTGTAATTCAAGAACTCAAGACCATTCTCAAGAATATTAAGAATACAACTTAATACAGTTCTTCTTGTGAATTAGCCGCTTTTCTAGCTTACTGGTTAAGCTCGGTCATATTTTCAGATTCTGAATAGATAGATATCATCAGGCCATCTTTCTTCATAGTCGTGGGTGCAATGGCGGAGGGCCAAAAATATTCGCTAGCACCTCCAATTATGTGTTCCCTGTATCGCGCTTTTAAAGACGTCATCTCTAGTTTTAAAGATCCTTCCTTCGAATCTTTTCCTGTTTGTGCTTCATGGCACTTCTTCATAGGCTGTTTAGAAGTATACTTCCCTTGGACATTTGCTGACTCTGGAAGAGTGTATTCGAACCCTGATCGACTTCCTCTTCAACATTATCAACTAAGAAAGATGATTGAGAAGTTGAATGGCTGGGTCACTAGAAAGATAGAAAGAAATGATCCTATCGACTTTCATCAATTCCTATTTACCAGCTCTTCCGAAGATGTAGTAGTTGTTGATGATGATTCCATTTCATTTGGCGAGCATTCATTTCTTGTCTCCATTAGGTCCAGTACTCTTCCTTTGAGGGAAGGTAGTGTATTTTGGCATGAACCATACTATCAAAGTAGATTTGCTCGCTAGTTTGGATTTGATCAAACTGTACCGGAGACTTGTGATATTATCACCAGAGCAATGAGAAGTTATGGCATCAGGCCATATAATTGGGCTTTAATATGGAAGCAGCTCTTGAATGTTCACAATGGATCGCATTTCATAATTCATGACTATAATTATCCAGTTAGTGTCTATTATTGTTGGATGCGGTGGTGAGTTCATCAATATTACTTGGTGGACATTTACCCAGTAGATCATGCTATATAGATTCTTCCTCCTTGCCTAAAAGATTATCAGAAAGACCAAGGCATTGGTTACTTTGAAGAAACAGATCGTGCTCCCTCTTCAAGCCAACTTTTTATAAAAAAAAAATTTACAGATAATATTTCTGAAACAAAGCCTGCTAATACTCTTGAGGGATGGATAGCCTTTGGTACTCCTTTGAAGAATGCACTTGAATCTTCAATATTTTCCAGAAGAGAATGATAATTCTTTGCAATTCTACCCTCCTCCGCGTTTGCAGATATTATGAGACAACTCTCCTTTACTATCAGAAAGGCGAGAGACAGAAAGACATCGTCATCCTCTTCAAAAATATAAACATATCATAACCGAAGATTCATCCTCTTCAGAAGGGTAGTTAAACATGTCATAGTTGAAGACTCATAATTGATCTTGAAACATTTTGGCCTTAGAATAGAAAGTGGTAAGATCAAACCATCCCTGTTGTTGGGCCACTCATTGTGCGCCCCACTCCATTGTGCGCCTCATTGGTTGTGCGCCGCACAACAGTACTTCCAGTACCTCTTCTGAAGTCTGGATCTCTTTCTTCTACTCTGCTATTACTCGAATGAATCATCTGTGGGGGATAGTGAGATATTTATAACCTTCCGCACGTGCGAACCCTTCTTAAAAGACTGGTTGTGCGCGTATACTCATTGTGCAGCTATACCTGTTGTGTGCCGCGCAATGGAACTTCCACAGCAGTTCCATTTGTGCACAGCACAATGACACTTCCACAACAGCTCCTATTGTGCACCACACAATGGAACCTCCACAACAGCTCATGTTGTTGCCGCACAACCAAATGATGTAGAATTTATGTTTTCTTTAGAATTTCTCTTCTCTTCTTCTAATTGATTTTTTATGCCTCAACAATTATATTTAATATTAATATAATATATATAATTTTTAAAATTTTAAAAATATTACTCGAGCCGAGTTGAGCTCGAGTTCGAGCTTGGAGTTGAGTCGAGTTGAGTTGAAATGCATCATGCTCGAACTCAGCTCAAACTCAACTCGAGCTTTAGAAAATGAGCTTGACTTACCCCAAGTCAGCCTTTCAAGCCGAGTCAATTCGAGCTGACTCGAGCTAAGTTGAGTGAGCTTTTCAAGCTAGCTCAACTCGTGTACAGCCCTACAAGTTATTGATATATGGAAAGTTTTAGCACTAAAATCATATATAACCTCATCCAGGATAAGTAGTGTTGGTCGTTATAGATAAAAGGTTGAGTCTTAGAGATCTTAATGAAATTCAATCTAAAGGACAAATGTCTTAATAGTAACGGAGACACTAAAAGGATTTCACCTATGTGAATGTAGAGGTGAGGCTGCCTCTTATGAGAGTTAGAGTTTCTCTCGGGATCGTTCATGAAACAGAATAAGCGCATGACCATTAAATGTGTTAAGCAAGATTTTTAGGAACCAAAATAACACAAATTGAGTATGTATGTGGTATCTCCAGTTCTAATATCTAGGAATAACTAGTTCAAAGTTGCAACTACCAAGAATTTCAGTAGAACCTTGAGATACTTACACTAAGGAAAGATTCAAATCGAAATATATTTTTCTTTATGCATATAAGTTATGTTTAGTCTAGAAAATGTATTCTCTTTTAAAAAATTATTTTCAACCAAGTGGACAATTATTATGAAAATGATTTTGGTTTTATATATATATATATATATATAATAGTGTTGGTTTGAAAAAACTAAGTTTTTTACCTTTGGAAATCATCCCATATCAAATGGGAGAGAACAAAAAATCCTCTTTATAAGTAGGATGTTGAGTACCTTAATATTTGCCTAGTAAGGCAAAGGAGTAATGATGCTTATGTGTTCCGGTACAAAGCACTAGAACACGCACGTGCGCACGAGCTCAGGCACAGGCATGGGCATGGTCTCTGTCTCTATGCTAAGGCATGGGCATGTGAGATAGTGTGGCTATAAAGTTGTAGTGGTGCACTTTGCACTTTGCATTAGAGATATGAAAGTGTCACGCCCTAGACTCGGTAACCGAACTCACAAGGAACCCGATAACTGGTTCTGGCCGTAATAGCCTCCATAGTACCCCATTCCTGGCTCCTGAGGCGGGTTCCGAACCTGGGATCCCACAAGGAGGATTTTTATAACCGTATAACCTTTTTCAATACAAGCATACCCAAAATCACAGTAAGTATATCTGAGAATAACAAGGCACACATCACAAAATTCACTAAGAATTTGAACTTTTACAAGCTTTCATAAGGTCCAGAAGGACATACATAAGATAATAAAAGAATGAGAGAAAAGTTTGCAACACTACGGTCCTTAAGCTTAACTCTACTCCAAGCTCTGGCGCTACGACGCCTGCCTAGGATTTCCTGCACACATCAATCGTGTATAAGCTTATAGAAGCTTAGAGGGTGGTGAAAGTGTGTGACAATAGTGCGCAGAAGAATAATAGGAAGTATAAGAAGGGAAACATGCTCAATAACAATATCACCAGCCTTACCAAGGCTTGTCATGAATACGATGTAATGAGTACTGGGCGCCTTACCAAGGCAATGCATGAAGGGGCTTATATAGCCGATGCGAAAGCGATGCAAAGTAATGTCAGTGCTCATAACCAATCCACATATCAAGTACATTTCCAATCATAAGGAAATCATCGGGGTCCATTACACTGCTGGATGACTGCCGCTTTATAAACCCCGCACAGTCAAACGAGTGTAAGAGACCTCACTACCCGCCAGTGGACAGTCGATCACCAGCAAGGCCTAATAGTAGCAGACCCCTTTACGAGTTATTCAGACTCGGCCTAGTAATGCCTCCTTACATTAGACGAGTAAGGCCACACCCCTACCCAACCGATTACACCACAGTGGGAGTCGCGGCCTAATAGTATAAGGCCCTCGTGTGCTCATAATTTCCACTCGGTCACGGCGTTAGGGCAGATCCTTGGTACCATGGAAGTTTTGAAAATTTCACCCATGGGCATCCTATGCACCCGGTATGATCAAGTAATATTTCTGGTGTCCACACATATGGTCATCCATGAATGTCCCTGTGGAGGCAAGGCCCTGGTGAAGCAAAGGCGGTATCATCTTGAAATGCGATGCCAATGCATGAGTCACATATACAGATCATGCACAAGCTTCAGGCACTCAATGTGTACAAGAGGAGAAACTTCATCCCTTTATGACCACCACACAATGCAATCAATTCACACAGATGATGCATATGGGTCACAATGATGTAAATGCGTTACCTGTAGAATATATTCCTCCTTCCCAAGGAGGGACAAGGTCTAGATACATAGACAGGTACTCTAAGGAGAAGCGAAGTCCTCTAGTGGGGGCCCAATACTTTGGGATGGCCCACAAGCTAAGAGAGTCATAAAGCCTCAAGGAGGAAACAGTCCTAACAAGGTCCAAAGTGGACCTTCAACCACCTATGAGGACCCTATGGACCTACCTTAGAGCTACCAAGGAGGACATCCAACCTCAACTGGGTCCCAAAAGGTAGCCCGCTATGCATATAACGTAAAGTCCAAGGCCCAAGCAATCCACGACCTAGTAGGCTATATACTAAGCCCAACACATAGGAACATAGTGGGCCCTCAAGCAAGGTTTGGGCCCAACCATAAAGGTCATGAGTCCACTCATTGTGGTGGGCGTAATGAGTAGCCCATTATTCCAACATATAGGTGATCCTTATATTAAGAACAAGTAAGTTGGACCTCATATCTTAGCCCAAGTATAGGTTTATTTTAATAGGCAAGCAAGGGCCCAACTGCTTGAATATTTGGCCCATAAAACCCATCACAATGGCATGATAATATAGGGCCCAAGGGTCCAATGGGCCTATCAAAAAGTTTCAAGATAATGGGCCTAGGAAAACCCAACAAATAACTCAGAAGACTAGTCCAGTAAAAGCCCGATTGGAATGTGCCTTAAATATGCACTAATTAAGCCCAAAATCTAACTAAAAATAGGGCAAGACATGTGTAACAATATCTCCAAATTTGGTGGACCATGCTATCCCAAAATATCCATTTATGGGCAGCAACCATTGGCCTATTGCTGAAATTCCAGCCCACCCACAATCTAGCATTGTTGAAAATTCAAAAATTAATTAAATTATATGTTTATTTTAATTCCTGGTGACCCATACATGTCACAGGGGGGTCCACCAAATAAAGGGAGTGGATTAAACACATAAATTAGATGTGCCATGCTGCTGGACTGGACGTCCAGCAGCAGCCCAATGAGCTGGGCGTCCCATGTGTAGGCAACTCTATGGGTCTGGGTATTTAGCCCAAAAACTCATCCAATGGGACCCAATTGGAGCTACTGAAGGGGAGGATGATCAATTCCCCTATGGACCCCACATGGATGAAAGGTGGGATATACAATACATTTAGGTGGGCCCACAAAGTAGCCTGGACGGCCAGCCATGGCTGGACGCCCCAGCCTGGGCGTCCCAGCCTGGTGGATCACTCCAGGCTGCACCACGGACAGTACAGGGGCCCGATGGCCATAAACATTTACAAGGTGGTACTTCCATGGGTGGGCCATACTTTCAAAAAATTTCACAATTTTTATATAACTATAAGTATTTTAATTAATTTAAATAAAATAGTCTGTCCAGAAAATCTGTCTGACCTGGACATCCCAACATGGTGGGCCGGTCCAGCCCTTTCCACAGTGTGCACAGGGGTTCGTTGGCCCCAAAATTTGGTAGGTGGGTCCTAACATGGGTGAGCAACCTCTCTACAAAATTTCACGATTTTTAGATGATCAAAAATATTTTAATTAAATTAAGGAATGAAATCTGTCTAGAAATTTTGCTAAGTGCAGAATTCTGGATAGACCACGATTGAGCACCCAATGGGGTGGACCCTGGATGTCCAAAAATTAGGAAAATTAAATTTAAACCTTTCCACATATATGTAGTACAAGGTAGGGTCCACCAAAGTGGTCCACCTGATCAGAAACTATTTTAAATTTTGAGTTTCCAAATTACAATATTGCTGGAATTACAGCAGAAATTTCAGCAAGGTACCCATATTGGCCCACTCTTTTAGAGACCCAAATGAGGTCAGTTGAGGCTAAAATTTGGCATGCTTATAAGTAAAACATGTACCTTCAAAAATCATATATCACTTGGTACAAAACTCCCCATCAAAAGCCCTAAATTCTAGCCTCAAGTTGGCCCAAAAATCTGTCCAAACAGATTTGGACAGCAACATATAATTGAAAGCAATTAAATATAGACATCATTTAAGATGAGATTTAACCCCTAAAAATCATGTTGTGGACCACCCCAGTGGGCCCCACAAATATTCAGACCTTCTCCATCATCAAAAATCCCTTACATGTGCCCCATTTAAGTGGATTTTGGGGCCACATGTCTAACGATGGACCGCCATGGACGTCCAACCTCCATGGATGGTCTGAATTTTTATTGGTCCACAAGGTGGGCCACATATGCATGATCAGAATGCTAACATCAGATAAATAAAGGATCATATACAAGAGGAGGGGCTCTACCTCATTGAGGCCCTCCTCTTCATCAATCACACCACACATTTCATTGATTTACATAATACAAAATAGATCAAACACATGCATGTCTTAGAATCAAGATCAATAGTTGGGATACCATCCCAACCATGATTTTAAGGTATAGATGACCTATCATGCAATGGAATCCAAATAATCCTCCATGATGGGGGTCCATAGAGGGACAACCCCATGCATGGGCATGCATGCATCAAATAGGCCATTTGGCCACAACTAAGGGATGGTGTAGGATCTCCACCATTGATTGATGGGTCCTACACTTCCCATATGAAAGAAAAAGATATCTAAGAAAATGAAAATAGAAATCCAAAATTCTAGGAGTACACCTACCTTAGATTGCTCCAAACTTAGACCTCCTAGCTCCTAGTGTACCAAGGGATCCATATCAATGGGTGAGATTGGATTTAGATGGTTAGATTTAGAGGATTAGAGGGGAAACGGGGTTGGAATGGGGTGGATGTCCTACCCCTCTTGCTTGGAGAAAATGGGAATGAGAAGAAGAGAAGAGAGAGAGAGGAGTAGAGAGAATGAGAGAGAAAGATAGAGAAATCTCTTTTAAGCTAAGTAATCATTTCTCTCTTGCCTTGGTTAGAGAAGAATGATGATTGTAATAGGGAGTTACAACCAAAGTTATAGGGTTAGTAGGTTTTTTAGGCTTGTGGGTGGTGTAGGAATAGGGCTTAAGTAGTGTGTGTATGTGTAGTGTGTGTTGAAAATAATGCCAAGAGATGAGACCTACCTAGAAATTCATGCACACTATCCCTAGGTGGGCCACATGACCATGATCAAAGGCTAGAAATGAAATACACACAACTTATGATCTACACATCGGATGGATGCACAAGACGCGGCATCAGAACCACAACGATGATGCGAACAAGATGGCACAGGTTTCGGCTTGATCCGAGTCGGGTCTACGTGACTGGACTTAAGGATGACCGCAAACATAATCCGAGGGTCGCAGGTCACTGGGATTCGATCGGTAGGACCGCGGGACCAAGATGAACGAAATACATACTCACACACACATGCACACATGCGAACTCGGGTCGGGTCTTACAGAAAGAGACTTCTCAGCCTTATATAGGAGCTGTGGAAGTTATTTAAGAGGCTTGGTGTAACTGTTCATGTAGTAATGAACTAGACCATGCAAAAATTGTTGCATGTGGCTAGTCCAATAATCAGAAACGACTAGCCATTGTGTCTAAACGGCTAGCATGTAGCTAGTCTCCATCTCCCACATGCGAAATGGTAAAAAATTATCTAAAACCGACTAGTTTCTCACCAAAAGTAAAAAATGGTCAGTTGTATTTATGACACTGGACTAAAACATCCAGCTTGGCCGGTTCACTCCAACAACACAAGCAAATCGATTCATTCTCTCATTTGAACCAAAAGCTTCAAGTGTTATCTGATCAAGCCAATAGGTTCAATACGAACCTAAGAGTGTCAGGACCAACTTGTCCATGAGAACAAGACCAATGCAGTGGTATAAGCCAACCTCATTTTTCTCTCTTTCCATTTGGAAATTTTCTTTTAGTTTTTATGTGTAAGTAAAACTATGTTTAAAGAGTTCCACCAATGATTCCTTTGTGTTTGCTGAACGCAGAACCATATACTGGCTCGTCGTATCCTGAAAGATATAATGCGTTAAGAAGAGCGTGATCACACGTGCTTTTATTTTTTATTTTCAAATTCCTTATATTTTATAGTAATTATAAATGTGTAACATGAAATTGACAAAAATCAACAAACTTGGAGGGCCCATTGTAATGTTTATTCACCATCCTAACTCTTGATTATGTCACACAAACTTAGATGAAGGGAAAACTCATATATCAGCTCTTGATCCAACTCTTCTTTTTTCTTTTCTTTTTTGCTACAAGCGGCTTATAATGGTGGGTTTCAATTACCATTAAAGCTGGGCAGAATCCGACCTGATCCGAACTGAACCGAAGGCCTAAATCGGTGCGGATTGAGTAAGACCACTCAAATCCGATCGTACATCGGATCGAGTTCGGATCGTGGTCAATCCGGACCGATCCGACCTGATCCAGTCGGGTCCTATATATAAGTTTTTTACATATATATATATATATATATATATATATATATATATATATTTACTTTTCACTGCTCATTCTAACCCCTCTTTCTCTCTCCGAAGGAGGCGCCACACCCACCCATCTCTCCTCCCTTTTCTCCCTCTTTCTCTCCCGATTTCCCTCCTCTCCTTCTTTCTCTCTTGGTTTCCCACATCTCCTTCTTTCTCTCCTCCTTTCTCTCCCTCTCTCTCCCTAACTTAATTTAGCCCAATACGAATCGACTGGACAAACTTAACTCAATCTGACTTGATTTGATTTCCCAGACCGAGTCGGAATCACTTCGAGTCAGGCCAATAAGGATTAGAATCAAATCGAGAGATATTTGGATTTGTCCCAATCTAGTCCGACTCAGACTAGATGCCCACCTCTAAGTTCACCATGCAGTCCACGTGAGATTTGGATCTGTCTCAAATGATCTGCCCAATAGATGGACGTACATACGTCACAGTGGGGGACGCGGATTGCGTCTTACCCCCACCCAGACGGTAATCCGTCCGGACAGGGATCTATGGGGCCTGTCGTGCTGTAAGTATTTTATCCATGCCATTAATCGTTTTTCTCATATCATTTTAAGCTATCATTATTGGAATTAAGCAGGTCCATGGCTCCAGTGGACCACACCAAAGGAAGCTGCAGTGATACTGACACCCACCGTTGTAAGCTTTCTAAGGGCCGCAGTGATGTGTTTTTACCATTCAACCTATTAATAAGGTCAATTAGACGTGGATGAAGTGAAAAAACAAATATCAGCTTGCTCCGAAACTTCTCTAGCTTCCAAGAAATTTTTAATGGTGGACCTTAAATCCCCACTTTGTAGTCCACTTAAGCCCTGTACCTGCCTCATTTTTTTTTCTATTATCTTAAAATGATGTGAGAAAAACGATTAACAAAGTGGATAAAACACTTATGTCACGGCGGGCCCCACAAAGCCCTGCCCGGATGGATTACCGTCCGGGCGGGGGTAGGACGCAATCCGCGTCCCACGGTGGGGCCACATATCACCGAGTATGCAATCCGCGTCATGAGAGCATGCCTTTTCCCCGTGATCTGCGTGCCTAGAAAAGAAAATATATGCCTTTTCCACGTGACTTGTCTCAGTCCAAAAAATAAATAAATAAAATTAGAAAAGACAAAAAGCAAGACGCCTCCGCTGCGTTCAAGAGTCCAATCAGCTGGACCAGTGCACCCAATAGATATTGATAAACCGTTTGGCGATGAATATACAGTCCCACAGCCCACAAGCAGATAATTTCGAACTTAGTAACTGCACATAAGCATCTCACCCATCTAATAAGTTAGCTCAATTATAGGATTAATTTGAAAGATAAAATAAAATCAGCCATACCTACTCATTAAGACAATTTCTCTATTTATCAATGGTTAGAAATTATCTGACAGGGTGTGCCTCTAAAAATGAGTGGATATGGCTGATTTTTCCACCTGATGAACCTAGTTGTGGTACAAACTTATGGGAAGGGTTGGATTTCACATGCACCTAATAGATGTGATATTGTATCTTAGGTGGACCTTAACTTGTGATCCAGCAGGTTGGACTTGAAACCTTTGGTGTGTGTGCGTAAAACCTAACCTACACGCAGCGCATTTTTTAGGGCGCGGATTTAGGCAAAGCAGGATTAACAGCTGGGTGGCCGGAGCCCTAAAAGTTGAGCCCACCTAATGTATGCGTTGTATATCTACGCTGTCCATTCATTTTTTCATGCATTTTAGGATAAGGTCTTAAAAAGTAGGCAGATCCAAATCTCATTTGTACAACACAGTAAGGAATGAATTCCCGCATTTAAGAACTTCCTGGGGCCACAAAAGCTTTGACGGGCTCACCGTGACTTTCACGTCATTTCGGTGTTTGGATTACCGAATCATACGCCCATTGATGCAAGATGAAGACTGTAGGCTATTGTTGGGCATGTGGTTTCTTAAATCCGCACGCGTCTGCATCCATGCCAATCTACATGCTAGTTTGCACATGTCAATATGAAGCACGTGTGTAAGATCTCAAGGATCTATCAGGTGGGGCACACGATAGGTTACCTAACTCAAAAATAAGGCTCGTTCACTCATCTTTTTAGGCACAGCGTGCGAACCAAAGAGTCCAGAAAACAAAACTTGTTTCAGCCGTTAATTTGTTTCACACACCATCTTACCCGATCAAAGTGCTACCCTAAATTTTTACCAGAGAATCTAAAAGTGTCCCCCAAGTGATGTACAGATCACATATTCCACACACTTTCCATCGTGACACGTGCAACGGGAGTTTAGATGGATAGGGTTATACACGCGTGTAGGAATAATAGACCATCAGGGGAGGGGATTGGGTATTACTCGGTAAGACCTACCTTAGTGGGTGTTACCCTTACTGTGAGGCCGACCTTAATGATTTTTTATTTTTTTATTTTATATCCAGGCCGTCCATTCGTTTCTCCAGCCCAGTTTAGGATGTTTTCCAAAAAATTAAGTAGATCCAAATATCATGTGTACCACACGCTGGAAACAGTAGTGATTAAACATCCATAATTAAAACCTTTCTAGGGCTCTACTTTCCATCCCACCGGCTTAAAATGTCAACCAGACATAGATGAAGGGAAATAATAAATATCATCTTGATCCAAAACTTTCATGGCCCATAAAAATCTTTGAATGGTCATTCATCACTGTTACTCTGTGGTCGATCCGAGATTTAGATCTGCTTAATTTTTTGGATCACCTCCTAAATTGATACGGGAAAACGTATGGACGACGTGGATATAAAAAAAAGTCCATTAAGTTGGGCCCCACACGGTAACGGTTACACCCACTAAGGTGAAACCGGGGTAAAAACCTAATCTGCTCCCCGCCACCAGGTGACAAACTAATGACGGTGGGTCCACCCAGGTTGATTTTACATAAATATCATGGTAGGGCCTAACCTGCCAACTGAAGGTAATGAGGTAAATTTTCACATTAAATAGGTAATTTTTCGCAGAAATCTCTTTTCCGTGGACTTCGGTACGGATGACCTCACTCAGTGAGAACACAGGGCACAGGTTCGAAGCGAATTGCGTCCTACCCCGAGAAGTGTCAGATTTATATGGGGCCCACCGTGGTGTATCTGTTTATCCAGGCTGTTCATATTTTTTTCTCGTATCATTTTAAGGTATGAACCGAAAAATGAGGCAGATTCAACGCTCAAGTAAACTAAAGCACAGATTACTCTTCCATTAATGCTTTGTGTATTTAGTTCAACTCAGGCCTATTATTTGGTGTGGTCGACTTTAGCGTTGGACCTACTCCATTATCGGTCTTACACTTTAAAATGAAATGAGAAAAGTGATGGACTGCGTGGATAAACAGATAAATCACGGTGGAACCCACGCAGATCTATCTGTTACTCGGCGGGGGGGGCGGGGTACGACGCAATCTGCTTCTGCTCAGGTCGGAACAGTGGAGCGCGACTTGGCTGCAACCTCTAACCAGCTACGTGGGTGCGAGGGCTAACCTCTACGTATGCAATGTATATCTACGGTATCCATCTGTTTTACAAGATTATTTTATGCATCATCCTGAAAATAAAGAAGATGCAAATTTCACGTGGATAAATACAAAAACCTGTTTGCTGGTGGGTTTGTTTTTAATTAAGCTAGCGTGCCATAATCCAAACAGTGGCTCTCGATTTAAATTGATCAACTTTGATACTAAGCATTAAAATAAGCAAATACATTTATACATGAGTAAATTTTACTTAGCCACTTGGAGTATTATGGATCAACGTTGACCCCAAGTACTAAAATAAGCAAATGAATGTATATGGCTAAATTATGACCGAGCTAAATTCTTAGAAGATCGGCCGTTTACTCAATTACTTGCTGAATTTAATAATGATCAAGTGATAATCAGAGGGTAGGGTTCTTCCTCTGAAGATGGTTTACTTTGTGTCTTCCACAAGGAAGAACTTTCAGAATACTAGTACAAGTCAAACAAAAAAGAAAATCTCACAATTGGTCACTAACAGCGAGAATGCGTCTCTTGAAATAATTGTTTGATATTGGATAAAGAATAAATCCAGCATATCGGCATAGACTTAGATTACAACTAAATATTATAGGTAAGAATTACTGCTAATGGATTATCGCTTCTCCTAGGATAAGCTTGGATAAAGTAAATTAATAATATAAGTTTGTTGTTTGTTGGATTGGTTTTGGATTTTGGGTTATGTTTTTCTCTGTCACATTCCTATGCTATTTATAGATTTTTGTTATGGATTATTCCTACAGATTGTTCTTCCATTAATGCAACGGTTATAACAGTCCAAAAGCCTTTCTAGATTCTTCTTTTTTTAAGATCCTTCTTTTAGTACGTTTCTCTTTACAACAGTTCCACTTCTGAACGTCTCTCGGCGGCTTACTTCACTTTTTATTGCCCAAGGTTGCCCTCAATCGCCTTTTAGCTCTTAAACAACTTAGTCGTGCTTCTCGTATATCGACCACAACACTCTGACAACCGCGTTTCTTATATATCAACCACAACATTTCATCAACTATCTACTGACATGTAGAACTAAACTTACGCTGATTGTAAGCCCACAAAAGGTGCCTCAAATGTTTGAAGATCTTTTTATCCACTTACTATTCCTCTTGCAATGCCACATGTCACCCTCATATTAGCTTTTTCAGAATTGCTAAAAATATGATACAACATTGTCCCTCACGTTGTTTCGCCTTTGGTTAAAAGGTGACAACGACGTTGTTCCGTTGCCCGATATCATAAATGCAATTGGCCATTAATCCAAGTGTCCTTTCCCCTAGTGATTCTACTTTACCGACATCGTATCAAGAGATATTCTTTGTCTCACACCTCCAGGCTATCCATGCAACATGTCACATAAAAATGTATCATATGAGGAGTCATGATTTCCTCTTCATTAATGCACATATATCGTAGATGATACATAAGCAATTCTTAAGTCAGTGCCTCTCCTTTCACTCTTTCTTCTCTCTTTTCTATAAACACTTCTCAATTTCCTCTCCTCAAATCGTTACCATGGTTGCATCTTCTTCTTCTTCTGCTCTAATTTTTCACTTAGAATCATTCGTTAAAGACCTTGATATCTTGTCGTTCGGAGTGATTAATGATTTCCTCTTCAATACTCCAAATGAACTAGACACCGCAATGCTGGCGCTTGATCCTACTTTCCATCTGACAATCACTTATATGAACAACTTCGTGAAATCGAGCCCATTATTTTGAAGTGCCCTGGTGAAATTCTAGTTGTCCAATCAAACGGTCTTCCGAATCCCTCCAATACATTCAAATCCTCGTAAGCATGGCCGAAACCGATGAATGGTTGGGCTGAGTGGTTTCCTTACGTTAAAGCACAACATATGTGATACGTGGAAGCAATCAAGAATTTACGAGTACGTCAAACTTTCTTTGCACGAATTTCTAATCAATTTCTTCCTTCTTACAGCAGCATTGACTTTCTAAAGTCGATCAGCTAATACATTTCGTTTTAAATGCGGTCTTCTGGGCCCATCCATCAGTCATGGATGCATGTGCATTCACTCACCTTCTTATCTTTGGCAAGCCTATCTACCTGGGCTTCGCTATGAAAAATCCACATACATTCGTTCTCCCAGACAAGACCAGTAGGGAACATTCTACCTTTATGGCTCTACGTGGTTTTTTTATAGGCTCGCCACGAACCTCAGTCCTACATAAGAACCTACTAATGAACATTCCTGTCGAAGGCTCCCGCAAGAGACTTGAGTTGATTTTTTATTGGCTAACCAACAACCTCATTCCTAGTCCAAAGACCTATATTTCTCAATGGATGTTCTCATGTAACCTAACATGTACGCACTTGTGTCTGGTAAATTCGGCTATAGACAAGAACCTATCGAGTTTGGGTCACAAACTCTTACCCTCAATCCTACATAAGGAAAAATAGTATATATGGACTCACTCAATGACACTTACTTGTCGAATTGAGCCCTACTAACGCGTCGTACTTGAGTCGCTTCTTCAAATCTCACCTGTGCTTGAATCCGCTTCTCAATTGCTCCCTCAATCATAATGTTGATGTATTTCCAATGCTACAACTCTATGATCAAACACTTTATATGTGATTCTCCAATGCGATGATTAAGGTGATGGGAGGTTGAGTAGAATCTCCTACAACTAATGGAAAGTTGTAATGCCTAGAAGGTTTACCTAGATGGGTATTCTAGAGGGTTTAGATAAGAATTTAACTATTAGTTCAAGTATAGTATCTACAATAAGGTAGAGAACAAGTTCATCTTCATCAATGAGGATGAAATCTTCTTTCAAGTGATAAATCACAAGGAAGATAACTTATATCTCATGGACTAAGATTCTAAGGATTATGGATATTATCATGAAACCACCCAAACTTCTATTGCACAAAAACCAAAAAAAAAAAAAAAAACTATCCAAATGCCCAAGAACCAAATGTCTTTTTATCACGGTAAAAAAGCGGGCAGATAACAGCTCTACTGATGGCATCGAGAAAAATAGATTTCCAGCAGAATTGTTGCTAAACAATTTTCACGCTTCTATCCAATGTCATCGACAAAATCAGATTTCTAGTTGAATTATTGTCAGACAATTTTTACACTGCTACCCGATGTCATCGAGTGGACTTCGATGTGTCCTCAATGCCATTGAGTAGCTCGGATAAAAGATCACTTCATTGATCAGATCTTAGATACATACGCAATTCCATCCAGGGAATCTTCGATGCCATCAAAGACCCCTCGATGATTACTTGATGAGATCGAGCACCACTCGAAATATTGTTGTTTTAGC
This sequence comes from Magnolia sinica, assembly GCF_029962835.1. Classification (NCBI taxonomy): domain Eukaryota; kingdom Viridiplantae; phylum Streptophyta; class Magnoliopsida; order Magnoliales; family Magnoliaceae; genus Magnolia; species Magnolia sinica. The sequence continues at coordinate 46,743,254 of NC_080584.1, read as the reverse complement.
ATACGATTTCACAACAGCTTTGCACCTATTATAACCTTACTTATCACGTTCTAATTAAGATTCTAAGACTAAGGGATAATCAACAAGGCTTACCTATATGGTTAAGGATCATTTATAGGTTTAAGGGGTTGTTTTGGGTCAAAGGTTAGGGTCATAAAGGCACCACGTTTACCTAGTCTTTGCTCCTTGATACTCACGTCATCTTGTGTCTTTGGTCTTCAGCTTCCAATGGCTTAACCGATTACATGACATACGAACTCACGTGATTAACAAATAAGATTCACAAATTCATCCAATAACAATCTCCCCCTTTTTGAATTATGTGACAGAAAACTTAACCTAGACAATGTCATGGTCCATACCAAAGGCATACCAAAACAACACAAAATATTACCAGCCAAATATAAATGATTTACAAGCCGATATGCTAGGACATGTAACACTTGCAATGCTCCCCCATAATTACTCCCTCCATCTCATCAATTCCTATAAACAACAAACCAATCTTGAAAAACGGAATTGGTGAGACCTGATCATTCTCCCCATTTTTTTTAGTATTTGACAAAGAGTTAGTTACAATATATTTATGGAAAAAAAAAACATAGCATGAAATAACTCAATTAGTCATACATTTACCAATTATTAAGCACATACTAACATAGGTTTAAAGGGAACATTTAATCATTAAAAAACATGGAGCATGCTAATTATAGTAATTTAAAAGTTATAGTAATCAAATTAGGAATGACCAATGATAGTCTAAGCTAAAAACATGTGATATTGAAATTCAACAACTTTAAAGCTTAACTATCAAAATAAATATGGCTGAAATCCTTAAATTTTCAACTAGGCTCATAATTGAGGCTGAAATCCTTAGATTTATCAATTGAGCTAAATAAAAAAAAAAAAGGCTTGATCCTCTAATTTAACAATTCATCCAAAATAAACCTTCCAATGTCAGCTATTCATCTTCACAACTAAAAATTATTCATCTTCACAACTGAAAATGAGATCTTAACCAGTCCTAAAGAGGGGGGGGGGGGGGGGGGAGAGAATTTAAAGTATATAAATAATAAATAGATCAGAGGTCTCAATTGCACTAGTATTGAATCATTGATTCAAACTAGTTCGTAGGACAACCTTCACCCAAACAAGTTTAGGCAGGACAACATTATTTCACAAAATTTATAAAAATAAAAATTACAAACTAAGCAAGAGTAAATGAAAGCTAAAAAACTATTACAAGCATTCACCACTTTAACTTAAAGAGATTACAACCATTCACCACATAAACATAAAAGGCATTCACTACAACACCAAGAATTATAGTGGTTCAGTGTGTCAACAATTGTTCTCAAACAGCCGCACCTACTCCACTCCCAATAATCACTATCCACATGATATTGGCTTTCACTATAAATAAGGTTTTCACAAGGTCACCTTAAAACCTGATCCAGTTGTAATTTTAAAGGGCTATCACAAACAAAAATCCCTTACTGAGATTTTCTGACTATCTCAAGAAAACCAACAAATGAGATTTTCTGGCTATCTTAATAAAACCAAAATACAAAAGAAAAATATACTTATCTTCTCCTTTGAAGACGTATCTGTCAATGTAGCCGTAGAACCACTTCTCTTGAATGTAGATCATTCAATGTTCAATCATATAGATAAGGGTTCAAAGTTCTAGATTGATTTTAAATAAATCCAAACCAATGGCTACTTGTTTCAATTCCTTTAAGATCCCAAAAGAAGAGTATTTACTCTCTTTATAAAATGAAATTGACAAATTAGGAGATCAATGAATTAAATAAAAAGCTATTAAAGATATTTAATAAATACCGTGCAATAGCTTAAGCATGACAGGGGCTTTTCTCTCTCTTGATGAAGGATTTGATGTACTTGAATTGTATTTTTGGATTGAGAGAAAGCCTCAATTTATAGGCAAAAAAATTGTTGCTTCGACTCGTCTAAGTGAGTCTTTGACTCGTCTAAGAACCAGAATCCATTCCAACAAATTTTCAAATTTGAGCGCGATAAGATAAAATAGATTTTCGACTGGTCGAAAGCCCTACTCAACTAGTTGAGCAAGTTCTTTGATTGGTCAAGGGTGCTGGAAATTCGAACTAATTCAGTCATTGGACTTTGAGTCGAGCATCCATCGACTGGTCGAAGGCCCACCTTCAATTGGTCGAGCAGCTTCCTCGACTAGTCGAAGGTGTAACAAAATTTTTATTTTGCTTCAATTGGAACTAGGATTAGTCAATTTCATAACAAAACACTTATTACAACAATCCAAAAATACAATTCAAACTGATTCAGTTGATTTTGAACTGATTGAGCAAGGTCTTCAACTGGTCGAGCAAGGTCTTTGACTGGTCAAGGGTGCTGGAAATTCGAACTGAATCAGTCGCTGGACTTTGAGTCGAGCATCCATCGACTGGCCGAAGGCCCACCTTCAATTGGTCTAGCAGCTTCCTCGACTAGTCGAAGGTGTAACAGAATTTTTGTTTTACTTCGATTGGAACTAGGATTAGTCGATTTCATGACAAAACACTTATTACAACAATTAGAATATAGTCTTGTATTCTTAATCCCATGTTATTGTAGAAGGTTTGTTGCAGCTTTGATGAACTTGGGAAGAATTTGCTACTCCCCTTTAATTTGAGCTTCCCTTGCATTATGACATACAATCTTTTATTCCAAGCATTCCCATATAATAATGTATCATTCATATCAAGCATATATGTATGCATTCACGCATCATTCACATCAAGCATTCATGCATCATTCTTCATTCTACAAGTAACCTTCTCCCCCTTTTTGTCACAATTTGACAAGGGAAAGCATAGTTAACTATCAGAAATATAAGACATTCAAATAACCATATAGAAGAAGACATAAAGATGTGAATTTGTTAGGAAGTAAGCATATGTAAATGTCAAGTTTAGGAAAATAAGCATTCAAAAGTGAGTATTAGATTATATGACAGAGTCACCAAGCAAACATATAGAGTATATATAAGTTTTACAGACCAATCTTAAAAACTTAAATAGAACTAGTCTGATCCAGAGGAAAAGAGAGGAGGTATAGAAGGATCAATCTGGTGCAATCCCTTGGCAATGCGATGAAAGTACTTTCGCATATATTTCATTGAAGATTTTTTATTTTCTGCCAGATTATCTTGAGAAACCTTCAACTCAATAACCTTTTCCTCTAAGGATTTCAGTCAATCATGAACCGAGAAGGTTGATAGTCTGGATCAGCCGAATCATCTGTCTCATCAAGCTCAGCAAATATATCATCTATTGACGTGTCCTCTGGTATAGGTGCTTCCTCTTCATCCTCATCCTACTGGCCGGGAAGAAATTCCAAATTCATTTTGTTCAAATTTGCATTATTAAATGGTAACTCCGACTCTGGTGCTACGGTTGAAGGAATAACAACATTGCAATAAAGGACAATACAAGTCATGAGATAGGCGAAAGGAATCGAAACATGACCCAGATGAATGCGGAATTGAATGATCAAATAGCACATTAAAGAAGGAAGACATATTGGAGTACCAGATACTACAGAATGAAGGACACGAGCCATGAAAGAGGTACGCTCAGATTTATTACCAAATCTGGGATACACATTGGACGTAAAAATGCGATACCATCATAGTATCTTGCGCATTACCATAATCGACTAACATTCTTTTCATCCAGATTAGCTGAGTGCTAGCATTATCATCTGCGATATAATCAGCTTCAGATGTTAAGAGTGATATAGAGTTCTATCGTCAATATTTCCTACCCAGTAAATTAAACAGTTCCCAATGTAGAAACATTCACCACTAGTAGCTATCATCAATATTTCCTACCCAGTCTACATCAATATATCTGGCAATTTGTACGGTTGTATCATGCGGATACCATAGACCTAAGTTAGTAGTACTTCCGACATATCTGATTATCCATTTAATAACTATTAGATGTGATTCTTTAGGATCAGATTGATATCTAACATATATTCCAATACTAAAAGAAATATCAGGTCTGCTAGCAGTTAAGTATAGAAGACTAGCAATCATACTTCGATATGGACGAGAGTCTGTACTTTACCTGATTCATCCTTAAAGAGTTTGAGAGTTGTACTCATAGGAGTATCAAACTTTTTCTCATTCTCAAACCCAAATCTCTTTACAAGATTTAAGACATACTTAGTTTGTAAGATGAATATATCATCTTCATGTTGCTTTACCTGTAATCCAAGAAAGTAATTTAGTTCTCCAACCATACTCATTTCAAACTTGGATTTCATTAGATCTGCAAACTCAATAGACAAGTTAGTGCATGTAAATTCATAAATAATATCGTCAACATAGATCTGAACTATCAATATATGATCATTATATTTCTTGACGAATAAGGTTTTATTAACACTTCCCATGATAAAGTTGTGACTAAGAAAGAATTTAGTCAGTTTTTCATACCATGCCCTGAGAGCTTATTTTAAGCCATAAAGTGCCTTTTTAAGACGGTACACATGATTTGAAAGTTTGCAGTCCTCAAAATCCTTAGGTTGTTCAACATATACTTCCTCATGTAGATCACCATTTAGAAATGCCCTTTTGACATCTATTTGATATATTTTGAATTTCATATAGCATGCAATTGAAATAAATAATCTTATGGATTAAAGGGGCACAACTAGTGTAAAGGTTTCTTTATAATCAATACCTTTTATCTGAGTATATCTTTGTACAACCAGTCATGCCTTGTTTCTAATGATATTTTCCATTTCATTGGATTTATTCTTAAAGATCCACTTAGTTCTAATTACATGTTTATTAGAAGGTCTAGGAACCAAGTACTAGACATCATTTCTGACAAATTGTTTAGCTCTTCTTGCATAGCTAATATCCAACTTTCATCGGCAAGTGCTTCATTTACATTTGTCGGTTCAATTTGGGAAGTGAAGCAGACGTAATTACAAATGTTTTCTAATTATTTTCTTGTCTAAACACCAGTACGAGGGTTTCCCAATATCTGATCAGTTGGATGGTCTTTGACTAATCTTAATTCAGTATTAACTAATTTAATTAGATGAAGAGTCAGGTGTATCTATAATGTTGACTTCATCATCATCTTGTTTTGGAGTGAGTGTGAACAGGTGATCGTCAATCATTACATTAATACATTCCTGAATCACCCCTGTTCTTTTGTTAAGAACACGATATGCTTGACTATTTAGAGCATAACCCAAGAATATCCCCTCATCAGTCTTGGCTTCGAACTTTCCCAAAATTTCTTAGTCACGTAAAATGAAACATTTACTTCTGAAAGTCTGAAAATATTTGACAGTCGACTTCTTATTAAACCACAATTCATAGGCTATTTTATCATTAGCTTTTCTTACATACACATGATTTATAATGTATTAAGCAGTAGTAACCGCTTCAGCCCATAAGTTTTTCAGTAAGTTCATGCTATTTAGCACTACATTGCCACTTCCTGTAATACCCTATTATTTCTTTCAGCAACTCCATTTTGTTGAGGTGTTTTAAGTGCAGAAAACTCATGTGATATAGCATGGTTATTACAATACTTCTCAAATTTTCTATTTTCAAACTCGGTACCATGATCACTTCTAATTTTGATCACAGGTGCCACTTTTTCCATTTGAATTCTTTTTCGAATTTTTCTTACCACATCGAAAGTATCTGATTTCTTTCTCATGAGAGTTACCCAAGTAAATCTAGTAAAATCATCAACAATAACTAGAAAATACTTTTTTCTACCTTTACTCTTCGTTTTCGTTGGACCCACTAAGTTTATACGGAGTAGTTCTAGAAGTTTGGCTGTGGCTAAGGAGTTCACTTTCTTGTGGTTACTCCTTATTTGCTTGCCAATCTGACATGCACCACAAATTTTTTCTACCATTTTTAATTTGGGTAAGCCACGAATGTGATCTTTCTTGGTCAATCTAAAAAAATCTCTAGAGTTAACAGCTCCAAGACGTTTATGTCATAATTCAGTCTCGTCTGTTTGGACCATGTACCATGAATACTTAGATGAGCATGAGTCATCAATAATGTAGCAATTTTCAGAAGTCCTACAACCATTTAATATCACACAACCCTCTCATTTGTAATCTCACATCCTTGATTTAAAAATTTTACACTATTTTGCACTAGTCGAAAATTTCTTAGACTAGTCGAGCCATAACTTAGACTAGTCGAACCTTAGCCAACTATAAACATAAAAACCCACTTAAATTAGATTTTGAAAGTACCTAAACCTAAGGTCTTTCTAGGGATTATTATACCTAAAATGACTGAACTTTGAAGTAGATTGGATGCTTGAACTTCATGGAACTTGTTCTTTTACTTAGTTCTTTAAATAGAGCTTGAGTTTGTAGATGAAGCTTGATCTTGTACTAGAACTTTAGTAGAACTTGAACTTTTGATCTTCTACTTGACTTGAACTTTAGTAGCGTCTTGAACTTTACATCTTGATCCACATTAGAAGTCTACTTCATAAGTTGTTTTGTCTAACCAAAATTTGATAAACAATGTGTGCTTTATACACTATAGCACTTACAATAACCCACTTAGATGTGAATTTTCTAAGACCCGAATTATGTTTGGGAGGGGAAATGATTTTCCTATATTTTTCTCCCTCAACTGATTTCCTAGTTGGAGATCTATATTCGGTAAGTTATTTATCTATGTTAGTCCTATTCTAATTATCATTGCCCTTGTTTAGCATTAACTTGTCATTTCCATTAAACTAGATAATTAGAGTTAGCAACACCTTCATTCGATTGGTCTTTTTAAGAAGAGTTGGAAACTCTCTCTCTTTTTCCCACAATCCTTTAGGGACACTTCTCCATTAGTATGTCAATTTCTTAGTCAAATAATTCTCTGATTTGGTTAGTGACTGAGGTGGATTGGGACCTTTTAAAAGATACACATTAAAATATAAAATGCCTAACATTTTCACAAGCTTAGCTCATAAGAGGAGTTCTCGAGCTACATCTCAAAGTAGACGAGTTCCTCAAAAGGCTATCAAGTTCAAATCATCTATTATCCTCAAAAGGCTTATTCATTTTATATTTACGAATAAGTTCATGTTTTTGGGTAACCTTAGCTTTTCTCTTATAGAAAGACATCATTCGAAGGCTCCTTCGGATCTAACTCTTGCAGTTAAGCCTTTTAAAGGAACACAATCTGATACCAATTAAAATTGTACGTGGTGGGCCCATAAGTTGTGCATGGAAGCTTGGCAAAGTTAAGGAATGATGTCTATGTGTTGAATGTCAAGTATTGCATATTTTACCCCATTTATATCTTGGTTTTATAAACATATAAGGCTTAATGGTATATTTTATATATGTTTGCGTTGCAAGGTGAGTTTAAGAGCTTGGATTGAAAAGAATGTTAAAGGCATGGATTTGATGCTTAAAGAACACCAAGGCAAAAAATGGATCTTTGGAGACCAAGATTGAAGATTTCAAGACCCAAAGATCTAAAAAAAAACTAAGTTGAGAAGGAAGGAAGTCGAAAGAATAAAGTACTGAAATTCACTTCATTATTTGTGTCATCAACCATAGTTCGATGACATTAAAGCTATCGTTCGATAACATTAAACACAGGTCGATGACATCGAATTTTTACATGAAAATCAAGTTGGTTGCTGGACATGATGAATCGAAGTTTTGTTCGATGACTCAAAGAGATGATCGATGACATCGAAGTCTGTTCGATGGCATCAAATTTATGGAAGAATTTGAAGCAACTAGTTGGATTATTTTGGACACTTTCTCGATAACTCAAAGACTGATCAATGACTTCAAAGTCCTGTTCAATGACATCGAAGGTGTGCTCGATGAGAAGAAAAGTTACATAGTGTGTAAAGGCACAACTTCCGGAATTTAACTTACATTTGATGGCATCAAAGGGTGTTCGATGTCATCGAACACGTTATGAAGAGTTACGCAGACTGCATAAATTGAGGCGGTTTTGTGTTCTTACGTGAACTAGGCTATAAATATGGGTTTCCTACAGACTTTTTAGGATATCTAGGGTTTCAAGGAGCAGAGCCAAGGGGTGGAGGAGCCTCCCAAGAGTTTTTCTTCTGTCCTAGTTTGTTTCTAATGCTTTCTTCTAAGGTTTTAGATCCAATCATGTCTTCGGTTGGCTAAATCTCTTAGCTAGGGCTATGAGGTAAAGCTTGTAACATGTTGGGATGCTTTTCTTATTTTAATTCTTGTTCTTGTTGAACTTCTTTGATTCTAATTTGATATTTAAGGAATACTTTCAGTTTTTAATGGTTTGTTGTGATTCAAATTACAATAGATCTGTAATAGCTTTAAGTATCTTCTTTTTCTTATTTTGAGATTGTGGGATTGGTAAATCCTATTGTTAGACATTGTCTCCAGGGCATGGTTTGGTGATGGAATCCCTTCCAACCCTCACAATTCTCCTTCATTGAGAATTAGGTCAATGAAAGTTCAGATTTGATATATTTTCCAATTGGATGGGATAGGACTCCAATTCCAGTTGTGTTCTTTGAATCAAATAAGGAAATATCCTAATAGCTACAAGTGGATCCTTAGAACCTTAGTTCCCACCTTTATATTCATCAATCTTAACTACTTTATTCACAATTACTCTCTCAACAATTTTAGATTTAAATTCACATCTTCTTCTAGTTCTACTTCTAGTTACCTTCAGAAACGTAATTTCAATTGGTATCAAAGTGGGTTCCTCTTAAAGGGTTTAACAATCTATAGGGAGATCCTTAAACTGAAGTTAGAAATATGGCTAAAGGAGTAAGAACAGCAGTCTCTCATCCTCCTATTTTTAATGGTTCAAAGTATGCATATTGGAAAGCAAAAATGAACTACTTTCTACAATCCTTGGATCATAAAGTTTGGGAAATAGTTGAAAATGGATATGTGCAACCAACCGAGCTAATTGTATTAGAAAATGGCCTAACCATCACCAAATACAAACCAAAAGAGAAATGGACAGCTTTTAAGAAAGAAAGTAAAACATATCATGCAAGGGCTATGAATGCCATTTACTATGCAGTTTTCGAGGAGGTATTCAACCAAATCAGTATGAGTAAAACCTCAAAAGAAGCATGGGATCTATTGGAAACCACCCATGAAGGTACCAGCATAGTAAAAAGATTAAGGTTGCAATTCTTGACAACCCAATTTGAACAATTGAAATTGGAGGAAGATGAGACCTTCATGGAGTTATTTTCAAAACTAAATATCATATGAACTCCATGGGTGGACTTGGTGAAACAGTTCATGTACCTAAAATCTGTAGAAAAATCCTAAGAACACTTTTGGAACAGTTTAACTCTAAAGTAACCACCATAGAAAAATGTAGGAACATTGATGAGATGAAAGTAGAAGAACAGGTTGGTTCTCTACAAACATTTGAACTACATCTTAAAATACCTATAAAATTCAAAAATAACATTCTTAAAACCTCTAAAAACACGAATACAATAGAGGGAGAAGATAGTGAGAACAAAGATGGTGATGAGGAGGTTACACTCCTAGCTAAAAAGTTTAAAAGATTCTTTAATAGGAACCGTGGGAGACCATACAATAACAAAGGAATTTAACTGGACCACAAGCACCAAACCGAAAAAATCTTCAACAAGTCCAAAGAGCTTCAATGCTACACTTGTCGAAAATATGGTCACTTCTCTACAGAATGTCTTACAAAGAAGTCTAAAGGCAAAGCTATGGCAACCACTTGGGATGATACCGAAGACTCTAATTCAGATTCAAGTGAGTCAAAAAGTGATGAAGATAATGAAAAGGCCAAGCTATATGTCCTAGAGGGGGGGTGAATAGGACAGTGCCAAATTAAAACTTATAACAGCGGAATTAAAATAAATATGATAGCCAAAGCAAATCACAATACAGTAAATTAAAATAACCTCAAAATTTATATCTTGAGAGGTTGATACAAACGTTGTTCTAAGGACAACCTTACACTAAAAACAGAGTTTATGGTAGGACAACCTTATTTCTATAAAGATCTTTGTATTAAGTCTCAAACCGAAGAGGAATACAATAATAAATATAAACTGAATTGAAATAACTTGTAATTAAAAATGTATTGTTCTAGGGACAGCCATACACCATAAAAATGGCAGGGCAACCTTACTGGAACAACTTTCAAATGAAATTGAAAATCAAGCTGATAAAGGAATAGCAGAAAATAAATTCTAAGCTATTACAACATTCTCACAAAGCTTGAAAATAATTACAACATTCACTACCATACATACATCCCACAAAAGAATAATTAAAAATTAGAAGAATAAATCAATCAAACACAAGGGTTTATAGTGGTTCGCCTGTGTGTTCACCAACTGTTAAACAACAGCCACACAAAAAGCTACTCCACTCCTAATATCCTCACACAGGGGATATTAGCGTTCACTAAAAATAGGTTTTCCCAGGTTCACCCAAAACCCTTACAATTGTGTCTTTGTATGTGGGCTTACACAATTAAAAAAACCCCACTTCTGAGTTTTCCTGGCTTTCCTCAGATAACCAAAATAATAAGATTTTTCTGGCAAATCTTGAAAGAAACCAAAATAATAGAAAGGAATTTACAATATGTAAAATACCTGAATATCTCCTTCGTTGTAGCAGCCCGGTAGAACCAAATCAAAGTAGATGATTGAATGTCCAAGTTCAATGTCCAGTACTCGATTACAATGGTTCTAATTCTAATAGATTTTAAATTAAACCAAATAGGGCTTGCCTTAATTGATTTTGATTCCAAAGAAAGGGAATAACAATTCCTCTTATCAAATCAGATTGGAATAGCAAAAACAAAATCAATTAAATAAAGCTAAAGAAAGAGAATATTAAATAAGCACACTTAGCTTAGATGGAGCACAGAATTATCTCTCAGAAGTTCGACGAAGATTGGCTTGAATACTTTAATTAATTCGATGTTTTCTTCTGAGATTCGTGCACTATTTATAGGTGAGCAGATCGGGTCTTCGACTGGTCTAAAGTGCTCTTCGACTAGTCGAAGCACAAACAGATATTTGAAAAATCCGGCGGGATATGCTCTGACCGTTCTACGACTGGTCGTAGGTCACCTACGACTGGTCGTAGGTTTCCTTCGACTGGTCGTAGGTCCTGCAAATCTTGGACTTGAGTCGAAGATTGTACGACTGGTCGAAGAGCAGTCGACACTGTTCCTACGAATGGTCGAACAGATTCCTGGACTAGTCGAAGGCTAACAGATTTTATCCGGAATTTGTAACAAACTCACGACTGATCGAGGATTTTCTTAGACTGGTCGAAGCAAGTCTAGGACTAGTCGAAGAAGGCCTAGGACTAGTCGAAGAACAGACCAATCACATGTAAAATAAACATTCGGTTTATGTATCCGAAATGACCTACTTCTAAGGTCAACCTATGGTCAATCAAACCTCAACCATGAAGTATGGACATTGAAACATTCGGAACTTGAGACCTTGAAGTATGAGCCTTAAAGTCTTGATGTAGATCAAACCTTGATGTAGCTCAATCTTGAAAGTGTACAAACTGCCTTGAACTCTTCTTGAAGTCTTGCAGCTTGAGTCTTGTCTTGTGAGCAGTTCTTTCATTCAAGATCTTGAGTCTTGTCTTGTGAGCAGTTCTTTCATTCAAGATTGATCCTTGTACTTGTGAGCTTTGCTTGTTGTGAGCTTAGCTTATTCATGAATGTTGATCCTTGAAAGAGCTTCACTTGAGCAAGTTATATATAACATAACAGTGATTTTGTCATCATAAATTTGACAACAGATAGGGATATAAACTATAGCACTTACAATCTCTCCCTTTGTCAAATTAGTGACAAAACACAAAATCAAGATAAACAAGAGTAAAACAACTGGTTAATACCTGTAAATCAATATTCAATATTCAACATTCAACCAGTTTCATTCAACAAGATCAAACATATATTCCCCTTGACTCCCCACTCCCCCTGAGTAACATAACCAATGCTACTCCTCTCATAATCACATTAAGAACAAACCATTCTCCCCCTTTTGTCACAATATGACAAAGGAGAACTAAATAAAGGAAGTCATGAGAGGAACCATGAGGAAGTAAGAGAGTATAGCAAAAGAGTCATAGAGATACTCAAGATAGCATCAAATATATCCAGCATAAATATTACATCAAGAACAAATATCTAGCATAAAATCCAACTCAAACTCAAGCAAACAAGTGCTAAGTAATAAAGTTATTACAGACCAGAAGTCTCATAAAAACTAGTCAGAACTAGAACTTGATGACGGAGCAGGAATAGAGGGATCAAGTTGGTGCATGCCTTTGTTCAAGCGCCTAAGATATTTGCGCATGTACTTGAATTGCAAATCATGAGCAACAAACATGTTTTCCAACTTAACATTAATATCCTCAACTTTACCCTCTAATGCACTCAGACGTGCATCAACATCAAATGATACAAAATCTGGATCATTAGCTGAGTCAGAATCTAGTTTTTCAAAAATGTCATCCATATTAATGTCAACACCAGCTTCTTCAGGACCACCACCACCACCACCACCTTGTTCAGGAAGCAGATCCAACTTCATCTTATTAATATTTGTATTGTTGAAGATCAGATGATGGATAGGTGCCTCATCAACCGGCATATCGACTAACATATGAGTAGCCAATACAGTCATAAAATAGGTAAAAGGAATGTCACTATGACCAAGATGGAGTCGAAACTGAATAATGAAATGACAGATTAAGGATAGCAAATAAATCTGAGTACCATTTGAGATAGCATGGATACCACGAACCATAAACGAAGTCAAGTCAGATTTATTACCTGAACGAGGATACAGATTAGACACAAAGATTCTGTGGAGAATTCTGTATTTGGGTAACAAATACCTTGCGGGGAGCGCATTCCCTTTTTGAGTCCATTGAACATCCATATTGCACAAATCTCTAGTGAGCATGCGTTTTTCAGCCATTGAGGGTTTGTCGGTTAAATTATGGATAGGAATACCCTCATCATTCACAGGAATTTCCATAAGGACTGAAATTAAATGACGATCAACGTCAAATGGCCCTTCTCTAGTAGAAATTTGAAAAATTAAATTATCCTGTGAAAATGCACTAATACATGTAAACATGGATTGGGCAATGGACCGGTATGCAGGCCCACCCCAATGCAATAAGTTAACCCAACCTACAGCTTCAAGCATAGGAAGGATGTCAAAAGGAGCAATGTGATTAACATCAACAGCATGCTCAACAATAACATTACGAGATCTAATGTCCCTAACATATGATGGATCATCATCAGGAACAAGAAGATGACGCTTAGAGATAGCAGTCGATCTGGAGGAAGAAGAAGGACCACGTGAAGTAGTTTTTCTACCTCTAGAAGCCATTTGCAACAAGGATTTAAAGGAATAAAGAAGTTGCAAAGGATTAAGAAGTGAGTTTGCTCAAAACAGATTTTTCAAAATCCAAACTCCAAATCTCAATGATTTTCAAAATAGAAAGCTTCAAGAGAGAAAAGGAAGCAATCTAGACACTAATATGTAAGAAAAAAGGGATTTGGAACACTAACCTTGAAGGACTTGAAGGATGGGTTCGACGAGTCGAAGTTCGGCTCCAAGGAGAAGAAAGAAGAAATGAGGAAGAAAGTGAAAAATCCTCAATTTAAAGTGAACCCGTGTTCCACGACTGGTCGTGGGTATCTACGACCGGTCGTAGTACGACTGGTCGTGTATACTCACGACTGGTCGAATAAACCCCAAAAAATTCAATTTTCTTGCAATTTAAACAAAAATTGGAATTCAATCTAGCAAATATATACAATATTATACAAGAAGGCATAAAGCCAAGATCAAATTTCATCTTTTTGAACCTGCTTTTATCAAGAGGTTTTGTGAAAATATCAGCACGTTGATCTTCAGTAGGAATATATTCTAGAGATATAACTTTTTCTTCTACTAATTCCCTTATATAATGAAATCTAATGTCAATATGCTTAGTACGAGAATGCTGAATAGGATTTTTTGAAATATTTATCGCACTGGAATTATCACAATGTAATATCATAGAATCCTGTTTAATTTCATAATCACTTAGCATTCGTTGCATCCAAACAAGCTGTGTACATGCATTACCAGCTGCGATATACTCAGCTTCATCTGTTGAAAGTGATATAGAATTTTGTTTCTTACTAAACCAGGAAACTAGACAATTTCTAATGTAAAAACAACCACCACTGGTTGATTTTCTATCATCTAGATTACCAGCCCAATCAGCATCCGAGTACCCAGCTAATTGGACATTGGTTTCATGAGGATACCAGAGACCAAGATTTACAGTACTTGCGACATATCTAATAATTCGCTTGACAGCAATCAAGTGAGATTCTTTTGAATCATGATATCTTGCGCAAATACCAACACTTAGAGAAATATCAGGTCTACTAGCAATTAAATATAACAAACTACCAATCATACTCCGATAAAGTTTTGAGTCAACATTTTTACCATTAGAGTCTTTTGGGAGTTCCGGGTAGTACTCATAGGAGTATCGAAATTCTTGCCATTCTCAAATCCAAATCTCTTGATTAGATTCAAGGCATACTTAGATTGAGAAATGAATATTCCTTCAGGTTGTTGCTTTACTTGCAATCCAAGGAAATAAGTCAATTCCCCAACCATGCTCATTTCGAACTGTGATTTCATCAAATCTGCAAACTCAGTAGTCAAGTCAGTACAAGTTGATCCATAAATAATATCATCAACATAAATCTGTACCATTAAGATATGATCATTATGTTTTTTAACAAACAGAGTTTTATCGACAGATCCCATTTGAAAATTATGACTTAAAAGAAATTTTGTTAGTTTCTCATACCATGCCCTGGGTGCTTATTTTAATCCATAAAGTGCCTTTTTAAGCCGATATACATGATCAGTATTTTTGGAATCTTTAAAACCCATTGGCTGTTCAACATAGACTTCTTCATGTAAATCGCCATTTAGAAAAGCACTTTTCATATCCATTTGATACATCTTTATCTTTCTAAAACATGCAATGGATATAAATAGTCTGATAGATTCAAGACGTGCTACTAGTGCAAAGGTTTCATCGAAATCAATCCCTTCAATTTGAGTATAACCTTGTACCACCAGTCTAGCCTTGTTTCTAATTATATTTCCACATTCGTCAGACTTATTTTTGAAAATCCATTTTCTTCCAATGATGTGTTTATCTTTAGGTCTTGGTACGAGATACCAAACATCATTTCTTACGAATTGGTTGAGTTCATCTTGCATCGCAACAATCCAGTTCTCATCAACCAGAGCTTCTTTTACGTTAGATGGTTCAATTTGGGATGTAAAACATACATAATACATATATCCTCAAGTTGTCTACGGGTGCGAACACCGGTGAGAGGGTTTCCAAGAATTTGTGTGGTTGGATGATCTTTAACAGTCCTCAACTCAGAATCAATCTGATTCGATGAAGTATCGGGTTTATCAATGATTAGTACTTCATCATTATCTGAATTAGAAATTGGTGTGTTTAAGTGATCATCAATGACAACATTAATGGATTCTTGAATCACACCAGTCCTTTTGTTCAGGACCCTATAAGCTCGACTGTTCAAAGAATATCCTAGAAAAATACCTTCATCACTCTTCGTATCGAACTTTTCCAAATTTTCATGATCACGTAAAATATAGCACTTGCTGCCAAAAACTCGAAAGTATTTAACAGTAGGCTTTTTATTGAACCATAATTCGTAAGCCGTTTTATTATTATCTTTGCTAGTGTATACTCGGTTAATAATATAGCAAGCTGTGTTGACTGCTTCAGCCCAAAGATTTTTAGAGAGCTTCATGTTATTCAACATGACATTAGCCATTTCTTGAAGCACCCTATTCTTTCTTTCAACAATTCCATTTTATTGTGGAGTTTTGGGAGCAGAGAATTCATGTAAAATTCCTTGGTCGGTACAGAACTTCTCAAAATTGCTATTCTCAAATTCAGATCCATGATCACTACGAATTTTACTGATTTGAGAAGATTTTTCAGTTTGAATCCTTTTGAGAACTTTTCTTACTTCTTCAAGGGTTTCAGATTTGTCCCTTAAGAAGACTACCCACGTATATCTGGTAAAGTCATCAACTATTACCAGGATATACTTTTTACCACCACGACTTTCCGTTCTGGTAGGTCCTATCAGGTCCATGTGGAGAAGTTCGAGTGGTCTTGATGTGATATTTGAATTCACCTTTTTGTGTGAGTTCTTTGTTTTTTTGCCTATCTGGCACTCACCACATATTTTATCTAATTTCTGAAGTTTGGGTAAACCTCTTACAAGTTCTCGTTTGCTCAATCGATATAAATTTCGATAATGTACGTGTCTAAGACGTTTGTGCCATAAATCAGTCTCGTCTGTATGGACCATGTAACATGTTTGATTAGATGAGCTGAATTCACTAATAATATAGCAATTTTCAGACGTTCTACGTCCAGTTAATATTATAGAACCCTTATCATTTAGTATTTCACAGCTTTGATTAGAAAACCGAACATTATGGTTTTTATCACATATTTGTGATATACTATGCAAGTTGTGCTTTAGGCCTTCAACGTATAAAACATTTTTAAACACAGGAAGATTAAAAAGTTGGACCGTACCTTGGCCTATAATCTTGCAGTTGCTACCATCACCAAATGTGACTGAACCATCAGTCATATCTTTCAGATCGGTGAATAAAGCTTTGTCACCTGTCATATGTCTGGAGCATCCACTGTCTAGGTACCACTTTGAATGACTTGTTGCTTTGAAAGCAGTGTGAGCAACCAAGCAGGTGACTTTAGGAACCCATTTCATAACTGTTTTGGGTTTAGGAACATAGTTGGTCTTCTTTTGTGTACATTTGTAGGAATGACCTATAGAGTTAGATTTTAAGAGCTCCTTGAGTAAATCAACTATCTTTTCAGCTAGTGGATTTCGTTTCTGATTAAAGTTGACATGGCTGTTTCTAGGTTTTTGAAAAGGTTTTGAATTTTTAGAAAAATCTTGATAAGTACTTTTCCCTTTTGAGTTTGAGGACTCTCCTTTAACAAACATAGAAGGAGTATACTTTTGTTTAGGAGGTAAATTTTTATCATAGCCCAACCCGGATCGATCGCCACATTTTCTTGATCCAGATAAAAGTTTCTCTAACTTTGGATCACCTTGGGCATATTTCCATGTGTCCTTTAGACTCAGAAGAGAAGATACTTCAGTTTTAAGATTCTCAATTTCAGATTTTAAATCAACAATTAGTAAGTTTTTGAATTCCAAATCGCATTTTGATTTTTCAAAACAATCTGAAATTTGTGATTTTTCTAAGACAAGTGAATCAAAACAATTTTTGAGTTTAGAAAACTTTTCTTTTTGAATTTTAAGTTTGACAGCAATTTTACAACTTTCCTTATATAGGGCATTGTAAGCGTCTTGAAGATCATCTTCATTTTCACATTCACTATTCAGATTTTCTTCACTTGTAGAGTCATTATCTGAAAATGTGAATTTGGCTAGAGTCATAAGAGCTTTAACCTCATTGCCCGACTCAGTTTCAGAATCTTCTGATTTAGAAGAACCTTCAGAATCAGATGATTCATCTCATGTAGCCAACATACCCTTCTTCTTGGGTTTGTCCCTTTTAGGACATCTATTTGCTAAGTGCCCATATTCTAGACAGTTGTAACATTGACTATCTTTCAAAGATTTTCGAGATTTGGGTCTAAACTTCTTTTTGTCATTTGATTTTTGAAAATCAACCCTTTTCTTTCTTTTAAAAATCTTGTAAAATTTTTTAACTAAAAGAGTCATATCATCTTCTGAATCAGAATTTTCTTCTGAATTACATTTAGAAGATTTTAGTGCGATAGATTTTCCTTTAGGAGCTTTAAAGTTTAACTCGTAGGTTTGTAGTGAACCAACTAATTCTTCTACCCTCATATTATCCATATCACGAAGTTCCTGGATCGCGGTTACTTTAGAATTGAACCGTTCAGGAAGTCAGCGTGGTATTTTTGCACACACTTTACTTTCTGGGATTTTATCGCCAAGACCCCACATTGAGTTTACAATGTCATTCAATCTAGTGTAAAAGTCCATAAACATTTCATTTTCCTCCATATGAATTTCTTCAAATCTGGTTGTGAGGAGTTTGACTTTAGATTTTTTGACAATTATAGTACCCTCGTGTGTCATTTCTAATATATCCCAAGCTTGCTTTGCAGTATCACAGGAAATGATTCTTTTAAACTCATCCGGTGATAGTGCGCAAGTAATTGCATTTAGTGCTTTAGCATTTGCACTACTCTCACTTTTCTGAAGAGTGGTCCATTGGCAATATGGTGTTACTTTCATTGATTTTGAACTATCAACCCCAGTAACTTCCATGATAGGAGGATTTCATTCAGTCACTGTGGCTTGCCACACATTTTCATCCATTGATTTGAGGAAGATCCTCATTCTGGCTTTCCAATAGGCATAGTTGGAGCCATCAAAGGGTGGAGGCCTAGTGACTGAAAGGCTATCAAAATTTGACATCTTAAATAGCTTAAATCGTTAGCTCAGGAATTAAATCCAAGAATAAAAAAGAGCTATTAGGCTCTGATACCACTTGAAAAGGCCAAGCTATATGTCCTAGAGGGGGGGTGAATAGGACAGTGCCAAATTAAAACTTATAACAGCGGAATTAAAATAAATATGATAGCCAAAGCAAATCACAATACAGTAAATTAAAATAACCTCAAAATTCAGATCTTGAGAGGTTGATACAAACGTTGTTCTAAGGACAACCTTACACCAAAAACAGAGTTCATGGTAGGACAACTTTATTTCTAGAAAGATCTTTGTATCAAGTCTCAAACCGAAGAGGAATACAATAATAAATATAAACTGAATTGAAATAACTTGTAATTAAAAATGTATTGTTCTAGGGATAGCCATACACCATAAAAATGGCAGGGCAACCTTGCTGAACAACTTTCAAATGAAATTGAAAATCAAGCTGATAAAGGAATAGCAGAAAATAAATTCTAAGCTATTACAACATTCTCACAAAGCTTGAAAATAATTACAACATTCACCATCATACATACATCCCACAAAAGAATAATTAAAAATTAGAAGAATAAATCAATCAAACACAAGGGTTTATAGTGGTTCGCCTGTGTGTTCACCAACTGTTAAACAATAGCCACACAAAAAGCTACTCCACTCCTAATATCCTCACACAGGGGATATTAGCGTTCACTAAAAATAGGTTTTCCCAGGTTCACCCAAAACCCTTACAATTGTGTCTTTGTATGTGGGCTTACACAATTAAAAAACCCCACCTCTGAGTTTTCCTAGCTTTCCTCAGATAACCAATATAACAAGATTTTTCTGGCAAATCTTGAAAGAAACCAAAATAATATAAAGGAATTTACAATATGTAAAATACCTGAATATCTCCTTCGTTGTAGCAGCCCGGTAGAACCAAATCAAAGTAGATGATTGAATGTCCAAGTTCAATGTCCAGTACTCGATTATAATGGTTCTAATTCTAATAGATTTTAAATTAAACCAACTAGGGCTTGCCTTAATTGATTTTGATTCCAAAGAAAGGGAATAACAATTCCTCTTATCAAATCAGATTGGAATAGAAAAAACAAAATCAATTAAATAAAGCTAAGGAAAGAGAATATTAAATAAGCACACTTAGCTTAGATGGAGCACAGAATTATCTCTCAGAAGTTCGACGAAGATTGGCTTGAATACTTTAATTAATTCGATGTTTTCTTTTGAGATTCGTGCACTATTTATAGGTGAGCAGATCGGGTCTTCGACTGGTCTAAAGTGCTCTTCGACTAGTCGAAGCACAAACAGATATTTGAAAAATCCGGCGGGATATGCTCTGACCGTTCTACGACTGGTCGTAGGTCACCTATGACTGGTCGTAGGTTTCCTTCGACTGGTCGTAGGTCCTGCAAATCTTCGCTGGACTTCGAGTCGAAGATTGTACGACTGGTCGAAGAGCAGTCGACACTGTTCCTACGAATGGTCGAACAGATTCCTGGACTAGTCGAAGGCTAACAGATTTTATCCGGAATTTGTAACAAACTCACGACTGATCGAGGATTTTCTTAGACTGGTCGAAGCAAGTCTAGGACTAGTCAAAGAAGGCCTAGGACTAGTCGAAGAACAGACCAATCACATGTAAAATAAACATTCGGTTTATGTATCCGAAATGACCTACTTCTAAGGTCAACCTATGGTCAATCAAACCTCAACCATGAAGTATGGACATTGAAACATTCGGAACTTGAGACCTTGAAGTATGAGCCTTGAAATTTTGATGTAGATCAAACCTTGATGTAGCCCAATCTTGAAAGTGTACAAACTGCCTTGAACTCTTCTTGAAGTCTTACAGCTTGAGTCTTGTCTTGTGAGCAGTTCTTTCATTCAAGATCTTGAGTCTTGTCTTGTAAGCAGTTCTTTCATTCAAGATTGATCCTTGTACTTGTGAGCTTTGCTTGTTGTGAGCTTAGCTTGTTCATGAATGTTGATCCGTGAAAGAGCTTCACTTAAGCAAGTTATATATAACATAACAGTGATTTTGTCATCATAAATTTGACAACAGACAGGGATATAAACTATAGCACTTACAATCTCTCCCTTTGTCAAATTAGTGACAAAACACAAAATCAAGATAAACAAGAGTAAAACAACTGGTTAATACCTGCAAATCAATATTCAATATTCAACATTCAACCAGTTTCATTCAACAAGATCTTCACAATGTGGTGGGCCTCACTCCTCAAAATTTTAGCCCAAAGGCCAAGCATAATTATAACATGTTGCTGTCCTAAATTTGGGCACTCCATTGGAGTCCAGGGCCTCTAAAACTCTGGAAATTGAGGGCCAAGGCCCCTCATCATGCCTAAAATGAGAGGAAACACAAAAAGGTGGCCCACCATCAGAGGAAATATTTTTGAATTATGATTTTATCAAGGTATATTGTTGGACTGCACAGCAGAAAATCTGGCGATCCAACTATCTTGGCCCATTCTTTTGGATGCCCAAATGAGGTCATTTGGGGCTGAAATTTTACAAAGTGACACTCCAATATGTGGGCCATATCTGTAAAAAATTTCTAAATTTTTAGACATCTATAAATATTTTAATTTATTTAAAGAAATCAATCTATCCTGAAAATCCGACTGATCTGGACACCATGTTGTAATGGGCCGATCCAGCCACCACTATGGTGTGTACAGGTGTCCATTGGCCTCAACATTTTGTAGGTGGATCCCACCATGGGTGGTCCACCTTCTTGTAAATTTTTATAATTTTTACACATCCAAAAATATTTTAATAAATTTTGGAATTCTAACCTGTCCAGGGTGGATTGCTGCTGGAACAGTGCAGAAAATCCAGACTGTCCACCTCACTTAGACCACACCTTTAGGACCCCAATGAATGTCAGATGGGGCTGAAATATGGGAGACATCAAGATAAGATCCCCACCTTTTAGAAAAGTATATTTTGTAGTTATGAATAGTCCCCCAAACAGTCCCAAAATTTGGTCCAAAATCAACCAGAAATTGTTTAGAAAATTCTTGACAGCAACATGTACTTGGATAAAATTAATTATATAAGTTAAATAAAAAGGGGAAATACTTCAAGAACTAGGTGTTATGGCCCTCCCTAGTATGCCCCACAAATGTCCAAAACAAATCCCACGGTTACCACACTTACATGCATCAATAAAGGTCAGCAAATGGGACACCCAACCATAGTGACCTTAGCTGGACTTTTCTGGACTATCCAGGCCCACCAAGTGGACCACACATATTATCAGCAATCATAGGAAAGGTGGAAGAAGAGAGAAAAAACATTCCGGCCATTGGGAGAAGGCTCCGTCACTATTGAGCCTTCCCCAACACAATCACACCCATACATTGCATTTCCATCTATATTTCACCATGGATCTTCATCATGCATGATCTACGCTTGAGATGAATGGATAAGATACCATCCCAACCATGATGCAAGGGTTTAGATGACCCATCATGTTATGGAATGTGGAGAACCCTCCATGATGGGGTCCATCAAGAGGAAACCCCATGCATGGGACATGCATGCATAAGATTGACCATTTGGCCACATCTAAGGATTTGTGTAGGATCTCCACCATTAATTGGTGGGTCCTACACTTTCCGAATGAAAGAAGAAGAAGATCTACACTATGAAAAGGAGATTGCATGGAATAAAGAAGCACCCGCCTAAATATCTTCACCAAAACTTAGATCACCAAGCTCCAAATGCTCCAAGTAACCAAGATAGATGGATGAGATGGGTTTTCAATAGATGGATTAAGAGGAAAAAGGAGGAGAAGGGGCTGGAGAATTTGGAGATTTTTGGAGGAAGGTTGTTATGGAAGAAGAGAAGAGAGAGAGAAATGAGAGGGAAAAAGAGAAAAATCTCTTTTAAGCTAAGTAATCATGAGTTTCTTACCTTGGATAGAGAAGAAAAATCATGGCAATAGGGAGTTAGAAACAATGTTGTACGATTAGTAGACTTTTTAGGTTAGTGGGTGGTGTTTTAGAGATGGGTGGTGTAAGGATAGGGCCTAGGTAGTGTGTGTGTGTGTGTGTAGTGTGTGTTGGAAATAGTTTCAAGAGATGAGACCTACCTAGAAATCTGTGCACACCACCCCTAGGTGGGCCACATGATCATGATCAAAGGCTTGGAAAATGAAATGCACCCAACTTACGATATACACATCGGATGGACGCACAAGACACGTCGTTGGAACCGCGGCGACGATGCGGTCACAATGGTATAGGTCTCAACTCGATCCAAGTCGGGTCTTTATGACTGGACTCACGGATGACTGCAAACACTATCCAAGGGTCACGGGTCGCCAGGATTCAATCGGCAGAACGCGGGATCAAGATGGACGAAATGCATACTCACACACACATGCACACATGCGAACTCGGGTCGGGTCTCACAACCCTCCCCACCAACAAAGAAATTTAATAATCGAAATTGAACAATCTAAGACAAAATAAAAGACAAAATACCACCATCATATAGCAATCATCATATAAGGAAGGCAATACAAACAATCATATATCAATCAATCATCAAACAAATGGGGATAACGTTCTCTAATCTCGGCCTCGCATTCCTAAGACACCTCGGCCTCCGAATGATGACCCCATTGCACCTTCACCAAGGGAATGACCTTGATCCTGAGGACCTGCTCCTTCCGATCAAGAATACGAATTGGCTGCTCAATATAAGAAGCATCCTCACGGACCTCAAGTGGCTGCTAATCAATCACGGGAATAGTGTCTGACCCACATCTCCGTAACATAGAAACATGGAACACGTCGTGGATCGTGGACAACTCAGGAGGTAAGGCAAGCCTATAGGCCACAGCGCCCATGCGCTCGGTAATCTCAAAAGGTCCGATGAATCTCGGGACGAGCTTGCCCTTCACACCAAAGCGAACCACGCCCTTCATAGGTGAGACCTTAAGATACACCATGTCCCCGACTGCGAACTCGAGCGGTCGACGCCGACGATCAGCAAAACTCTTCTGTTGGCTCTGACCTGTGCACATCCTCTGCCTGATAACATCAATAACCTCTGACGTCTACAGCACAAGCTCGGGACCTAAGAGACGACGCTCTTCAACCTCGGTCCAACAACTAAGAGATCTGCACGGTCTGCCATAAAGTGCCTCAAAAGGAGCCATGCCGATAGTTGCATGATAGCTGTTGTTGTACGCGAACTTGGCGAGGCACATATGATCATCCCAACTGCCGGCAAAGTCGATCACACAAGCCCTGAGCATATCCTCAAGAATCCAGTTGACCCTTTTGGTCTGCCCATCCGTCTACAGATGATATGCGGTGTTGAGATGCAAAGTAACCCCCAATGCCTATTGAAAACTCCTCAAAAATTGAGACATAAATCTGGAGTCTCGATCTTAAACGATCGAAACTGGGATGTCGTGCAGTCTCACTATCTCCTCAATGAATATCCTCGCTAATCGGTCCATAGACCAGGAAGCATGTACTGGAATGAAATGAGCCGACTTCATCAAATGATATCGTGACCATGCTGAGTCCTCGGTAAACCTGCGATGAAGTCCATCAATACATGCTCCCACTTCCACTCTGGTTCGCTCAACAGCTGCAAGGGACCAGGGGGTCTCTGATGATCGGCCTTAATACGCTGGCATGTGTCACACTCTGCTACAAAACTCACAATCTAGCGCTTCATCCCCTGCCAGAAGTATTGCCTCCTCATATCACGATACATCTTCGTAGAGCCTGGGTGGATAGTAAGTCTCGATCGGTGTGCCTCGGTCATCAGATCCTAACGCAACTCTGGTATGTCCGAGACACACAATCGGCCTTTGAAGCGTAATCCACCATCGGAACCAATCTGCCAATCTGACTGCTCCACGGATGCAGCCTCTGCTCGGTACTCCTGAAGTGACTCGTCCGTCTGCTGAACGTCG
Source organism: Magnolia sinica (assembly GCF_029962835.1). NCBI lineage: Eukaryota > Viridiplantae > Streptophyta > Magnoliopsida > Magnoliales > Magnoliaceae > Magnolia > Magnolia sinica. The sequence goes on along the minus strand of NC_080584.1, from coordinate 46,718,646 downwards.
ATCACCCTAGCCACCAAGGAGGGTTGAATCGAAAAGCTCGAAAGTTGAACAATGGAAGACTGCAGACCGAACTCAAAGTCAAACTCTGATACATCCTCGAGCATCTGCCACTCACGCACCATCATCTGTGCCACCAGGCCTCATGGCTGGCGGCTGAGTGCGTCCGCTACCACGTTTGCCTTGCTCAGGTGGTACTGAAGGTCAAAATCATAGTCTTTCAGCAACTCTATCCATCGCCTCTGTCGCAGGTTCAACTCGGACTGCGAAAATAGATACTTCAAGCTCTTATGATCCGAGAAGAACTCGAACCTGACCCCATATAGATAATGCTTCCACACCTTCAGTGCAAAGACGACTGCTGCGAGCTCCAAATCATGAGTGGGGTAGTTCAGCTCATGGACCTTGAGCTGGCGCAAGGCATACGCCACTAGCTTCCTATGCTGCATCAGTACAGCACCCAAGCCAACTCTGGAGGCATCAGTAAAAATAACAAAACCCTCACTCCCATCAGGAATAGTGAGAACAGGAGCGGACATGAGGCGGTCCTTCAACTCCGTAAATGCCTTCTCGCAAGCGTCACTCCAGACAAACTCGACGCCCTTCCGCGTCAACCGGGTCAGGGGTGCTGCAATACGGGAGAAACCCTCGATAAACCGTCGGTAATATCCCACTAGACCAAGGAAGCTGAGAATCTCGGACGCGTTCGTGGGATGGCCCCACCGACGCACTGCATTAACCTTCGAGGGGTTCACAGCGACACCCTCCCTCGTCACCACGTGACCAAGGAACTTCATCTCCTCCTGCCAAAACTCACACTTCTCCAGCTTCGCATACAGCTGGTAGGCACGGAGGGTCTCAAGCACAATCTACAGGTGCTCAACATGGTCCTCTCAAGTCTTCAAATATACAAGAATATCATCAATGAATACCACCACGTACTGATCAAGGAACGGCCGAAAAATCTCATTCATCAGCTGCATGAATATAGCGAGCGCGTTGGTCGGTCCAAATGACATGACCAGGAACTTGAAGTGACCATAACGTGTCCGGAAAGCTGTCTTCGGAATGTCCTCCTCTCGGACCCGAATCTGATGGTAACCAGAATGCAAGTCTATCTTGGAAAAATACTGTGAACCCTGCAACTGATCGAACAAGTCATCAATACGGGGAAGCGGGTATCAGTTCTTGATGGTGACTCTGTTGAGCTCACGATAATTTACACAGAGTCGCAACGAACCATCCTTCTTCTTCACAAAAAATACCGGGGCTCCCCAAGGTGAACTACTGGGACGAATGAAACCTAACTCCCGAAGCTCATCCAACTGCTCCTGCAGTTCCCTCAACTCTAACGGTGTCATCTGGTAGGGGGCCTTCGAGATGGGCGCAATACCGGGCACCAAATCAATCTGGAACTCCACCTACCGACGTGAAGGCAAACCCAGGATCTCCTGAAACATATCCGGGTACTCACAAATAATTGGCAGTAGCTCAATACTCTCTGCCACAGAATCCTCAATGACTGAAGCCAAGAAACTAGATAACGGCTCTCCTCTGAGCTCAGCGACGAACTGGAACACTAGCAAGCCTAGAATGTGAAACGTAACCGTCCTCGCGGCACGGTCTAAGATGGCACCATACTTTGCAAGCTAGTCCATACCCAGAATCACATCAAAACCTGACATCGGCATCATGAACAGATCGGCAGGAAGGAACATCTTGCCCACTAACACCGGGCAAGAAGGACAGCGAAGGGTCAACATCATAGACTTCCCCATGGGAGTCGAAATGGTTAAAGCCTCAGATACAGACTCTGATGGAATACCTGTCGATCGGCAAAACTGCTCGGCCACAAAAGAATGTGAGGCACCGGAATCAAATAAAACATGAGCAATACAGGAAGAAACAAGAAGAATACCCTTGACTACTCCACCGGTCGATGACTACGGGTCTTGGCCTAGGGCCTGCTACGCAAAATAAAAGGGCCCTGAGTTGGTAGGGAAAGTAACCCGGAAGACTGAGGGTCCTGAGTCTATGCCTGCTGGGCTGTGATACATACTGGACCTAGGGACCGGTCATGCGGATATCCCCTCTGCTGGTGCTGCGGCTGCTGGTGTATCTACTGCTGCTATCTCTGCTGCTGCTGTCGCTGCTGAGGAGGTCTACCTGGCTACCTCTGCTACTGAGGAGGAGCCTTAGGAGCGGCGGGTGGAAGCTGAGCACTCTACTGCTGGTGAGGAGGACGAGGAGGAGGCAACTGCGGTGGCCTCTACTGCTGAATGGGGAGAGGGCACTCATGCCTCCGATGCCCGGGTAAACACCGAAAAAGGGGCCAAAACATAAAGCGGCTAGTGGTGCTGACGATGATGATGAAGCTACTGTCTGAACCGTAAGCAGCTGAAATCCTGACCTGCCCCTCCGTCTCTGCTAACGGTGCTGCCTAGACTGCAGGCTGGTGCCCTCCTCTTCCAGTCTCCACCGAAACTCTGCTCTCTCGACCTATGGGTCATAGCCCAGTCCTCCTCATAAACCAGTGCCCGATAAACGACCTGGTCAAACGTCTCCAAATAATGCCCTACCACACGACTACGAAGGGCAAGACGCAGACCAGTCACAAAACGACTAGCCCTCATCTTCTCATCACTGGTGAGATGAGGAGCAAATCTAGACAAGGCCAAGAAACGGGCCTCATACTGAGATACAGTCATATCACCCTGCACTAGGGTCTCAAACTCGATCGCCCGCTAGATCTGAACGTGCTCAGGGAAGAACTTCTGGTCAAAACGGACCACGAACTCCTCCCATGTCCAAACAAACTGAGGTCTGACCATCCTAGATACTGATGTCCACCATTGACGAGCCTCACCCTGAAGAAGATAGGTCGCAAGGGATACTCTCTGACCCACAGGACACTGAATAGTGTCAAAAATCCTCACATCCTTAGTGCGCTAAGCCTCGTCGGCAGAAGGGTCAGGGTCACCACTAAACCTCGGGGGATCATGCTACCGGAACTCTCGAGCTATCGCACTAGCTCGTGGTAAATCAGACTGCCCAAAAACCTCAACGGTAGCTGGCTGACGGATCTGCAATGCAGTGGCAACAAGCTGCATCAACTACTAAAAATGCTCAGCTCCTATAGGTACTGTCAGAAAGGCAGGGGTGGCACTCGCCTCAGGCGGAGGCACGGGTGCAGCCGACGGAGCAAGAGCCTCTGAAACTGGAACAACAAGCTGAGAAGGGGGAATAGGTGGGGGAACCGGAGCAACGGGAGGTACGGGCGCTACGGGCTCAACTGGAGGAACAGGCTGGATCAGGACCTCAAGAATCGGATCCTCAACAATGGGAGCAGGATGTGCTTGAGTAGGATGGGTAACTCGGGTGCCTCGTCCACGGGCACCATGACCACGGGCGCCACGACTACGGGTGCCACGTCCACGCGGCATCGTTTACAAAATAATGATGACGCAAGGAATCAGGATAATTACAGTCTCAATACAGAGCGAAAGGAAGGATTTCGGGACACTACTTGTCCCAAGTTCTTGGCAGACCTGCGATGTTATCCTTAGTCATTCCAGAATTACTTGCTATGCTCTGATACCAACTCCTGTCACGCCCCAGACTTGGTAACCAGACTCACAAGGAACCCGATTACCGGTTCTGGCTGCAACAGCCTCCGTAGTATCCCATTCTCGGCTCCTGAGGTAGATTCCGATCCTGGGATCCTACAAGGAAGATTTTCATCACAGTATAATCATTTCTAATACGAGTATACCCAAGATCACAGCAAGTACATCTAAGAATAACAAAGGCACACATCGCAAAATTCACTAAAAATTTAAACTTTTAAATCATCCATAAGGTCCAAAAGGACATACATGAGAATAAAAGGAAAAGAGAAAGAAATCAGTAAACTGAAGTCCTCACTACTCAACTCTACTCCACACTCTGCTGCTACGGCGCCTACCTAGAGTCTCCTGCATGCATCAATCGTGCATAAGCTTATAGAAGCTTAGAGTGTGGTGTAAGTGTATGACAATGGTGCACAGAAGAATAGTAGGAGGTATAAGGAGAGAAGCTTGATCAATGAGCATATCACTAGCCTTACCAAGGCTTACCACGAACGCGATGCAATGAGTAATGGGTGTCATACCAAGGCAATGCATGAAGGGGGGCTTGTACAGCCAATGCTAATGCGATGCAAGTAATGTCAGTGCTCATATCTAAACCATAATTCAAGTACATTTCCAATCATAAGGAAATCACCGAGGTCCATTACACTACTGAATAACTGCCGCTCTCCAGACCCCGCACAGTCAAACGAGTGTGAGAGACCTCACTACCTGCCTGTGAAGAACCAATCACCAACAAGGCCTGAAGGTAGCGGACCCATTTACGAGCTGGTCAGACACAGCCTAGCAATGCCTCCTCACACTAGGCAGGTAAGGCCACACCCCTATCCAACCGACTACACGATAGTAGGAGTCGCGGCCTAACGGTATAAGGCCCTCGTGCGCTCATATATTCCACCCGGTCACGGCGTTAGAGAAGATCCTTGGTACCATGGAAGTTTTTAAAATTTCACCCATGGGCATCCTATGCACCCAGTATGCTCAACTAATATTTTCGGTGTCCAGACATACGGCCATCCATGAAGACCCATGTGGAGGTAAGGCCCTAATGAAGTAAGGGCGGATATCCACAAGCTATGCAATGCCAGATGCATGAATCACACAATCACCCATGCATCAATCCCAAGCATCCATCTCTCAGGGAGATACCAACATGTCCTACACAATGGCACAACCATGGCCAATCACACCTCAACCAAGCATGAATATGATGCATATAGGAGTGGGCCATGAAGATGAATAGGGATGCCAATGAGGTGAAGATGAACTCTCTACCTAACCATGAAAGATTTAGGTACTTAACCAATTTCTCATAAGGAATACAACCTCTAGTGGGGACTCATATACCTGGGGTAGCCCATGAGACTAAGGAGAACAATGGTATGGGCCTAAATAGATGAAACGGGCCTAGCAAGGGTCTATGGTAGACCTTTAACCACCCATAGAAGCCCATGGGCCTACCTTAGGGCCACCAATGTGGACATCCAACCACAATTAGTCCCCAAGAGATAGCCCATCTCTAATTGATCATGAATCAAGGCTCAAGGACCATGCAACATCAGAAATAAGAAACGGGCAGCCATAATCATACCACAAACACTCATGTTGGGCTTTAGAAAGGGCGGCCCAAGGCCTATCCAGAACATGGGTCCAAGGAAAACACACATAGCCCAACTCATAATTACCATTATGAGCTCATAGGGGAAAGGTTAGGGCTCAATATAAAGGTCACTAATCTCATATATTGTGGTGGCCTAGTGGGCAGCCCATTGCTCAAACTACATGGGCAAATGTCATGCTCTTAGTCAAGTGAGTTAGGCCTACAACCTGGCCCAAGTATAAAGTTGATTTGGTGGGCAACCAAGGGCCCATCTACTTGTGTAATCCAGCCTAGTAACCCAACACAATAGTATGGTAAAATGGCCCAAGAGTTCAATGGGCCTATCTGGAAAGTTCCAGCTCAATTGGGCCTAAAGAGTTCAACAACTAGCTACATTCGTGGACCCATTTAAATTCAACTGTGGTGGGCCTCAAAGGTACATTTATTAAGCCCAACATTTAAGGAACCAAAGGTATAAATTATTCCCTCTAAGATCTTTACAATGTGGTGAGCCTCACACCTTAAAATTTCAGCCAAAAGGCCAAGCATAATTATAATATGTTGCTGTCCTAAATTTGGGCACTCCATTGGAGTCCAGGGCCTCTAAAACTCTAGAAATTGAGGGCCAAGGCCCCTCATCATGCATACAATGAGAGAAAATGCAAAAAGGTGACCCACCATCAGAGGAAATATTTTTGAATTATGATTTTATCAAGGCATATTGTTGGACTGCACAACAGAAAATCTGGCGGTCCAACTATTTTGGCCCATTCTTTTGGATGCCCAAATGAGGTCAGTTGGGGCTGAAATTTTACAAAGTTACACTCCCATAGGTGGGTCACACTTTAAAAAAAATTTTGAATTTTTGGACATCTATAAATATTTTAATTCATTTAAAGAAATCAATTTGTCCTGAAAATCGGACTGATCTAGACACCATGTTGTAATGGGCTGGTCCAGCCACCACTATGGTGTGTAGAGGTGTCCATTGGCCTCAAAATTTTGTAGGTGGGTCCCACCATGGGTGGTACACCTTCCTGTAAATTTTTATAATTTTTACATACCCAAAAATATTTTAATAAAATTTAGAATTTTAACCTGTCCAGGGTGGATTGCTGTTGGAACAGTGTAGAAAATCCAGACTGTCCACCTCACTTGGACCACACCTTTGGGACCCCAATGAATGTCAGATGGGGCTGAAATTTGGAAGACATCAAGATAAAATCCCCACCTTTTAGAAAAGTATATTTTTTAGTTATGAATAGTCCCCCAAACAGTCCCAAAATCTGGTCCAATATCAACCAGAAACTGTCCAGAAAATTCTGGACAGCAACATGTACTTGGATAAAATTAATTATATAAGTTAAATAAAAAGGAGAAATACTCCAAGAACTAGGTGCTATGGCCCTCCCTAGTGGGCCCCATAAATTTTCAAAACAAATCTCACCGTTACCACACTTGCATGCATCAATAAAGGTCAACAAATGGGACACCCAACCATAGTGTAGGTGGGTATGGATGTCCCACCTTAGCTGGACTTTTCTGGACTATCCAGGCCCACCAAGTGGACCACACACATCATCAGCAATCATAGGAAAGGTGGAAGAAGAGAGAAAAAAATATTCCGGCCATTAGGAGAAGGCTCTGTCACTATTGAGCCTTCCCCAACACAATCACACCCATACATTGCATTTCCATCTATATTTCACCATGGATCTTCATCATGCATGATCTACGCTTGAGATGAATGGATAAGATACCATCTCAACCATGATGCAAGGGTTTAGATGACCCATCATGTTATGGAATGTGGAGAACCCTTCATGATGGGGTCCATCAAGAGGAAACCCATGCATGGGACATGCATACATAAGATGGACCATTTGGCCACATCCAAAGAATTGTGTAAGATCTCCACCATTGATTGGTGGGTCCTACACTTTTCGAATGAAAGAAGAAGAAGATCTACACTATGAAAAGGAGATTGCATGGAATAAAGAAGCACCCACCTAAATATCTTCACCAAAACTTGGATCACCAAGCTCCAAATGCTCCAAGGAACCAAGATAAATGGATGAGATGGGTTTTCAATGGATGGATTAAGAGAACAAAGGAGGAGAAGGGGCTAGTGAATTTGGAGATTTTTGGAGGAAGGTTGCTATGAAAGAAGAGAAGAGAGAGAAATGAGAGGGAAAGAGAGAAAAATCTCTTTTAAGCTAAGTAATCATGAGTTTCTTACCTTCGATAGAGAAGAGAAATCATGGTAATAGGGAATTAGAAACAATGTTGTAGAGTTAGTAGACTTTTTAGGTTAGTGGGTAGTGTTTTAGAGATGGGTGGTGTAAGGATAGGGCCTAGGTAGTGTGTGTGTAGTGTGTGTTGGAAATAGTTCCAAGAGATGGGACCTACCTAGAAATCCATGCACACCACCCCTAGGTGGGCCACATGATCATGATCAAGGGCTTAGAAAATGAAATGTACCCAACTTACAATCTACACATCGAATGAACGCACAAGACGCGTCGTTGGAACCGCGGTGACGATGCGGTCACAATGGCATAGGTCTCAACTCGATCCAAGTCAGGTCTTCATGACTGGACTCACGGATGACCGCAAACACTATCCAGGGTCACGGGTCGCCAGGATTCGACCAGTAGGACCGCGGGATCAAGATGGACGGAATGCATACTCACACACACACATGCACACATGCGAACTCGGGTCGGGTCTCACAACCGGCTTAGGTATTAAATATCTTTTTAGGATGCTAAGCCCATCTGATCTATTTCCAATCTTATTTTATGATCAGTCTTAACCATGTTGGGATTTCTTTTTGGTTTATGGTGCCCAGCTTGGGCTATTATGTTATGGATTTTTAGATACTTTATGCCCTTAAGGGCTTACTATTTTTGGATGATGATTATACTACCCAAGCTTGGGGTAGATATTTTGGTTATTTGGTGAGTGAATGATGATATCTAATCACCTTTCTTTTTTATAATGCTCTTGCCATTTCTGTCCTATATTAACATATTTCTTAAAGGCATGCTTAGTTCACATTTAGTTCTTATGCTTCATTCTTCTCTATTTTGAACTTATTTGATTTCTCAATCTCTCCCTCTAGCTTTGGATATAAACATACTTCAGTTGTATTGGTATATTGCCTAACTTTGCCAATCACTGACAAAAATGGGGAGAACATTTTATGATCTCAAGATTGCTATTGTTTTGTGTTTCTTGAATCTTAATGCAGGAACTTAGGAGGAGCATGAATAAAGGGGAAGCTATAATCAACTCTAAAGTAGATTTATTTTGAAATTTTGTCATGTACTGAGTTGTTTGTAATAACCTAGGGTTTGTTAGTTTGTTTTGTCACGTAATTAACAAAGGGGGAAGATTGAAAGTTCCTTGGTTTGTCAAGTTATGTGAATTCTGAGTCTATCCTTTAGTGAGTCCTATGACAAAGATTTCAAGATAAAAACCTCAACCAGAGATAAGTTCAAGTGGTCCAAACAGATAATGAAGCGTCACTTCCCCAAACCAAACCCTAAGGTATATGACCCCTATCCAACTTAAAACTTACCTCTAAAAATATTAAAAAGCACCTTAGTAAGCTTAAGTAAGAAAGACACTTAGAATGTCAGAGGAATGAGAAATGCATTATACTAGCAAGTCGATTATATCGATTTTGCAATCGAAGGCATCTTCGATATTATCGAAGATGGTTCGATACTATCGATATATGGTCTCATTCTGTCTAGCAACAAAATGAACTATCTCCTAAAAATCTCAACAATTTCGAATGCGGTATGATAGTATCGACATTCAAACTTCGATTGATCTCGAACCCTATTCGTTAATATCGACTCAGGGACTTCTTCTAAACTGAAGACATTCTATAAGTGTTCATCGATCGAATCGAATCACCCTCGATTACATCAAGAGTAAATTCTCGATTGTATCGAATCAGACTTGATTGAATCGAACTTGAGGAACATTTTGTCCAGCAAGCTTTCAAAGAAAACATATATCTTCGATCATATCGAATACTATTCGATATAATCAAACTTCAAATTTCAATAGCATCTAATGATGATCGATTGCATCGAACTTCTAGAAAAAATCCTCCAGCAACCAAAGGTAATTTTCTGAAGAATTTCCAATGGGATTGAACTAACCCTTGATAACATCAAAGTGCAAATTGATGGAATCGAATGGTATTCGATAAAATCGAGCAGAGTCTGTTCTACACAAAAATGAACATATATGTGTAGAAAGTCGATACAATCGAATGAGACTCGATATGATCAAAATTCAAATTTCGATAATATCAAAGACTATTCGATAGTATCGACAATGACAGATTTCTGCCCATTTTATATCCGTTGGGATTCTTTCTTTATAAATACATAATGTTGCATCTTATTTAAATGACCTAGAATCCGAGAGAGTTTAAGCCTGTTTTTCCAAGATCTACCTATCCTCTTACTCACTCTTTCTTTCCCATTAGAGTTCGTCATTCAATCCTTTGCTTAAGCATCAACTCTTATCTTATATGCTTGGATTGAATTATGAACTCTAGCATTCATTGAGTTTCCAACTAATCATACTATCTTTGGAACTCCTGAATGCCTAGCTCATGTGAACCTTCTCTATCGATTTAAATCTTATCATTTAAATAGAGAAGATCAAAAACCCTAAACTCACAACCTTGGAGTCTCCGCGAAAGCATCATCAACAAGTTGCGGTTCAAGGGATTTGAAGATCCTTCGTCATCATCGAAGATCTTCACATTGTGCAAGAACGGGACTCACCAATTTACTTTGTAAGTATTCAGAGTTTAATATGTCTGAAGCTCTTTCGTTGTGTAGGATTGGGATTCAGAGTTTAAGTGTCAAACTCGCCAAGTCCTAGTTGTATGTCTCTGACGAGAGAATACGTTGTGTTCTTGTATAGGACATGTAGCCTTACGTAGGTTGTACCTTATGTAGGCTCCCAATGTTATGTCCTTAGGTAGGACTTGTCGCCTTGTGTAGGCATCTAGGAACCTTTTGTACGTGTCCTAGTTTAACCTTGCGTAGGTTGTGAAGGTTCATGGTTAACCTGATTTAAAACCATTAGATAGTGAAATCCGATACACTCTAAGAGAGAGTGCGTCCACAGGGAGTGGAGTAGGCAAGTAGCTGAACCACTATACATGATTGTGTTTGGGAATATTTTGAGTACATTTATCTAATTATGCCTATGTTCATCACATGTTCACAATGATGTATGATTTAGTTAATGTATAAGTATTGATAGAAGTCACATTCCATACAGAATACACAGTATCCTTATAGGCTTTGATTTTTCATATGAATCTTGTATAAGCCTACGTGGATTTGACCCTCTATTGGCTTGGAAGCCATAAAGTTACTTTGCCTTACTTCCTTATTTAAAAAGTTAGGCATAGGTTGTTATTAAAAGATAACAAATTTTGAAAAAGTTCTATTCACCCCCCTCTAGGATACTTAGTCATACTTCATACTTCAATACTAACGGTTCTACCGCAATTTCACTACATATCAACTCGTAACATTCATCGAACCATGTATACATATAATTAAACACTCAAGCACATAAGTATGATTAAACAAGTGCTCAAAAGACAATCCCAAATACAAGTATGTATAATGGTTTGATTTCCTTACTCCACTTCAGGTGGATGCACTCTACCCATTAATGTACCGGATTTCACTATCAAAGGTTTTAAATAAGGTTTACCTCTAACCTTTACAATCCTACACAAGAATCGGCTCCTGCGAGAGACTCTACGCGGTTTTCTATATGCTCTCCACGAACCTCAGTCTTACATATGAACATACTAATGTATACTCCCGCCAAAGGATCTTGGAAGATACTTGAGTTGGTTTTCTATCTTCTAACCAACAACCTCGGTCTTAACCCAATGACCTACATTTACTCTTGTTGAAAGCTCCCATGGAGACTAACATGTATGTACCCTTGTCTAGTGAATTCATTTCTACACAAGAGCTTAGGTCATACACAAGAACATATCGAATTTAGGTCACAAAACCTTACCATTAATCCTACACAAGGAGAGTATGGATTTACTCAACGACACTTGTTGTATTGAAGCATGTTGATGCAACGTACTTGAGTCGTTTCTTCAAAGATCACTCGTGCTTAAATTCGCTCCTCAATTGCTCCCTCAATCATGATACCGATGCGTTGTCAATACTTCTGCTCTAAGATAAAACACCTTCCATGTGATGCTCCGATGCGGTTACCAAGGTGATGGGATGTTGGGTAGAATTTTCTATAACTAATGGGAAGTTGTAATACCTAAAAGTTAAGTTATATGAGTTTTCTGGAGGATTTAGACAAGAATTTAACAATTGGTTCAAGTTTAATCTCTAAAATAAGGTGGAGAACAAGTTTATCTTCATCAATAAGGATAAAATCATTTTTCAAGTGATAAATCACAAGAAAGAAAACTTAAATCTCATAAGGAAAGAGGCTTAGGAGGAGGGATATGATCATGGAATCACCTAAGCTTCTATTGCACAAAAAATGCATCCAAATTCCCAAGAACCGAATACCCTTTATAAAGAGTCTGAGCTCCAACAGTTTTAAAAAAAAAAAAAAAAGAGGCCAGATAAAAGCTTTGTCGATGGCCTCGAACGTGCCTTCGATGGCATCGAGAAAATCAAAATTTCAGCTAAATTGTTGCTAGACAGTTTTCACACTACTATCTGATGCCATCGATTGGACTTTAATGGCATCAATGGTATCGAGTAGCTCAGATAAAAAAATCACTCTGTTGGAAAAATCTAAGTTAGCTACTTGATTCCATCAAGGAGATCTTCAATGTCAATGAAGACCCATCAAGGATTGCTCGATGAGATTGAGCACCACTTGAAAGACTATTATTTTAGACATACGATTTCACAACAACTTTGCACCTCTTATATCCTTATCATGTTGTAATTAAGCTTCTAAGGATAAGAGATGATCAACAAGGTTTACCTATAAGGCTAATAATCATCTAGAGATAAAGGGATTGTTTTAGGTCAAAGATTAAGGTCACAATGGCACCATATTTACCATGCTCTTTGCTCCTTGATGATCATGTCCTCTTATGTCTTCGATCTTCAACTTCTAAGGGCTCAACCAAGTATATGACACAGACTCACATGATTGACAAACAAGATACATAAATCGGTGCACTAACTCCAAGAACCGAATGCCTTTTTATAAGAAATCGATTTGTAATGATTATAAAACGTCTAGTTAATGACTCTTTTGATAGGATCGAACCCTATGTCAATCCCATTGAGAAAACCAGATATATCTCTGTGTGGTTATGTGGACACATCACCCTAGACTAATGAGTAGATAGAGTTTTGAACAGATGGATGAACAACCACACCCCTGATCCTAAACCCTAACCCTAGATGCCTAAACCCTAAGAAAGCCAATCCTAAACCCTAAAATCATCCCATCCACCCTAGTTAGCCCTGTCAACCTAGTCAACTTAACCTTAAACCCTAGGAACCCAAAACTCTAGAGCCTTGAGTCAACTCACTGAGTCGACTTACCCGGTCACCCTATCCAAACCCATGACCTAATCAACTCACATAGTTAAGCCCAAAACCAAGCTCGGACCCAAACCCATTCGAAGAGATGGTCAAAACTTCAAAGCACCAATCCTCACAGCAAAGCCTCCATACGCTTGGAGGATGCTTTTTACTAGAGTAGGGAGTCCAAGTGGGGATTGGTGGCAACCTGGTTGCTGCAGGCCATGTGACACTCCCCCTCTTTCGGGTAGCATCCCTCAAGCATGTGGGTTTTTCCTTTTTTGAACCTTAAGTGTGTGGTTGATGTGCGTGTACTCCGATGCCCGTCTCCTTATCCAAAATTATCATTTTACAAACTCATCCAATCCATGAGATGATGCCATGTGGCAATCTCCAATCCCAGCCATTCAACCACATTTTACCCCTAGGATCACATGGAATTATTAGAAAACCAAGGTTGGAGACTATAATCCCCTTCTAATTTCAAGCATCCACTCTCATTTCAAATCCCTTCTCATTTTAGAGAGAGAGCCTTAGCTACTTAGCCATTCCTCCACTAAGGAGAGTGAGAGTGAGAGAGAGAACCCAACCCTGGTTTAGCCTAGCCTAGCCAGAGTCCAAGCCTCTTAAGCCACCCAAGCTCAAATCTGAGCCACTCAACCTAGCCTTGCGACACCACCGCTCATTCTACCATTCGAACCTCTATTATTTTCATCAAACCAAAGAATCAGCATTGCGCGACATTCATTCTCTTCTCAACTCCTTGCTCTTCATATACATCAGTATCATATTGCATTTTCATCATTTTTACGCATTTAACTGGTAGGCGTATGCTCTGTGGCTTGCCAATATAATCGAATCTTGCCCATCAGAAACCTTAGCTAGTTAGCCATCATTTAGCATATATATTACATCTCATCGTTTTCACCGTATCTAACCTGTGGGCGTATGCTCTAAGACTTACCGATATAATCACAGCAAGTCCACTAGAAACCTTAATCGGTTGATCATCATTTTATCATAAGCATTAACATCAAGCATCTAGACTCGCACCCTCCACTTGATCATTTCAAACATATGTTCTACGGCTTTTCGATATAGTCGGACCTCGCTCATCAGAAATTTAGATTGATCAAACACCTCTACTATAACACTGCATTACATTTTCTGCATTGCATTACATTTTTGTGTGCAAGAACTGCCATTATTCTTTAGAAATTAGTTAGATCTTGTGAAGTAAAGACCGTACATCTGTACATACAGAGTGGATGCCTAACACCTTCTCTCGGAATCTTTGAAACGTAAACTCATGAGTTATCTTAGGGTTAAGGATCATTGGGTCCTCAATCTTAAGTATTTCTATGAGCTCTAACCAACTATAGAATCGTAATAATTGGCTAGGGTGACTCTCGTCAAATATCACATCCTTTCCCCCTTTTACAAAAGCCCTCGAGCAAGGAAACCAGTGGAAAGGAGAGAGTAGATCACCCATACCCTCGAGGAATCCATTCTCTCCGGCATCCACAAGTTGCTGGACTCTTTCTTCGATTTGATCGAGTGGAGCTTCGATAGGATCGAAACCCATCGACAGTCTGTCAGTGAGATCGAAGTCCACTCAAAAATTGTTGTTTTGAGCATTTGATTTCACAGTAGCTTTACTCCTCTTTTAGCCTTACTTACCATGTTCTAATTAGGCCCGTAACGCAAAGGAATTATCAACAAGATTTAACTATTAAGCCAAGATCATCTAGAGGTTCAATAGGTTGTTTTGGGTCAAGGGTTAGGGTCAATAAGGTACCTCATTTACCTGTTATTTTCTCATTGATGCTTATGTCCTCTTGTGTCTTCAGTCTTCAGCTTTAAAGGGCTTAACCAACTATATAACACATGGATTCATATGATTAACAAACAAGTGCACTAACACCCTAGGCATCCCTTAATTCCTGGTTTTATGTACTACATTCTTAATTTCATGTTCATGATGTCTAAAATCTACCGATGATAGTGAATTTCACGTGTCTTGGACAAGAACACGTTCAGGATATCTGAAATCTACCAGTATCGGTGAATTTCGCACATCCTGTATTGGTCCAGGGATAGGAATAAGTGGTATGTTTCATTGTAATGGAAGTGTCTATGGCATCAGCTGAACTAGTGGTACAGGTGCCTGATTTCTAACAAAACTTGCATCAGACTATTACGGAGGTGCAACACCTGCTCTTTCAGTAAACAAAGTCACCAACCGATTCATGCTCTCAGTGTGGCCGACCACCCACTTATTGAAAGACTCAACCTGAACTCACGAGTGTTCTGCCTAAACTCGCGATAGTTTTGTGATGTGTTGATTCCTCCTTTGTATATCAACCATCTCGGCGACATAATATCAAGAGGTTCAACTTGAGATTTCGATGGTCTATCTGGATTTGGAGGAACAAGCACCATACTAGGTGGTGAATCTCCTTGCTCAGGTACTTGTTGGATTTGCACATTCTCCTCATCAATAGGAGGCTCGTTAGCCACAGCAACAACTGTTAAAGTATTACGACCTCTTCGGCTCAGATTCTAAATGATTATTTCACCGACAAATATACTTAGGTAAACCAAATGTTATGGTAACTAAGTAGTTTGAAGTCCTATCGAGTGTGCTAAAAAATGTTGGCTGCTTGGTTTTTTTCATTTATGCGTGTCACGCCACGAACTCGAAAATCAAGCTCACAAAATTTCTGATCGCCGAATCCGGTGCTGACAGCCTCCGTAAAACCCCATTCTCGGCTCCCGGCACCCATTTACCAGGTTCTGATCCTGGGATCCTACAATGAGGATTTCTAATATCAATTTAATTCGTAATGAGCATAACCATAAGCATAACCCACGAATGATAACCACAAGAACACCATCACAAAATCCACTATGATCAAAAACTTTTGAGTACAATGCATATAAAAGGAAAATACAAGATGATGATAATAAAAGGAACTCCAAAAGCTCGACTGCACGCTCCAACTCTAACAGGGCTACGGCTGCGTCCTAGCGTCACCTACACACATCTATCATGCATAAGCTTATAGAAAGCTTAGAGGGTGGTGTAAGTGTGTGCGCAATATAAGCGTGCTCAGAATGCAGGGTCAGAGTAATGCGGAATCATGGTGATGAGTACATGAATGTAATCAGTTGTACCAAGGCTATGCGGTGCAAGATATGAATGTTATCGGCCATAACACGACCATGCGATGCGAGATGCAACTCAAGCATGCCAATCCTCATCATATATCAGTATAGTTCTCATTCTAAATAATCACCGGGGTTTAGTACACTCCAAGTGGCACTGCCGCTCTCGTAGCCCCAGAGTCCAAGTGAGCGTAAGAAACCTCACTATCTGTCTAGCCAATAGTCTGCCAATACCTATCCGGCATGTCGATAGCGGACCCATTCACTAGCTGGTCAAACTTAGCCTAGTATTGCCCCATACCCTCGGGCAAGTAAGGACACACCCCTTTCCAACCGACCACGACGCAGTGGAGACAAGGCCTTCTGGTATTCGGCCCCCCTGCGTTCATATATCCACTCGGTCTCGACGTTGGAGTCATCCTCTGGTACCATCGGGTTTAGAAATTTTCACCCGGGGACATCTATGGCGCCCCGATGTTTAGTAACAATATTTTCGGTAGCCAATCTAGCCACCCACGATGTGTCTGTGGAGGCTATGGCCCTAATGTCACTAGGGCATACAATAATCACACAATGCAAGTGAATGAATCCTACTTTCAGACATGCAACAATCCTGCACGTACCGAGCGCTCATTTAGGGCAACTCCGCCTATTAGGGAGTCCATAAACAATCTACCCGAAGGCATGTGCAATGATCAGTCAATCCTCACATCAGGCATACATATGATGCGTATGATCATGAATCATGGATCTATACTAAGCATGTTATGTGGTGATGGGCTCTGATCATAACGAAGATGGACCTAGACTGCCTACACACTACAAGTATGGGCCTATTAATGGGCCCTAGGGAAAGTGATGATGCGGACATTTAACCGACATCATCCTTACAATGTGGGCCTCTAACCATCATTGTTCCCAAGGCACTACCCATTATAAACATCATTATATACACCACGGAGGAATCACGCATTGCAATGAACCTAATTGCGCCCCATTGGGCCTTAAATACATCAATTGGGCCGTATCATATGGGCCTTATATTCATCAAGTGGGCCGTATCAATGGGCCTTACGTACATTGCAATGGGCCATAACCCATGGGCCTTGCATACATCACAATGGCCTCACCACATGGGTCTTATATAAATATATTAAGGTGGGCCTCAACAAGCACCACCAATACATCAAGATGGGCCTCAACAATGGGCCTTAAATTATCTCCAAAATAGTTGGACGGTTTGGATGAAACACATGCATCATGATGGATCCCATAGGGATGGGAAGGATGGTCGGCATGGATGAAATACATACCGTACGGTGGGGCCCACACTAATGGAAAGTGTGGATTACAATACATGCCTTAGTGGGTCCCATGTGGGGCCCACCATAATGTTTATTTTCCATCCAACCTATTAATAAGATCACCCAGACCTGTGGGCCCATGGTAATGTTTATATGACATCCAAACTGTTCACAAGGTCACTCAGACCTAGGGCCCACTGTACTGTTTATATGACATCCAAACTGTTCACAAGGTCACATGGACCAGGGCCCACCATAATGTTTATTTTCCATCCAACCTGTGCATAAGGTCACGTGGGCCAGGGGGGCCATTATAATATTTATTTTCCAACCAAACTGTTCATGAGGTTACGTAGACCAGGGGAGAAACAGGGGCCCACTGTAATGTTTATTTGCCATACAACCTGTTGATTGGGTCACGTGGCCATGGGGCCCACTGGAATGTTCATTTGCCATACAACCTGTTGATAGGGTCACGTGGACAGGGAGTTTACTCTGATGTGGTTCACAAATCCAGCCCACCCATTATGTGCGTCCCACTTGGCTGAGGGTTCAGACCAGGTTTCAGCTGCATTCAAATTTCAGGTAGGCCCCACCAAGTGATTTTATATGTTTTAGGCATGTCTTCACATGATTTTAGATGGTATGGCCCACCTGAGTTCCGCATACGGCTGATTTTTTGGATATCTCATAATTTAAAGGGGACGAAGCAAATGCACGGAATTGATGTTCGAAACACATCACGATGGGGCCCACAGCTGGGGCCGTGAGGCCCAGCCCGTCCGTCCGTCCGCCCGCCCACCTGCGCAGGACGCTGCTGCGTCCTCAGCAGCAACAGCAGCGGCTGCCCCTTTTTCAAAAAAAAATCTATTTTTATACAGATTTTCCTTGGTGGGGCCCACATCAACAAAATCCACTCCGTCCACTTTCTCCTACGGCTCAAGACAAGCCAAACGAGTCTAATATCCAAAGTATTTTCGTGTATAGGGTCATCAGGTGGATTTTTAACGGTAAAGACCACCATTTTCCAAGATACGGCCCACCAGATACTCGGATTAATTTCATTTCTCGACTCAAAGCCTAAAATGATCTAAAGGATATAATTGATGGCTTGGATTAAATATATACATCAAGGTGGGGCCTGCATGAGCAGCGCACCCCAAACTTTTATATTATTTTTTTTGTTAGCTATTAGTACACACCCATGTCAGTATACATGCTCCATGCTAGCCACGCCCATCCACGGCTGCACGTCCAACGTGACAGTGTTGATACAACACATGCACCATGGTGGGTCTCACATGTACGTGGCCCACCACCATGCATATATATACATATATATATAGTATTAATATAAAATAAATATAATATATTATATATATCATGTGGGACTTTCCACCATCCCAAAAGAATGGACGATGGATATCACCTAAAATGTGGTGGGCCACACCATTGATGAATGGAGTGGATTTAACACGATTTGGTGGGGCCCACTTCATTCTAGGGAGAGGAGAGAGAGAGAGAGAGAGAGAGAGAGAGAGAGAGAGATACGGTGATAGAGAGGAGGGACCCCGCCACTATGGGCCCTCCATTGATACAACACATACATCAAGTGGGTCCCACAACAAGTGGGCCCTTAAGGTTGAAATAAATGATGGATTACCCAACTCTAGGCCTCCTCCTTGCTCCCTTAGCCTTCTATGCTCCTTGCCTTCACTTTTGATGGTGGTTGATGGAATTTTGATGGTGTGGATAAGAGATAAGAGGGTAGGCCACACTTGTGGTTTGGGAGAGAGGGAGGTTGGACGTGGGATGTTGCTTGGGAGAGATTTTTGAGAAATGAGGGAGAGAGAGAAGTGATGGGATGATAAGGATGGATGATGTGGTGGTTGTAAGAAAAAGTAATGGGAGGTATGGTTGTGGTTGAAAATGGGGTAAAAGAGGGATGGGTAGGGAGAGAGAGAGAGTTGACTTATGGAAAAGAGAGAGATGGGTTGCATGTACTTAACTTGTACTTGAGGTATGGAGTGTACTTGATTGATTGATTGATTGATGAGACATGTAGTAGAGATTTTCTCAAAATTCGCAACGCGTGGCGTTTCTTCGGAACGAACGCTAGCCCACATCTCCTGGCATAGGCATCGGTTCGGTGTGCGAGTCGTGGCGTTGGAACTGCGGTGATGGCACGATCGCTATGATACAAGTTTCTAATCGAGCCGACATCGGAGTGTGGGACCCGGCTTAGGTTCGCACGTAAATGTCGGATACAGGTCGAGGATTGCCAGAATTCTACCGAAATGACCCCGGAAGCCAACGGAACGGTATGGACTAGGACACAGGCCTTACAACTCTCCCCTTTAAATAAAAATTTCATCCTCAAAATTTGCACAATCATTGAAAGTAAACATAACTCAAGAAGAAAGAGGAAATATGGTATCGTCATATAAAATCGGAGACGGCATACACGCTATAACATACAATCAATCATCAAAGAGATGGGGATAGCACTCTCGAATCTCGGCCTCGCGCTCGCAAGATGCCTCATCGACGAAATGGTGACCCCACTGAACCTTCACCAAGGGGATGACCTTGGTGCGGAGGACCTACTCCTTCCGATCAAGGATACAAACTGGCTGCTCAATGTAAGAAGCGTCCTCACAAACCT
The DNA here is from genome assembly GCF_029962835.1 of Magnolia sinica. NCBI lineage: Eukaryota > Viridiplantae > Streptophyta > Magnoliopsida > Magnoliales > Magnoliaceae > Magnolia > Magnolia sinica. The sequence goes on along the minus strand of NC_080584.1, from coordinate 46,698,703 downwards.
CCAACGGCTGCCAATCAATAACAGGAATGATGTCTGACCCACACTTCCTCAACATAGAGACGTGGAAAATGTTATGGACGTCAGACAACTGAGATTGTAAGGTAAGCCGATAGGCCACGGCGTAAATGCGCTCAGTGATCTCGAAAGGTCCAATGAATCTCAGGGCAAGCTTACCCTTCGCTCTAAATCGAACAACGCCCTTCATGGGCGAGACATTGAGATACACATAGTCCCCTACATCAAACTCCAAAGGACGACGCCGGCGATCAGCAAAACTCTTCTGCCGGCTCTGAGCTATGCGCATCCTCTGCCTGATGATATCGATAGCCTCTGATGTCTCCTGTATAAGCTCAAGACTTAGGAGACGCCGCTCTCTAACCTCGGTCTAACAACTCAGAGATCTGCATGGTCTGCCATATAATGCCTCAAAAGGAGTCATGTCAATGGTCGCCTGATAACTATTGTTGTATGCGAACTCAGCCAATCGCAAATGCTCATCCCAGCTACCCACGAAGTCAATCACACAGGCCCGAAGCATATCCTCAAGGATCTGGTTAACCCTCTCGAACTGGCCATCGATCTATGGATAGTAGGCGGTACCAAGCTGCAAATCAGTGCTCATAGCTCTCTGAAAGCTCCTCCAGAACTGAGACGTGAACCTCAGATCTCGGTCAGAAACAATCGAGACTGGTACGCCGTGTAGTCTTACAATCTCCTCGATGAATAACCTCGCAAGCCGGTCCAAAGGCCAACTCGCACGAATCGCAAGAAAATGTGCTGACTTCGTCAGACGGTCCACGACAACCCAGATGGCGTTATGACTGCTCTGAGTCCTTGGCAAACCCATGATAAAATCGATAGATACGTGCTCCCATTTCCACATCGAGACACTCAACGGCTACAATAGACCAGGGGGTCTCTGATGATCGGCCTTGACACGCTGGCATGTGTCACACTTGGCCACAAAACTGGCGATCTGGCGCTTCATCCCCACCTAAAAATACTGTCTCTTCATATCACGATACATCTTCGTAGAGCCAGGGTGGATAGAAAACCATGATCGATGTGCCTCAGTCATAAGATCTCTGCGCAACTCAGGAATATCCGGGACACACAATCGGCCTTTGAAGCGAAGTCCACCATTAGAACCAATCTGTCAATCTGTCTGACTCTCAGACGTTGCCTCTGCTCGGTAATCCTATAACAACTCATCTATCTGCTAAGCCTTGATCACCCTTGCGACAAGAGAGGGTTTAATCGACATGCTCAATAGCTGAACGATAGAAGACTACAGACCAAAATCAAAGTCGTACTCTGCTATATCCTCGAGCATCCTCCACTCCTGAATCATCATATGTGCTACCAGGCCATGTGGCTGACGGCTGAGGGCATCCGCCACCACATTCGCCTTACCTGGGTGGTACTGGAGGTCGAAATCATAGTCCTTCAAAAGCTCCATCCAGCGTCTCTGTCTCATGTTCAGCTTAGACTGAGAGAATACGTACTTCAAGCTCTTGTGGTCGGAAAAGAGCTCGAACCTAACCCCATAGAGATAGTGTCTCCACACCTTTAGTGCGAAGACAACTGCAGCTAGCTCCAAATCATGCGTAGGGTAGTTCAGCTCATGGACCTTGAGCTGACAAGACTTGAAGGCTACAAGCCTGCCGTGCTGCATCAGGACAATACCTAAACCAATACGTGAGGCATCGGTAAATACAACAAATCCATCACTCCCAGAGGGAAGAGTAAGGACAGGAGCGGACGTCAGACGGTACTTCAGCTCCACAAATGCTCGCTCACAGGCGTCACTCTAAATTAACTATGCGCCCTTCCGAGTCAACCTGGTCAATGGGGCTGCGATACAGGAGAAGCCCTCAATGAAACGTTGATAGTGTCCCGCTAAACCAAGGAAACTGCGGATCTTGAATGCAGTCATGGGCTGACCCCACTGACGCACGGTCCACTGTGACACCCTCCCTCGTCACCACGTGACCGAGGAATCTCACCTCCTCTTGCTAGAACTCGCACTTCTCCAGCTTTGCATACAGCTGGTGGGGACAGAAGGTCTGCAAAGTGATCTCCAGATGCTGCATATGATCCTCACGGGTCCTCGAATATATCAGAATGTCATCGATGAAGACTACAACAAACTGATCGAGATATGGATGGAAGACCTCGTTCATCAACTGCATAAAGACCGCGAGAGCATTGGTCAGTCCGAAGGACATGACCTGAAACTCAAAATGACCATAGCGCATCCTGAAAGCTGTCTTCGGGATGTCCTCCTCTCGAACACAAATCTAATGATAACTAGAATGCAAGTCAATCTTCGACAAGAACTGTGCACCCAGCAACTGATCAAACAAATCATCTATCCTTGAGAGCAGATACTTATTCTTAATTGTGACCCGGTTGAGCTCGCGATAATCCACACAGAGCCTCAACGAGCCATCCTTCTTCCTGACGAAGAGTACCGGCGCTCCCCATGGAGAACTGCTAGGACAAATGAATCCCAACTCACGCAACTCGTCCAACTGCCGTTGCAGCTCGTGCAACTCCATCGGTGTCATACGGTATGGGGCCTTCGAGATAGGCGCGGTACTAGGCATAAGATCTATCTAGAACTCAATATGACGGTGCGGCGGCAATCTCGAAATCTCCTGAAACACGTTGAGGAAATCGCAAACAACCGGCCACTGATCAATACAAATGATAATAGGCTCCTCGACGACGCAGGACATCAAGCATGACAACGGCTTCCTCTAAGCTCAGCGACGAACTGAAACTGTGGCAAGCCGAGTATAAAGAATGTGACGGTCCTCGCGGAACCGTCCAACACGGCGTGGTACTCGGCAAGCTAATCCATGCCTAGGATGACGTTGAAATTTGACATCAGCAGCACAAATAAATTAGCGAAAAAAAAAGATTCACCGACCAGAACCGGACAAGATGAACAAAAACGGCCCAACACTGTGGTCTTCCCCAAGGGCGTCGATACGGTCAACCCTTCGCGAGTAGACTCTGTCGGCAATCCGATCGAATAACAAAAATCCTCAGACATGAATGAATGCGAAGCATCGGAATCAAATAGTTTACGTGCGATATATGCAGAGATGGAAAGAATACCCTCAATGACTCCTCCAGATGACTAAGGATCCTACTGAGCCGCGTAGAACCTAGCCTAAGCTAGATGGGGAGGTGTCTGTCCCCTCTGAGGTCCTTGGTGCTGCTGTTGCCTCTGCGGTGGCCTGTACTGCTGTCTCTTCTGCTGCTGGGGCCTCGGCGGCTGAGGTGGCTGTGGTCGCTGCTGATGGGGTCGCTGCTGCACTAGAGGCTACTGTTGAGATCGATGCTGCGCTGGAGGCTGTTGTGGCCCTCTCGACTGCTACAGATGAAGGCAAGGGTACTCAGATAGGCGAAAACCTATTCCACCACATCCAAAATAAGTCCCTACAAATGGCTGTTGGGGTGGCGCTGGAGGCGCTGCTGGTGCTTTAACAAATGAGTGGCTCCTATACCTCTGTGGCCGTCGATGCTTCTGGGAGCTAATAGAGGGGGTCTACCTCTTCCGATTCTGACCCCTCCTCTGATCTCGGTCGCTCTGTGAGCTGGCCCACTCAATCTCATAAATCTGGGCCCTCCGCACTACTGCCTAAAAAGTCAGAAGCTCATGCCCAATCGCACGGCCTCGAAGACCGTAACATAAGCCGTTCTGGAAACGGCGGGCCTTCCACCCCTCATCATCAACAATATATGGCGCGAACCTCGATAGCGCCACAAAACAGGCCGCATACTGCGCCACAGTCATGTCCCCCTGCACCAGAGTCTCAAACTCCAGTGCTCTCTGACGTCATATGTGGTCAGGGAAGTACTGCTCCTCGAATCAGTCGATAAAGTCCTCCCATGTCCATACATAATCAGGTCCTGCAACACGGGTAACAGAGGTCCACCAGTGCTCAGCCTCTCCCTGGAGAAGAAATACAGCCAACCGGACTCGCTGCTCGGTCGTACATGATATGATATTGAAAATCTTCTCCACATCAGAGTGTCATCTCTCAGCTACAGTCAGATCTAGCTCACCCTAGAAACGCAGAGGATCAAGCTATCTGAACTCTCGAAGAAGGGCACTCGTGCGCTCCTGCTCGGCTTGGGCTGGAGAAACAACTGGGCGCCTACCCTACCCCTAAAGCACAGTAGTCACAGCCTGCAACATCTACTGTAACTGCGGGGCACTCACAAGCACGGTCGGATCCGCACCGGCATCAGGTGGAGGAACGTCATCCTCAGACAGGGGAGCAGGGATCTCTGACAGTGGAATGGAAGGCGTAGGTGGTAAAGCTAGAGACTCAAGTGGTGGAGCAGGGTGCGCTCGGGTCACTCTCCTGGGCGGCATGTCCTATAAGAAAGAACAATGATGACAATCAACCTTGAGAATCGCACGTTAGCGAACTCAAATGGAAGGTTTCGCACTCGGAACTTAATCGTCCTAAACTCATAGCAAGCATGTGATGTTGTTCTCGGTTATTCCCAAGTTATGCTCTGATACTAACTTCTGTCACGCCCCGAACTCGGAAACCGGGCTCACAAAATTCACGATCACCGAATCCGGCGCCGACAGCCTCTGTAGAACCCCATTTTCAGCTCTCGGCACCCATTTACCAGGTTCCGATCCTGAGATCCTACAAGGAGAATTTCTAATATCAATATAATTCGTAATGAGTATAACCATAAACATAACCCAAGAACAATAACTACAAGAACACCATCACAAAACTCACTATGATCAAAAACTTTTGAGTACAATGCGTATAAAGGGAAAATACAAGATGATGATAATAATAGGAACTCCAAAAGCTCGACTACACACTCCAACTCTGACAAGGATACGACTGCGTCCTAGCGTCACCTGCACGCATCGATCGTGCATAAACTTATAGAAAGCTTAGAGGGTGTTGTAAGTGTGTGCGCAATATAAGTGTGCTCAGAATGTAAGGTCAGAGTAATGCGGAATCATGGTGATGAGTACATGAATGCAATCAGCTGTACCAAGGCTATGCGGTGCAAGATATGAATGTTATTGGCCATAACACGGTCATGCGATGCGAGATGCAACTCAAGCATGCCAATCCTCATCATATATCAGTATAATTCTCATTCTAGATAATCACTGGGGTTTAGTACACTCCAAGTGGCACTGCCACTCTCCTAGCCGCACAGTCCAAGTGAGCGTAAGAAACCTCACTATCTGTCTAGCCAATAGTCTGCCAATATCTATCCGGCATGTCGATAGCGGACCCATTCACGAGCTGGTCAAACTTAGCCTAGTATTGCCCCATACCCTCGGGCGAGTAAGGACACACCCCTTTCCAACCGACCACAACGCAGTGGAGACGTGGCCTTCTAGTATTCGGCCCCCGTGCGCTCATATATCCACTCGGTCTCGACGTTGGAGTCATCCTTTGGTACCATCGGGTTTAGGGATTTTCACCCGGGGACATCTATGGCGCCCCGATGCTTAGTAACAATATTTTCGATATCCAATCTAGCCACCCACGATGTGTCTGTGGAGGCTATGGCCCTAATGTCACTAAGGCATACAATAATCACACAATGCAAGTGCATGAATCATACTTTCAGACATGCAACAATCCTGCACGTACCGAGCGCTCATTTAGGGCAACTCCGCCTATCAGGGAGTCCATAAACAATCTACCCGAAGGCATGTGCAATGATCAGTCAATCCTCACATCAGGCATACATATGATGCGTATGATCATGAATCATAGATCTATACTAAGCATGTTATGTGGTAATGGGCTCTGATCATAACGAAGATGGACCTAGACTGCCTACACACTACAAGTATGGGCCTATTAATGGGCCCTAGGGAAAGTGACGATGCGGACATTTAACCAACATCATCCTTACAATGTGGGCCTCTAACCATCATTGTTCCCAAGGCACTACCCGTTATAAACATCATTATATACACCACGGAGGAATCACGTATTGCAATGAATCTAATTGCGCCCCATTAGGCCTTAAATACATCAATTGGGCCGTATCATATGGGCCTTATATTCATCAAGTGGGCCGTATCAATGAGCCTTACGTACATTGCAATGGGCCATAACCCATGGGCCTTGCATACATCACAATGGCCTCACCACATGGGTCTTATATAAATATATTAAGGTGGGCCTCAACAAGCACCACCAATACATCAAGATGGGCCTCAACAATGGGCCTTAAATTATCTCCAAAATAGTTGGACGGTTTAGATGAAACACATGCATCATGATGGATCCCATAGGGATGGGAAGGATGGTTGGCATGGATGAAGTACATACCTTATGGTGGGGCCCACACTAATGGAAAGTGTGGATTACAATTCATGCCTTAACGGGTCCCATGTGGGGCCCACCAAAATGTTTATTTTCCATCCAGCCTATTGATAAGATCACCCAGACCAGGGGGCCCACGGTAATGTTTATATGACATCCAAACTGTTCACAAGGTCACTCAGACCTAGGGCCCACTGTACTGTTTATATGACATCCAAACTGTTCACAAGGTCACGTGGACCAGGGCCCACCATAATGTTTATTTTCCATCCAACCTGTGCATAAGGTCACGTGGGCCAGGGGGGCCACTATAATATTTATTTTCCAACCAAACTATTCATGAGGTTGCGTGGACCAAGGGAGAAACTGGGGCCCACTGTAATGTTTATTTACCATACATCCTGTTGATAGGGTCACGTGGCCATTGGTCCCACTGGAATGTTCATTTGTCATACAACCTGTTGATAGGGTCACGTGGACAGGGAGTCCACCCTAATGTGGTTCACAAATCCAGCCCACCCATTATGTGCGTCCCACTTGGCTGAGGGTTCAGACTAGGTTTCAACTGCATTCAAATTTCAGGTAGGCCCCACCAAGTGATTTTATATGTTTTAGGCATGTCTTCACATGATTTTAGATGGTATGGCCCACCTGAGTTCCGCATACGGCTGATTTTTTGGATATCTCATAATTTAAAGGGGATGCAGCAAATGCACGGAGTTAATGTTTGAAACACATCACGGTGGGGCCCACAGCTGGGGCCGTGAGGCCCAGCCCATCCGTCCGTCCGCCCGCCCACCTGCGCAGGACGCTGCTGCGTCCTCAGCAGCAATAGCAGCGGCTGCCCCTTTTTCAAAAAAAATCTATTTTTCTACAGATTTTCCTAGGTGGGGCCCACATCAACAAAATCCACTCCGTCCACTTTCTCCTACGGCTCAAGACAAGCCAAACGAGTCTAATATCCAAAGTATTTTCATGTATAAGGTCATCAGGTGGATTTTTAACGGTAAAGGCCACCATTTTCTAAGATACGGCCCACCAAATACTCGGATTAATTTCATCTCTCGGCTCAACGCATAAAATGATCTAAAGGATATAATGGATGGCTTGGATTAAATATATACATCAAGGTGGGGCCTGCTTGAGCAGCCCACCCCAAACTTTTATATTATTTTTTTTGTTAGCTATTAGTACACACCCATGTCAGTATAAACGCTCCATGTTAGCCACGCCCGTCCACGGCTGCACGTCCAGCGTCCCTGGACGCTGGACAGTGTTGATATAACACATGCACCATGGTGGGTCCCACATGTACGTGGCCCACCACCATGTATATATATATATATATATATATATATATATATATATAGTATTAATATAAAATAAATATAATATATTATATATAGCATGTGGGACTTTCCACCATCCCATAAGAATGGACGATGGATATCGCCTAAAATGTGGTGGGCCACACCATTGATGAATGGAGTGGATTTAACATGATTTGGTGGGGCCCACTTCATTCTAGGGGGAGGAAAGAGAGAGAGAGAGAGAGAGAGAGAGAGAGAGAGAGATACGGTGATAGAGAGGAGGGACCCCGCCACTATGGGCCCTCCATTGATACAACACATACATCAAGTGGGTCCCACAACAAGTGGGCCCTTAAGGTTGAAATAAACGATGGATCACCCACCTCTAGGCCTCCTCCTTGCTCCCTTAGCCTTCTATGCTCCTTGCCTTCACTTTTACTGGTAGTCGATGGGATTTTGATGGTGTGGATGAGAGATGAGAGGGTGGGCCACACTTGTGGTTTGGGAGAGTGGGAGGTTGGACGTGGGATGTTGCTTGGGAGAGATTTTTGAGAAATGAGGGAGAGAGAGAAGTGATGGGATATTAAGGATGGGTGATGTGGTGGTTGTAAGAAAAAGGTGATGGGAGGTATGGTTGTGGTTGAAAATGGGGTAAAAGAGGGATGGGTAGGGAGAGAGAGAGAGAGTTGACTTATGGAAAAGAGAGAGATGGGTTGCATGTACTTAACTTGTACTTGAGGTATGGAGTGTACTTGATTGATTAATTGATTGATTGATGGGACATGTAGTAGAGATTCCCTCGAAATTCGCAACGCGTGGCGTTTCTTCGGAACGAACGCTGGCCCACATCTCCTGGCATGGGCATCGGTTCGGTGCGCGAGTAGCGGCGTTGAAACTGCTGCGACAGCGTGGTTGCTATGATACAAGTTTCAAATCGAGCCGACGTCAGTGTGTGGGACCTGGCTTAGGTTCACGTACAAACGTCGGATACAGGTCGAGGATTGCCGGAATTCGACCAAAAGGACCGCGGAAGCCAACGGAACGGTACGGACTAAGACACGGGCCTTATAATATGGGCATGCCAGAGTTGATACAACGGCTTGATCCAAACCAATCAACTTTGACCCCAAGCACCAAAATAAGAAGATACGTCCAGTATGAATGTATATGACCAAATTCTGAGAAGATCAGTCATTTACTCAGCCACTTTGCAGAATTTTATGATGATCAGGTAATAATCGGAGGATGGGGTTCTTCCTCCGAAGATGGTTACTTTGTGCCTTACATAAGAAAGGACTTTTAAAATACCAGTGCAAGTCAAACAAAAGGAAAAACTCACAATCGATCCCTAGGAGCGACTGCAAGAATGTGTCTCTTGAAAGAACTGCTTAATATTTGATAAAGAACAAATCTAAAATATGAGTGTAGATATGGATTACAACTAAATATTATATTTAAGAATTACTACTAATGGATTATCGCTACTCATACGATAAGCTGAGATAAAGTACATTGATAAGTTTTTTTTTTTGTTAGATTGGTTTTCGATTTTGATTGGGTTGTGTTTTCTTTGTTACATTCCTTTACTATTTGTAGAAGTTTTTTATTTTTCTATAGCTTATTTGTGGCCCTAGGATAAGAGTATTGAGTAAACTTTGTGGCCCAACTGTCATTCATGCATTTTATTCACTCCGTCCATCTCTTTTAATAAAAATTCTGACGGCTTTACCTAAAACATGGAGTTGAAAAATTATTGGAGGCCAAGAAGTTTTAGATCAAGCTGATATTTGTGTTTTCCTTTCATCTGGGTGACAAATAAACATCACTGGGCCTTAGAAAGTTTTTAACGGTAGAAATCAATACTTTTACTTTTTCCTGTGATATGGTACACTTGAGCTTTGCATATGCAAAAATTTTAGGTTCAACCCCTAAAATGATTAGGAAAAACGAATGGACGGCGTGGATAAACCAGATGCATCCACGGTGGGGCCAAGAGAGTTTACTCAGTACGATAAGAGCGTACTGAGTAACTCAGTACGCAATCCGATTTCAGGAAAAGGGTCCCAAACCCACTCGGTGGCTCCACGGTCGCACGGAAGTCGCACTTGGAGCAGATAATCTACTCTCAGAAAAAAAAAAAAATTTTGTAAGCAGCCTCCACCTCCCGTTGACAAATACAACCAATTAGAGCAGGTCAACTCAATAGATATTGATCAACTATAAGAACCGTAGAATTACAGGCCACACATCATATGATTTTCAGCTTAGTAACTGCATCTAGCATCCCATCGTGGCCCCACCCTGATGTGTGTCAGATATCCATACCATCAATTAGATGCACCCTTCTACTGGGTTGTGGATTTAAAAATCAAGTCAATCTCTGACTAATTAAGTGGGCCACACCATAGGCAACAGTTGAGAATGGATTCTCAACCATTAAAACTTTTCTTATTATTTATAAGGTGCATAGAAATGTGGTTTAGACATGTAACTCATCCATTATGTGTGAGTCTCACTTGGAGGAGGGGTCACACCAAATCTCATGGCATAAAATCAAGTGGACCTTACCAAATGATTTTAGATGTTTTTGTAGATGTAGAAATTTGTTTAGCTTGCCATGGACCTTCATGTACCTGCACAAGGTATGGACAAAGGAAACTTGCTAATATAAGAGACCCTTGATGCCTAAGGTAGGGAATCCGAGTTTAGTCAAGTGATGAGTTTTGGGTTAGAAATTGTGTGTACCTTGCACCATTAGAAGTGCTCCTATTTATAGTTGAGAAGAGGTTATGGCATAGGAGAGATCTCCTTGTTTAACCGGGATGTATTGTAGTAGGATTCGAGTTCCATAAATGTTGTAGGGATCTTCCGAGATTCTCGACGAATATCTCAAGCAGATCTCCTTGTCGATTGTCCTCTTAGATTATTGATTAGGATCTCGCGTAGATATCGCTGAGACCAGGTCGGACCTGGTGGAAGGAGAGACAGGTAGACTCGGGATTGTACCAACCTAGAGTCATGCCAACCTGGGATTATGCCGGTCTGATGTGCAGGAGTCGAGCTTCCATTGGTAATAGGCAGATCGGTGGATCTTTCGACCTGATGACGAGAGTTCGAGGTCAACCTCGGTTCATATTCGGTCACAAGTAGAGGGTCAAGCCTTCAATTGCATTGTCACTATTCCACCTGACAAAGTGTACAATGTTCGGACGTGACCTCTTCTCATTCATCGGTCCAATATCCCTACAACATTTTAAATATGATTTTACATAGTTTCATATTATGTGGTGCAACTGAGTTTCCAATCCAGCTGATTTTTTGAAACATCAATTTAGAGGGGCCCCACCAAATGCACCATGTAGCCGACCTCACAGAGCCTCCCCTATGCGCGCGTACACACAAACACCCGTATATACGCTCAAAGAACCTCCCCCGTATAGACACGCAAACACTTGTATGTACGCTCATAAAAAAATACGCAAGCAGCCTCTGCCCGGCGTTGACGAATCCAACCAGTTGGACCAGGTCAACCCAATAGATATTGATCAACCATTAGAACCGTAGAATTATAGTCCACACGGCAAATGACTTCCAGCTTAGTAACTGCATCTAAGCATCCCATGGTGGGCCCACCGTGATGTGTGTCAGACATCCATACCATCGATTAGAAGCACCCTTCTATGGTAGGTTGTGGATGTAAAAAACAAGCCAATCTCTATCTTAAGTGGACCACACCATAAGTAACAGTTGAGAACCGTTGAGGGTGTATGCCCACCCATAGAAACCTTCCTGATTATTTATAGGGTGTATAGCGACATGGTTTAGACATCTAACCCGGCCATTGTGTGTGCGTCTCACTTGGATGAGGGGTCACGCCAAATCTTAGACCATAAATTCCAGTGAGCTCCACTAAGTAATTTTAGATGTTTTAAGTATGATTTTACATATTTTTATATTGTGTGGTCCACCTAAGTTTCTCATCCGGCTGATTTTTGAAATATCCAATAACTTAGAGGGGACCCCACCAAATGCATCGTGTAGCCAACCTCAAAGAACTTCCCACAAGTGCAGCGCACAACATAAACATATAGAGTCATGCTCAACTGCCCACCAGTTATCAAGGAGAATTCATGAGAACTTTTTGGGAATTCGTCTCACATCACGTGAGTTTAAAATCTGAATAGTACATGTGATGCAATGGTGGGTGAAATTTATGGGGCTCAACTTTCAATGGCATGTAACAAAAATAGAGTCAAATCAAGGGAGAAAAGTATTTTCATTCTCCGTGGCTCTCCAGAGTTTTGGATGGTAAAATTTGGGCCCGGGCAATTTCATGGGGTGGTTCAGATTTTGGGCTCACATTACATGAGATGATAACTCCTGCTCATACGGGCATATATATAGCTATGCTCACCTGTGCACCTTTGCACATGTGTCATGGGGTCTAATTTGAACCGTCCATGTGATGCGTAATCCCATGAAATCTTAAAAGATAAATTTTCACTCCAATCTAAAATTCCATTGGGCATAGCATAGAGAAATGTAAATAAGGGAGAAAGCTGTTTTCATTTTTCATAGCCCACCAAAGTTCTTAATAAATAATTGCGCCCGGGAGATTTAATGAGGTGCTGCTTCACATGGACCGTCCAGATTCTAGATTCACATCACGTATGATGAGTTCTAAAAACAGCTTGCACGAGTTCAGTGCCAACTGCGCGCAGTCGGCTGCGTGTGTACGTGTGTGTATATATATACATATAAAAAACACATGAAACGCATTGGCCCACTATCGAAGCCGAAGCCCCTCAATAAATGCTACCTTAGTCAAGACGAAAAATACACCACCTACCCCTTCTGCTCTCCTTCCTAACTCAAAATTCCCAAAAGTCGGCGTGCAGCAAGCCCCCTTCTCTGTTCCATTTCAACAATCTCTTCCATTCCCAGCTTCCATGGCCCTTTCCATCAGCCATTTTACAAGCTGCAAAATCCTCCCTCGCCTATCTAGGGACAACCTCTATCGCCTATCATCTTCTTCGTCTTCAATAACCATGAAGTCTGCTGTATCCGACAAACAATCTTACTGGACGGACATAAACGCCGACGTCAAGACCTACCTTGAACATTCCCTCCCCATTCGTGCCCCAGTAGTGGTCCATCAGCCAATGCATGATCTGGTGTTTGCTGCGCCCAAGACCATGGCCTCGGCCCTCTGCATCGCTGCATATGAGCTGGTCGGAGGCCAACGCTCAGAAGCTGTCGTAGCAGCCGCTTGTGCGATAAATCTAGTACATGCGGCGTCGCACACGCATGCACACCTCCCCAACTTACTAGAACGGACCACTCCGTCGGCATATGGAGCCAACATCGAGCTTCTCACAGGCGACGCTATCTCACCGTTGGGTTTTGAGTTATTGGCACGGTCCGATGTCGAGGGTGGAAATTCGGAGAGGATTCTGAGGGTGATCATCGAGATAGCACGTGCAATGGGTGGACAAGGGGTAGTGCACGGACGGTACATGCACGTGAAATGGGCCAAGGGGCAGAAAGGGGAGGATGGTGTGGATGTGATTCAGGAGGTGTGCAAGAAGGAAGCTGCGCTTTATGCATGTGGGGCAGCGTGTGGGGCCATCTTAGGTGGGGCCAGCGAAGAGGAGGTTGAGAAATTGAGAACGTATGGGCTTTACATAGGGATGATTTGGGGGATGATGTATGGTGCCGGTAGAGAAGAGAGTGATAGATTGAAAATTGCAAAAGGGTTAGCACCCTTGGCCCTTGAAGAATTGGAAGGTTTCGATGGGGAAAAAGTGTCTGAATTTTCTAGCCTTGTTGGTGTGTGGTTGGGTTTGTCAGAGTGAGGACATGTTGATGGAGAGATTTCAAATTTTTCTTTATTATCAATGGATTTGTGGATTTAAAATATAAGAAAGACTTATGTGTTTTGGCATCTGTTTTCTTGATTTTCAGGCAGGATAAGAGTCTGAAAAGCCTTTTATGTTGAGGGTTTTTTTTTTTTTTTTCTAAGGAAAAGCTTTATGTTGAGTTTTTTTTCTTTCGAAGTTTGTGCTGCAAACGAGTGAAAAATTTGTGCGACTCGCACGTGCATGCCAATATAAGATGAGACATAAATGTTAATGAACGGACAAGTGAAATTTCCTAAAATCCATTTGTCATTGGGATGACCGGAGCCATATTAATATTAGTGAGTGTTGTCGTGACCGTGGGGTCTACCTTGATACATGTGGTGTATGCTCATGCGATCATCAGTTTTTCCAGCAGATAGAATTCTCAGGTAGATCACACGGTAGCTGAAAAATGATGGGTGGCGTATATGCGCAACACATACATTCAGGTGGGCCCAACGGTGAGGACAACCCCCACTCACGTGTTACCCGTGTCACACCGAATCCGCACGTAACATGGTCTGACAAGCCATCTTATTTTGCACGTGTTACACGCCTAAAATTGTGAGGCCAGTGCACTACCAAACCGCAATTATCACTCTGTTCCTTTCTCCGAACAGAAAATTGCATTCATACCCTAGATATTTTCTGTTGCCCGGCTACGACCGGAATTCTCTGCACCACCTCTGTAGCGTGCAGCACCTTGGGTCTCTGAGCTCACTTTGTCGTGGGAATGCCATCCACTCCATTCTTCGGGTTGGCACCTGGTATTCAGAACTTGGCATCAAAACTTCGCTCAATCCACAACTCAGGTGGCCTGCACCATAAAGAATAATAGGAAGAAGACACCAACCACAAGTTTTGCTAGTGATGACAAGCATGTCGTGTGTATTCCAAGTCCGTTCGATAGTTTTTGTTATGGGAAAATCGGATCAACCTATGAGAAAACGTTAGGTTGGAACCTCGCACGCTTAACTAAGTAAATAATAAGCCCTTCTGTTCTTCTCTATCCACAACAAACAAATAGAGAAGGAAGGAGAGGAAGAAGAAGTACAGTCGCCATGGGAATCCGTCTACTCTGAGTCCGTGGCCAAAGAACATGCCCGCAAGAACACTATCTTTGTCGATTCTAAGATCTCCAGAGTTCATCAAAAGTGTCATATTCCTTAACTCAATAAAGGAGACAGATCGTCATTACCCGGGTCCGCATTACCCAGGACGGTATAACCCAGGTTGGCACGACTTATGTCGACACATCCCAGATTGGCACAACCCAGATCAGCATGTCCCAGGTCGGCATGGCTCGAAATGGCATACCTTCCTAGGTCAAGTCAGCCAAGGCCATCTCAGCCTCCGACTGTACGTCTCCGCTGGTTCCGGATAATCAGATCTTATCTAAGAGAGATCTACCTGAGGTATTCTCCAAAGATCTCGAAGGATATCTGTGACATGCTCGGGATCTTGAGATCTTCACCGAGGATCTTGGAAGATCCTCCTACTAGTCCGGGATTTGAATCCCTCTACAATACGCGCCTACTAAATAGGAAAATCTAATCTACACCACCGCCTCTCCTTAACTATAAATAGAGACGCCTCTAATGGTAAACAGTACGCACAATTTTTAGCCTTAAACCCTCAATACTCAACTAGACCCAGATTATTTTCCTAACTTAGGTATCGAAGGGTCTTCTGCTCTAGACAGGGTCTTCCTTGTCCATTCTTTGTGTAGGTATGCTGATCTAGAAAGGGCCAACCAAATTTCTGCATCAACAGTTTCTCCTTGCCAAAATAGACAAACACTCCATAAACTACGCGAAGTCAAAAATCAGGCGAATCATGGTGAGTGAACAAAAGTTTTTGGCTTGATTTTGCATTGTTCTCTATGGTGTGGGTCACATTGGGTATAAATGAGCGCTACATGAGTCCTTGGATCAGCTAAATTTATGTTTTGAAGGGTGAATATGAGACTAACAACTTCATTAACCTTATCAACCTGATGGTATATATAAGCATCTATTGGACACCCAAACCCAGCCAAAACTAAGGCCCAGTTCAGGCCCCAACCCAGACGCTCTAACATTTAAGACCACAATAAAATAGAAGTGAACCAGAGGAAAAATGCCACCCTATATGGGGACCTGAAAAAATTGGGGCCCATTCAGGTAGCAGGCGGAGCATCCTTCACGTGGATTCCCACAATGTTTTATTGTAAGTTAGGTGGGAGGGTGCCTTACACCTTCCCTCCTTCTCATCATGATCTCTTATCTAGAACTTTTGGTCACAGATCAGGAGTCAATTTAAGACAAGGAATTGAATCCTCTAATTCCTTCTTTTAAGGTTTATATGAGGTTTAGCTGACTGTGGAAATCTGAGTAATTGGCTAGTGGCAATTCCAAGTTAAAAATACAATACACTTAGTCACCAATACCCATGAAAGCCTGCGAAGGCACCCCTTGACTGTGATCCACCCACGATCCAGCATCCACATAATGGCAATTCCATTGGGTATGTGGTAGTCCCACTAGTCGTGACCCGACTTGAAAAAGAGGACTCCACAAGGTTTTAGGAACTCTAGTTCTTGTGCAATCATTTGCATCTATATTCATCCTAGGCTCTAAATAAATAAAGGAAAAAGGAAATTCATAAAGAGAGAGAGAGAGAGAGAGAGAGAGAGAGAGAGAGAGAGAGAATCTAACACCACTTCGCCCATTTGAGCCACCCCTTTTACCGCATCTCAATTCATGCCAGATATCGAACCACCATAGCCAATCAAGATGAAGAAGCTTTCCCTATCCCCCACTCTTGTTATGCAAAAAGTCCTCTCTCCACAACCACATTTAGAAAAGTTTGTGCCAGTCTCTTACTTCTAAGAATGGGCATGGAACATGAAGATATGCAAGAACTTCTCCTGTAACTTGTGCAAAATAGAAGGGCACAAGTCCCAACACTTAACATCCAGAAATGGAGCTGCAAGAATAACTCATAGCAATCCAAAACTAGTTGGAAAGGTAGTAGGGAGTCAACCTCCCATCCACCAAGTTCAGGGACTTATGTTCCTTTCCAAATGCACAAGTGCCTCAAAACTTTGAGCTGCCTATGAACACTCAAGAGTGGATTTCTCCCCTCCGGAATGCTCATGGGGTGTCTAAATTGTAGTTAGACCATCTAATGGTTGCACTGAGTCAGACGATGGATATTTATGATAGAGTAATAAATATATGACTAAAATCACTAGGATTTCTGATGTGACAAAATCCGGAGCCCCGACAAGTCACAAAGCATACGTCCTTCATAAATTTAGAATGTATATGCATGTGTGCCAAGCTATCATGAACGGTAAGCTATTTAGGCCCGAAATCAGAGTTTCAATTGAACTCAAAGCTAGGGTCTCCATGAAAGCCTCATGGAGGGGTTGAGAAGAGTAATAATGATGCATGCAAATGCCGCATGTAACACCTCATGTGACTTACTCACATCCTTAGATGCTTAGCCCCAAAGAAGGGGTAATTGATTTGAGTGGCATGATTTGATTGCCTTAGTAGTGCAATACCTTTTACAAGGTTTTCACAAAATGGCTCATCTGAGCATCTTATGGAGTTATCACTAGAAAAACGGCTTCAGAATCCAAGACTATCTAGAATTCGTGAAAATGCTTAGAGATTGAGAAAACCAAAGTATGAAAATAGAAAAACACAAAGCTTTTGATTACTCCTTAAGATCAAGATTTTTGATACAAAAGATCCTTAAAAGAGGCAACTGTGAAGCTTACTTTATATGACGTCAGAGTAGAGCGTACTCACAATAGTGTTTAAAACATAAATAGTAAAGGTTTTGTTGGGGTGTACAAACTGGAAAAAGGATAGATCAAGAATAAAGTATTGGCTTTAAAATGGAAATGGAATATAATAGATTGAAAGGATAAGAGAGATCTATTAGTGCACTAATTTGTGCATCTTGTTTGTCAATTATGAAAGTCCATGTGTCATGTAGTCAGTTGAGCCCTTGGAAGCCGAAAACCAAAGACACGAGAGAACATGAGCATCAAGGAAAAATGAACAGGTAAATGTGGTGCATTGGTGACCTTAACCTTTGACCTAAAATAACCCATTGAACATCTAAATGATCCTGACCTAATAGGTAAACCTTGTTGATAATTCATTAGCCTTAGGAGCCTAATTGGAATATAATAAGTAAGGCTATAAGAGGTGTAAAATAACAATCTTAGTTTGGATAAAATAGCGATAGCGATTTGGACAAAGCCTAAATCATAGTTATTCCAGCATCAGTCCCATGAAAATGGTTAGAGCTACCTCTTTACTAGTAGAATATAGGTGATCTTGTGCTCCTTGAAAAGATAATTCGATGAACTTTCAAATGATTTTGGAATCATCTCATTTCGGAAACTGATTGACCTTTCAAAAGTGGGCCCAAAGTCCATACAACAAACTAGAAACCCTTATCGCGATTCGAACTATGCAGAGCATGGTCCCAAGAAAATAATCATAACTCTCTCATTATAGGTCGAATTAAGGTGATCTTATGCTCATTTGAAAGATAATTTAACGAACTTTCAAATGCATTTGAATCATCTCATTCAAATACCATTTAACCTTCAAAAGTAAGCTGAAATTTCATATCATGATTTGAATAAAACCATTATCACAATTTGAACTTGCATAACGCAGTCCCTCAAAAACAGTTATAAGTCCCTTGTTACAAGTCAAATCGAGGTGATCTTGTGTCATTAGAAAGATAATTCAATTAACTTTCAAATAGTTTTGGAATCATCTCATTTAGAAACCGTTTAACTTTTCAAAGTAGACCCAAAGTCCAACTCGCATTAGCTCTCATTTTCATTATTACGCGATTACGTAAAAATGTCATAGCTCTCTCGTTATAGGTTGGATCAAGAAAATCTTGTGCTTGTTGGAAATTTAATTCAACAAACTTTCAAATGGTTTGGAAATTATCTGATTTGAAGATTATTTAACCTTTCAAAAGTAGACTTAAAGTTCATATCATAATTTCAACAAAACCCCGATCGCGGTTTGGATAATGCACTATATTGTCCCCCCCCCCCCCCCCCCCCCCCAAAAAAAAAAAAAAGTCATAACTCCATCGTTACAGGTCAGATCAAGGTAATATTGTACTCGTTAGAAAGTTAATTTGACGAAATTTCAAATGGATTTAGAATTATATCATTGGGATACCCTTTGACCTTTTAAAAGTGGGCCCAAAATACATATCGGGATTTGGACAAAACCCTAATCGTGGTTTGAACTATGCTTCATGAGGTCCTATGAAAATAGTCATAAGACCCTCGTTACAGGTCGGATTAGAGTGATCTTTTGCTCATTAGAAAGATAATTCGATAAACTTTTAAAAAGCTTTGGAATCATATCATTTAAAGACCCTACCTTTCAAAAGTGGACACAAAGTCCAACTCATGTTCGCTCTCATTTCCAGTATTACGCAAATCTATTAAAATGATCGTAATTCCCTTTTTACAAGTAGGATCGAGGCAATCTTGTGCTCATTAGAAAGATAATTCGATGAACTTTTAAATAGCTTAAGAATCATCTCATTTGAAGACTGTTTAACCTTTTAAAAGTAGGCCTAAAGTCTATATCACAATTTGTAAAGAAACCTTGATTGTAGTTTGGACAATACATTGCACAATCCAATGAAAACAATCATGATTATTCATTATGGGTCGAATCGAGGTGATCTTAATGGCTTTATAATTGCTTCATTTGGCAATTGTTCGACCTTTCAAAAGTGGGCTCAAAGTCCTTATCATGATTTAGACAAAATCCTGATCACGATTTGGACAATGCACTACGCAGCCCACGAAAAAAGTCACAACTTCCTTATTACATGTTGGATCGAGGTGATCTTGTACTCGTTGGAAAGATAATTTGACAAACATTCAAATAAATTGGAATCATCTCATTTTGATACCATTTGGCCTTATAAAAGTGGGCCCAAAATTCAGATCGTGATTTGGACAAAATCTTGATAGCAGTTTGTACTATGCATCATATGTTACCACGAAAATGGTCACTGGTCCCTCGTTACAAGTCAGATCAGAGTGATATTGTGCTCATTGAAAAAATAATTTAACGAATTTTCAAATGGCTTTGGAATCATCTCATTTAAAGACCGTTTGACCATTTAAAAGTAGGCTCATATTCCTTATCGTGATTTGGACAAAACTTTGATCATTATTTCGACTATGCATAGTGCAGTCCCACAAAAACAATTATAAGCCCTTCATTAGAAGTCGGTTTGAAGTGATCATGTGTTCGTTTGAAAGATAATTTAACAAAAATTCAAATGACTTTGGAATCATCTCATTTAAAGACCATTTGATCGTTCAAAAGTGAACTCAAATCTCAACCCACGTTCCTTATCATTTCTAGTACCGCTCGTTTCATGAAAACAATCATGACTCTCTCATTACAGGTCAAATCAAGGCAATCTTGTACTCATTGGAAAGATAATTCGATAAACTTTGAAATGACTTGGAAATAACCTCATTTAGAAATTATTTGACATTTCAAAAGTGGGCCCAAAATGTAGATCGTGATTTGTACAAAATCCTAATCATGGTTTAGACAAGGCAACACGCAATCCCATAAGAATAGTTATAGCTCCTTCATTACAATTTAGATCAAGATGATCTTGTATTCATTGGAAAGATAATTCAACAAACTTTTAAATGTGTTTAGAATCATCTCATTTACAGACTATTTGACTATTTCAAAGTGGGCCTAAAGTCCATATCGAGATATAGACAAGACACCGATCGTGGTTTGGACTATACATCGAGTGGTCTCATAAAAATGGGCATAAGTCCCTTGTTGCATATCCGATCGAGTTGATATTGTACTTGTTAGAAATATAATTCGATGAAATTTCAAATAGCTTTAGAATCATATCATTTAAAAACTATGTAACTTTTCAAAAGTGGACCCAAATTCTACCTCGCATTCGCTATCATTTTCAATATTACGCAATTCCACAAAAAATGGACATAACTCCCTCATTACAGGTCGAATTGAGACAACCTTATGCACGTTGGAAAAATAATTTGACAAACTTTCAATATCTTTGAAATCATCTTGTTTAGAAATTGTTTGACATTTCAAAAGTGGACCCAAACTCTATCTCACATTCGCGCTCGTTTTCAGTATCCCATAATCCCACAAAAACAATCATAAATCCCTCGTTATAGGTCGGATTAGAGCAATCTTATGCTCGTTGGAAATATAATTCGACAAACTTTCAAATTTGAATAATCCCATCTAGAGATCATTTGACCGTTCAAAAGTGTGGCCAAATTCAACTAATTAGCAAAATATCAATCTAAGCATGATCTTTTAAAGAAAAAAGAAGAACTCATATATTAAAAGTGGAGTTTTTAATATCTCTCATACTCATATCAATTTCTTCCCAAGCAGGCCCATCTTACCATAATCTTTGCAAAAGGAAGAAGAACACATCTTTTAAAAGTAAAGTTTTTTATCTCTATTCTTACTCCTTTCTTTTTCTTTTTTTTTGTTTTTTTGTTTCTTACCAGACAAATCCATATAAGCATAATCTTTCAAAGAAAGAAGAACCCCATCTTTTAAAAGAAAAATATTTATATTATTTTTTTCCTCTCATTTTCTTCCAAAGCAATTCCATTTCAACATAACAAATAAAAAGTAAAAATTAAAAAAATATATATATATTTATCTTAGGTGAGAGTTTTTAAAAGAAAAAGTAGATAGAAAGCACGAAAAATACTAAAGTGCAATGGTAAAAGAAGTGTTGACTGGAGAGTTATTATAAATGAAACTACGAGTATAAAAAATATAACAAAAATTGTGTTTAAGGCCAATTTTGTCTTTGAGAATTCAAATATGTGTTTTAGGTATAGAAAAATAATGATTTGAGAAGTGATGTTATTTCGTTGCTCCACGCGTGCTTGCATAAAAAGCCGCAAGTGGAAAATCAAATGGACCTTATCAGTCAACCTGGGCTCCTCTTTGCTCCAATGGGCACCTCTTCCTTCATCTCTAAATGACTTGCTCCAGCAGACGCGAGAAACAGCTTGGTGGGGGCCACCCGGATGTTTGTAAGAAATCTGCCCCTTTGCCAAATCATGTTACGCAAACACACACACACACAATTATTAATGAAAACCCAGTCCAGGGAAGGGCCAAATCCTCTCCACATCTCTTAACAACCCTCCCACCAAATGTTAGACGCTAGCCTCACTGGTTTCCACCATCACCACCAAAGGTCCAAGCAAGTGGACCGTTTCCTTACGCTATCAAGATCCAATGGACAATATCATTCATCTTCCACGGCTGCTTCACACCAGATGACTCAATAACTAATACTGATCTTGGCCCACCCACGGACCCAATCATCAATTCCAGAAAATAATAATAAACTGCATGACATTAGATCTTGTAATAGAGAAATGCTCGAAGGCTCCTAGTTGCATTGGTTCACTTGGACATTCCAGTCGATCAATCTGAACCGTACATTCAACCCAGAACATAGTTCGTGGACTATCATTTAAAACTCATAATCAGATTATCAGTCCCATCTATGATTTTGCCTTATTTTATTGGATGGTTACAGCTGCCCAACATGAGTGATTCCTTAGAATCATATGAGATCCATGATAACAAATAGATGGAGAAAATTGTGCATTGACCTTTTTTGTGTAAATGATCTTGACCGTCCAAAGACTATTGATCAAAAGGTTCATACTCGTCAGATCAGTGTGATGCTTGCACAGTAGCCCATGAAATGTGTGGTGAACCTAATGAACAGTCTAGATCAACTGATTAGACTGTCCAAATGGTCCCAATGCAACTGGGAGCACTACTGGAGCTTCTCTCCTTGTAATAAACAGCCAAGACACATTGAATTGGTAGCAAGCATCCTTCCATAAGTAAGTGCATATGTGACAGTGCATGAGAAGTTTTAAGCTAAGAAAAATCCATACTCAGCCAACCAAAGTTATATAGAGTTTGTATATGCTGTTAGTTGGGTCTTTTAAATGAAATGTGCCCACCTGCAAAAGCTCAGCTGGCTGACTGACTTCAGAAAATGGACAGATTTTTTTTCTTTTTCTCCCAATCCCCAGCAGCACTCCATAGGAAAACTGACACAACCCAAAATAAACTGCAGCAAGGAATTAGACAAACCTCAGTAAAATAGATTACACAAAAGTAGTAGGATTCAATCTCTGTCTTGGTGCGACAAGCATCCAGGTGTTTCATGACGATGAAAATCGCCAATTCAAAGTGCTCTCTACACATCACCACCATCCATCTCTGGGAAGTCTCTCCCCATGTTCATGTCTCTTGGTTGCTCCTGGCAGCAAAGATCACTGCAGGGAGGAGATGAATTATTAAAAGAAATGCTGTAGTAAGAGGGAGATGGTAAGACCATAGCAAAATATCCATATACAACAGATTGCAGGGCAGCAACGAGGAAGCAAGGGAAAATCAGGAGACCGGTTTTCAGGATATTCCTCCCTTTATATTGGATTTGTTGTTTTAGTGTCAGTACTGAAGGAAAATAGAGTATCCAGAATCCTCTACCTGAGGGTTTTAACATTTCAGTAAATAAATTTTAAAGAAACTGGAACAAGTAAATCTTAAGACAATGTTATGTATCCTTGCTCTTGCTCCGGTGGTAGACTCTCGGGAGTTTCAACACCCGGTCAAGGGTTCGAGTATCCATAGGTGGTGAAAGCTCACTACAGCGTGAGTGCGTGGGGGTGTGTGGGGGTGTGTAAAAAGAAAAATAATAATAATAATATAAATAAAAAATAAAAAATAAAAAAAGACAATGTTACGTAGGATACCTGACCCAAGGATATGCAGAGAACGCTAGTGTTTTAAGCTTTGTACTAGTAACAGCCATGCTTCAGAGATCTAGAAGTTTGTTTGGTGTGACCCACCATGGTGGGTGGACAGACTATACCCCAATAAGTTTCCCAGATTAGAAGACCCTGGCCCACCAATCTCGGGCCTTTTTTCTTGGCTGAATGTGAACCACTAATGCATGCCTCCATGTTGCAGGCCACAGCGAATAAATTGGATTGTCCTACTAAGGGAGAGGATGGGATCATCGTCTCAACATGTCTCAACAGTCAACACGTGGTGGGGCTCAACCAGACCAATAGTCCAGATGACTGCACAGTGGGATCCACTTGTACAAGCAGAAAGAGCAAGTATAATGTTGCATATCCTCAAGTTGAGGATCATACAATACCTCAAAGAAAGCAATGTATATAACGTAAATAGAGAGATATTGATGGAAGTTACTATGTTGCATGAAGTGTGGCATTTCAGTAAAATACATTTTAAGGTAAAAGAGACCAAAATGAGCAACCTCAAGACTGTAAAAACAAACCAAACAATCTTTAATCAATATAGTATGCTTTCAAGCATGAGCGAGCGCGCGCACACACAATCATGATAGCCATTTGAATACGTTCCTCTATTCACCAAGCATCGGGTGATTTAGCTCGATTTGCAAGAAATAGGCACTAGGACATAAAGCGTTGAAAATATAGGCAATGGTGTGTGCCCCAAATAAGTACCAGAGCAGACAAGAGGCCTCGTTTGGAAAATAGTAAAGGTTCCTAATGGAGAATGAAGGAAAGAATAGGCTGAATGGGAAATTTGTTCAAATATTGGGAAGTTTCTGAACAAATGGATTTCAAGAAATTGTTTAAAATTATGGGAGCTTCTATTTATGAAGAGGAGGTTGTCTATGGATTCAATGATTTCAGGAGGTAAGTTAGGTATGGGTTCTAATGGATAAATACTAGGGATATAGAGAAGTTGAACTTCTGAATGGAGGTTATGAGGTTGTCTAGACAAGAAATCTGCTGAGGTATTGCTTTTTTCTTTGATTTTTCCAAGCTGAAGTCCCACTGGGAAAACCATTCTGCCTATCGAAGAAGCTGAGCATTGGGCAAGATTTTTTGTTTGAATTGCAACATTCTTGGGAAAGAGGACATATTCATCTCAATCTGAAATTTATGCCCAATAAGGTGGAATTGGAATTTTGAGATTCCATGTTTGACAGCTAATATCACTTTGAAGGTAGAGTGGTAATGTTGCTCTTAGGGTTTGAAAGTGCCGCTTTTGTATCCACAAATTTTTCCTCTTCCAGGCTCTTTTCAATCACAAGAACTGCTCCCCAATAAAGATCACTCACATCAGTTTGCAGAATTCTCTTATCAGATTTGGAATCTGGAGAGAAGGCAATGATGTAGCCAACTGCTTCAATTTCTTAACTGCATTGGTATGAACGTCACTCCATGGAGGCACGGGAGGCTTCTTTTTCGGGTGTGCCAAAAGGAGTCTTCTATATTCAGAGACGTGAGGGATGAAATCAGAGATGTAATTGACAGTGCCAAGGAATTGTTGTTTCTTTTTCTGATTCTGAAGAACATCTGGAAATTGATGAAGATGAACAGCAATATGTGGCTGTGGGTGATAAGAACCGTTCACGATGGACATTCTTTAAGTATCCTAAAGTCTGGCAAGCACTTTATCTCATAGAGGTAGTCGAGTTTACAAGCAGAAAAAGTTCTAAGAAGATGAGGGTAGAAGTGAGGATGTAGAGGAAGAGGAAGCCATAAATTAAGAGTCCACCTGTCAGCAAACTAGTTGATTTAGACTATTTCTGTGTTATATCTTGATGTAATCTTTGTTAGCTTTGGCTTTTTATATTATATTTCCTATTTGTGGCCTAGTTTTCCTGTTGTTTACAGTAATAAATTTCACCCGAGCATGATGAAAGCAATTCCGTCATCCCATTGACGACACATATGCAAGTCCTTGACTGTAGTTGTAATCCAAAAAGGCTCTGTTTTAAGAGTTGTGCCTACCGAAACTGACATACATTGGCCCAGACAGAAAGGCCCTGCTTGACTAGTTTAAAATTTGTGGGCACAAGCAACCGAAGTCCAACCCGTTGGCAGCTCAACATTAAAAAAATGTTTTCAACCGGCGGCAGAAAACCCGTGGGCAATTTTGAAACAATACAAAGCTTTGCCTCCACAAATCTCATGAACACCACCAAGTGTTCAAAGATTCTAGGTCCCCCCCTTTTTTTTTCTTTTTCTTTTTCTTTTTCTTCTTTTTTCTTTTTTTCTGAGAGAACAAAATTTTATTAAGAAACCTGATGAAAAACAGGAAAAGAATACAATGCTAAACAGAACTAGACATCAGAAAAAGAAGCGGCCGAAGCTGCTAGAGCATTAGGTGCCCATCCCTTTACAAACTCCAAGAGTGTGCTAATACCCCGCGAACCGAGGATTTCCCATTTTGAAACACCGTGAGTTTCTTTCTTTCCAAATTGCCCAATAATATGTCACAAAATAGATTTTATATTCCAAATTGCACAATAATAGCCTTTCTTTCTTTCCAAATCACTTATAATATGCTCCAAACCGAGGATTGTCCCCCTTCCAATCTATAAGCCCCAATAATATGTTACAAAATAGATTTTATATAATATTTCTAGCCTCTCACTAACTGATGCATGATAGCAAATGGATAAAATCCCAGCAAATTGTAACATGAGCTTCTTATTGATAACAAGCATGAGCATTACTTAGATTTTAAAAAATGTCCTTTTATACATAAGCAATAAGTTTGCACCCCTATTCCCTTATCTTCAACATTACATACATGAAGTCACCAACACAAGGGCAGTGACTCAACTTTGATGTGATATGTTCCATTTTTTTATAGAGGTAACCAAAGGTTATTGG
Source organism: Magnolia sinica (assembly GCF_029962835.1). Lineage (NCBI taxonomy): Eukaryota > Viridiplantae > Streptophyta > Magnoliopsida > Magnoliales > Magnoliaceae > Magnolia > Magnolia sinica. The sequence goes on along the minus strand of NC_080584.1, from coordinate 46,672,347 downwards.
AAAAAATAAACGCCAAAGCGAAAAAGAATACAAGCCCAAAATGCCTAAGTGAGGAAACAAGCCCTAAACACCACGAACTAAACTACCCCTTGAAACTAGATTACCACTATGAGATAAGAGTACCTGCCAGACTCTAGGATAAAGATGAATTATAGTGTCGAACAGCAGCAATAATACATAAAATTCCAGGGCAGCAAGGCCATGATTAGATGATCAAAACAGATTATCTGACAGGGAATGTCAATGAGGGATGTCTCAAAATCTTCCAGATTGGAAGATCCTGCCTTACATCAAAGGCCAACATATCAACGGTAAAGGAGAAAACACGGCAATGATCCACCTTCAGCAGAAATATAGGTCTAAAAATCATAGACTTCAGATTTCCCAATATTGAGGATGTTTGGGGCATCAACTGTGGGCCTATCAGATAAACATAGAGCCTTGCACACGCAAATCTGAATAGATTGGATAGACAGACGAGAGAAACGAGCATTGGAAATATGAATTTTATCCACATTTTCTAAAGATCACATAAAATGACAATTTATAAAAATATATAAAGCATGAAAAGAGAATAGAATGTCTCAGTGAAATACAAAAGCATGAGCAACATACAGCAGTCAATGACTTCTGAACACATCTGGAAAAAGCAAGCAGAAGCATTAAATAAAATGCAAAAGACAGCATATCTCAAGAACCGTTCTCACCTGTTGTTGCTGATAGTTCCCATAGCCAGGATATGCTCCATAAGAATACATGTTAGGATCTTGTGGAGGTGCAGCATACCCATAAGCTTCATAGCCTTGCCCATACCCATAGTAACCACCACCATTCCACTGGTTTGGATCTGGCTGAGGCTGAACCCATCCGGCAGAAGGGTTCTGTAGCATTGTCAGTTTCATTGAAATATTTATGTTTCGAAGTACGTTATGGAACAAATACATGTAGTAAACACAAGGTAGAACTTAAACAACCTGTTTGTTTGAAGGACTACGGCCCCATGAAAGTCTAATATTTTGTGACCCCAACGGTGTCCCATTCAACATCAATAAAGCTTCCTCTGCACAAGCTCTGCGACAACACATGCAAAAATAGAGACTTCCATGTCAAGAATGGTAAAGAATTTTCAAGCATTCAGATGTCGAAGGAAACTACTCTGAATTCAAAATAATAATAATAAAATGTTGAATGGGACCCCAACGGTGTCCCATTCAACATCAATAAAGCTTCCTCTGCACAAGCTCTGCGACAACACATGCAAAAATAAAGACTTCCATGTCAAGAATGGTTAAGAGTTTTCAAGCATTCAGATGTCAAAGGAAACTAATCTGAATTCAAAATAATAATAATAATAAGAAGAAGAAGAAGAAGAAAAGAAAAAAAAAGCAGCTTGAAGTAAGGCATGTGGCATCGCCTGAGGCATAGGCCACTGCATGAAAGAAAGAGGTAAGAGAATGAGAAAATCCAAATAATTAAATTGGGTTATGTCAATGCCTGAAACATGTTTTATTCATGCCCTGCCCACAATTCACTTCAAATGGCAGAGGCAAAAGAGTGAATAACAGAAAACAATTAAAATGCCCTTGAGGTGAATTTCCACCCAAAAAACAGACCAAGGAGAATAAGCCTATCACAAGCAGTGAAGCTTATAAGAAGCATATGCGCCCGTGAGGTGTCAGCCTCAACTGCATCATGACTTCGGGTGTATGCTTCGATGGGCATCAACTAAAAGGCCAGGATATCCAAAAGTTCCCCTCAAAGGCAAGGCTATTTGTCAGGCTTATGCATCAAGCTCACCTCAAAGGAAACTCCACCCAAGTACACCTCCCATATGCCTAAGCATAAGACGTGTCAGCCTGAGAGGTGTCACCTCAGGGCAGCTTGGGATACGGTCGGCTTTGAGCTGAACCATGACACGTAAGCCTCTCGCACATTTCAAACATTGCTCCAACTTGATGAAATTCATGTACCTGTTAGCAAATTGAACGAATCCACAACGTTTGCCTAGAGGTATCTTGACGTGGACCAATTCCCCAAATTGGCTAAAAACTTGTCTCAGATGGTCATCAGTAACATTTGGATCCAAAGCACCAACAAAGATCTGCACATAAAGGCATTACAAGCAATAACCATATGGCATGAATATATGACGATCTACAAAGTAGAACAAAGTACCCACTGTTGTGTTATTTGGATCATTCTCGGACTGAGTTGCTTGAGCAGACTGGTAAGGAGCTGCAAATAAAGATATTGGTAAAGAAGAATAATGTAAACAGAGTGAAAAGCACAATCCTAAACACTGACAAGAGGTGAGAAAAATATGATGAATCCACAGCAAACTTTACCTAAAAGGTCTACTGATAAGTAACTATTGCCAATTTAATGGTGACAAATACAGAAATGTACTACGCATAATGCTGGTACAACTGATTGGCAATGAACAATAAAAAAATGATATGAATACAGGTCAGGTAATGTTTCTTTCAATTGCAATTACCAACTATACCCTTAGAGAAATCATATTTCTTTGTGGATATATCAGTATGGAAGTGAGTTGGTGCCCATAAAATGCAGAACCTGATTCACATCCATGTTAAGTAGGACCATAGTCAAGGCACCAACATCAAAATTTAAAGTGCACACCTAAAGGCAATGTGGAGGCCTAGAACTGAACCTGATGCATAAGCCTCATGCAGCCAAGGCATAAGTCTCAGATTCTCAAGGTGCATACTTCACATGAGGCATAAAACTCATGTATTTAGGCAAAAATGGGATTTCTTTCTGTGGTGAACTTTTCTCTTTGAATTTTTTTCAGGAGATATGACAGCGGTGGTTAGTTGTTTAACCAAACAGTGGTCCATCTTAGCAGTGGACCACACCACAAGGGCATGTACATTTCAAGTCCCTATATTTAGGTCATCCCACCATATATGTGTTATGAATTGCATTTGGACACACCGATAGGCCCAACCAATCAATTTGGACCCCCATCAAGTAACACCGATGGGATGATACAATAAATTGCCTATAGAATGTTCTCAAGAGAGTTTCTTGAAGATAGATCCGATCATCAATCTGAACCATCCATTGGTGGCCCCAGCTTGGATTGCAAACAATCTCATACAATCCTCTCAAACAGCCCTAACAGACTCTCCTGTTGTTTCAAAACTGGACAGATATATCGTCTGAGGACCAGTGTTTGGATGGATATGATCATTTGATTAATGTGATTTTTTCTGTGGTAATGATCAAGTGCAGCCCAAATCTAATGGACTATCCAGTTTGATTTGATGGGTTATCCATGTATCCAAAAGCAACTAATGCACTATATCTTAAAAGGGCCATCAGAAACATGAGTTAATTACTGGTACTTGTTAGTAGCTTTGTTATTTGCTTTTTCTATTTTTTTTACTCATTTAAGTTATTTATCACATAATCTTATTATTAACATGGAATGTCCTTTATGGTCCAATTGGCATAGAGTCATGTCACCTAAATCACCAATCCTGTTTTCTGTTCCAAATCTGGTGGTCCAGATTATGCATCATTTGCAATCCAGATCGCTGTTTTTATCAATCCAAAATTATGGTTATATACTCTTAGAGTGGATCGACTTCTAATGTCAATCCATATTGAGAAGGGAGATTCAAACTTGGATTTATGCAACAACAAACACATTGATTTTGCGGGTACTCCACAGAGAGTGCGCTCTCCCATCGTTCTGCCTCATTTGTCAACTATTAACTTCCTCTCAGTCAGGAAACAACCAGATGATAATTGGCTCCCATTGCACCCAGATTCAAAAAGAAAATCCTCCACGCAAAATTTATTAAACACTGGTTATAGGAAGCCCATGCAACAAAAAGGTCTGCGGGGCCCTTGTGATGTCTATGTGAGATCCACTCCATCCATCAGTTACCCTAGATCATTTTAGGATGTGAGTCTATAAATAAGGCTGATTCAAAACTCCAGTTGGCCACACCATATGAAACAGTGGGGATGGGATTGCACCATTGAAACCTTCCTGAAGCACACCATGATGTTTATATGCCATCCAACCAGTTCATAAGGGAAGTCCCGCCAGGATGAAGGGAAAACACAAATATCAGCCTGATCCAAACTTTCATGGGCCCAAGAAGGTTGCAATGGCGAGCATCCCTATCTCCAATGTTTTGTCGTGGGGTGGCCCATGTAAGTTTTAGTTATGCCTGATTTCTGAATCACACCCTCACATGCTCTGGCTAAACTAATGGATGGATTGGATGTCCCACATACATGTGGGCCCCATATCTCACCCTACCACACATATCGTAGAGAGTGTTTCTGGTTCCCATATCTCACCCTACCACAAATATCATAGCTATGTATTCCTGTTCTTCCAGCTCCTCTCCATTGTATCAACTCTTTGGGTTCCGTTCTTGTTCTAATTACTGCTACTGGGAGTATGGCATGACAAAGGTGGAGCAAGGAGGGAATAGAGAAAAGGGAGAGAGATTCGAAGGGGAGAAAGAAAATAGGAGAGAACCATAAGGAGCGCGCGCGCACACACACACACACAGAGGTGGAGCAAGGAGGGAATAGAGAAAAGGGAGTGAGATTCGAAGGGGAGAAAGAAAATAGGAGAGAACCGTCAGGAAGGTGGGGGCACGCGCACACGCACACACACACACAGATATGGGAACAATGAGCAACCCATCTTCATTGTTTCCCTTGTTGTGGCCCACTCCAGCCTACTTTTTGGGTTGACAATACATCCTAACATAAGTCAACACAACAGATTTACAGAGTGGATGTCACACAGTCATCAAGGTGGGCCCAACAAAGCCTTTGTCGTAAAGGTCTCCCTAATTAAATGCCAGTGCAAGCTACATGTAGAGAAGAGGTTGTGCGGGCTACACACACTAAAAGAAGTGAAAGAAAGTGGGTGCAATCTATATCGACCCTTGCGCCTGTAAGATCTCATCCGCTCTCTACCAACCAATAACATTTTATGATGAATATCCCTTCCCTTAACCAATGTTGAGAAAACTAATTGTGCAGGGCCATGTCCAGTCTTGTGAAAACTTATTGTGCTGGACAATGTCCAAAATTATTGGCGTTATATATAATGGAAACATAAAGGCTATGATCTTAAATGATGCTTCATTAATGATCCTAACCTTCAAGTCTTGGATTTGAATATGAGCCATTAAAATAACTATTTCTAATATTCAGAAATTCATATTCATACACAATCATCCATACAACAAATGTTTCTCGCGATTGCATGGTGTAGCGTTTATTCCTGAACACAAACGATTCAGATCATCATCTACAATGTAGTCCTGGGTGGAGACCCACCCCCGTACAGTACTATGATACAGGGTGCCCATATTCTATCAAAGCCCCCTCTCTACCGAAAGAGGTTTGCTAGAATACATTCCAAAACATACTTAAATTGGATACTGGGGGACTCAAGTCTTTGAATCCAAGGTTATCTATGAATGATCTAAACTGCTAATATTATGGGTCTCTGTTTGTATGGTAGACAACCATGAGAAAACAAAATAAAAGCTCTCAAGTTGGATTATTTCAACCTTATAATAATCTGACTATTTTGTTTTGAATATATTTATAAATTGGAGGGTTAAAACATTAAATCTGAGATTATTATTTTTTCTTTGGCATCCCGAATCCAAGAGAGCCCTATCATATAAATGGCTTGGGTCATTGAAAAAACCACAAATCCAACAGATAAAGTCTCAACATGTCCTATGGCAATGGATGGGAAGGTAATCCACCAAACTGCTTCCAAAATTGTCATTTTTACTATCTTTTCAAAATTGGAGTATAATGGCAACCAGTTACAATCTAGTTGCAGTTTCATAACAGAGTAAACAGCCAATGAATGAGCTGGAATAATAGGAAGGCGTAGACTCTTCTGGAGTTCGTGTACTCCAGAAGAGTCTCAACATGTCCTATTGCAATGGATGGGGATGTAATCCACCAAACCGCTTCCAAAATTGTCGTTTTTACTATCTTTTCAAAACTGGAGTATAATGGCAACCAGTTACAATCCAGTTGCAGTTTCGTAACAGAGAGTAAACAGCCAATGAAAGAGCTGGAATATTAGGAAAGTGTAGACTCTTCTGGAGTTTGTGTATTCCTAGCAAACCTCCAAATGATATTATAGAAGCAGACCCCACAATGATAATATTCATTATTTTCATATGCAACTTACAACATCAACTTGAATATAAAATCATTTTGTATATGCCCACTGTATGTACAGGAGCAACCCACATGATCCTACCCCCAGCACACCAAACATTGAGTAGCATCTATGTACCGATTCCTGTACTACATACTGGGGCCAACCGAGATCCAGTCCACAGACTCAGACTAGAGCCTATTAGCTTACTCACATGGGCTCTGCCTTTAAAAGCTAACCACATTCATCCAGTGATAATTAAAGGCCATTCTACATTATTATTATTATTATTATTCAATTCAAGACTTTTATAAGATGATGATCTAGCTAGATGATATTCTCCAGAATGTACTACCTTTGACCTACTTCCATCACTGATGATTTAGCTAGATAATAGCCTCCAGAGTAATGGAAAAAAAAAATTGCAATTGTAGGCTGTTTGTTGTTTGATTCATCAATGGTCAAGACCATGTGGAAATCATTCCCCATTAACTTCAATGAGAGATTTTATCCAGAAAAAATGCAGTCATTAAGCTGAATCCGAAAAATCAAATTGAATAGTTATTCAATTCCTATATGGAAAAGAATAAAAAAGAGCTAATCACCCCAGCCCAATTGTGTGCTAAGCTATAGTTGCACGAAGTGAGAACGTATTGAAGCAGTGAAACATCCTTTTTAAAATGTTAGTAAGCAAAGACAGCTAGAGAGCAGGAGCAAGAGTGGCAGTTCAAAGCTTAATAATCTGAAGCTGGAGACACCAAGGTAGAAGGTTCAAGCAAACAGGTGCTAAACAATATAAGATATGATAGCAACAAAAGTAGGTAACGTAGAAAGCTGTAAGGGATGAAGACCTTCCACTAGCAATATGGCATGGAAGAAGTAACAAAACTCAAACACAGCATTGACATATACTACAGCTATAAGAAATTGTAGAATGATAGGTAGTGGACTACTAAAAATTATGAAAATCACAAAACATACATGATAATTTGGATTTTTTTTTAATTCAAAACATGGGAAAGATAATGAACAATAAACAAAAGAATTTATTAAGACTTGTGGTGCAGAAATATAGTGCAACAAAAATCTCAAGCTCATTAGTGATCCCATACATTTCGAACATATGATCACTAACAAGAGCGCCCCCTTCCAAATTCATGTTGTACAATTCCCGCTCTAGTGTTTGTATTTGAGCGACAACTTGGGCATCAAATAGACTAATGTAGGGGCATTTTCACACCAGGCTCGAGTGGGTAACGTGTGGTATGTAGGGGCACACTCGGGGTGGGTGGCTCGTGTGAGGCAGGCCCCGCACGTATGAGGCCCACGAGGGGGGTTCAGCCGAGAACCTAACCCATGGGATGTTGGGCTTGGACTATGAGATAAAGGGATTGATTTGCCACGCTCTATCGGTTCGATCCTTTAGAGCAAGTGGTTAATTGTCCTACATTAGAGTGGTATCAGAGCAGGAGGTCTCGTGTTCGAGACTCCGAGTTCGATCTTTTAGAGGAAGTGTAATGCAGGGGCATTTTCATACCGGGCTCGAGTGGGGTACCCATGTGATGTGGGGCCCACGAGGGGGAATCAGCCGAGGTCCTAACCCATGCGATGTGGGGCCTAGGCTATAAGATAAAGGAATTGATTCGCCATGCTCTATTAGTTCGAGCTTTTAAAGCAAGTGGTTAATTGTCCTGCATCGAAGTAGTATCAGAGCGGGAGATCTGGTGTTCGAGACTCCTCACTGGGGGTGAGTAATGCAGAGCGAGGTCCCCTGTGGGATGTAGGGGCACACTCGGGGTGGGCGGCCCGTGTGAGGTGAGTAGCTCTGTGGGATGAAGGGGCATAGTAGGGGTGGGAGGCCCATGTGAGGCTGGCGGCACATGTGAGGGGGGCCCCACCCGTAAGGTGGAACCCATGTGTGGTGGGGCCCACAATGGGGGTTGAACCGAGAACCTAACCCATGGGATGTGGGGCCTGGGCTATGAGATAAAGGGATTGATTCGCCACACTCTATCAGTTCGAGCTTTTAAAACAAGGGGTTAGTTGTCTTGAGGGTCACTACTCATCATCATCAGGTTCAAGTGGAGGTGGCTCCCTAACAACTTGGATCACTCTTTCCATGGTCATAACTAGCTCTACCTTTTAGGAGTAGTTTATGTAGTTCCAACAAGCTTGCCATTATGAGGGATTTCAAAAAGTGGATTCATCCTAATTTGCATAATCAAAATACGTGCCATGATTAATACATGTTCGGAAACCTTGTATCTAATGCCGTCTTGGGCCTTGGCACCAAGTACTTGAATTGTGCCCCCTTAAAACACATTCAAGTACTCTCACTAAACGAGTACAACCACATACCATGAGCATGCAAACCCACAATATTCATAACCATGATATCATCACGGAATAGATATGTATTGGCTTATGGGCACCAATACATACATATCCAAGATATCAAATCACCATATGCACAGCCAATATCTCACATGATCCCTTGCATGCATTGAATTTTGTTCATCACACTTGCATTGAACCACACTATTACATATGATCTTTCAGGACATCCACAAACATACTATAAATCTTTGGACGCATGTAGGTGATATGCATGCAACCTAAGCATGTCACATCCCATCAATATCAATAGGGGAAGAATGCATGTAGGGATCTTGCCATACGCACATATGGATTGAGTAGTCCAAAACTTGTATTTCAAGCAAACCATCAGACAAATCTAAATAGTTGGATGGGTCCAACACATCGACATTGGGCTAAGGTTCATGTTTCGGTCCAATTTATCTCAAATGAATGAGATTAGTTGAAAATAAGACAAACCCCAAATTCAATCCCAACCAAATTTGGGAATCTACCACCAGATTCAATCCATCCATCTTGTAAAGTTTGTCATGATGAGTCACTAACTCAATTTTCAAGCCAGTTCGACTCTAAATGGATGAAATATCAACTATACAAGTTTTAGATGACCTCAACCATCCAAAAATTGTGTGATCCGTATGTTGAATCTCTTGGGGGGATATCAAATTTCAATCCAGCATCAGATCATACATACACTAACTTCTCATGGCCCGATCATGTATCAAAGCCAAAGTACAGCTGTCCAATAATCAACGATCCAAAATGCTTTAGTCAAGTTAGCCATACAAGTGATCAGGGCCCACACGATCCATGTGTTGGACATGGGACGTCCACTCCATCTATAATATGGGGGCAATTTCACACCGGGCTTGAGTGGGGTGGCCTGTGGGATGCAAGGGAACACTCAGGGTGGGCAGCCCACAGAACCCCTGGATTTAGGGCCCGTGTGAGGCGGGTGGCTCGTGTGAAGCAGAACCCATGGATTTGGTACCCACAAGGAGGGTTCGGCTGAGGACCTGACCCATGGATTTGGGGCCTGGGCTATGAGAAAATGGGATTAATTCGCCATGCTCTATCAGTTCGAGCTTTTAGACCAAGCGGTTAATTGTCCTGCATCAAATTGGTATCAAAGTGGATGGTCTTGTGTTCGAGACTCCTCACCAGGGGTGATTAATGCGGGGGCATTTTCACACGCCCCACGAGGGGGTGGAACCCATGAATTTGGGGTCCACGAGGAGGGTTCGGTCGAGGACCTGACCCATGGATTTGGGGCCTGGGCTATGAGATAAAGGGATCAATACGCCATGCTTTATCAATTCGAGCTCAGTTCAAGCTTTTAGAGCAAGTGGTTAATTGTCCTGCATCAATCTAACAACATGAATGATGGGTCACACATCTCAAGGCATAGGCACCCAAGCAAGAGTACACTTCCATAGTTGGGATCATCCTAATAAATTAGGATATAATACATGATTAATTTAGGAAACAGATGGGGCTAATTTTTAACATTTTTAGATATAAAAATTTCTAATTCTCCTCTAATCAGAAACCTTACAAAACAAGGAAAGTATAGAAGTTTCCCGACTAGGGAAGTTACGAAAAATTCACAACATACAGATGATTAGAGAGGATAAAAAAGGAAGGGAGAAAAAGAAGGAAAGAAGAGATTGCGTGACAACACACTGTGCGCCTACTCAGGGCATGTGCACATTGGTCGTATGCTGGCCATAGGTGTGGGCCCTGCCTCGACAATCCAGTCTATCTATCTTATTCTCCTCGTTTTGTATGCTCCAACTGATATCTCCTCTTCACGATGAGCGCACCCTGTCCTCTTGTTGGACATACGGAATAGATGTGATCCTTATCAACTTAATATGCAAAAAAAAAAAAAAAAAAGCTCATTGCTCTTGTTGGACTTCTATATTTGATTGTGATTATTTTGTATACGATCTCATCGGATTTTCGAAATTTGGATTTACTCTTCTCATTGGTGATACCGTCTTTTAGCAGCATGTTGGTGCATCACATACGTACGGTGATCGGATGCATGGTTTGTTGCATGATTATTCTTATTTTTATTCAGGAGGTTCCATTATGAACCTTAGATTGTCTAGTGGTTGTTTTTAATTTTCTTGCTTGTTGAGACAACAATAGGGATATTGCATGTATGTGTCAATGTTTTCAATAGCGCTCATAACATAATGTAGCGTAGCATAGCTAAAATGATACATAACGTATGCAAGTAGTGTAGCTCCTTGGTAGAGTAAGCTACAGAGCATATAGTGTAGCGTGTAGAGCAGGTAGCGTACACTACTTGAAATCTCTTCTTCTTCTTTTTTAAATATTTCTTCTGTGTTAACTCAACACCTATTTTAAAATGGTAGTGACTCATCCCCAACACACGTGGCACTACATTGGATCAATCCAAGTCATCCAAATTCTGATCCATACCGTGAATTTGTGATGTTTTAATTTAGGAAAAAAAAAAAAAAAGAGGTCATGCTTAGAGATGTCTAAAGGCAAAAGGATAGAGATTTTGCACGGACATATGTGGTTGGTGATCCAGATTCGCAGTTAAGAACTCATAGGAATTATGCATTTTGTAAATTTTATCATATTTTTCTATTATTTTAATAATAAGAATAATAAATTTATTAAGTACCATGTAGCTTATACTATATGTTACACACTATTTAAAACATTGGAATGTGCAAGTCCGGCAACCATGTTAGGACTTTTCACATATATGAAGCAAATGAGCTAAAGAGAATCCTAGGAATTTCTGTGGGAAAGGATCTTTGAGCTCTTAATTTTATGTTGTTGATCTTATGTTTTCTTATTGTCATTAAATGGAGTCTAAATTAGACATATTCATGCATGAAGCATTTAACTTGAGCATCATCGGCTTCAGGGCAATGGGAGTGTTACTATAGTGTGTTGTGGAAAGCCAATGATGATTGTTATGATCATGTAGCTTGATGGCCACATGTGTTTGGTTTTTACCTTGTATGCCACAATTAAATATGTAGGAAACCAAATCTATTTATAATTTTATGGATTACAAGGGAGGATTCCTCTGGTTAGCCAAGTGGAAGATGAGTTTAGGCACACTAGCCATTGACCAAGGGAGAGTTGTGTTTCATGGAACTTAGTACCCTAAATTCCATAACCATATTCACAAAATTGCCTAATCAGTGAAAGGTTAATTGGTCATCATGTGAGATGGAACCCGCAACAAGTTGGGATGTAAGGTCTCCACCGTTGGGTTAACTATGCCTTAGTCCTACCTACATAGGAGTTTAACTAGTCACAAGATGCAAGTTCTTGTGTTTTAGGCCTGGCTAAGCACTTACATTGGATGACGCATCGAGTCTCTTGTCTAAGAGACCCATCATGCCCGGATTAGATAGACGACCAATTCTTAGACCTAAGGTTGTGTTGGGATCTTCATGGTCCTAATGTTTTGTGCTTCAACACATCTTGCAAGGTCACAATTGTGACTAACATACAAGTGGGATTGAGTACATGCATTAGGATTCAGTATAAGAAGGCACATACTCCAATAAGGGATCCATTGGTTACCATAAGGACTTTTTTATGACTTGGATCTTAGCGATCAGGCCATCCATCGGGTGGTTTTCTAGCTGGGCTTGGTTGTGGGAATCATCCCTAGGAATATTCGCTCCAAATTTAACCCCAAACAAACATCCGGATTGGAAGATCCAAACGATCAATGTACCATATCGCCAACAATAAAAATTAAATATGTGATTAATTTGGACATATGGGGGCTGCTTTATGGTTTTCCTTCTTTGTGGATGATGTGGCATGATGAAAAATAATGGGTTTTTTTTTATCAATTTGATGGTTTTGATTTAATTGTGTAATCAGGAATTACATGTTTGTACGGCTATAAGGAAACGATCAATTTAATCGTATTTTGTGTACATATAATAGTAATTTTCTCTTCTTTCTTTTAAATCTCATCTAGTACAACATCATAGATGGCTTGGGCCAAGATTTCTATGTAATTTGACATAGATCTAGTTATTTCAAATCAAGCCATTATTAATATATATATAAATTATATTTTAAAAAAAAAAAAAAATCCAAAAGGACATTATGCATGATTTGCAAAGGAGAGATACCAATCGAAGCAAATGGAACGAGGAGAATAAAAATTGATTGAGTGGATCATCCAAGCAATGCCTAAATATGGGACTACCCGGTGTTGTTAGATTTCCACAACTTTCCCAATTTGGAAACCACTTCTCTTTCCTTATTTAGCAGTGTCTCTAATTAGATGAGAATTAGGAATTTCCAAATATGAAAATTGCTGAAAAATTAAGCACCATGTGTTTCCTAATTTGATAATGTATTATTTCCTAATTTGCTTGTAATTAGGATGATCCCAACTATGGAAGTCTACTCATGCTTGAACACCCATGCCTTAAAAGGCGTGATGATGCAGGACATGAAATTAAATATGACATGCAAGAGTTCAAGCTTTAGATTATACCAATTTTAAACAATCACAAAAGTCCACATCCTACGTACAATCAAATATTCAAAAAGGGGAATCTATGGGGGTCCAAGCCTACACAAGTTTAGGGCCGGATCAAATAAAATTATAAACCAAACAAGCCCAAATGAGTGTAAGATTCATCCACTCTTGCAAAGGATTGTTCCCCGATTCAAGAAATTCACCATGTTTCAATTCAGGGGAATATCTAGGGTTTGCAAATTTGGGTATAATTGGGATTTGGGATTCTATAGGGTTAAGGACCTGGATTAAGGCTAAAGAGGAGGAAAATAGAGGAAAGACATAACCTGAGATGAGCCACGTGCGTGGACAGCAGTTGGCCCTGGGCGCACGTGCGTGACCACTCGTCCGCACATGTGTGGGGCTACAAAGTCGGAAAGTGACTCCTAGGCTAGGATCGGCCAGGGTAGGACTGCCTCCATGCCAAATTTCGTGTCGATCCGATGCACGGTTTGTACGTGGTGCTCCGCTGAAGTTTCAGCCCCTCTGGTGGGCCAGAATCTGAAAATCTGATGTATAAGAGAACTTGGGTACGAGAAAAGGGTGAATCCGAAGATGGGAGGGATGTAGAAGATGATGGATGTGGGGTGTAAATAAGTGGGGATGATTTGGGATGGTTGTGGCTTCGCACCACGGTAGTTAGCCCTTTGAGGAATGGAGGGTTTTGCACCCAATTCGATTTTTTAACCTAAAGAGAGAGAGAAGAAAAAAAACACAGAATTTTTATTCATAAACTTCATTGAAAAATACCTACATGGGGTTGTTTATTTATAAGAAAACCCCAAACTCCAAAAGACAATTTTACCATTGCGTCTTGTGCGCACACTAATACTTAAAGCTGAAGTAAATAAAATAATAATTAATCTACGCAATCAAAGCCGTTCAAAATGTTTCTAATCACAAGAATAGTCAAAATTCAAAATCCTAGATCATTTAGGGTAGTGGGCCACGATCATGAGATCCGATGGTAGAATCTATATGATAATCGGGTCCGCTCCAATACTCCATAGCATAGCCCTTAACTGTGAAGCCCTCCAAAGATGTCGTCATCGATCTAGATCGAAAGTGGGGCCATCCTTAAATATGTGCGTAGGGTGGGGGGCGTGCGCATGATGTCCACATCACAAGCCATCATTTACACCGTTAGATGGCATGGACGTCCCACGTCCAACAAACATGATTTGTGGGGTTGGAAAGGCCCATTGTGATACGGTTCAATGAATGTCGCTTCAAGCACACAATGGATCACAAGCAATCTTAGTCATGCATGTAGTGATTATTATGGTGATAATACGTTGGATATGCATGTATTAGTGCACATAAGCATGTGGCTTATTTTGTGATGATATCATGGTTATAAATATTGTGGTTGTGCACATGGACATGAACAACATCTAAGTATGCACATCGAGATCATATGATATGATGAGAAAATGGCTCAAATAGAATGATGATTTATGCATATGCATTGGCAAATAGAAATCGATGCATGCTCATGATATGTAGTTGCACTCATAAAGTATGAATACTTGTGATGAGCAGTGTTCGAAATATCGGTATCGCACAATGTATCGGCCCAGCCTTCACTTTGGCTTGATGACTTGTACATGAGCCCGAGTGGACCGCATTGGGTCCTTGAAGACCCCACATGCATGATCATGCATCTTCAAAGACCTTATACTAGGAAAATGCATGTGGGATGCTTAGTTGAGAAGTCTTGACCGTTGGATCGTGAGGACTCGACGATCGGACCATTGGATCATGTGGATCCTTCAATCAAATGGTTGGATCATTGTGACCCTTGATCAATTTGATCATGAGTGTTAGATTATCATATTTTGTGTTTTGTTGATTAGTCATAGCTTAGGATTAGCAAGTTTATGTTTTATGACATCATAGGACATTTTAGATATCAAGGTTTTGTTAAAAGAATTATTTCCTGAGAGCGTCCTTTTGTAAAAAGGACTTTTTTGAGATTATTCAAGGCTTGGATGTCCAGCCCTAGCCGCATTGCAAGCATATGAAATAAAAAATTTCTCTTTTCTTACTTTGTGATGAGGTAAAAACATCATGTGAATGGGTGGATTGATTTGTTGTGAAGCCAATGAGTGAATCCAAACTATTTTTCTCCTCATTTTCTTCCATCAAAGGTATCTCTCTTTTCCATTCTCTCTAGCTCTCTCTCTTATTCCTTCAACAAGGATAGACAATCCCCATTCCCATCTGGTTTTCTTTCTTCCAAACCCTATATTGGCGGCCTAACCCATCCCAAAACATCCTGTTTACACCCTCCCTCTGACCATACGGCTGTCCATATGGTCAGCATTCCCAATCCCTTTCGCCTTTTATTTTCCCTTTGAAACCTAACCCTAAATCCCCAAATCCCCAACCTTATTTCCCCAAATCTGAAAACGTAAACTTATTTCCCCAATTTCCTAACCCTTGAATTGCGCCAAATCTGCCCCTTGAACCCAAACTATGCCTACGCTAAGTGTGAGAGTTCCAATCTCTCATGGGACCTAACGTTTTCATGCTTACATGGTTCATGCTTGTGTGGGATTGTAATTTTAACATAAATCTGAATTTTATTGCCTCTTGGTAGTCTTTTAATCTTGGTAAGATAGCATGTTATCTTATTTGATTTACCTCAATTAATCTGTTAATAATCTCCGCATCCAAATAGTTAAATCGCACGCCATGCATCAACTTGAATATGTTTTAAGGGTGCACAATTCGAGTACTTGGTGCCAAGATTGCCAAAAAGATATGCCCTAGCATTAGGCACAAAGTTTCCCTAGATGAATTAATCATGGATTTTTTTTAAGGAATAGAATGTGTTTGTTCTCATGTAGATAATAATTATGTCCAAGTGAAATCCACTTTCCTAAATCCTTCATAATGACAATTGCTAGGATGAACTATACAAACTTGTCCCAAAAGGTAAAGCTAATTCTGACCATAGAAAGAGTGATCCAGGCCATCAAGGAGTCACCTCCACTAGAACCTAATGATGACAATGGCCCACCAACCATGAGAGTTGAACATCAAAGGTGGCAGAGAAGAACTAAAGTGGTTAAAGTATACATCTCTTGTATATAGATATGCTCCTAGATATAGGCAATGGAGACTTGGAACTTTTTAAAGAGGCAAGATATCATTCTCAGAGAGAGAGGTCTCTATTTATAGAGAAGATAGAGTGGCGGAGATGTCTTTAGGGGAAAGAAAATGGATGATCTAAGGGGGTAGTGAGTTGTTGGATGATTGCCAAGTGGCAAGCTAAGGGTTGTTGATTGCATGGTTGGAGAATAATTTCTAGGGAATTGAGGAGCAATTAGGCTTAGAAAAGGTTCAAGGAGGTTTCTAGAGGGTTGGGATTGAATGGTTGGGTTGGAGACACATGGGAGGATCCTATGGCTTGAGGAATGGATAGTTTTGGGATTTCACTAAACATGGTAGTGAAGAGGGTAGTTTCATAAAAAGATGGTAGCCCATGTCAACTAAGGCTTCTATGGGTTTTTTGGTAAAAATGGGGTCAAAGGGTAAAAGGAACTTGTTGCAAAGACAAGATGGTAATTTCATAAATCATTTCCTTCTGTCCTACATGCGCGCCTCTTGGTTTTTTGATCTGATGTTGGTTTGATCTAATGCTGGTGGTTGGATGTCAGAATTCGGTGATATAGCTTGTAGGAAAGCTAACTTGATGAGCTAACTAATGGAATTGGTTTGAAGTACGAATTCATAAGGGTTGGGGGGAGATACGGGGCATACAAGTTGGGTCAATTTCTAGTTCTACAAGTCAACTAATCTCCCACTCTAGTATTTCGACCATAGTTTGATGTCCGTAGATCAAATTGAGATGGGATAAGGCTCATTGCAAAGAGAAGTTGATGGGTTTTTAAATGGACTCGTAATTCAAAGGATTTTGACATCAAAAGGATTAGAAATTGAAGTAAAAACAAAGGCATTGAAAATGTTATGAAATTGGCCTTGAACGTGGAAAGGTTTACCATGTCCAAGGGGCCATTTTTAGTGGTTGTATCCTTCGAACATAGAAAAAAAAAAAAAAAAAGGTTCCACATCTAGGGTGCAAATTTTAAAAAATGAAGTGTGGAGTGTGGACCATTGTTGTCATGTCCGATCGCATATGCGCATATGCGACCCGATCGCATATGCACATATCCATATGCAAATCGCATATGCGCATATCCATATGCGATCATCGCACATATGCGGTCGCATATGTGGCATATGCGAAAATATGCGATCGCATACAGCATATGCGATCACATATTGGCCATGGCACATTGAATTTTTATTTTAATTTTTTTGCAAAAAAACAACATTTTGCGTATAAAAAGGCTTCTGAATCTCCTCCATTTGCAATATTCTCACTCTGAAACTCTCTTACTCTATTTTTGTTATACATTTCTTTATTACAAGTGGTCTTAATGTCTCTCTCTCTCTCTTGTATTTCCTACTTCCAAGTGATCTTCATCTCTCTCTCCTACATTCCCTCTCTCTTGGAAGTTGGAAGATCAAGATTCAAGCACTTTCAAGTCTCAAGGAAGATAGCTTGTTGATTTGCTACAATAATAAATAAACAGCTTGTTGATTATGTTGTTATTTCTTATTAACTATATTGTTAAATGCGGATGACTTGATGTTTAATTGATTTTATCTCTCACAAATGAATTTTAAATATGTAAAATTATCTATTAACTTAGAAAAGTTCTCATTAGTTTCTTATATTTTTTTGAATTTTTCCCATATATATATATATATATATATATATATATATATATATATATATATATATATATATATATATATATATATATATATATATATATATATATATATATATCGAAAAAAATTCATAAAAAAGAAAAAAAATGCGATCACATATGCAATTGTGCGATCGCATATGCGCATAGGCATATGCGATCGGACATGATCGCATATGCGATTCGACAACATTGATGTGGACCCAAACTTGAATTGGACTTGGGCCAACCCTTTTTAGATAACTTTGGGCTCAATATGGAGTTCAAGGTTTTAGGATGAGGTTTTGGCCCTTTTGGGTTACAGTTAGGCTTGCATTAGGATTGGACTTGGGCTTGGGCTTAGGCTTCAAGATGGATACTAGGGGAAATTCTGCAAGTTCTTCATCTTTAAACATAGGAGGACCCTCCTCCAAGGATGGACGGGTTAATTAGCCTAAACACTCTGTTGAGTGGGGTGCACACACAAAACCATCATCGGTCTTCATTACACATTATCGAACCATCCAAATCATCTCAATCCATTCTCCATCATATTCTCTCTCATTAGAATTGCTCTCAGGCTTCTTTAGATGACCACATTCTTATTCCTATCCTTCCCCATGTTCTAACAAATCCATCGCAACATCTTCATTTATCAACAATTATACCCATTAATGCAAAACCGAAAAAGGTCGATTGGCATTGGAGGGATCTAGAAAAAAAAAAAATTGAGTCCTACTTTCTAAGCAATGGCGACATCTTGGCAAAGAGATGCGCTTCGAAGGAAAATTGTTGCCTCCAAATATAGAGAATAAAAAACAAGGCAAGTATTCAAGGGAGGGAGCTATTGTGAACATCAGAAAATTGAATAAAAGGGTGGGGTGCATTTTTCTAAATGGTGTTTGTTTAAAGGTGGGGACGGTGAAAGAATGCAGTTTTGGTACGAAAGTCGAGTGGGTGATGCACTCCTGGTTGATAAATTCCCTCTTCTTCTTCTTCTTCTTCTTCTTCTTTTTTGAAAGGCAAATAAATAAACATTTGAAATATTCCCTCTTTTCGCTACTAGCTTCAAGAAACTCTACAATTAAAGATTCCTCAAAGCTTGTAAGGTTATGTTGTCGATTTATTTCCACAAGAACCTATGGGACTTTGAAATAGCCATGATGGTTGAGCTTCTCAATCTTCTCTTCACAGTTCTAACCAGTGTTCGAAATATCGGTATCGCACTATGTATCGCACCCTTGGGATACAGATACGTATCGGTTATCGCATGGGATATATCGTTTGTATCGCATAATTTATCGCACTTTTTGGGAAACATGGGGAAACATTGGAAAAATGGTTGAATTTTTTAATGAAACTTCAGGGATTGCTAAAAAAAGACCTTAATACACACTTTTAAATAATAACATCTCAGAAAAAAGGTGCACATAATAAGTTTCCTTTGTATAGGGTCCTAAGCTATGCGATGTTTAACTCAACTAATGCAAATATATTTAAATTGAATGCATGACATTTATAAATGTATCAAAGACATCTATAAAAACACAACCAATTCATTAAGATCATATCCTGAAATGATCTTTCAAAATTGTTGGACGGTGTAGATTTAAGACAAATATATCACCGTAAGTCCTCACCTGGATTTCATGCAAAAGCCTTGGCAAAAGTTCGTGTGTTGGGAACCTAGGTGGGCTCACTGTGATGTTTGTGAGAAATCCACTCCGTCCATACGTTTTATGAGCTCATTTTAGGACATTAAACCAAAAATGAGCCAGATTCAATACTCAACTGAGCTAAAAAATGGAGGATTGAACGTTCACGGTTGAAATATTCGTGGGGACATGAAAGTTTTGAATCTGGTTAGTATGTGTTTTCAGTTCATCCCAATAGGAATGATATTATGAACAGTATGGATGGCATGTAAACATCACTGTCAACCCAAGAAGGTTTTAACGGTAGAAATATCCCTACCCATCTTTTCCTTTAGTGCGGCCCACTTGAGTCTTGGATCCCGTTCACTTTTTGTTTGAAGTCATAAAATGAGCTAACAAAATGGATGGACGGAGTGGTTTCTCACAAACATCACAGTGGGCCTCACCTATGTTTCTTGCTGAAGGCTTTGGCAGGAAAGCCGCGTGGGAGTCTCACCTAATCCCTCCCGTGCGGACGAAAGCGGTTGGCTGGTGCGTTGACGTCACCAAGTTATGTGGGTCCCAACATTAGGCATGTGTTATATCCAAACCGTCCATCCATTTGGCGAACTAGTCATATGGCTTGAGCCGAAAAATAAGGTAGATCGAATTATCAAGTGGACCACACTTCAAAATGTAATAGGGGATTTAACGTCTACCATTGAAACCATTTTGGGGTCACAAAAGTTTTGGATCAATATGATTTATTTTTTATCCTCTTCATCCAGATATGTGTGACCTTATGAATAGATTGGATGGAAAATAAACATTATGGTGGGCCCTACAAACGTTTTAATGGTGAGAATCATTGTCCCACTACTATTTATGGTGTGGTCCACTTGAGCTTTGGATATGACTCATTTTTTGAGCTCATGATCTAAAATGATCTCTCCAAATAGATGAACGGGGTTGATATAATAAATACATTATTGTGTGGCCCATGTAGCGTTGATCTCCTTTCAACCATTGGTACAACTTGGGATGTCAGCGCTAGTCTTTGCACCACACGTAACCACACATTTCCCTCTTTTTTCTTTTTATTCCCTTCCATCATTCCTTAAGTCCCATAGGTTTGATCCTATAGAATCTGACCCATTTTCTCATCGAGCGAAGTGAGTAAACTCTGTGGGGTCCACCGTGATTTATATATTTTATCCACTCCTTTCATCCATTTTATCAAATAATTTTAGGGCTTGAGCCCAAAATTGAAGTATATCCAAATCTCAAATGGACCACACCGCACAAAACAGTACGAATTGAACGTATACCATTGAAAAATTCTTGAGGGCCACAGAAGTTTTGGATCAAGATTATATTTATTTTTTACAATCATCCATGTTTTTTTAATCTTATGAACAGGTTGGATGACAAATAAACATCACTGTGGGGCCTAGCAAGGTTTCAACGATGGAAATCATTATTCCCATTATTTCCCAGGGTATGGTCCACTTGAGCTTGGGATATGCTTCAATTTTGGGCTCAACCCCTTAAATGAGATGGAAAAAAGATTGGACGGCATGGATAAACCACATACATTCGCAGTGGCCCCACTGAGTTTTCTCAGTACAATAAAAGCATACCGGACTTGGTACGAAATCCAATTTCGACATAGGGCGGAAGCCATTTTCGAAGAAAGGGAGGGGTCCGGACCTTCCAGAACCCTAAAATCCCCGAATCCTTCTCAATCAAACCCAACTTTCAAAAAAATTTACAGATTTTTCGCCGGAATCTTCGTTGATGTATCTCCGATTACATAATCTTCATTTCCAGGTACCAAAATCCCTTTTTTCCTTTTTTTAAAAAAATCTTGATAATATCGAAGAAAATCCCGCAATATCGTATGATATATCATGCGATACAAATATTTTTTCTTTTTTTAAAACTTCCTGCTGGTTTCGTGTGGGTTTCGTGTCGCTGGCCAGCGATACCGATAATATTGGCCGATAGTATCGATATTGCGAACACTGGTTCTAACTTATCCATTACCATTGAAGATGGCAGGGTGTGGCTCCTTCCGTGAAAGGCCTATTGCCTTCAAAGATTTTCTTTAACTTGTTATGCCTAAGTTCCTTTTATAGACACCTTTGGGGACTTCTTGCACCCCTTTTGGGTGGAAACCTTTATGTGGACTATCGTTGCCAACAAAATTCTCACTACGGATGATCTTCAAAAAATACTCGAACCCTTAGCTCACATTAGCATATCTTTTATAGTCTATGTAATTGGACCCTCTACTGGCTTGGGAGCCTTAGAGTAAATAGTCTTGCATAGTTTAATTTGCATATTAGTTTAAGTAGGCAATTGCGTTTTAAAGTCGAAATTTTTATGTGGTCCTAACCACCACCCCCAACCCCCCGCGCGCGCAGACATAGTCATCATTCTATAGCTCCGCCAAGCTTCTGTGCATAGCCCATGGACCCACCATGTGAAATTTCAACACATGACTCAAGCTATTTTCATGACCTATATGTAGCGTTAAAGCAATGTTGCGCTACGTAGAGTAGATATTTAAAAGTGTCAAAATCATAGATATTATGCTACGATTTTTTAATTTGGGGAAAATTGAAGAACTTGGAGAAAATATGAAAACACTAGCAGATGTATCCACAACTCTTATGGGTATGAAGGCAAACACAGATGTCACAATTACACTGTACCCACAGATGGGAATATACTGATCCATTTCATAGAGGCTAAGCATAGGCAAATGCATGAAATGTACATGACTTGGTACCATTCTATCATGATCTACCATGGTAGTGTTGATACATGGAGCAGCAGTATTATGGTCGCCCTGGTGTAGGCTAAGGGTGGCAATGAGTTGGGTTCAGACTGAGTCGAGGTCAGCCCAAGCCTGACCTATTTACTATACAGCCCAAGCCCAACTCATATTACAATTTATATATGAAATGATGAATGTTATTATTATAGACCCGATGTGCGTTATACTATAACTAAATAATTAAAAGTATAAATCTCTAACTGTAACTAGAGATTTGCATTAACTTAATCAATAGTACGAATATAAAGCCATAATTTCAAGTCGCTAAAAATAGCAATCTGGATCGCAAATTACCCATAATCGGATCGCGCGATCTATAATGAAAATGTGGGTGTTTCGTGCTTTAGGTGACATTGGGTGTGTCATTTGTCCCAATGATTTGTCCCCATGGGCTTTCCTTTTATCCTTGATAAGATTACCTTGTATTCCCCTACCCGATATATGGCAAGATGCCCTTCCAACCACCTATAGACTGTGATTCCTGCTAGTTCAATCCCTGCACTCAAACCTTCTTTTCTTTTTCTTGATGAACAACTCATTTTTTTTTTAAAGGAAAAAAAACATGGAAAGACTACAATAATTATAATAAAAAACAGTCCTCATCAATGACCAAGAAGCTCCTTCATTAGCGAACAAATACACTGAAGAATTCACCTTACAGTTAATAGAAATGTGCATTAAAGAACCATCAGTCGACAATTGTCGACTAGATTTACAACGGCCCAAGGATACTGCATGAATAATCATTTGACAACCTCCAAAAGTAGTCTCTCCATCTCTCTCTCGCTAGTCTCCTCTTCTTTTTATGGTCCTCACCCTTGATGCATCTATTGTGGTTTGTCTTTGCTTTTTCTCCTACTTCTTTTGCTATTTTATATTATACTACTTAAATTCACACCTTAAAAAGTTGAAAAAACTCAACTGAACTTATCCAGATTTCTTCAAGATTTGAGAAAATTTTGAATTTGGACATAAGTCAAACAGGATGCTTGTTCATGACTCAGATGACTTGATAAGTTCAAAAAAAATTGAACAAAGAAAAGAAAAGAAAAAAAAAAGACTCGATGAACTCAACAAAAGTCAACTCACCAGGACTCACAATCAGTGATTTCGGTAGCACTCGTAGCATAGAATGCAGGTAGCATAGCTCCCTGGTAGGGTAAGCTACGGGGCAGGTAGCATTAAGCTACATGTAGCATAGCGTAGTGTGTAGCACAGGTAGCATAGGCTACACGTAGCGTAGCGTAGTGTGTAGCGCAGGTAGCGTATGCTACTGAAATCTCTTGTTTTTTTTAGTTTTTCTTCTATGCTAGTTCAACACCTATTTAAAAATGATGGTGACTCATCCCTATCACACGTGGCACTACATTAGATCAATCCAGACCATCCAAATTGTGGTTCATATCATGGATAGAGCACTTCAATTTGGACCATCCAAATTGTGGTCCATGTTGTGAACTTTTTTATGTTTCAATTTAAATAAATAAATTTTAAAAAAAGGAGGTGAAACTTAGAGATGTCTAAAAGCAAAGAAGCAGAGAGATTTTGCATGGAATTATGAGGTTGACAATCCAGATTCGCAGTCAAGAACTCACAGGAATCATGCATTTTATAAATTTTATCATATTTTTCTATTATTTTAATTAAAAAATATTAAGTATCATGTAGCTTACACTACATGTTATAGAGGGTCAAATGCTATGCCATTCACTATTTAAAACACTGCTCACAATATTTATTTGTTTTAAAATATTAAACAATTTAAGTCTAGGTGTTAAATGCCAAGTTACTCGGCTCAATTCAACAAATTTTCAATTCAAGTTGAGCTTTTCAAGTTTAAATGCCTTGATTCAGACAGAAATGTCAGAACACCAGGTTCTCTAATCTTTACTATTCCTTTCTTGTCAACCCATTGTATGATGGACTAGTGGATCGTCTATGCACCATAAATCCCTCATATTAGAAAACCATATTTGTATAGTATTTGGAGTTTGCGATGGTTGATCATAAAACATTGTTATATTGTCGCTTAATATACTCTATTGACAACTTATTTCAGGGTTCGGGTCTTCCAATCTTGGTGATTTTGAGTGCATTGTCCAGCCAAAGTGGGTCCCATATTAACTCTTTGGATCGGTGAACAGAGGGGCGACTTGCCCACTGGTATAAAATGAAAACCTGAATGGTACTATACAAACTGCCAACCCAACCATCATTTTTTTCCGAGAATTCAACCCAACCATCGTGTAACCCCCAAAATATGTAAATAAACTATGAATTCTGAATCAAAGCAAAACAATATCCCGTATCACTCTCTCAAAATTCTAGACAGACATGTTATTTTCAGTTCAAATAAACAATTATTGCCATCCACATGTCCTATTAAATCAAGACGAATTGTTGAAGAAATGTGAGTTTTAAATATCGAGCTTCGCAATTATCTCACTGCTTGTGTTTCCCACAAGAAGATGAAAAAGGAGAGAGATCACAGGTCGATTTTGATTGCACTAGTTACTGGTCACACAAACAAAAAACTTTCAGAATGAAGTGAGCTTTTCAGGTATTCCATAACAGTAATGATGACCATAACCACTACCACCGTTACCGTTATGATGCAGGCTGTAACAGCCGTTATGTGGGCCATTACATCCTTTTTTTTCTCTTTTTGATATATATATATATATATATATATATATATATATATATATATATGGGAAGCCGATTGCGTAGTGAGTAACTCACTATGCTTAGCGTACTGAGTAAACTCTTTGAGGTCCACCATGATTTATATACTTTATCCGCTCCATCCATCCATTTTAGCAGATAATTTTAGGGCTTGAGCTCAAAAATGAGCCATATCCAATGTTCAAATGGACCACACCACAGGAAACAGTTGAATTGAAGTTGAAAAATTCTTGAGGGCCACAGAAGTTTTGGATCAAGCTTATATTTTTGTTTTCCTTTCATCCATATTTGTATGATCTCGTGAACAGGTTGGATGACAAATAAACATCACTGCGGGGCCTAGAAAGGTTTCAACGGTGGAAATCATTATCCCACTGTTTCCAGTGGTATGATCCACTTGATCTTTGTATATGCTTCAATTTTGGGCTCAACCCCTTAAATTACATGGAAAAACGGATGGACGGCGTGTATAGACCACATACATTCAAGGTGGGCCCAACTGAGCGTACTGAGTAACTCAGTACGCAATCCGATTTCATATATGTGTGTGTGTGTGTGTGTGTTTTGGCCCCATTACGGGCCCTTTTTTCTGTAACAGCCCCGTAACGCACAACAGTTACCACCATTACCTTTATGTAACAGCCATTGGCATACCAACAATATATTAAAGAAATGAAGATAATTGTTGGCATTGAACAATGACTATATTCGAGATTAACGGTGCAGTATTTGTGTACTTAAAACAGATCATAAATGATGTAGCACTATTGAGATCAAAGGGATCAAGCCAAATACGCTAAATGTAGAAATGTTTCTAGAACTCTAGATTTCCACTAATCACGCATTTAGTAAAGTTTAGAACTAACCAGCAATTGCTTTAGATAAGAATTTTCTCCTGATCAGAAACATTTACTAAAAGAAATAACAGTTAGAAGAAAGTGGAAAGGTAAATGATGACATTAAGGGGAGACCGACAAAGTTGAAATTCCACAAGAAACAACCTAAACCTAGGAAGGCATTAAAAAATTGCTACATGCATGAAACTAAAACATGACTGCTAATGAGAATATCAGGCGCCTGGAGTCTTCAGCAATAATAAATGCTGTTAAAAACTCCAGAGACGCCTTTTCTAGTGGAACAGAAGCTGGAAACATGAACCAAAATAAAACATTGGCTGACGGGGGAAAACCCATATATTTGACTATAAAATAAAATGCCGCAAAGGAACTGATTTACAAAGAAGAAAGCAATAATTCTTCAACAAATTCATAAAAGGAAATAAAACAGTGAAGGAAATGAAACTTGACAGACAGCTCTTTAAATAAAGAACTTGGGAAAAAAATAATTCGAGAATGTAGCATAAAATGCCACAAAAATGCTAAATTAAGGGAAAAATTATGACATAAACAGGAAAACTGACCTAAACGAGGCCACGCACTAAAGGGGACACTCAATTCAGCTGAAATCAGTGCCAGGCCCCCCTAAATGAAGAGACCCTCTTGGAATCCTGCTTCGAGACAACATGAGTTTTTATGAGCGTTCTTAACTTTAAGAGTATTTAAGCGTCCCAATTTCACAAAGGAAAATGCTAGGAAGGAAATGACTTTGTACATCTATTGAAGCAACAAACTGCCGCTTATCTTCAAGTGCATAACTGGAAGAAAAACAAGCTAAGAACAATGCGTAATATGTTCCCATATGGCAATATCAAACCAAGCATTTCACTCATAAACAGGAAAAACGGTTTCGGAATACTAGCATTGTTGAAGAATTATAAGAGAAAACTTTACCTGCAAAATGTTCTAAAATAATAATCACATTCAAAATATATATATATATATAGAATGATAACCATATGTAGATTAAAAATGCAAATTATCATGACATGTACCTTTTGCAGGGTATTGTTGCTGAGCACCCACATTCTTCTTGGTAGTGGCCGGGCCAATCCGCATGGGTCTTGTAGAACAGAACATTCCATTCATTTCAGTCATAGCACGCATCTGTTCACCTTCATCCCCAAACCTTACAAACCCGTATCCCTTTGAACGTCCAGTAGTTCTATCAGTGACAACTTTTGCACCTTTAACTGTGGGATAGTGACTCCTGAATGTCTCTTGTAACATGTAATCTGTAACATCAGAAGCCAAATCTCCAACAAATATCGGGAAGTCGGCGCTATCATCCGGCCTCCTCTCTCCAACGCCAAAGGACGCCCAGTTAAGTCTGAAATTTTGCTCAACACTAGGCATCTGTGTCCCATTGTATGTCTGCAGAGTTCTTTCTGCAGCAGCACGGTTTACGAACTCAATAAAACCATAACCCTCGGATTGCGCAGTCTGCTTATTGCGGATGACCTTCACTGAAACAACCTATGAACAAAGGGAAAAAAACAATGGATTACCATGGCACGAGAAAACTTCATAACACAAATTAATACTACTGGATAGAGTTTGGTGAGCAATCAAAATTGGCTTACATCTGCTGAACCTTACAAAAAAGAATTCAAGAAAACCCACAAGCCAACAAAGAAAAATCAATATTTTTCTAATCAAAGTTAACAAACTAAAATTCGACATGGGAACTAAAACATTTCCAAGTTTTGACTCCTGATACATTTACATCTTCTCTCTGTCATAAACATTTCAGCTATACCATATTATATATGCATACATTATGTGTGTGTGCATATATATGATCTTGTCTCTGTCATAAGCATTTCAGCTATACCATATTATAAAAAGTGCTTGGGAACCTTCCCATGCACTGAGAATGAGAATCATACAATTAATTCCAACTTTTTTTTGTGTGTGAAGATCAAAAAAACTTTATTCAAACAGAAAAGGAGACGAGGTATCATCCCAATTACAAGGAAAAAGCACACCAAGAATCCCTTGCAACAGCCCCTTGATTCAACTCAAACACCTTATACGCATTTAGCCTATTCAATTACAAAGCGCTTGGTTTTTAAGATATGCAACATCATAAGGGCAGCTTAAAAGACTTCAAGCCGATCAGTTTGATTGGGAGTCTGTATAAAATTCTCGCAAAAACGCTAGCCACCAGGTTCCCAGCGTTGTTGGCTGGTGTCATCTCAAAAGGCCAAAGCGCATTCATTGTTGGAAGACAGATCTTGGATAGTGCTCTGATTGCCCATGGGTGCATCACTTCTCAGTATTAAGAGAAGGGGAAAGGCATAGTGTGTAAATTGGACATCACGAAGGTGTTCGACCATGTTATGATGCAAACCTGAAAGGGAAAGCAAATAAGTTGATAAGAAAATAAAGAGATTGTGTAAAAGATCCAACAATCCTCTAGCCGGATGCTAGAGATCACAAATACAAGATTGTGAGCAAGCTCAACAGTCCTCTAGTCTAGAACTAGAGATCACTTTCCCTCCCTTCAACAGCCACCGTAGAGAAAAGAATAAAATTTCATATTGATCAAGTTGTCTTATTCCATAGGACAGAAGTCCTATTTATAATCAACCTTACAATCAGTAATAAAAGATATGATATCTAAAAATCTATGAAATAGGAAAGCACCTAAGTAACAAAGCATTCTATAATTAAGAAAATGCTTAAAATAATAAGCTACTTACATAAGAAAATATTTAAAATTATTCCCTGCCTAAAACTAAAGAAATGAAAGAAATAGCAGATTTCCTAATCTAGAAATTTAACAAAAATGGAAAGTGAGGATGATTAAAAAAGGAAAGTGGTCCTTTTCTTGTACACACGTGCAGAGCGTGCACGTGTGGGATGCAGGACGATTGCATCAATTTCCCCCGACTTGAAAAAACTCGGCTCCGTTGAGTTAATGGCAATGTATTTGGTGCAAACCCGAAAGGGAAAGCAAATAAATCAATAAGAAAATAAATAGATTGTGGGAAAGATCCAACAATCCTCTAGCCGGATGCTAGATATCACAAATGCAAGATTGCGAGCAAGCTCAACAGTCCTCTAGTCTAGAACTAGAGATCACTTTCCCTCCCTTCAACAGCTACCATAGAGAATAAGAAAATTTCATAAAGAGAATATTAATCAGCTTGTCTTATTCCATAGGACATAGGTCCAATTTATAATCAATCTTACAATTTGTAATAAAAGATATAAAATATAAAAATCTATGAAATAGGAAAACACTCGAGTAACAAAAGCATTCTATAATTAAGAAAATACCTAAAATAAGAAGATACTTAGATAAGAAAATATTTAAGATTATTCCCTGCCTAAAAATAAAGATATGAAAGAAAGAGCAGAATTCCTAATTTAGAGAAAGAGCAGAATTCCTAATTTAGAGATTTGAGAAAAATGGAAAGTGATGATGGCTAAAAAGGAAGGTGGTCCTTTTCTTGTACACACGTGCGAAGCATGCTCGCATGAGATGCAGGCATTTTCTTCAAATCTTGATCAATCGGCACGTGTGGCCATTTGGTTGCATCAATTCCACCTGGCCTCGAAAACAACTCGTCCTCGAGTTTAAATTGGTAGTCATAATCTCCTAGGAAGATCCTCGTTTGTAGCGCGTCTTCTTCGGCTTTGCTGGTAGTTGATGGTGGAGACCTACACGCCTAACAGGTAGCTGGTGCATAATATGGTGTTGAAACACGAACCATTTTTTCTTTTTGTTTCTTGTTGGTCCTCCACGTTCTTGACGTCGATCGTGACCAGTTCGTCATAGTCCGCTTTTGATTTGCATACCTTGATCGATGTTGACATGGTACTATCGTGTTGACCTCTATGGATTTTACCACTATGATTGTAGCACTATCTATCTCTTTAACCATCAGATCGTCCATATATGCCAAACCTTCAATCTCCTTAATTGGATCATCCATCAGTTGATCTTTTGGTTTTACTTGAATTTTCTCCGATATGACCATTGATCCATCAACCAATCCAAAGGAAGATTCCTTTTGAGTTGCCACACTATCCATAACCACGTCATTCCTTGGAATGCTAGATAAAACATATTGAAGCCCATAAAGCTTTTCATGTTCAATCAAGGGCTCAAAGCAAGCTCGCACGAGCTCCTTGAGTTCCTTGAATTCATTTGCAATATCTTCCTTGGATGCTTTAATCTCCTTCTTGACCTCCTGCAAGTTCTCCTTCTGCATCTTTTCAATATTCGTAAGTGTTACTGATGTTTTTGCGAGATAGGAAGCTTTTGGATAACCAGCATGTGGGGAGGGGTGTTGAAAGGAATCACCATGAGGCACATATGAAAATGGGTATTACTCAAGATGATATGAATGGAGATCTTAATAATCAAAGTAACTCGGATAAGAATAGTGCAATGGATATGGAAAGGCATTGGAGTCCGAATAGGGATAATTGCACGACACATGAGAACATCTTCCTATCCATGACATCTTCTTTTTTCTTTTTCTTTTTCCAGTTTCCCAAGAGTAGAACTTGCTTTGATACCAATTTAACAAAAATGGAAAGTGATGATAGTTTAAAAAGGAAAGTGGTCCTTTTCTTGTACACACGTGCAAAGCGTGCACGTATGGGACGTAGGGCGACTGCATCAATTCCCCCCGGCTTGAAAAAACTCGGCTCCATCAAGTTAATGGCAATGTACCCATAGAGTTCTAGGTTAATGCGCCTGAAAACCTCTACTAAAATCCATCTGTTGTCGGACCTTGGTCGACCCTTCCATTTGACAAGAAACTTCTGATACTTCCCTTGGCATGTGGAAACTATCTGATCATCCAACACGTCCTCAATGATTTCTTCAAGCTGGCGCGGTACCTCAGGTATCTGGATAGCCTATTCTTTCGTGCTCTTGTTTGTATGATGTCCAAGATAAATTGTAAGGTCTTTCACATTAAAAATGGGGTTGATCTTCATTTCAAGTGGCAGCTTGATTAGGTATGCATTATCACCTAGCTTCTTCAAAATGTGGTAAGGACCTGCCTTTCTGGAGTGGAGCTTTGTATAAGAGCCTGCTGGAAACCGCTCAGGCTTAAGTCGCACCATGACTCCATCTCCTTCTTGGAATTGTGCAAAACATCGTCAAACATCTGCATATCCCTTGTAATTTTCATTACTAAGGGTGATCTTTTGCCTAACTTCTTCATGTATCTCCTTAACATGTTGTGCAAAAGATTCAGCATCCTAGCTCGATCGAGTCACACTAGGAAGTGGGACTAAATCGATAGGTTGTCGGGGTCGCATTCCGGTCGCAATTTCGAAAGGAGAGTCCCGTAGTGTGGTTCATAAAACTATTATAAGCGAACTTAGTTTGGGGTAACACAATGTCCCATGAGCTTATATGATCACCAACCAAACATTGAAGTAGATTCCCGAGGCTACGGTTTACGACTTCAGTCCACCCATCTGTTTACGGGTGATACACACTTGAGAATTTCAACTTAGTTCCCATCTTAGACCATAAGGTGCGTCAGAAGTAGCTCATAAACTTGACATCACAATCAGATACAATGGTTTTGGGAACACCATGTAGACGAACCACCTCTTTAAAGAAAACATTGGTGATGTGCATAGCATCCAATGTCTTCTTACAAGGGATGAAATGAGTCATCTTTGAAAACCTGTCAACTACAACATAAATAGAGTCATAACCACGTTGAGTCTTAGGCAATCCTAAGACGAAATCCATATTGATGTCTTCCCATGGAGCATTTGGCACGGGTAATGGCGTATAAACACTAGTATTCTGCTTGCTACCTTTACCAAGCTGACACACTCGACATTGACGAACAACGATCCCAACGTCTTTCTTTAAACCTGGCCAGTAAAAACGATCTTCAACCAAAGTTGTCGTTTTATCGATACCAAAGTGACCACCTAGGCCCGCTGAATGAAGCTCTCATATAACAAGCTCTCGCAAGGAACTCTTAGGAAGACCCAACCTCATGTTGAAGAATAAGTACCCATCGTGCAAGCTATACCATGGGTACTCGATCCTGCACCAGAAATGAGTGTTGAAAATACCTTTCCAAAATCATCATCTATGGCATAGTCCCGTTTAAGTTCTTCAAATCCAACAACGGAAACTGATAAGGTAGACAAAAGATGCGACTTTCGGCTAAGGGCGTCTGCTACCTTATTTTCAATACCGACGTGATGTTTGAGGTTGAAGGTGAACTCTTGAAGATAAGCACTCCACTTAGCATGCCTAGCACTCAACTTCTTCTGAGAATTCAAGTAACGTAATACCTCGTGTTCAGAATAGAGCACAAACTCTCGATGAATTAGGTAATGACGCCAATGCTTCAGAGCTTGTACAATAACAGAAAACTCCACATCGTAAGTAGAATACTTCTTTCATGCCGCATTGAGCTTCTCACTGAAAAAGGCCACCGGATGTTCTTCCTGGCTAAGAACACCTCCTATGCCTACGTGCGATGCGTCATAGGCAACTTCAAACACTTTTTCGAAATCAAGAAGTCTAAGAACTGGAGCCTCTGTCATTTTCCACTTGATTTCTTGAAATGCCTTTGTTGTTGTTTTAGTCCACTCAAATGGATTGGACTTCATACATTCAGTAATTGGCGCCATGATGGAACTAAAGTTCCAAATAAACCTTCGATAAAATGTCACAAGCCCATGAAAACTACGAACTTCATGAATGTTTACGGGAGTAGACCATTCACAAGCCCTTATCTTTTCTGAATTAGCCTTTACACCCTCTGCTAAAACGATGAACCCGAGAAAGACCACGCTAGAACTCATGAAGGTACGCTTCTTCAAATTGATGTAGAGTTTCTCATGGCACAGTACTCTCATCACTTGGCGAAGATGGCCTAGATGATCTTCTTGTGAACGGCTATAAATGAGGATGTCATCGAATATACGACGACAAACTTGCCAATGAATGGCCATAGAATTTGTGTCATCACCCGCATGAATGTGCTAGGTGCGTTCGTCAAGCCGAATGGCATAACTAGCCATTCATACAATCCATCCTTTGTCTTGAAAGCAGTTTTCCATTCATCGCCAAGACGAATTCTTATTTGATGGTACCCGCTTCGCAATTCAATCTTCGAAAAAATTATAGCATTTGCCAACATGTCCAGCATATCATTTAAGCGCAGAATGGGAAAACGGTACTTTATTGTTATCTTGTTGATGGCGTGACTGTCAACACGCATTCGCCAACTGCCATCCTTCTTTGGTGTCAACAACATTGGCACAGCACACGAGCTGAGACTATCACGAATGAACCCCTTTGCTAATAATTCTTCCACCTATCGACGAAGCTCTGCATGCTCTGTCGGGTTCATTCGACATGATGGAAGATTTGGTAATGGCGCTCCAAGTACCAGATCAATAGCATGTTGAATGTCGCGCATGGGTAAAAGCTTACTTGGTAGTTCATCAGGGACCAAATCCTGAAATTGGGACAGAATGTCCAGAATCTCAGGTGGTTAAACAACATTATCAACTGGATTGATCTTGCATCCTACCAGAGCATACATGATTCCACATTCACGACTCTCCTCCATGAATCGGGCCATGTTCAATACTATGGAAGCCGACTTTGCCTCTTCAAGTTCGTCATCTTTCATCGTGTTAAGAGTAATGGGCTTTCCTTTGTATATAAAAATGTGAGTTCTTGCAACCCTTGTGAGTTATATCCCTGTCATATATCCATTGGCGCCCCAATAATATATGTGTGACCTTCATTGGAATGATGCCGCACCAAAGCGATTCTTCATAACGACCCAGAGAGAAGTTGACTAAGCACCTCTTAGTCACAGGGATGAACGTGTCATCCTTGACAGCCTTTCCACCACACGATACTAGTGTATGGAAAATATTCGTTCGCAACCAGTCTTCTTGGGCCTCCTCCTTTGGTGTTGTCAAAATCCTTCTAACCGCCAATGATAACTTGCTTTCATTTAGGCCATCGAGGCCTTCCCCAAGTTCATGATCATCATCTTCTAGATCATTTGCATGTTCATCTTCCACTTGGTCTACAATGAAGTCTTCTATCTCACAAAATTGGAGATTGCAAGAGGGACACTCAGTCATGTAATGTCCATGACCACCACACTTAAAGCAATTGTCAGTCGACCTCCCTTGCGTTACTGCAACAGACTTTCCCTTGGTATCACCATTTTGGGGAAGAGGATTGGAAGTAGGTTGGGTGAAGTTCTGACCAATTTTGTAATCCCGAGGTAAGTTAGCGTGGGGCACGAATAGTTGTGGGCGCGAAGTGGAGCCACTAGTAGTGGAACGAGTGGATGCATAACCCCCGCCTTGAAGGTTACCGTGCCTTATCATCAACTTCTAGTCCTGCACTTTTCGGGCCATCTGATACGCCTCGTCTGCGTTGTTGAGCCGAACAGTTACCAACTCTCTTTGAATCTTGAACCATAGCCCATTACAATAATGTGCCACTTGTTGTCTTCCCGTTTCTGTTAAGCGGCAACGAATGACTAAGTCATAATAACGCTATGTACTCCTCCACGGTCGGATTGTATTGTCGAAGTGTGAAGAGCTCATGAAAAGAGATCGTCTCGTAATCTGGCAGTAGGAACCTTCACTTCATTCTTGCTTTCATTTCCTCCCAATTTCTTACGGGAGGAAGACCAAACCGTTGTAGATCTTCTTCGATGGCGTACCACCAATCTTGAGCTGCGACTTTAAGTTTCAAGGTAGTGAAACGCAACTAGACAACTTCTTCCATTTCGTACCAACGAAAATATCGCTCAATCGACTTTAGCCAGTCATTGAATACTTTAGGATCCAAATTACCATCGTAATCTGGAATATCAACCTTGATGTGCTTGGCAGGATCCGAAGTGTGAATATTCCTCCCTCCTTCGAGATAAATTGGATGATCCGTCGGAGGTTGTTCATCCCTCTGGCTCTTGGTTGCGCATAGCAAAGTTGTTAGGCCCAGTAGCTAAGCTCATATTCTTCGTCTTAGAAATTACCATTCCGAGCACGATGCCTTGAGTCAATATTTCTGGACTCCAATTCTCCATCAAGGTCATCTATAGATGTTTGGCGGTCTGGATTGATTCCCTTGCTTATGTTTTTGAGAATAATAATGCGTCCTTCTAAAGCATTCATTATGGCTATGGAACGGGCCTCTAGGTCATCCATCCGTTTTGTGATCAAATCGACCACTTGTTGCAAGGTTGTGACAGTTTCTTCTTGAGGTTGTGTGGCCATCTCAGGATTGTCAATCGTCCCTCTTCTAGTGTGGCGCATAAGACAACGGGCTTTGGCAAGCAAACAAAATAAAATTTTCTCCTTCTTCTCTCTCTCTTTTATTTTGTGTAAGGAAAGAAAGGAAGGGCAAGGAATTGATATGTTGGGACGGGATTATGATGTGGTAGGGTTGAAAGAGAATTTTTTTTTTTTTTTTTAATAGAGTTAGGGTTTGGTGATTTGGAGATAGAAAAAAAAAATGTAGAGTTAGGGTTTGGTGATTTTGAGATTTTAAAATATTTAAAAAAAAAAAAAGGAAAGGAAAGAAAAGAGAAAGATGACAGATGGATGAAGGGGAAGGATGAAAGGTTAGATTGAGATGGGAAAATTCTAATTTTCCCAAGAACAAAACTTCCTCTGATACCAATTTGATGCAAACCCGAAAGGGAAAGCAAATAAGTCAATAAGAAAATAAAGAGATTATGGAAAAGATCCAACAATCCTCTAGCCGGATGCTAGAGATCACAAATGCAAGGCTGTGAGCAAGCTCTACAGTTCTCTAGTCTAGAACTAGAGATCACTTTCCCTCCCTTCAACAGCCACCGTAGAGAAAAGAATAAATTTTCATAAAGAGAATATTGATCAAGTTGTCTTATTCCATAGGACAGAAGTCCTATTTATAATCAACCTTACAATCTATAAGAAAATATATGAAATCTAAAAATCTATGAAATAGGAAAGCACCCAAGTAACAAAGCATTCTATAATTAAGAAAATGCCTAAAATAATAAGATACTTAGATAAGAAAATACTTAAAATTTTTCCCCCCCCCCCCCCCCCCCCCAACCTAAAAATATGAAAGAAATAGCAGATTTCCTAATCTAGAAATTTAACAAAAATGGAGAGTGAGGATGGTTAAAAAAGGAAAGTCGTCCTTTTTCTTGTAAACACGTGCAGAGCGTGCACATGTGGGATGCGGGACAATTGCATCATGTTAACTGGAGTTTCCTTAACTACATGCTAAGGCATCTGGGATGCAGTCTGAAAATGGAAACGTCGAATGGAGTGTGTGAACTCACCTAGATTCTTGGCCTTGATCAACAATCCTCTAAAGGATTCAAGCCATCAAAAGGAATTTGGCAAGGTGACCCCCTCTACCCCTTCCTCTTTGTGGTGTAGCCGAGGCCCTAGGCAGGATGTAGGGCAAGGCTAGGAGGTTGGGCTCATTCGCTGCTTCCAAGTAGACAAGGTGAGTCCAACCAATTCCCATCTTCAATTTGCACATGACGCAATCCTCCCTTGTGAAGCTGATCAGAACATGGTGGATAAACTATGGATGATTATTCTTTGCTTTGAGTTCGTGTCAGGCTTAAAAGTTAACATTGTCATTAGTGAGATGTTGGGTGTTCATCTATCTAAGGAAGAAAACGCGCGGTTGATGGGCATCTTTGGCTGTCAAGCAACCTCGTTTCCCTCTTCTTACCTTAGGGCCCATTTGGAAGCTTCAATTTGGAATACATTGGAATCAAAATTGCAATTGCATTGGAATCAAGGTGATTCTTGTGTTTGGTTGAAATGCACTGGAATTAGAGGTGTACACGAACCGAGCTAGCTCGGTTAGCTCACTCGACTCGGCCCGAAAAAGCTCGATTCGGCCCAACGCGAAACTGAGTTCGGTCCGAGTTGGGCCGTTTTTTATAACTCGAAAATGCGTTCGAGCTGAACCCAGGTCAACTCAACTCGGATCGATACTCGGCTAGACTCAGTGTGTGTGTGTGTGTGTGTGTGTGTATTAAAAAGTAAAAACCCTAAATATCATTCCCCTTTTCAAAACAAAGTCGCCCGACCCCAGCGCCCTCTCCCTGCTCCCTCTCTCCCTGCCCTGGCCTTGCTCGTCTGGCACCCCTCACCTCTCTAATCTCTCTCTCTCTCTCTCTTGTCCCTCTCCCTGCTCGTCCCAGACCCCTCTCACCTCTCGCATTGGATTCTCAAATAGATTGGTTTTGAAACAGGCGCCATTGGTGGCTGTTACCGCTAGTCTTGATGGATGGTCCAGATGCAACTAGACAGCAAATCCTAATTCTACCCGCTCTACTGTACTATCTTAGCTAGGCGCACGATAGATTTCCCCCAAACTAGACCCTCCCTCACCTTTCTTCTCCTCGATACAATACAAATGTTTAAAAAAAAAAAAAAAAATCCATCTGAAAAGCGTTTTTCAATCCGGATCTTAGGCATCCCTTTTCCTTTTCCACTTTCCAGGTCGGAAAAAAAAAAACCAACGGCGGAGGGCTCTTCTTATCTAGGGTTTCAGATCTTCTTCCAAATCGCATTCTCTCCTCTTCCAGCGGAGGAAAAAGCTAAGGTTAGGGTTTTAAAGCTCATCTTCTTTTCTTCCATTTATACCCTCACGATTTTGTTTTCAATCCTTGCATTCTTCTGTTTTATCAGGTCTGTAGATCTGGAACAAATCGTCTCCTTCCTATTTGGCGATCTGGAAATTAATCGACGGCGAGGATTAAGCTCAAAACTGGCTCGAACTTAGCTCGAACTGGTCCGATTGCTGACCGAGCCAAGCTCGAGCTGGAGATGTTGGCTCGGTCACCGAGCCGAGCCGAGTTCGAGCTAGGTGTGCCTGGTGACCGAGCCGAGCCAAGCTAAGGCCAGCTCGACCTGGTTTGGCTCGATGTACACCCCTAACAGAAATCCAAATCTTCCACTTGGAAGCTTCTATTTGGAGGGCATTGGAATTCTTCGGTATATTCATAGGACTTAGATTTGATTAACTAAATCAGCTTTCCTATCCCAAATTAGTATATATGTGTAAGTGATATTTGATAGAATAATTGTAATAAGCCCATTAAAATATATACTTTGGCCAAAAAAGAGGAAATTGGGCGGGCCACAAATGCAAGGATCACAAACAAGCGACTCACTGATGTTTTCTAACATCCATTTAGATATCCAACATTTGGATGGTTCGGATCATTCTATTAATGTGATTTTTAGTGTTGCAGCCGATAATTGGATTGTTTTGGAGTACCATCATCATGCCATGTGTCTAGTGAATTAGTAGCCCAGAGACACCTTTATTACATGTGCAACTCTCCTTTCCTTAAAATTGAGGCAAAAAAGGCATTTCCTTTGGACTACTCTAGTATCTCAACATTTTCCTAGGATTTCAAAACACACCAAAAAGGTATATTTAAAATACCCCCAATTGCATTTACCTCTAAATCCAAGGTTGTCCAATGCAAAAAACAACTATTTGGATTTGAAATACACCCATTTAGCAGCTATTTGGATTTGAAATATGTAACGCCCCAAACTTTTCAATACCTAGTATTGAAAGTCCTCAAGCGTGTTACCGTGAAAAGTAACATAATATTTACACATGTACGGGACCAATCTAGCTAACCTAACCCTACATCCATCCTCCAACGAGAGTCTGACCAATTGAGAGCGATCTTCATCCATGAATTAACTCATCCGACCGTTGATCATGTAGCTCGATATATGTACCTTCCCTTGACTAAATCGGTAAATAACTCTTTATCCGTAAAGATTTAGATATACATCCTTTTGTAAGAATTTCTTAGAAACATGCCTAGAACCATGTGGAGCCATCGGATTTCCCAAAGCTAACAGATCCGCAATAATTACGAAGATGCCATTACACTAAACCCCTGTATTTAAAATCACATGATTACCACGATCCTTTTGGCATGAAACCTTGTATGAGGCCTAAGTATCATAAACTAACTTTACATTTAAAATTTCAACCATCAGATCATTGTACAAGTGGGCCAGATAGAGATCAGCCAGTTAACGCCGGTTTTGGGACACCTGATCTTTGGTTATGCTTCAATTTTGGGCTCAACGCCTCAAATTAGATGGAAAATGAATGGACGGTGTAGATGTCTCAAAAACATCACAGTGGGCCCCACACCCAGCGTGTGCGTGTGTAGAATGGTGCACCAGTGGCGCACTGGATTGGAGACTGGGTCAAACGACGTTTGACTCGATGAATCCCACCCCGAAGTGGGATTTCTCTCCTTCTACGCTGCTCGAACGGACAGCGTCCGTTTAAATGGGTTGTGGGCCATCATCATGATCGTCTTGGACAATCCAATCCATTCATCGTGCCTATAGGGCAAGGCCGACCAAACCCTAGGTTCTTCCTCGCCGACCTGACCTTCAAAACGAAACCAATCGTCTACTAGGGCGAGTTGTGGCCCACCCTGATCATCCAACAAGATGATCTGGACCGTCCGAATCCTGAGATAGGGAGATCCGATCCTACCGTAGCCAACTAAAAGAAGAAGAGAAAACAGGGAGTGTGGATTCCCGCTGTTGTTCCTCACAGTAACCATGTTTCCGAGGAGTGCGTGCGCAGGATTTCGGAAATCCTGTTCGCAAGGAGGTATTGCAATCGGACCTCAAAACTGATCGGCCAGGGGTTGTCGGACAGCAGATCCAAAACGTCCAAGAAAAACAGATCGGATGGAAATTGATTCAGGCCAAATCCGCCATTGAAATGGGCCCCATCAACTAAGCAAATGCTTGGCTCTACACCCCGATCTGAGAAATCAAGATCGCCTACAAGATGACCCATTGAGGGACAATCTGACAGCCAACAGCTTGAACAGTTCAGATGGGGAAGAAGCCCTAAGAAAGTCGGACCAAGTCCATCTCAACGATGCTGCTGCGCATGCTATTACGCAACCAAGGTGCGTAGCCGAATCTCACCTTACTGCGTAAGGTCGATTCAGACAACCTATAAAAGGTCCTACCGCCACGCAAGAAAGAAAGCAGGAACGAGAAGAAACGTGGGAGAGAGAGAGGAATCCATCAACCGAGCAGCAACTTCATCTGCCCAGGCTTGTTGCCGTCCAGCAAGGAAGAGGGAAGAGAAGGGAAAGAGAAGAAGAAAGAAAGAAAGGAAGGAAGGAAGGAAGGAAGAAAAGAGAAGAAAAGAAAAGATATAGAGAGAAAGAAGAAGAAGAAGAAGAAGAGAGATCTTTTGGGTCAACTCAGTCCACCAACGAGTTAGGTCTGAGTTGGGGTGAGTCAAGCTAACCACTTCGGCGGGTATGAGCTACATGCCAATTTTCATTCAACTTTGTATTATGCATAAGCTTTACATTATAATTTGAGTTCATGATTAAATAGATTGATTAGTCAGCGAGTCAAATCTAGTTGACTCAGTGTGGAAATTCATTGAACCACAAATTGTTGAAAAAAGAATGTTGGCTGACTAAGGTTGGTGAATGTCTACGATTCAATCAAATTGAAATGCTCAATTAGATTGGAAACTACTTAAAACGTAACCCTAAATCTACGCCTATACTAAACCATAGCTTGATATTGATCCTAACCATATAATCTATGTAATATAATGATCTAACCATATGAATCATGTTAATTATGCTAGAGTTGGGTACAACAACGCATATATTCAGATCTAGCAAGGTTAGAGTGTGATCAAGTCTAAGAGGTGAGGGTTTTATCCTTTAAGCTTTCACTAATTTAAGTTATTATATTTATCCTGCCTTTCTATGCTTTTAAAGATGTGAATTATCCTGCCTTTTCATGCCTTGAGTGATGTGAATTATCCTGCCTTTCATGTCTATATGTTTTTCTAGGAATTATCCTATCAATTGATTCAGTTAATATCATTACAACTATTGGCCCTTTGGGATTATGACATATTGTCAAATACAACTGATTCCTCTGAATTTATGTGAGGCCATGGAAACAAGCCTTACCTTGCCTTATCAAATTTATTGAGTTGGCCCTGCCACTCGTCTCTATATTTGAGTTGGCCCTTGCCACCAAGGTGTCCCGTATTAGTATCGGTTGGCGTAACGGTGCCCTCCGAAACCGATACAGATACGGGGGCATAACAGTCTGTAACGGCACAAATTTTTTTTTTGCCAAAAAAATATGGATTAAATCTGGAATATTCTAAGCATTCCAAATATGCATTCATTTATAAATTGGAACATGCTTATGGTGGTGTAACAGTCCACTCTTTGGTGAGAAGTTGTATCGGACTGTCTGATAAATTTATGGACCAGACAACCTGAATTTGGTTACAAAATTCATATATTTAATTTTCTAAATATCTAATTTATACACTTAACAATTTGATATCATTTTTCCCAATAGTTCTTTTTAAAAATGAAATTAAATTCAGGTAGATCGCGTTGCCAATTTGGGGCTGACTTGAGGACCAATCCATGCCCCAAATCAGCCTCAAATTCATGCAATTTATTGGATATATCCCACTCGTGAAGTGGTGGACATTTATTGGATAGTGAATCATGAAAAAAAAAAAAAAAATCAAAAGGCCCTATTTTAAAAAATAAGCGTCCACAAATTAACAATTAAAACTATTCAAACAATTTGATTTTGGCATTTTGAGTTAGCAATTACGGTCCATAATTTAATTGGTAAATTTTAAGTTAATACATGTCTCGTGTATAATTTTTTAAGGGCCTGAATTAGGTAGGACTCAGATTGTGAAGTGTAGCACACGACTGTCAAAGTTTTTTAGACCCCACTCGTGATGAATGTGTTATATCCACACCGTCCATCCATTTTGCCAAATAATTTTAGGGCATGAGCTCAAAAATGAGGCAGATCCAAAGCTCAGATGGACCGCACCATAAGAAACAATAATAATTAAACGACTATCATTAAAAATTTATCGGGGCTACAAAAGTTTTAGATCAAGCTGACATGTGTGTTTTCCCTTCATCCACGTTAGTGTGACCCTATTAACAGGTTAGATGGAAAATAAACATTACAGTGGACCTTAAGAAATTTTTAATGGTGAGCATTTTATAACCAGTGTTTCCTATGTTGTGGTCCACCTGAGATTTGGATCTTACTAACTTTTTGAATCATAACCTAAAATGATGTGGCAAAATGGATGGACGGCATGGATAAAATACATACAGCATGGTGGGGCCCATGTGGCACGTGTACATTTTATTAAATTATGCAACATCAGTACCAGTCCATTCATTTGACGCAAGCAAGTCCTGTGGGTCTGATCATGAGGTATGTGTTATATCTAAACCGTCCATTCATTTGACGAGCTCGTCTTAAGGCTTGACACGAAAAATAATACAAATCTAATTATCAAGTGACCCTATTAACAGGTTAGAAGGAAAATAAACATTACAGTGGAGCTTAAGAAATTTTTAATGGTGAGCATTCTATAACCATTGTTTCCTATGCTGTGGTCCACCTGAGATTTGGATCTTACTAATTTTTTGAATCATAACCTAAAATGATGTGGCAAAATGGATGGACGGCATGGATAAAATACATACAGCATGGTGGGGCCCATGTGGCACGTGTACATTTTATTAAATTGTGCAACATCAGTACCAGTCCATTCATTTGACGCAAGCAAGTCCTGTGGGTCTGATCATGATGTATGTGTTATATCTAAACCGTCCATTCATTTGACGAGCTCGTCTTAAGGCTTGACACGAAAAATAATACAGATCTAATTATCAAGTGGACCACACTGCAAAAAGCAGTGGGGGATTGAACGTCTACCATTGAAACCCTTTTTGGGATCACAGAACTTTTGGATCAATATGAAATTTGTTTTTCCTCTTCATTCAGGTCTTTTTGACGTTTTGAACAGATTGGA
The DNA here is from genome assembly GCF_029962835.1 of Magnolia sinica. NCBI lineage: Eukaryota > Viridiplantae > Streptophyta > Magnoliopsida > Magnoliales > Magnoliaceae > Magnolia > Magnolia sinica. The sequence continues at coordinate 46,629,509 of NC_080584.1, read as the reverse complement.
TGGAAAATAAATGTTATAGTGGGCCTACGAATTTTTTAACGGTGAAAATCATCATCTCGCTGCTTTTTTTGGTGTGGTCCAGAAGATCTTTGGATACGATTCATTTTTTGGCTAATGCTCTAAAATGATATTTAAAAATAGATGAACGGTGTAGATATAATAAATACATCGTTGTGGAGCCCATGTAACTTTGATCTCCTTTGAACCGTTCGTACAACTCGGAGCTCGAGGAGTGTCAGCGCTTGTCTTAACATGACACGTACCTACAGCAGTTATACTACACCAGTCAAACCGCTTCCGATTTCAAAAGAAAAAAACGGGAGAGGGAAACCGAAAAGAAAAAGAGGGAAAGAAGAGAGAGAGAGAGAGAGAGAGAGAGAGGGAGAGAGAGAGAGAGAGAGAGAGGGAGGAGGAGGGCCTGGCCGCAGCCGCAGCAGGGCGAGAAGAAGAAGAACAGGAAGAAGAAGAAGAACAAGAGAAGAAGAAAAAAAAGGTATGTTTTTTTTCTTTCTTTTTTTTTACCATTTTTTTCATTTTTCTTTAGGGTTATGGATCGTAACGTTTGTTATGGTCCTGTAACGACCATTACGAACCAAAAAAAAAGAGGTGCCCCGTTTCGGGGCCGAATCGCGTAACGGTTGATGCCGTTACCATTACGTATCAGCCGTTACAGCTAAAACGTAACCGATTTGGGATACCTTGCTTGCCACTCTTCTATCTATTGAGTTAGCCATTGCTACTTTTTCTTTTGTTGAGTTGACCATTGTCACTCTTTTCTTATTTATCTTTGCCTTGTGTCGTCTATCTTTAAAGCTGGGGCATGTGTCTTGCTATTCCAAAACCTCCATGATTCAGTTTATATTCTTCATTATTAAGATTATATTCTTCATGATTCATATTTTATTCTCCCATGATTCAGTTTATATTCTCTATAAGTGCAAGCGATGTGGTCAGATGTATTACAACTAGTGATTCAAATAATTTATCGTGGACGTAATGCGCTCTGGGTAGAGACCCTCTTGGTCGTCACGTAATTCCTTGGGTTTTGGGTAGTGGTGCACAAATCGATGTGTGTAATTTGTAAATGCAATATCACATCACTTCCGAGATTGGATGTCACAAATAGTCGCTCCATGAACAAATCATTACACGTAATTCATCTGACTCATGCGTTGTGCGCCTTGAGGTGTACACGTAAATCCACGGTAACGTTGGTCGTGCCAGCGAATATCCATAGTTATGGAATGCGGGTCGAGCCGGATTTTCTATAAATCGCATTCCACATTGTGATGATCACTACGTATGATGAGCCCCACATACTTTGCTAGGCATGCATCTTATGTAGGTTGTTTGCGCATTCTAATATCCTCGTATTAGTGGACTACGGAACATATCAGAACCTTTACATTACTGTTACGAATCTCTTGAATTAATGTTAAAGGATAAACATCACTATGAGTAGGGCATTAACCCTCTCCCAACCATGCAGATTATGCAGGTGACGTACAGATTGAAGACCTAGTGAACAATCTCCCTAAGGAAGATTATGTTGAAAGAATAAGAAGACAGTTTATGATTTAGTATTATACTTCCGCCGCGAACTCGATAAATGTAATAAGATCCCATTGAGAGGATATTTGATTATTCTTTTTACTCTGATGAAATAGAATCAATACAGTTGATTTTATTCTTGTGAATGTTACCTTCATGAATGTATTTGGATGTAATCCAAACGAATGAAAAAAATAATAATAATATGCGATTTTTAAAAGCATTCAATTTATACATTATTAACACCCGGATTTCTCGGGCACGAGTATAAACTCTGGCCGTGAAAGTTCAGGCTATTACAAAATACACCGATTTACCACCAAATCCAAGGTGTCAAACGGGATGTCAGGGTTCTTTTGTGCATTGGTAAGCTGGCCAAGCATCTTTGGGACATTATCGTGGAAAGGTTCAAGAGGAAGTTTCTCTTGGAAAAGCATATATTTATTCTTGGGAGAGCGTCTCACCCTCATTAAGGCAACTTCATCAAATTTACCTATGTATCACACGTCTCTCTTTAAATGTCCGAAGGCGGTTCTAGCTAGGATAGAACGCCTATGACAGGACATTTTGTGGCAAGAGATGGATGACAAGAAAAAAAAAAAAAAAAAGGTTTCATCTCATGGATTGGAACAAGGTTTGTGATGGGGACATCTCGTGCACACGCGCACGCACGCCGCCCCACCTACGCACGTACGCACGGAGTAAGAGGGCCCCACCGTCAATCTGGCTCGATGACGACGTCCAAGGAAGGCCTCCTAACTAGAAGACGAAGTTTTGTTCAAAAGAGTGGGCCCGATAGTTAAGAAAAGTCCATCATGGGATCTTATGATCGTGGCCCACTAGTCAGATTGATTTCATATTTTAAGTTTTGTTTATTGTTATTATTTAGAACATCATGAACGCTTTAGATTTCTTTGTTTGGTTTTTATTTTAGTTTACTTCATCGCCAAGTAATATATTGCGCACATGGTGCGAGTTTAGAGGTATAGGATTTTCTCATAAATAGGCGCCCCTCGTAGCTTTTTTTCATTCATTGAAGATTAATAAAAATTGTGTTTTCCTACTCTCTGAGTTATGAAACCTAAATAGGTGCGAAGCCCTCCCTTCATCAAAGGGTTAACTAACATGTTGCGAAGCCACATCTATCCCAATTTGGCCCATCCATCGCCATCTCTACTACCCATCTTCTACTATCTCTTTTTCTCATCTCACCCCATCATCTACACTTCGAATCAATCATCTATTGCAGCAATTCTCCTCTCCACAGCAGAATTTCAGAATCTGGCCCTACAGGAGAGCTGAAACTTCGGCGGAGCACCACGCACAAATCATACATCGGATCGAGCTGAGATTTGGAGGTTTTGGAGTCCATCCCTAGCCGACCAGGGCCAAGGTGGCCTTTTTATGAATAGTGGGCCCCACACACGTGCGGCCGGGATCACACGCACGTGCGTCTAAGCCATTGTTGTTGTCCACGCGTGCGGTACTTCTCTGGTTTGTCTCTCTCCTCTCTTTCACTCCGCTTCCACCCAAAATCCCTAACCCTAACCCTAAATTACTCAAATCTCCAATTTTATACCCTTTTCTTACACTAGGGTTCCCCGAATTGGAATTTATGAATCCCTTGGATTAGGGACTGATTACTATGCATGTGTGGATGATTATTTCTTATCTTTGAGTATCATTTGGTTCATAATTTTTATTGATCCAGCCCTATCATGTGTAGGCTTGGACCCGCATAGATTCCCCTCAATTGAATGTTTAGACTTTCATGTGAGATATGGAATTTGTGTAATTGTTTCTGAACTAATGTGATCTTAACCCTGAAATCTCACATATCATATTTAATTTTCATGTCCTGCATCAGTTTTCAAGCCTCATGAAGCATGTGTGTGTTCATTTGCTTAAAAAGTTCTGAAAAAATATTTAGAAAATCCAAAATAATGTAAATATTCCAAATATGTATTCATTTTTTGTTTTAAACATGTTTATGATAGCGTAACAGTCCACTCTTTGGTGAGAGTGTTGTATTTGGTTGTCTAGTGAATTTATGAAGATGGTTATGTGTCTCTAATATTTACACATCTAATCTCTAGTTCTAGTTCTAGTTTATTTCGGAAAGACACACATATAAGTCCCTGTCGATTTGACATTGGTCTCACCGAGCTATTACTACAGCGCAGCCCTGCACTTGGGGTTGTGAACAAGTTTTTGGCGCCATTGCCGGAGACTTCAGCTATGTTTTTCTGAGATTGATTAGTATTAGAATTGGGTTAGGATTATGGTTAACTTTCGCTGTTAGGATTTCTTAATTTGTTTTAGAAACTAACCTTGTTTTTTGTTTTGTAGAAATCTAACATAACAACTCCAATCCAATAACTTCTTTCCAACTTTCTTTTCTTTTCAAATTTCTTCTTTCTGTAGTTTTCTTTTTCTTAGGTTTTACTTGTTTAGAACTTGAGGGTTATGAGTGTTTCATGCCCAAGTGGGTTTGTGACAACACTCAGCGTCTCTTGAGCGAAAGAGGATTAGTCGAAGGGTTACCTATCGATCACCGAATTAGACACCACTTGATATCCTCTGAGTTAATTGAAGTAATACCTGCAAATCAACCTCAACATCCAATTGAGGAAGTTAAGATGAGAATGAGGTGCATCATGCTCCCCTGCCTTGTACTTTACGAGATTACTTACAACCGACACCTTCCTGCATGGTGTTTCCACTAAATGCAGGAAACGTGGATTTTAAACCGGAAGTGATACAACTCCTTCCTAAATTTCATGGATTAGACTCTGAAAGTCTATACTTGCACATTAAAGAATTTGATGAAATATTCGCCACATTGCACTTTCCAAACGTGTCTGAAGACACAGTAAGACTAAAGTTGTTTTTTTTCATTCACAGTAAGACTGAAGTTATTCCCCTTCTCATTAAAGGAGCAGGCTAAGTCGCAGCTGCTTAAAGCCACGATCTATCGACACATGGGCTGAGATGACCCGGGAATTTCTTAAAAGTTCTTCCCGTTTCATAAAACAAATACTTTAAGAAAGGCAATCATGAACTTCACCCAAAAAGAGAAAGAAACCTTCTTCCAATGCTGGGAGGTTCAAAAACCCCACGAATTCGTGTCCACATCATGGCTATGAAATCTGGTGGGTAATAAGCTTTTTTCTATATCAAACTGACTTCGCCCATGCGCAAGTTTATGGAGATGATGTGTAACGGTGAATTCATGAAGTCCAGCAAGTTTGGCTTGAAAAATCCTTAAATTCTTGGTGGCATCGAACTGGCTTTGATTGCATCGATAACTAACTTCGATGTCATCGAAGGCCAGCGACTTTGCCTCTCTACAAGCTTGGGCAAACGAAATATTTAGACTTGAAGCCAGACTGTTCATCAAACACAAACAACAACCTCCACAGTTCGGCTTAAGCCTTGATGGCCCAAAATATTACATTGAGGGAGTTGCTTTCCAAGGTGACTAGACCCTCATGCTCCTTGGCTAAGAGTCTCAAACCATTACAAAAGGGCAAGAACCTCTACCATCAAAGCATCGCCTGATTCAGCCGGGCCCCTTTCATTGAAGCATCACCTACAGGGATTATATAATCCAATGAGAGAATCATCAAGTTTCTCTACACCATCCCAACTCCCTCTACAAAATTGGGACCCATACGCTACTTTTTTTAAGTTTCTACACTTCTCGATATCTTCACCTTTTTACATCATCAATTGCATACTAAAAAATTAACACAATCTTGCCTTTTTTTTGTATTAAGCCTTTTTCTTGACAAATTTCATCATAATTTGGGGCCTGTTTGTTAAATCTAAAATCCGAAGTCTGAATTTGAAATATGAATCTGCAGTCGGAAAACTAATAGTGAATCTAGAATAACTTATTTGTTAACTAATGTCTGAAATGTTTGAAATATATTAATTTGATACATTTACCCATATGAAACAATTGTGATTGAATCCCCACCTTTAAAAATTCCATGAATTTCACTGAAATGTTTATTTGTCATCCAACCTATTGAAAAGGTCACGAACAACTAGATGAAGAGATGACACAAACATCAACATGATCCAAAGCTTTTGTGGCCTAAAAGAATTTTTAAATGATCCAAAGCTTTTGTGGCACAAACAGTGTTGATTGATTGCCCACCATTAAAAACTTATTGGGCCCACAAAACTTTTGGATCAAGTTAATATTTGTTTTTCCCTTCAATCCAGGTCTGTATGACCTAATCAACAGGTTTGAGGTCAAATAAACATTACAGTGGTCACTAAGAGATTTTTTATAGTGGGCGCTTAATCACTATTGCTTTCCTTTGCTGTGGTCCACCTAAGATTTATATATGCCTCATTTTTTTTATATCAATGATCTATTAAATGATCTGGAAAAATGGATGAATGGCGTAGATGAAACACATACATCATGGTGGGCCCACAGAGCATCAACCACTAGCCACCCGGCTAATGGCACCGTCACTGGCCAAACCACGTCCCCAGGTGTGAGCTCGATTTCATGGGAAAGCCTTTCCCAAGAAGTCCACTGCTGAAAATCTGGGTGGGGCCCACCGTGATGTTTGTGTGAAATCCACCCCGTCCATCTATTTTGTGAGATCATTTTAAGACAGTGCTAAAAATGAGCCGTATCTAATACTCAAATGGGCCGAAAATGTGAGGATTGGACGCCCATAATTAAAATATTCGTGGGGCCACAGAAGTTTTCAATCATGCTAATATTTGTGGTTTGAGTTCATCTCACTATGAATGATAGTATGAACGGTATTGATGGCATGTAAACATCATTGTCAACCCCAGGGAGGTTTCAACGATAGGAATTTTCCCACCCACCTTTTCCTTTAGTGCAGCCCACTTAAGTCTTGTATCCTCCTCATTTTTTGTCTCAAGTCCTAAAATGATCTCAAAACACGAACGGATAGATTAGATTTATCACAAACATAATGGTGGGCTCCACCTAAGATTTCAGCGCAGGAACTTCCTGCAAAAGGCATTTGCACATAATTCGCACCCCAAATCTAGAAGGGGATTGCATACTACCCCACCAAGATTTACCTAAATATGGACAATTAAGGGCTTTGTGGGGCCTACCATGATATATATGTTTTATCCATACTATCCATTCATTTTTTTCATATTATTTTAGAAATTAAGACAAAAGACAAGGCAAACCTAAGGCTTAAGTGGGCCACACTACAAGAAACAATGGGAATTGGGTGCCTATCATTGAAAACTTCTTAGGGCCACATAAGGCCCTGATCAAGCTAATTTTTGTGTTTTTCCTTCATCCAGGTCTATGTGACCTTATGAAGAGATTTGATGGCAAATAAGCTTCACAGTGGACATCAGGAAGGTTTTAACGGTAGTCATTCCCATCCCACTACTTTATGTGGTGTGGTTGACTTGACCTTTGGATGTGCATCTTTTTTCAAATCATGCTTTAGAATGATATAGAAAAGTTGATAGACGCTGTGGATCTAACACATAAATCATGGTGGGCTTAGAGAAGTGCCCCATGTTAAAAGTTGGGATGTGTATAATGCAAGGGAGAAAATCTTTGTCGCAAAGGACAATTTTGGATTTAAAAATAATAATCACGGAGAAGATTCTTGATTCCCCATTAAGCTAGACTCCTCCTATCACGGAAAAATTTCAGCATAAAATGGTGGAGCGCTTTCCTTCTTCTGCATTAACAAACACCACTAAACATGGAACATTTTCCAAATCCCACGTTAAGTACAAAATTCAGCATTAACAAACAGGCCCTTAATCATCTAAATGAATGATACCGACCATGGTAATATGGATGTTCATGATCCTTGATGGTTCCACCCTACACATCGAGATGTTCCATCATCCATTCGCCTCCCTAAGTTCCATCATTTATAGCAATTGGTACAATTCACTACAAATTCTAAATAGTTTTGTTTCTGATAGGTAAAAAGATATTTTAATAGGTCTAAATTATTCAAAACAATTAATAGGCCTCAAATTCAAACTCATAAGTAGAGATGTTCGAGTCTCAAGGAAGGCAGATCCCTTATCCTTCAAAAATTAAGTATCAAACTTAGATACTCCAATTCTTGTAAGGGTTCCAGTGTCCGAGCCATGAGATGCAGTGGTGGATTGTGTCGTCATTTTTAGGCGTAACAAGGACCTTGTTTCGATCAAGGAATAATATCTTTTTCCAGATGCTCCCATAAGATGTATACATGCAAAGAAGTGTTGTACTTGTCAAATTTATAAAGAGGCATTCCTGAACTATAGGTTTTTAAACTTTGACTTTCTTACTGGTTTCTAACACTCCATTTGAAGAACTTGGCACATCATCCACAAACTCAACAAGGTATGGACTCCCTTCCTAGCGGATCTCAATACATTTTCTAAATTGATTCACTTTATACCATGAATTCTGTCCGGATGCAACACGCTAGTTGAGTCCAAGCCAATTTATGTCCTCTTGACTTTCTTACTATTTCGTAACACTCAAGTTGACTCCAGTTGATTCCATCTGATTCCAAGCAAGGTGAAGGGAGGTTGTCATCAAGTGGGCAATTGATCATCATACGATTGTCAAGTCATATTGAGAATACACCGACCCCAAATAGTTGGGACAATGTATAAACATTTATATATATATATATAGAGAGAGAGAGAGAGAGGAATGCTCTCCTACGCACCTTCTTATGTGAGCACCCGTGCACACCTTTGCACACATGTCATGGGCACAGAATCTAAACGGTCCATGTGATGCAGCACCCCTTGAAACCTCACAAGCCCAACCTTCAGCCCGATACAAAACTCTGGTGGGCCATGGAAAAAGGAAATAGTTTCCTCCCTTGATTTGCATTTCTCTTTGTTATAGCCCACTAGAGTTTTGTATCTAGCTGAAAGTTGGACCCATAGGGTTTCAAGGGGTGCCGCATCACGTGGACCGTTCAAATTCTGTGCCCATGACACGTGTGCAAAGGTGCACACGGGTGCTCACGTAAGCAGGTGAGTATTCCTCTCTCTCTCTCTCTCTCTCTCTCTCTCTCTCTCTCTCTCTCTCTCTTCCATAGAGAGAGAGAGAGTTATGATCCAACACAAATTGTATCACATTACAATGCCAATTTATGGCCCTTGATAAAGTGTGTGTGTTGAGAGAGAGTTATGATCCAAAACAAATCATACCGCATTACAATGCAAATTTATGGCCCTTGATAGAGTGGAATGGCATAACAAGATTCACGTAGCCAACCCCAATTAGTGGGATACCTTAAATGATGATGATGATGATTACAATGCAAATTTATACGTACCTGTGAACCCATGTTACAGGAGTAGCACAGACGTGAGTACGGCAAGGATCATGTTTGACATATCCTCAAAATCAAAATTTTTAGGTTATGGGTACCGAAGAAAATTGAGTATTCCTCATAATTGTGTTAAATACTTCCCCAACAATATATCAAGTTAAATTTTTTGCCCAATTAGTATGATTCATCAAAAGTTCTAATTAACTAACAACACTAGCATTCATAACACTAAAAGATCCGGATTCAAGCATTGGGGGTGATGCCACCCTTACCAAGCATCCAATTCATATACTCTTAAGTTTTTTTTTTTTTCTTTTTTTCTTTTTTTGAAGGATCCGGGTATTATACGAGGGATCGAGCGGACCCACCAATGTTCATGGAGAAACATTATATAAAGAAGTCCATCGTGGGTTTTACATGGACTTAATATAACCTAATCAACTGATCACATCCATTAAAATAATGGCCTACAAAATGGATACTCCTATTGTCCATTTTGCATGACCTTAATCAAGTGTGAATGTGATTATCCATTCTTGGTTAGTTTTGGGTCATTCAATCTATGGCGATTTTTGTAGAGGTGCAATATGGTGGATTCCTACTATCCAATGGTCTTCATTGATAATAGGTGGATCCCCTTCGGCCTTTAGCGCACATAGGAATCTGCACTGTAATAAAGAACAAGATCCCCCCGAGCATGGCAGGGTGACGACAAGATCACCTCCCACTATTGATCTTCATTTTGTAGACTTCTTTTGGCACTTTAACGAATTGGTCATCTTTAAATAATTGTGATATTAAGGGTTAAGGCCTGATAAAATTGTGCGTGCGACCGTAAAAATTTGGCCAAAGTCCAACTTTTGGATGGCATTAGTGCCATCCACACATTACATGTTGGCACATGCACTGGCGTATATGGTAACTTATTGTTGCAATCATATCCTGTAGTAATGTGCTACGGAGTGGCTATAATACGGCTACAGTTGTCTGCTATGGTGCATGTTATACTCAGCACGGTTTATCTCGAGTTGTAGTATAGTGTGGAGTTTAAGAATGAATTGGTATTTTTCTTTCTTTCTTTTTTCTTTTTTTTTTTTGGTTTATGAAGGAACTTGTTATCTGTGGTTGGATATGATTAGCACTGTGTTTGCACCAATTGGGGATGGTTTGAGTTTCAAATTGAAAACTATGTACTAATAAATATATACAAATAGTCTATAGAAGGTCCTGAGTATGAACAAGATCGTATGATTTTCCGAAAATAAGAAATAATTTCTTTGCATTCCCTACAATGGGACCCAAGAACCAGTTGGTGTGACTCTTGTCGACTCTGTGTGGAGCAACTCCAAATATTTACATATCTGATTATCAGATTTATACTTAGTTTCTGCAATTAGTCACGATCTTTTTTATCCTAGTTGCATTGCTTATGATCCATTAAGATGTATGCGATCACTCCTCCTTTGCATATATCTATCAGAACCAAGAAATTCAAAGAAACGATGGATTGATACCTCTCCAGTTTGACCGAAACAGCTATTGATATAACTCTCGTCCATCCAATACTGCAAGTCCCCGATCCAAAGCGTCCGAATCTCATCAGCGGTCGCCGGCTGGGGAGCCAGCTGGGGTGCCGCCTGCGCGTACTGCGGCGGAGGCAGCTGCTGCTGGGGTTGGGACTGCTGCGGCAGAACCTGTTGGGGAGGCTGGTTCCACATAGGCGGCGGCTGCTGCGGGTAATGCGCCTGCTGTGGAGGCGGCATCATCCACTGCTGATGCTGCTGTTGTTGCTGTGGAAGTGGCTGCTGGTGATACTGCACGTGCTGCTGCGGTGGCTGATGGTGCTGCTGCTGCTGCTGATCAATGGAAGGAGGAGCGACGCCTGCAGGAGGTTGCATCATATTGGAGAAATACCTCCTAACCCTATAAAAACAAGAAAAGGGAATAGAAACCCTAAAACCAGAGAGAGATGGTTGAGGAGATAACGCAAGAAAAGGCAGTGGAAGAAGGTAGAGCATATATACATAGGTCTAGACTACCGTGAGTTCCCGGCCATTGATAAAAGGGGCCGTCGCACGTGCAATTAGTGTGAGACCCGCTGTAGCGTTCCTAAGATAAGGAAACGGATTGGCTACTCCCCCTGCCACCAGCACCGTGGCTGGTGGTCGGTGCTCTGTGGGCCCAACCATGATGTATGTGTTTCATCCATTCCGTTCATACATTTTTAAAGATCATTTTAGTGCTTTATTCCAAAAATGAGAGGGATATAAATCTCAGATGGACCACACCACATGAAAACAATATTGATTGGATATCCACCATTAAAATCCTCCTAAGGGCTACTGTACTGTTTATTTGACATCCAATATGTTGATTAGGTCATACAGGCCCAGATGAAGGGAAAAAAAATATGGCTCCCAAAATTTTTTTAATGGTCTACACTCATTCAACAGTGTTTCCTGTAAAATGGACGGAATGGATGAAACACATACATTATGTTGGGTCCCACAGAGCACCCACCACTAGCCATTGGCTAGTGTCGGGGGAGTAGCCAATCCGTTTCCCCTGAGATATCCAACCCGGACGCGGATTTCCTTGTAAAGTCTTTCGCAGGAAGTTCCGAGCATTGGAAACCTACTTAAGGCCACTATAATGTTTGTGTGAAATCAATTACTTACATCCATTTTGTGAGATCATTTAGCCCTGTTTGGGCAAACGACTTTGGGTGTAAAAAGGGATATAGAATTATCGTGTCAGGTGCCTTTATTGCTGTCAGTGGATGGTCAGCTACTTTGGGTGTACACGCCAATCCCATACCCAGCGACCTGACCATTTGGGTGTTGCGGTATTGCATCCATCCCACCAATAGCGAGTGTTTGGGTAACCGAGGAATTGTTTCCACAAACCCATAGCACACAGCAATTAGAAATTATTTTGTAGCAAGCATACTACCATAATCTATACACACGCACACATGTAGTGTATTCCCAGAATAGGTACAATTGAATCAATCTAAACCATCAAAATAGTGGCCCAAAGTTAAAAATGTCCAAAAACTGAAAATATAACTGAATCAGATGATACTAAGCATTATTTTGGCCAACATATGGAACCATAATCATGGACATGACATCTATATATCCCTGTCTGTTGTCAAATTTGTGGTGACAAAATCACTGTTATGTTATATATAACTTGCTTAAGTGAAGCTCTCTCAAGGATCAACATTCATGAACAAGCTAAGCTCACAACAAACAAAGCTCACAAGTACAAGGATCAATCTTGAATGAAAGAACTGCTCACAAGACAAGACTCAAGCTGCAAGACTTCAAGAAGAGTTCAAGGCAGTTTGTACACTTTCAAGATTGAGCTACATCAAGGTTTAATCTACATCAAGTCTTCAAGGCTCATACTTCAAGGTCTCTTGTTCCTAATGTTTCAATGTCCATACTTCATGATTGAGGTTTGATTGACCATAGGTTGACCTTAGAAGTAGGTCATTTCGGATACATAAACCGAATGTTTATTTTACATGTGATTGGTCTGTTCTTCGACTAGTCCTAAGTCTTCTTCGACTAGTCCTAGACTTGCTTCGACCAGTTTAAGAAATTCCTCGACCAGTCGTGAGTTTGTTACAAAATTCGGATAAAATCTATTAGCCTTCGACTAGTCCAGAATGCATTCGACCATCGTAGGAACAGTGTCGGCGCTCTTCGACCCGATCGTACAATCTTCGACTTCGAAGTCCGAAGATTTGCGGGACCTACAACCGATCGAAGGAAACCTACGACCCGTCGTAGGAGAGCTGAGCATATCCCGCAGGATTTTTCAAATATCTGTTAGTGCTTCAACTAGTCGAAGAGCACTCTAGCAATCGAAGACCCGATCTTCTCACTTATAAATAGTGCACGAATCTCAGAAGAAATCATCGAATTAATTAAAGTATTCAAGCGAATCTTCGTCGAACTTCTGAGAGATAATTCCATGCTCCATCTAAGCTAAGTGTGCTTATTTAATATTCTCTTTCCTTAGCTTTATTTAATTGATTTTGTTTCGGCCTATTCCAATCGATTTGATAAGAGGAATTATTATTCCCTTTCTTTGGAATCAAAATCAATTAAGGCAAGCCCTATTTGGTTAAAATCTATTAGAATTAGAACCATTGTAATCAGTCTGGACATTGAACTTGGACATTCAATCATCTACTGGATTTGGTTCTACCGGTTGCTACAATGAAGGAGATATTCGTATTTTACATATTGTAAATTCTTTCTATTATTTTGGTTTCTTTCAAGATTTGCTTAGAAAAATCTTGTTATATTGGTTATCCGAGGAAAGCCAGGAAAACTCGAAAGTGGGTTTTTTAATTATGTAAGCCCACATACAAAGACACAATTGTAAGGGTTTTGGGTGAACCTGGGAAAACCTATTTTTAGTGAATGCTAATATCCCCTGTGTGAGGATATTAGGAGTGGAGTAGCTTTTTGTGTGGCTGTTGTTTAACAGTTGGTGAACACACAGGCGAACCACTATAAACCTTGTGTTGTGGTTGATTGTTTTATTCTTCTAATTTTTTATTCTTTTGTGGGATGTATGTATGGTGGTGAATGTTGTAATTATTTTCAAGCTTTGTGAGAATGTTGTAATAGCTTAGAATTTATTTTCTGCTATTCCTTTATCACTTGATTTTCAATTTCATTTGAAAGTTGTTCCAGCAAGGTTGCCCTGCCATTTTTATGGTGTATGGCTGTCCCTAGAACAATACATTTTTTATTACAAGTTATTTCAATTCACTTTATATTTATTTTTGTATTCCTCTTCGATTTGAGACTTGATACAAAGATCTTTCTAGAAATAAGGTTTCTCTACCATAAACTCTGTTTTTGGTGTAAGGTTGTCCTTAGAACAACGTTTGTATCAACCTCTCAAGATATGAATTTTGAGGTCATTTTAATTTACTGCATTGTAATTTACTTTGGCTATCATATTCTATTTAATTCCGCTGTTATAAGTTTTATTTGGCATTGTCCTATTCACCCCCCCTCTAGGACATATAGCTTGGCTTTTCAACAATGTTATTTAATCTGGTATAGAAGTCCATGAACATTTCATTTTCAGCTAACGATTTAAGCTATTTAAGATGTCAAATTTTGATAGCCTTTCAGTCACAAGGCCTCCACCCTTTGATGGCTCCAACTATGCCTATTGGAAAGCTAGAATGAGGATCTTCCTCAAATCAATGGATGAAAATGTGTGGCAAGCCACAGTGACTGAATGGAATCCTCTTATCATGGAAGTTACTGGGGTTGATGGTTCAAAATCTATGAAAGTCACACCATATTACCAATGGACCACTCTTCAGAAAAGTGAGAGTAGTGCAAATGCTAAAGCACTAAATGCAATTACTTGCGCACTATCACCGGATGAGTTCAAAAGAATCATTTCCTGTGATATTGCAAAGCAAGCTTGGGATATATTAGAAATGACACACGAGGGTACTACAATTGTCAAAAAATCTAAAGTCCAACTCCTCACAACCAGATTTGAAGAAATTCATATGGAGGAAAATGAAATGTTTATGGACTTTTACACTAGATTGAATGACATTGTAAACTCAATGTGGGGTCTTGGCGATAAAATCCCAGAAAGTAAAGTGTGTGCAAAAATACTACGCTCACTTCCTGAACGGTTCAATTCTAAAGTAACCGCGATCCAGGAACTTCGTGATACGGATAATATGAGGGTAGAAGAACTAGTTGGTTCACTACAAACCTACGAGTTAAACTTTAAAGCTCCTAAAGGTAAATCTATCGCACTAAAATCTTCTAAATGTAATTCAGAAGAAAATTCTGATTCAGAAGATGATATGGCTCTTTTAGCTAAAAAATTTTACAAAATTTTCAAAAGCAAGAAAAGGGTTAATTTTCAAAATCAAATGACAAAAGAAGTTTAGACCCAAATGTCAAAAATCTTTGAAAGATAGTCAATGTTACAATGTCAGAATATGGGCACTTAGCAAATAGATGTCCTAAAAGGGGCAAACCCAAAAAGAAGGGTATGTTGGCTACATGGGATGAATCATCGGATTCTGAAGGTCTGAATTAGAAGATTCTCAAACCGAGTCGGGTAATTAGGTCAAAGCTCTTATGACTCTAGCCAAATTCACATTTTTAAATAATGACTCAACAAGAAAATCTCAATAGTGAATGTGAAAATGAAGATGATCTTCAAGACGCTTACAATGCCCTATATAAGGAAAGTTGTAAAATTGTTACAAACTTAAACTTCAAAAAGAAAAGTTTTCTAAATTCAAAAATTGTTTTGATTCACTTGTCTTAGAAAAATCACAAATTTCAGATTGTTTTGAAAAATCAAAATGCGATTTGGAATTCAAAACTCCCTAATTGTTGATTTAAAATCTAATTGAGAATCTTAAAACTGAAGTATCTTCTCTTCCGAGTCTAAAGGACACATGGAAATATGCCCAAGGTGATCCAAAGTTAGAGAAACTTTTATCCGGATCAAGAAAATGTGGCGATCGATCCGGTTGGGCTATGATAAAAATTTACCTCCTAAACAAAAGTATACTCCTCCTATGTTTGTTAAAGGAGAGTCCTCAAACTCAAAAGGGAAAAGTACTTATCAAGATTTTTCTAAAAATTCAAAAACTTTTCAAAACCTAGAAACAGCCATGTCAACTTTAATCAGAATCGAAATCCACTAGGTGAAAAGATAGTTGATTTACTCAAGGAGCTCTTAAAATCTAACTCTATAGGTCATTCCTACAAATATACACAAAAGAAGACCAACTATGTTCCTAAACCTAAAACCATTATGAAATGGGTTCCTAAAGTCACTGCTTGGTTGCTCACACTGCGCTTTCAAAGCAACAAGTCATTCAAAGTGGTACCTAGACGGTGGATGCTCCAAGCATATGACAGTGACAAAGCTTTATTCATCGATCTGAAAGATATGATGATGGTTCATCACATTTGGTGATGGTAGCAATCGCAAGATTATAGGCCAAGTCGGTTCAACTTTTTAATCTTCCGGTGTTTAAAAATGTTTTATACGTTGAAGGCCTAAAGCACAACTTGCTTAGTATATCACAAATATGTGATAATAACCATAATGTTCGGTTTTCTAATCAAAGCTGTGAAATACTAAACAATAAGGGTTCTGTAATATTAACTGGACGTAGAACGTCTGAAAATTGCTATATTATTAGTGAATCCAGCTCATCTAATCAAACATGTTACATGGTCCATACAGACGAGACTGATTTATGGCACAAACGTCTTGGACATGTACATTATCGAAATTTATATCGATTGAGCAAACGAGAACTTGTAAGAGGTTTACCCAAACTTCAGAAATTAGATAAAATATGTGGTGAGTGCCAGATAGGCAAACAAACAAAGAACTCACACAAAAAGGTGAATTCAAATACCACATCAAGACCACTCGAACTTCTCCACATGGACCTGATAGGACCTACCAGAACGGAAAGTCGTGGTGGTAAAAAGTATATCCTGGTAATAGTTGATGACTTTACCAGATATACGTGGGTAGTCTTCTTAAGGGACAAATCTGAAACCCTTGAAGAAGTAAGAAAAGTTCTCAAAAGGATTCAAACTGAAAAATCTTCTCAAATCAGTAAAATTCGTAGTGATCATGGATCTGAATTTGAGAATAGCAATTTTGAGAAGTTCTGTACAGACCAAGGAATTTTACATGAATTCTCTGCTCCCAAAACTCCACAACAAAATGGAATTGTTGAAAGAAAGAATAGGCTGCTTTAAGAAATGGCTAATGTCATGTTGAATGGCATGAAGCTCTCTAAAAATCTTTGGGCTGAAGCAGTCAACACAGCTTGCTATATTATTAACCGAGTATACACTAGCAAAGATAATAATAAAACGGCTTACGAATTGTGGTTCAATAAAAAGCCTACTGTTAAATACTTTCGAGTTTTTGGCAGCAAGTGCTATATTTTACGTGATCGTGAAAATTTGGGAAAGTTCGATACGAAGAGTGATGAAGGTATTTTTCTAGGATATTCTTTAAACAGTCGAGCTTATAGAGTTCTGAACAAAAGGACTGGTGTGATTCAAGAATCCATTAATGTTGTCATTGATGATCACTTAAACACACTAATTTCTAATTCAGATAATGATGAAGTACTAATCAATGATAAACCCGATACTTCATCGAATCAGACTGATTCTGAGTTGAGGACTGTTAAAGATCATCCAACCACACAAATTCTTGGAAACCCTCTCACCGGTGTTCGCACTCGTAGACAACTTGAGGATATATGTAATTATGTATGTTTTACATCCCAAATTGAACCATCTAACGTAAAAGAAGCTCTGCCGATGAGAATTGGATTGTTGCGATGCAAGATGAACTCAACCAATTCATAAGAAATGATGTTTGGTATCTCGTACAAGACCTAAAGATAAACACATCATTGGAACAAAATGGATTTTCAAAAATAAGTCTGACGAATGTGGAAATATAATTAGAAACAAGGCTAGGCGGTGGTACAAGGTTATACTCAAATTGAAGGGATTGATTTCGATGAAACCTTTGCACCGATGCACGTCTTGAATCTATTAGACTATTTATATCCATTGCATGTTTTAGAAAGATAAAGATCTATCGGATGGATGTGAAAAGTGCTTTTCTAAATGGCGATTTACATGAAGAAGTCTATGTTGAAGAGCCAATGGGTTTTGAAATTCCAAAAATACTGATCATGTATATCGGCTTAAAAGGCACTTTATGGATTAAAACAAGCACCTAGGGCATGGTATGAGAAACTAACGAAATTTCTTTTAAGTCATAATTTTCAAATGGGATCTGTTGATAAAACTCTATTTGTTAAGAAACATAATGATCATATCTTAATGGTGCAGAGTTATGTTGATGATATCATTTATGGATCAACTTGTACTACTTGACTACTGAGTTTGCAGATTTGATGAAATCACAATTCGAAATGAGCATGGTTGGGGAATTGACTTATTTCCTTGGATTGCAAGTAAAGCAACAACCGAAGGAATATTCATTTCTCAATCTAAGTATGCCTTGAATCTAATCAAGAGATTTGGATTTGAGAATGACAAGAATTTCGATACTCCTATGAGTACTAAACTCTCAAAAGACTCTAATGGTAAAAATATTGACTCAAAACTTTATCGGAGTATGATTGGTAGTTTGTTATATTTAATTGCTAGTAGACTGATATTTCTCTAAGTGTTTGTATTTGCGCAAGATATCAATCGATCTAAAAGAATCTCACTTGATTGCTTTGTCCAGCGAATTATTAGATATGTCGCAATACAAAAATCTTGGTTTTTGGTATCCTCATGAAACCAATGTCCAATTAGTTGGGTACTCGGTGCTGACTGGGCCGGTAATCTAGATGATAGAAAATCAACCGGTGGTGGTTGTTTTTACATTGGAAATTGTCTAGTTTCCTGGTTTAGTAAGAAACAAAATTCTATATCACTTTCAACATCTGAAGCTGATCGCAGCTGGTAATGCATGCACACAACTTGTTTAGATGCAACGACTGCTAAGTGATTATGGAATTAAATAGGATTCTATGTTATTACATTGTGATAATTCCAGTGCGATAAATATTTCAAAAAATCCTATTCAGCATTCTCGTACTAAGCATATTGACATTAGATTTCATTATATAAGGGAATTAGTAGAAGAAAAAGTTATATCTCTGGAATATATTCCTACTGAAGATCAACGAGCTGATATTTTCACAAAACCTCTCGATAAAAACAGGTTCAAAAAGATGAAATTTGATCTTGGCATGTGCATTTTAAATTGATAATTCATGCCTTCTTGTATTATAGTGTATATATTTGCTAGATTGAATTCCAATTTTTGTTTAAATTGCAAGAAATTTGAATTTCTGGGGTTTATTTGACCAGTCGTGAGTATACACGACCAGTCGTCCTACGACCGGTCGTAGATACCCACGACCAGTTGTGGAACACGGGTTTCACTTCAAATTGGGGATTTTTCACTTTCTTCCTCATTTCTTCTTTCTTCTCCTTGGAGCCGAACTTCGACTCGTTGAACCCATCCTTCAAGTTCTTCAAGGTTAGTGTTCCAAATCCCGTTTTTCTTGCATATTAGTGTCTAGATTGCTTCCTTTTCTCTCTTGAAGCTTTCTATTTTGAAAATCATTGAGATTTGGGGTTTGGATTTTGAAAAATCTATTTTGAGCAAACCCACTTCTCAATCCTTTGCAACTTCTTTATTCCTTTAAATCCTTGTTGCAAATGGCTTCTAGAGGTAGAAAAACTACTTGACGTGGTCCTTCTTCTTCCTCCAGATCGACCGCTATCTCTAAGCGTCATCCTCTTGTTCCTAATGATGATCCATCATATGTTAGGGACATTAGATCACGTAATGTTATCATTGAACATCCTGTTGATGTCAATCATATTGCACCTTTTGACATCCTTCCTATGCTTGAAGCTGTAGGTTGGGTTAACTTATTGCATTGGGGTGGGCCTACATACCGGTCCATTGCCCAATCCATGTTTACATGTATTAGTGCATTTTCACAGGATAATTTAACTTTCCAAATATCCACTAGAGAAGGGCCTTTTGACGTTGATCGTCATTTAATTTTAGCCCTTATGGAAATTCCTGTGAATGATGAGGGTATTCCTATCCATAATTTAACCGACAAACCCTCAATGGCTGAAAAATGCATGCTCACTAGAGACTTGTGCAATATGGATGTTCAATGGACTCAAAAAGGGAATGCGCTCCCCGTAAGGTATTTGTTACCCAAATACAGAATTCTCCACAGAATCTTTGTGTCTAATCTGTATCCTCGTTCGGGTAATAAATCTGACTTGACTTCGTTTATGGTTCGTGTTATCCATGCTATCTCAAATGGTACTCAGATTTGTTTGCCATCCTTAATCTGTCATTTCATTATTCAGTTTCGACTCCATCCTGGTCATAGTGACATTCCTTTTGCTTATTTTATGACTGTATTGGCTACTCATATGTTAGTCGATATGCCTGTTGATGAAGCACCAATCCATCATCTAATCTTCAACAATACAAATATCAATAAGATGAAGTTGGATCTGCTTCCTGAACAAGGTGGTGGTGGTGGTGGTCCTGAAGAAGCTGGTGTTGACATTAATATGGATGACATTTTTGAGGAACTGGATTCTGACTCAGCTAATGATCCAGATTTTATACCATCTGATGTTGATGCACGTCTGAGTGCATTAGAGAGTAAAGTTGAGGATATAAATGTAAAGTTGGAAAACATGTCTGTTACTCATGATTTGCAATTCAAGTACATGCACAAATATCTTAGGCGCTTGAACAAAGGCATGCACCAACTTGATCCCTCTATTCCTGCTCCGTCATCAAGTTCTAGTTCTGACTAGTTTTTATGAGACTTCTGTTCTGTAATAACTTTATTACTTCGCACTTGTTTGCTTGAGTTTGAGTTGGATTTTATGCTGATATTTGTTCTAGATGTAATATTTATGCTGGATATATGTGATGCTATCTTGAGTATCTCTATGAATCTTTTGCTATACTCTCTTACTTCCTCATGTTTCCTCTCATGACTTCCTTTATTTAGTTCTCATTTGTCATATTGTGACAAAAAGGGGGAGAATGGTTTGATCTTAATGTGATTGTGTGAGGGGAATAGCAGTGGTTATGTTACCCAGGGGGAGTTACGGGGAGTATATGTAATGGTTAAATGTTGAAAATGGTTGAATGTTGAAACTGGTTGAATGTTGAATATTGAATATTGAATATTGATTTGCAGGTATTAACCAGTTGTTTTACTTTAATGTTTATCTTGATTATGTGTTTTGTCACTAATTTAACAAAGGGGAAGATTGTAAGTGCTATAGTTTATATCCCTGTCTGTTGTCAAATTTGTGGTGACGAAATCACTGTTATGTTATATATAACTTGCTTAAGTGAAGCTCTCTTAAAGATCAACATTCATGAACAAGCTAAGCTCACAACAAGCAAAGCTCACAAGTACAAGGATCAATCTTGAATGAAAGAACTGCTCACAAGACAAGACTCAAGCTGCAAGACTTCAAGAAGAGTTCAAGGCAGTTTGTACACTTTCAAGATTGAGCTACATCAAGGTTTGATCTACATCAAGAGTACAAGGCTCATACTTCAAGGTCACAAGTTCCGAATGTTTCAATGTCCATACTTCATGGTTGAGGTTTGATTGACCATAGGTTGACCTTAGAAGTAGGTCATTTCGGATACATAAACCGAATGTTTATTTTACATGTGATTGGTCTGTTCTTCGACTAGTCATAGGTCTTCTTCGACTAGTCCTAGACTTGCTTCGACCGATCTAAGAAATTCCTCGACCAATCGTGAGTTTGTTACAAAATTCGGATAAAATCTATTAGCCTTCGACTAGTCCAGAATGCATTCGACCGATCGTAGGAGCGATGTCGGTCGCTCTTCGACCGATCGTCAATCTTCGACTCGAAGTCGGCGAAGATTTGCAGGACCTACAACCAGAGTCGGAGGAAACCTACGACCGGTCGTAGAACGGTCAAAGCATATCCGCCGGATTTTTCAAATATCTGTTAGTGCTTGACTAGTCGAAGAGCACTCTAGACGATCGAAGACCCGATCTTCTCACTTATAAATAGTGCACGAATCTCGAAGAAATCATCGAATAAATTAAAGTATTCAAGCCAATCTTCGTCGAACTTCGAGAGATAATTCGTACTCCATCTAAGCTAAGTATGCTTATTTAATATTCTCTTTCCTTAGCTTTATTTAATTGATTTTGTTTCTTATTCCAATTGATTTGAGAAGAGGAATTATTATTCCCTTTCTTTGGAATCAAAATCAATTAATGCAAGCCCTATTTGGTTTAATTTAAAATCTATTAGAATTAGAACCATTGTAATCGAGTATTGGACATTGAACTTGGACATTCAATCATCTACTTTGATTTGGTTCTACCGGGCTGCTACATTGAAGGAGATATTCAAGTAATTTACATATTGTAAATTCCTTTCTATTATTTTGGTTTCTTTCAAGATTTGCCAGAAAAATCTTGTTATATTGGTTATCTGAGGAAAGCCAGGAAAACTCAGAAGTGGGGTTTTTTTTTAATTGTGTAAGCCCACATACAAAGACACAATTGTAAGGGTTTTGGGTGAACCTGGGAAAACCTATTTTTAGTGAACGCTAATATCCCCTGTGTGAGGATATTAGGAGTGGAGTAGCTTTTTGTGTGGCTATTGTTTAACAGTTGGTGAACACACAGGCGAACCACTATAAACCCTTGTGTTGTGGTTGATTGTTTTATTCTTCTAATTTTTTATTCTTTTTGTGGGATGTATGTATGGTGGTGAATGTTGTAATTATTTTCAAGCTTTGTGAGAATGTTGTAATAGCTTAGAATTTATTTTCTGCTATTCCTTTATCGCTTGATTTTCAATTTCATTTGAAAGTTGTTCCAGCAAGGTTGCCCTGCCATTTTTATGGTGTATGGCTGTCCCTAGAACAATACATTTTTAATTACAAGTTATTTCAATTCAGTTTATATTTATTATTGTATTCCTCTTCGATTTGAGACTTGATACAAAGACCTTTCTAGAAATAAGGTTGTCCTACCATAAACTCTATTTTTGGTGTAAGGTTGTCCTTAGAACAGCGTTTGTATCAACCTCTCAAGATCTGAATTTTGAGGTTATTTTAATTTACTGCATTGTGATTTACAAAGTTAAAAATGTCCAAAAACTGAAAATATAACTGAATCAGATGATACTAAGCATTATTTTGGCCAACATATGGAACCATAATCATGGACATGACATCTATAAAATTGCATTTTTTATTCAATCAAAACTGTTGAAATAACGTTTACATCTTAGATATATGGATTTAAATCTCCTAATATCGTATGTAGCTGCTGAATTTGGATTGTTGTTTTTTTTTTCACTTTAACCATCCATTCTTCGAAACTAATAGTTTAACTAATTAATTACATTATTAAATTTTCACTGATAATGATTTTTCAGTGGCCAAATAAAAGTAGGCCCCACTATTTTGATGGTTAATATTTATCTACATCTATGCCACGTGTACAAAATCCATGTGCATGCGTATAGATTATTATACATTGCCAGAGAACATTTAAGAAATCTATACAGCAATAGGTAGGGTGAGGGAGGCTCTATCTTCGTGCATGCATTTTGATGCATTTCTCCTTCTCAAGCCTCTTCTTCTCTCTGATCGGACGCGACTCGGTTTTCCGATACCCGAAACGCCGACAACGGGTATCTCCTCCGTATCGGATCCGGCACGTTTGTTACTCAAATTCCTGCTGTAAGCGAAGCGAATAAGGAGCTGAAATCAGACATGGGTTTTCTTCAGAAGGTCTGGAAATAGAAGAAAAATGGAAAAGGCTCTGTTTTTTCAATGGAAATCGCAGATTTTTTTGGGGCTTTGGAGAGAGGGAGAAAGAGAGAGGATTGATGGGTGTTTTTGTAATTTTTCAGATTGGGGAGGGGTTGATTTGAATCATAGCGTCGAGGGCTTGCATGAATGCTGGGTGCGGGGCGACGGCTACGATCGAATGGAAGAAGGGGTGGGGGCTGAGATCTGGAGGATTCGCGAATCTCTGCGATAAGCACGGGCTGAGCCGGCGTCGAATCCAAGGAGGGATTTTGCAATCCCTCCATAGCTCCCGCGTACATAGCAAAGGACGGATGACTTCCTGCAGACGAAGCCGCCCAAACAGGAAGAGGGATAGGGTAAGAGGGATTTGACAATCCTATCCCACCTAATCCCCTTTAATATGCCGCAAGCCGGTTGCCCAGACAGGCCCTTAAAGACTTAGACCAAGATTGAGTAGGGTCAAAGACTCATTTGAACAGCACGCCTGTTTGATTTTCCAGTGCACTGGTAAATACCGAGTAAAAGAGTGATGATTATTTCCTCGTGTATTTACAACATACCTGATTTGACTACTTACTTTTTTGACACGGAAACAAAAAACATTACAAAATATATGGTTCCCACTGTGATGCATTTCACTTATCCACATTGTTCATCCATTATGCCATTTGAATTTATAGTATGAGCAAAAAAATGAGGTATATCCAAAACTCAAGTGAACCACACCATATGAAAAAGGGAATCGAATACTTACCGTTAAAAACTTTGTGGGGCACTGTTTCTTTTGGTGTGGGCCACTTGAGTGTTGTATCTGCTTCATTTTTTGTCTCATGCTTCAAAATATTGTAGTAAAATAGATGGACAGAACGAATATATCATATACATTACCATAACATTCAAAAATTAAAATTATCTCTTTTGAACTAGTTTCACTAGCACAAATACCTATGAATTTTCAAACAAGGTAAACCGTAATAATTACCTATTTCCAATGTATTTACACTGGCTTTGAAAAAACAAATAGGCCCGTGAGTAATGAAATTTCTACCGTTGAAACCTCCAGTTTGACAGTGATGTTTACATGCCATCCATACCGTTCATAACGTCATACCTACCAGGATGAGGAAACGGATTGGCTACTCCCCCTGCCACCAGCCAATGGCTGGTGATCAGTGCTCTATGGGCCCCACCATGATGTATGTGTTTCATCCATACCGTCCATCTATTTTTATAGATCATTTTATGGTATGAAAGAAAATAGGAGGTATATCGCAATCTCAAGTGGACCATTATAGGAAACAGTGTTGAATGAACGTTGACCATTAAAAACGTTTTGGGGCCATAAAAGTTTTGGATCAAGCTGATATTTATTGTTTCCCTTCATCTGGCTCTTTATGACCTAATCAAAAGATTGGATGTCAAATAAATAGTACAATGGGCCTTAGGAGGACTTTAATGGTGGATATCCAATCATTATTATTTTCCTGTGGTGTGGTCCACCGAAGATTTATATCCATATCATTTTTTTGTATCAAGCCATAAAATGATCTGTAAAAATGGATGAACGGAATGGATGAAACACATACATCATAGTGGGGCCCACAGAGCACCAACCACCAGCCACGGGGCTAGTGCCATGGGGAGTAGCCAATCCGTCTCCCTGT
The DNA here is from genome assembly GCF_029962835.1 of Magnolia sinica. Taxonomy (NCBI): domain Eukaryota; kingdom Viridiplantae; phylum Streptophyta; class Magnoliopsida; order Magnoliales; family Magnoliaceae; genus Magnolia; species Magnolia sinica. Next base: position 46,604,506 of record NC_080584.1, on the reverse strand, counting down.
GAGGAACTGAAAACACAAATATAATCGTGATTCAAAGCTTCCGTGGCTCCAAGGAGTTTTTAATGGTGGGCGTTCAATCAACACTATGCGGTCCACTTGAGATTTGGATCAACTTAATTTTTGGGCTTGTACCATAAAATGATCTAGAAGAAATGGGTGGATGGCATGGATGAAACACATACATCAGAGTGGGGCCCACAGAGCACAACTACTAGCCATTGGCTAGTGGCAGGGTAAGTAGCCAATCTGTTTCCTCGACGAAATTGCTTGGAAGTCCGCCTGGGGCGCGGATTGGGTACCACCCCCATTGGGACCCTAGCTAAAGACGGACGGTCCTACATACGCTCACCATCGAAACTTTCTTAGGCTCACCGTGATCTTTATGAGCTGACCTAACCTATTCATGACGTCAGGCATTCTAGGATGGAGGCAAAACATAATTATCAGCTTGATCCAAAACTTTTGTCCCTGGAGGTTTTTAATGGTAAGCATTTCATCCCCACTATTTCCTGTAGTTTTGTCCACTTGAGCCATAATATTGTTGCTTGGTTTTCGAATGTGGGCATGTTATAATTGAATTTACGGTTTAATTCAAACTAAACAACTAAGTATTGTTACTTGGCACTAAGATAGGCAAACACGTAGTGTATAATTGAGATATAATGAAATCGATCGCATATTTACCCACCCGCTCAATGTGTAAACAAGATTAGGCGATATTCAGAGGCTAAGGTTCGTCCTCTGATGATGGGTTACACATTTGACTTCCGTATAAAAGGACTTTTCAATACAGATAAATAAAAATGAGAAAGTGATTCCTATAGTCGGTCGTGAACAACAACTGCAAAGCACCTTTTCTAAGTGAAAAATTGAATCCAACGTGCAGGCATGGACTCAAAATACAATTATAATTACCAGCTATTTGATTAGCACTACGGATTACACTATGGAATGTAAAAAGTAAAGGATTACACTAAGGAATGCAATTTACTTGGCAGAAAAAGTAAATGATTATACTAAGGAATGTAATTAACTGGTAATTAAAAGGATAATTAAAGGATAATGTTTGGTTTTGATTGGGTTGGTATGAGACAAAATCTTCCTATTGAATCCCTTTTCTATTTATAACTTTAATCTGGCCATCTAGATGCTTCTCACATTCTAAAGGTTGCTATAACCATTCAGCACTACTTGCTTTCCTCTGTTTCTTCTTTTGTCATCTGTCCTATAACTACTACTTCATGATCGCGCTTTCATCAACCACTTAAACAACGACATGGCATTACTCGATGCTTTTTGAAATTGTGGTAAGACCACTACTATTGAAGTATGGAAACATATCCAACTGTCCTAGAGGGGGGTGAATAGGACTTAAAAAAATATTTACTTGTTATAACATATAATGCCTTAAATTAATTTATCAATCAAGCTAAGTAAGACAAAGTAACTCTAAGGCTTCCAAGCCAATAAAGGGTCCATTCACATAAGTTGCACATGATTTATATGTAAAGCAACTAGCCTATAAAGATAAGTGTTTGAGAGTGTGTATGGGATGTGATTCCTATCAATTCTTAGACATTCATTTAATCATGCATCATAAATAATCATTTAAGAAACATAAGCATAACTAGATCAATGCACAAATAGCAATCCCAAACATAACCATATATAGTGGTTCAACTACGTGCTTACTCTACTCCCAGCTGACGCACTCCACCCTAGAGTATGATGAAATTCACTATGAATGGTTTTAAATCAGGTTAACCATAAACATTTAGGTTAGCTAAGGAATCTATACAAGACAACTTTATATGTCTACGCAAGGTAACAAGTCCTACATAAGGACACTACTAGAAGCCTACATAAGGCAAACACGCTATGCCTACACAAGGCAATAGGTCCTACACAAGGACACAACTAGGAGCCTACATAAGGCAACCTATGCCTATATAAGGCCACAAGTCCTACATAAGAATACAGGTCCTACACAAGGACACATAACGTATTCTCCCGTCGGAAGCCTACAAAAGGTCTTAGCGAGTTTGTCAATTCAAACTCTGAATCCCAATCCTACACAGGGAAAGAGTTTCAGACTCAATGGACTCTGTATACTTACAAATAAGTGAGTGAGTCTCGTTTTATCACATGTTGTTGAGAATCTTCCTGGTGACGAAGAGTATTCAACTCCCTTGAACCGCAACCGCCTGATGATGCTTTAATCAATGCTCTGAGGTTGTTGGTTTAGGGTTTGGTCTGATTTTCTCTAATAAATGATTCTTTTTTGGAAGTTAAAGAAGATTCCTATGAGCTAAGCATTCAAGTATTCCAATACAATGATTTGCCATTAAAGAATGTTGTTGGAAACTTAATGAATGCCAGAGTTCATGATTCAATCTAAGTAATGAAGATAGGAGTAAATGCTTGTGCAAGGATTGAATGATGAACTTTTATGAGAAGGAGAGTTTAAGGATGAGGGTATTAACTATGATATTTACTTTCTTAAAACTCTCTTCAATCATAGCTCTCAAGTCCAAGAAGCAACACAAGCTGTATATAAAGACAAATCCCAACAAGAAAAAAAGACAGAAATCTGACATTGTCGATGCCACCGAAGGGTCTTCAATGCTGTCGAATTTTGAATTTTGATGTCATCGAACCTTCTCCAATTGCATCGACTACCTGCACCAAGATATTCAGTTGGGTGCAGGACAGATTCTGTCCGATCTCATTGAGCAACCTTCGATGTCATCGAGGTATGTTTCGATGCCATTGGGATTCCTTTAAACAATACACTTTGGTTATTAGACAATTTTGTCCCCTTTTTTATTCAATCGATCAGACATTCGATTCCATCGAAATTTAAAATTTGATGTAATCGAAATATCTTTGATGCAGTCAAAAGTATCAGATTTTTTTGCTAGACAAACTGGTCCTAATATCGATGTAATAGAACGAGCTTCGATTCTATAGATAACTTATTCTTTATGCTATCGAAGGAGGTTCGATTACATCGAAGAACACTTGGAGTATTTCAGAAGTGGAGGGAATAAGCCAAAGGTCAATTCAATCGACGTGGGTTCGATGCCATCGAAACATAAGTTTCGATGTAATCGACAATACCTAGCATTTGTTCAGTTTGTTGCTGGACTATATGGGCTTGTTGTCAATGCAATCGAACCATGTTCGATGCCATCGAAATTGTCCTCGATTGCATATCGATGCAATCATTAGACCATTGATTTTACCCGTATAGTTCATATTTCCTCCAATACTCAAGAGTTGTGGGTAAGTTTAAGTTCTTATATTGGGGCATATACCTAATTAGGGTTTGTTTGGGTAGATGAGACTTAATTTACATTTTAAGTACATTCGTCTTTCTTCATCTTGACAAGTCTTGAACTTGTGGTATTCACTCTGGGGCTCACTTTGACAAACAGACTTACCATTCAGGTACATTGACAAACAAGGGCACTTTTACACTCTAGCTGTGTTACCAGGAAATCCTCTCCATTCATCTCTGTAGATCTTAAAAACACCACGCGGATCCATCCAGATCACATGTAGCTTACTCCGATTGGTTCTTATGAGGAGGGGTGACTGTAAGAATGAACATTGGCCCCTACGTCGCTTCGCATTTGGAAAAAGGTGAAAGCGACGTTGACCCCTCATTTATGCAACATTAACTACCTGTGTCAACACCCCGATAATCATCTTCAGTCGACTCATTGCAACATGTCAGTAACAATTGCCCTTTATTGAAACGAGAGTTGAACCCCATTTCGATACACATTCTTACATCATTTCCAACAAAATCATAATGATGCCCTAATAAATGCTCTATCGCATCGGCCGATATAAGCGTCATTTCAGTATTCTTCCATCTTCCACAATCATTTTCCCTTATGAACATTCAGATATGAACTTCAATCTCATATTTGATCATTGGCTGCCCCATCTTCTTCATTTCCCTCCTTCCATTAAGACGATCCTGTCACAGTGATAAATGCCCTTTTTGAAACATATCTCAATAAAAGTCTTTAAATCACATATTAGAGATTATTACTGCATGGGTTCGGCATTTTCTCCAGTAACAAATGTCAATGGTGTTAGTATGATGGATCCCATGTTTGTCATCTACCCTGGTGAAACTTTGTTGACTCAATCCGGATCCGTACCAGAACCTACCAATGCTTTGAAGAATCCTTTGACATGGCCGAAGCCACTACTAGAATAGGATGCTTGGTTCACTCGTGTTTTCTCTCAATATGAGGCAACATGTAGAAATTTGGGCATTTTCTAATGCATTAAGCTATCCGTCTATGATTACCATCAGATCACACCCTTCTTACCGCAGCTTGGACATTTTAGAGCTCTTTCACCAACACATTCTTCTTTGGTTGTGGTTCCATGAGTCTAACTATCTTGGATGTTACGGTTCTGACTTAACTTCTTCCCTTTGGTGAAGCTATTTTCCCTAGTTTCACACAAAAAGAAACCAAACGCTTCACGAATAAAGCTAGTAAAGCTTATTCTTACTTTATACAAGCTTACTGTTGAGTGTGAAATATTGTATATTTTCCCCTAATTGCACCTAGGTTTTATGAACATGATAATGCTTAATCGATCCATTTATACATGTTTTTTCTTACAAGGTGATTTTAAGAGCTTAAGGTGAAAAGGATATTAAAAGCATGGATTTGATACTAAAGAATTACCAACATGAGTAATGGATCTTTGAATGTTAAGATTGAAGAATTCAAGAGTCAAAGATCTAAGAAAACCAAGTGAAGAAGGAAGAAATTCGAGATTATAAGGATTTGAATCTTAGATTTCTTGACAATGTTAGTTCCTTCGTGTGTCATTTCAAGTATATCCCAAGCTTGTTTTGTTGTATCATACGAGATGATTCTTTTGATTCATTTGCTGATAAAGCACCAGCAATAGCATTAAGTGTTTTTACATTAGCATTACTTTCACTTTTCTGACCTAGAGTCCATAGATTATATAAACTTGTACTTTCATGGACTTGGTTCCATCTTCGCTCACTACTTCTAACATTGGAGTGACCCATTGCGTCATGGTAGCTTGCCACACACTTTCATCAATAAATTTGAGGAAGATTCTCATTCTAACTTTCCAGTAGGAATAGTTCGGGCCATCAAAGGGTGGTGGCCTGGAAATGGATAGACTATCGAAATTTGACATTCCAATAGCTCTGTATCTAGCTCTAGGAAATTAATCCCAAAAAGAGCAACCTCTCTCTGATACCACTTGAAAGGACGAGCTATAGATGTCATAGAGGGAGGTGAATAGGACGATGTCAAATATTTCGATATAATGCGGAATAATAAGTCAATGATATACAATTCTGCAAAGTATTGAATTCTTGATATCAAGTAGTTCGTAGGACAACCTTACACCTAAAAGATTTAAGTAGGACAACCTTATGTCACGACGTCTTTGAAATTAAAATCTCAAACTAATGCAAAGAATAGGAAAAGTACAATAGCACAAATAATCAAATCCAATCACCACAATACACAAAAGAGTTATAATGGTTTGGTGCTTCAATGCAACCTACTCCACTTCCAAAATTATTACCCTCGCAATTTTGGCTTTTACTATTTCAAGGTTTTTCAGGGTCACCTTAACAACCTTATACAGTTATTGCGATTTTCACGGGCTATCACAATCAAACCCACTTTGTAATTTTACGGAGTCACCACAAACAAACCCGCTGAAATTTTCGGGCTATCTTATAAAATCCCAAAATTGAAGTAATTTAAACAATTAGTACTTATTTTCGATTTGACGAGTCGAAGTCGATCTTCTTCTTGGGATATTGATGAAGAAGCCGATGTATGAGTTCAACCCAAAAAGATGTAAAGGGATTTAATAGATTTTAAATGAAATGAATGAAACTATATTATTGTAGATTCGATTCTCCTTCTTCTCAAAGTGGAGTATTGATTACTCTTATCAAAATAATTTAATCTAACTTTGAAAAAGAGAATATAATAATCTAATAATAAAATATGAATTACAACACAAATAGCTTAAGGAGGCTTGAAGGATCTTTCTCTACAACACAATAAAAGAATATGAATTTTTATGATTTATAATGTAAGAAAAAGTCTCTATTTATAGCCAAGGATCTGTGTAGTTTGGCTGGCCCAAGATTCAGTTTAACTGGCCAAATTTCAAAGATTACATTCCAATCAAAATCTGAAAATCGCGGGATAAAATCTTTTGAAACTTTAGCTGGCTTAAGCCCAGATTCGGCTGGCTGAACATCCAGTTCGGCTGGCCTAAGCTCAAGTTCGGCCGACCTAACTGGCCTGGATTTTTAAATCGTTCCACTACTGGAAACTTGACCGAACCACCTTGGGCTAGCCGAATCCCACCTTGGGCTGGCCGATCCTACCGCAAAAAAAAAAAGAAAGAAAGAAAAAAAGATCTTATATAATCTGAACTTTGCATGATTGATCCAAGTAGTTAGGTTAGTCGAACTGGACGTTGAGCTGACCTAACTATTGTGTATTTAACATAAAATGTGATTCAAGATATGCACGAGTGAAATACACCTAACCTATGGTCCAACTAGGTTTATACCACCTATAGATTAACTCATATGAAATGTGTTGAACTCTGAATCTTGAATGATCTTGCATTGAGATGTTGAATCTTCTTTCCAGGTACTTGATTAGTTAATAACTTGTCTTCAGTCGAGCTTGCGATCGTAACCGGATTACGAAATTTGACAAACAAATATGTGCTTTAAGTATAAGCACTTATAAATACATTCCAAATATCAGACATCCTTCATCTCGGCCGTAATGTACAGACTGAGTGGTCCTTTTACAATCCACCTGGTCCTTGTGTTGTAGTACGTACACCTGGTACTTATCCGTTGTCAGCTATGCTTGTCACATCCTTGCTATAGTCACACATCGCTTCTTAAAAGACATCCATTAATTTCACTGCATCACGACGATCCCGGGAATGGCTAGATTAGTCTCGATAAACTCAAACACCATTGCTCCCCACATGTATTAATTGTTGCACAGCTACACCTCGTTTATAAAAATAGAACTTGGGTTCCAAGTAGTCTCACAAACCCACTTGGCCCAAAGCCTTCACCATTATAGCCTCCATCTCCGATGGATCCCCTTTCTCAGGCGGCTAAAATCATGGAGGAAATACTTTCAAATGTGTTAGATTCTTTTTCAAACTCTTTCCTACTTTATCCTTCTCCTTTCATCCAAGGTGCCGCTGCACTTTCTGTAGACTTCCAGTCTACTCAAGTGATTCTGGAGGTTCTCTCAGAACTCCGACGACTTGGAGAATATGCAGCGGCAAATCGAGAACTCGACCACTCTACTGCTTTTTTCTCACGCCTATCATCTATTAACACTGAATGCAAGACTTTACCGATTCGTCAGGAGATGGCTTGGTAGAACGTAGTACATTAGACATGAGAATGCAATTTCAACAAGGAGATGTTGCGGTTGATGAGGCTTTCCCTTAACACTTTGGCTGTTGACTTTGCTCAAATCCATCTGTTTTACTTAGATCGGGTTCAGCCAAAAAGCGAGGAGCTAGCTGCATTCATCAGGTCCTAGATAACATTTTATTGGGGTCACATCGCATCCATCAAAGCTGAGATGAGATTGGCTAAATAGGAGCATGAAACTCTGAGCCAATGTCTTACTGGCGTATAATGTTCTTTTGTCGCGCTTGCAGGTCAACATTCTTCATAAGTGAGGAGGAAACATTGTTGAGGGTCAAATACTGCATATTATCCCCCATTTATTACTTGGTTTTATAAACAGGATAATGCTTAATGTTCTACTTTAATCATGTTTGTGTTGTAGGGTGAATTTAAGAGCTTTGATTGAAAAGGGTGCTAAAAACATGGTTTGATGCTCAAGAATCACTAAGGCAAGGGATGGATCTTAGGAGACCAAGATTAAAGAATTCACATGCCAAGGATCTAAGAAAATCAAGTGAGGAATGAAAAGAATCAAAGATTTGAAGTAAAGAAAAGGAATCCTGAAATCGTCTTGAAAAAACATATTCTGAAACTCTGGGTCATTTTGTGAAATTACAAAAAGTGAAGTCTATTTTGAGAAACTGTGTAGAGTGAAGTCTATTTTAACAAACTGCGTAAATTTGAGGCGCTTTATAGAGTTTTCCAACTAGGTACGAAAGTTGGAGTTCCACAGCTATAAATAGGACTCTCTAGGATATTCCTAGGGATCTTTTAGGGTTTAAGGAGTGGAGCAAAAGGGTAGAGAAGCCGTCACCAAGAGTTTTTCTTCTTATTTGTTATTTTCATGTTTTTCTTAATAGACTTTAGTCCAATCATGTCTATGGTTGGCTAAACCTCTTAGCTAGGGCGAAGAGGTGAAGCTTATAGCATGATGGGATGTTTTTTTACTTTAATTCATATTTATATTCAACTCCATGGATTCTAATTTGATACTTAAGGAATACTTTCAGTTTTTAATGGTTTATTATGACTCAAACTATAGTAGATCTTCAACAGCTTTGAGTATCTTCTTTTCCTGATTTGAGATTGTGAAATTAGTAAGTCCTGTTATTCACCATCGTCCCTTGGGCATGGTAGAGTGATGGAATCCTTCTTAATCTTCACAATTCTCCTGCTTTAACATTATGGGATTGGTAAATCTTATTGTTTGCTATTGTCTCCTGGGCATAGTTTGGTGATGGAATCCTTGCCAATTATCATAGTTCTCCTTCATTGAGAATTAGGTCAATGGAAGTTCAGATTTGGTTTTATTGATGTATTTTCTAATTGGATAGTATAGGACTTCAATTCTAATCGTGTTACTTGAATTAAGCAAAAGGGTTCCCTGATCACTACAAGTGGATCCTTGGCACCCTAGTTCCCACCTTTAAATTCTTAGTTTTATTTACTTAATTTACAATTACTCTCTTAATCACTTCAGAATTAGTTTTACATCTTCTTCTAGTTAATTTCAGAAACACATAAGATCAGTCCTTGTGGATTCGACCTTGGTCTTACCGAGATTATTACTACATCGCGACCCTACACTTGGGATTGTGAACAAGTTTTTGGCGCCGTTGCCGGGGATCGATGGTTGCGTTTTCTGAATTTGATTAGTTTTGGAATTAGGTTAAGATTATGATTTTTCTACTTTCTATTTTTAGGTTAGGTTTTTTTTTTTCTAAAATTATTTTAGAAACTAACTTAGCTTTCTATTTCTAGGTTTAGAAACTTTCCTTTTTTATTTTTAGAAACTAATTTACCTTCTAATTCTATGATAGAAACTTTCCTAATTTATTTTTAGAAACTAATTTTTTATTTTTAAGAAGCTTTCCTAATCCATTTCTAGAAACTAATTTCCTTTCCTTTTTCTGTTTTTATAAACAAACTTACTTTCTATTTTTAGAATTTTTTATTTTTTTTAGAAACTGGGTTGCTTTCTTAGTTCTTTTTTAGAAACTAATTCACTTTCCTTTCTCTGTTTTGTAGGACCTTAATTTAGAAACTTCAAATTTAATAACTTCTTTCTAATTCTCTCTCTTTCTATTTCTAGATTTCTATTTCCCTCTTTCTTTTTAGGTTTATGTTAGATTCTGAAATTGAGGGCTGAGAGTGTTTCATGCCCAAGTGGGTCCGTGATAACACTCGACGTGTCTTGAGTAAAGGAGGATTAGTTGAGGGGTTATCTATCCATCATAGGATTAGACACCACTCGGGATCCACAGAGTTAATTGAAGTTATGGCAGCCAATCAACTGGCCAATTAATCTCCAAATCCACCATAACCTAGCGTTGATGAAATCCAAGATGAGAATGAGGTGCATCAAACACCTCCGCCTTGTACTTTACAAGATTATTTACAACCAGCGGAGGTGAGCATGCCCTCATACATGGTTTTTTTAGAAAATACGGGACGTATGAATATCAAGCCGGGACTGATCCATCTCCTTCCAAAATTCTATGGACTTGAATATGAAAATCCATATCTGCACTTGAAAGAGTATGATGAGATAATAGCCACTTTATACTTTCCTAATGTGTCTGAGGACATGGTAAGGCTGAAACTCTTTCCCTTCTCCTTTAAAGAAAAGGCCAAGACGTGGTTGCATTCACTACGTCCATGATCAATTGGCAGATGGAACGATATGACAAGGGAGTTCACTAAGAAAATTTTCTCATATCATAAGACGGACACCCTTAGAAAGTCAATCATGACCTTCGCCCAAAAGGAAGATGAAACATTCTTACAATGTTGGGAGCAGTTCAAGGATCTTGTCAGTTCATGCCCACAACACAATTTTGAAATGTGACACATTACAAAGTTCTTCTACGATGGACTGACATCTTCCATGCACCAATTGGTCGAGACGATATGCAATAGGAAATTCATGAACAAATATGTCAATGATGTGTGAGATTATTTAGACAGACTTGCTAAAAACGCACAATCATGGGACATCTCTCCAAAAACCATCACTTTTATGCCTACTCAATTAAAGGAAATGGGAGGAACGTATGCTTTAAAAGAAGAAGATGACTTGAGTGCAAGGGTGGTCAATCTCACAAGAAGAGTCAAGGTCATGGAACTTCATAAGGATAAGGCTAAGGAAGTAGTTTGTGGTATTTATGCTTGCAACATACATACAATTGAAAATTGTCCACCAATATCTGCTTTTCAAGAAATTATGAATAAGCAACCAAATACTGTGAACAACTACCAAAGACCTTTCAGTGGATTCACCTCAAATACATACAACTCCAGCTGGAGGAATGGACAAACTACTACTCTTCAAGGATTCCCTAACCAATTCCTGAATCAAGGGAACCTTCAAGAGAATTTAGTCTCAAAACACCTTCAAAATCAAGAACTTTTCAATTGGAGTATATTGCAAGCCATTTAAGACCTTTCAAAGGCCATACAAGGGTGTGAGATAAAAATTTCAATCAGGGATAAAGGGATCTTTTCGGCCTAACCTCTCCCCAACCCTAAATCGCAATACGAAATTAGTGACCCAAGCTCTTCAAATTAATATGTGGAACCATCTAAATCTATCATCACTCTTAGGAGTGGTAAAACAATTGACAAATTTATTTCAGTAAAGACTGAAAAGTCTAAGGACCCGGAAGAAGACACGGATGATAGACCTAACATTGCCCCACATAGGTTAGAACCGGAACCTCAAGGCAAGCCGATTGCTCGATTCCTTTAGCGGTTGATTGCACCAAAACTTCTATCAAACTCTTAAGATATTCTAGAGGTGCCTAAGCAAGTGAAGGTTAACATTCCTCTACTGGATGTTGTTAAATAAATCCCTTCATAAGCCAAATTTCTGAAAGATCTATGCACTACCAAGAGACGACAAACTATTCAACAGAGAATTTTTCTGACAGAAAAAGTGAGTGTCATCCTCAAATAAGATGTGCCACAAAAGTACAAAGACCCTGGTAGCCTAACCATCACTTGTGTAATTGGGAACTACCGAATCGAGCACGCACTTTTTGACTTGGGGGCAAGTGTTAATCTGATTCCTTACTTGGTTTACGAACAACTAGGCCTAAGTGAATTAAAATCTACCTGGACCACATTACAAGTTGTCGATCAATCAATTCGTGTACCGAAAGGGATAATTGAGGATGTGTTGGTTCAGGTTGACAAATTCTACTACCTAGTAGATTTTATCATCCTGGATACTCAACTCATCATGGATGTGAGCACTCAAATTCCTGTCATTATTGGTCGCCCATTCCTTACCACATCAAATGTAATTATTAATTGTAGGAATGAGGTTATGAGTTTATCTTTCAGAAATATGACATTGGAGCTCAATATCTTTTTCAATATGAGCAAATAAGTAGAGGATGATGACGATGCCCACGATATTAACATGATTGACTCTTTCGTGGAAGATAGAGCTCTTTTGACTCTATACTCTGACCATTTAGAGAAGTGCTTGGCCCATTCACTTGATTTGGATGATGAGATGATTAGGGGGATGGATACCATGCTTGATACTGCACCGATACTTGAAGTTAACCGGTGGAGACCACAATTTGAAGATTTGCACCAAACTGACGTAATGCCTCTATTGTCTAGCATCAAGACATCGAAGCTTGACCTAAAACCTTTACCCGCTGAGCTTGAACATGTTTACTTAGATCAAGAAGAGACATACTTGGTGGTGCTATCATCCCACCTTGATAAAAAATAGGAGAGTATGCTCATTTCTACTCTCGAAAAAGATAAAGGAGTTATTGAGCATATCATCACAGATCTCGATGTGGTGGACTTATTGAGCAGGAGTTGCATACTCATTCATTCATTCATTCACTATCCACTCGAGCTAGTGGTACATAGCTATTTGTTACGTGTACCTTTGCAATGGCTAGGATTTCGGTTGGGGCGCGCGACTAACCTGAGATAAGGAGTTTACCACATTGAGTATGACTATCTAAATTAGTTATGGGACTGGTTTGCATAGAAGTCCCTTGTGATGAACCCCAGCGATACTAGGTACTATCATCCCGACTCACACTTTAGCATGGTCATTCCATTCTCACCGTATATTGCATTACATCCGCGACATATGACATTTTGGTTACTGTGTTTCTGCATTTGTATGGTCTGGGTATGGCTGACATTGTTCGTGAACTCATCAACAATTGTATATTGCATTACATCCTCGACATCTTATATTTAGCTCTTTATGACTCCTCATTTGCATAGCTGATCTGTATTGCATATTTTGAAATTGATTGACTCATGGACTTGTCAGTATTTCTGCTTACTCTAATATCGTATGATTCATGATCTAACTAGTATTTTCGATATTGTATGATTATGACATTATATTGAATACTTGGCACTTACCTTGTGCACACACTTACACCACCCTCTAAGCTTTTTATAAGCTTATACATGATAGATGCGTGCAGGTGATGTTAGGTTGCAGTGGCATTGAGCATGGAGTATGCAGCTGACTTCTGGAGCTTTGATTTTGACATATGTATTTCCCTTTCAGCATTGTATTCAAAGTTTGTATTAGTGGATATGAGATGATGATGTTACTTTTGTGATTTGAGTATACTTGTGGTTAGGCTTATTACAAATAAATGTACATTGGAAAATCCTCCTTATAGGATCCCGGGATCGGAATCTGACGTATGGACGCTGGGAGCCGAGAATGGGGTACTACGGAGGCTGTCGGCATCGGATTCGGTGATCTAAAATTTTGTGAACCTGGTTTCTAAGTTTGGGGCACGACAGATAAGGCCACACCCCCTTCTAACCAACCACAACACAGTGGGAGACACGGCCTACAAGTATTCGGCACCCTACGCTCATGTATCCACTCGGTCTAGATGTTGGATCATCCCTGGTACCAAGAGGTTTAGGGACTTTCACCCACAGACATATTAGATGCTCATATGTTAGAACCAAACATTTTTGGTGTCCCAACTGACCATCCATGATATACCTATGGAGGCCATGGCCCTTATGTCGCTAGGGCGCCTAGTGATCATGTCACACAAATGCGAGATGCATGAGTCATGTCATTCAGTCATGCATCAAACATGCGCGTACCGCGCGCTCATGTGGGGTCACTCCGTCTCACAAGGAGTCCCATAATAAACCAGCCTAATGGCACATGCTATGATCAGTCATTCCTCATAACAATTATATATATGATGCACATGGACATGTATCATGATGTAATAAAATACATAGGCATGACTATTTGATAAGGCAGACAACAATAATCCACAATCGACCTTCACCGGCATGTCACATGCCAAGAGTATAAACTAAACATCATGCTCCTTCTACAACTATAGGAGTTCATGCGGCATATCCCACGTTATACTAACATTAGCCTTCCAAGGTACTGATATATCATATATTCCAAGATGGGATCCACTAGAAGGATGGTGGATCTTGTCCATACATTGAGATAGGCTTTATATAGTGGATATACCAAACTTGATACCACATATTCTTCCATCTAGGGCAAGGGGTGATGATGTACTCATCATACAAACAATGGATGACTTAAATGACATACTAACATCAAGGATTGGCCTCACACTCGTCCTAAAAGGGGTAACTGGACGGTGTGGATGATACATACATAATATCGAAGTCCTAGTAATCGGTTATGAGGGTAGAACACATCTCACAAGGCGAGTCAAGCGGGTGTACAACAAGGTGAGTTAAAGGATGAATTTAAGTACAACAAGTGGGTTTCCTCACCCTCTCTATCATGTAATAACTAGGCTTCCCTATGGGGGCCCGATATGAATATAAGGTGGGCTTTGGTGGGGTCCATACATCTAGGACTATATGTCCTTCCAAATGATCCGGGTAGCCCATTCAACGTCTAAGTGGGCCTCAGGTTTGGTCTCTAAAGTTGGGCAAACACATGTACCTAAGTGGGCCACATTTCCAATGGAAGGCACGACATGAATACAAGATGAGCTACAAGGTTTGGGTAGTCCCACAGGGTGAGGTAAAAAGCAACAACATCAATGGGGGCCCAATAGTTTGGGTTTGCCTGCTAAGGAAAGATGAGAAATTACTATCATCGATGGGGACCCAATGATTTGGGATAAGCCCAATAAGGAAGGACGGGTATCACTAGCACAAATGGGGGCCCAATGATTTGAGTTAGCCCACTAAGGCTAAATAGGTAACACTATGGGGGCCCAATAGATGAGAATGGGTCTAACGAAGGGCTCTAGGGAGGCTTACAATGTGGACATTTAACGATTGTGGACATTTAACCACCGTTACTCCCTAGAGAGTGGCCCATTAAGAAATCTAATATACATTGGGGCCCATGGCCCGAATACTACTTAGGAGCAAGAATGAGCATCACACTTAACATTTCATACATCATGGTGGGCCTCAAGAAACGGCCCATGGCCCACATACATCAAGATAGGCTATATATATGGGCAGCCCATGGCCCAGAAATATCATAGCCAAAGGGAACATACACTATGGTAGGATCACAATTGGGCCTCATCACATAGGCCTCATATGCACCACAATTAGCCTCATCACAAGAGCCTCATACACGTCATAATGGGCCTCACACAAGGGCCTCATCACGTGGGCCTCATATACATCACAACGGGTCTCATCACATGGGCCTCATATACATCATAATGTGCCTCATCACATGGGCCTCATATACATCAAGTGGGCTGCATCACATGGGCCTCATATAGGGCCGTATTGCATCGGCCTCCTACACATCAAGATAGGCCACATGAATGGACGACTTGGATATAACACATACATCATGTGGTCCCACGTCCTTCCATTGGACGGTGTGGATAAAACATCATGGTGGACCCCACATCCGTGATCTGGACAGCGTGGATGAAACCCAAACATCAGGTGGGTCAGCACCGTCCCAGCTGGATGGTGCAGGTAAAATACATACATAACGGTGGATCCCACCATCCTGCTTGGATGGTGCGGATACAACATATACATCAATGTGGGACCCACCGTCCACGTGCTGGACAGTGGATGAAATGCATATATCAGGTGGGTCCTACACAGATGGGCGGTGTAGATAAAACACTTACATCATTAGGGTCCCCATCGTCCCAACCTGATGGACGGTGTGGAATACAACACATATCACGGTGGTCCCCACATAGATGGACGGTTAGGATGAAACATATACCTCACGATCAGACCCACAGAACTTGCTGACGTCAATACAGAAGCTATATATCACGGCGGGTTCCACGTCCCACGTGAGGACGGCTTGGATTAATCACGTACATCATAGGTGGGGTTCACGACCATGTCCAGATAGCTGGACGACTTGGATTAAACACGTACATCATAGGTGGGGTCCATGACCACCTCCAGACAGCTGGACGACTTGGATTAAACACGTACATCATAGGTAGGGTCCACGTCCAGACAGCTGGACGGCTTGGATTAAACATGTACATCATAGGTGGGGTCCATGACCACGTCCAGACAGCTGGACGACTTGGATTAAACACGTACATCATAGGTAGGGTCCAGGTCTAGATAGCTGGACGGCTTGGATTAAACAGATGGACGGTGTGGGAATAACACAAACAGCAAGGTGGGACCACGTGGTGGCCCACCTACTTGGGTAAAGCTGATATTCGTGTTTTGCCTCTCCAACAGCGCCTGCTGCTGGACGGAGAAGATACAACACATATATATGGGTCCCACGTACACGTGGCCTATTAATGGATAGTGTAGATTTAATCCATTCATCAAGGTGGGCCGCAACAGGGGAAAGAGAGAGAGAGAGAGAGAGAGAGAGAGAGAGAGAGAGAGAGAGAGAGAGAGAGAGAGAGAGAGAGAGAGAGAGAGAGAGAGAGAGAGAGAGATGTGTGGAGGGGAGGGACTCCGCCACTATGAGCCCTCCCTATACATGATACAATGCATACATCGAATGGGTCCCACCGAATGTGGGCCCTCAAATCATAAAAATCAACGGTTGAAATCCCTTTCCCACCCACAAGATCAAGGTCTAGATGACTTTCTTACAATAAAAATAAATAAACATCATGATAGGGTTCATGGAGAATGGCCCCATCATGGGATGAACATATGGATCATGGTGGGCCATCGGCCACACCTAGAGTTCAAAGTGGGATCCATACCATCAATCGATAGGCTCCACTTGGCCCAACATCAAAATCAAAAATCTAGTCCTATAAACACTCACCTATTACACTTCTTCTTGGCTCCTTGGAATCCCTAGCTCCTAAGCTTCCTCTTTGATGGAGAATGATGAAAATTGAAGGGTTGGATTGAGAGTTTTTTGGGGTAGGAAGTGGGCCACACACTTGGCTCTCTTTTCTCTCCTTAGAGCTTGGAAATGGTAGAGAATGAGATGGAGTGAGAGAGAAGTGGGGTTGTGTAAGAGGGATGGTATGAGAGAAATGGGTGTGTAAGAGAGGGATGGGTGAGAGTTGACTTTTGGATGAGAGAGGGATGGGTGTCATACTTTATTAGTAAGAGAGTGATGGGCTAGGTATGGGTTGTACTTGACTGATGGATGTAATAGGTTGGGTAGAGATTCTCTCAGAATTCGCAACGCGCGACGTTTTCTCAAAATATACGCGGGCCCACAACTCCTAGCCTGGTTATCGCATCCGTGTGCGAGATACGACGTTGGAACTGCAATGACAGTGCGGTCGCTATGGTACGAGT
This sequence comes from Magnolia sinica, assembly GCF_029962835.1. Taxonomy (NCBI): domain Eukaryota; kingdom Viridiplantae; phylum Streptophyta; class Magnoliopsida; order Magnoliales; family Magnoliaceae; genus Magnolia; species Magnolia sinica. The sequence continues at coordinate 46,587,261 of NC_080584.1, read as the reverse complement.
TCCGAGTTGAGTCAACTCAGATCTACGGGATGCGACTTAGGGTCATGCACAAAAGCTATCTACAAGTTGTGGGTCACCGGGATCCGACAAGGAGGATCACGGGAGTCTAAGGAATGGTACGGACCAGGATATGGGCCTTATAGATTTTGAACCTCATCTCCAAGCTCCAGCGACTGGGAGATGTATTCGCTGAGGCGGACATAGAGATCGAACGTTGTACGACAGCATTAAATCACCTGTCAGCCCTCAGTGCTGAGTGTAAGGTTCCTACTCCACAACAGCTTGGAAGAACAGGCTGCACTAGACTCTGAGCACGAGTTCAATCAAAAAGTGTTGCAAACGTTAACGCGTTCATGTGACTGCATCCTTACTGACTTGGCCGAGACTAATAGGCTATACCCTGACCACCATCAGTCAGAGAATAATGAGCTAGTTGCATTCATGGAGGCCTAGATAGCTCTCTATCAAAGGCGCACTGACGCTAGCAAGGTCGAAAAGAAGTCGGCCGAGTTAGAACACGCGGACATCGACCACCGTCTAGCCTATATCGAGCGTACATCGGTCGAGCTCATAAATCAGTAGGCTTCCCGGATCGAGAGGCGCAATTTGGTGACAGCACCACGGGTCGAAGCTGCCAAAAGCTTCGAACATATCAAGTGGGCCGGCCGGTAGTCCCATCATTCAGCCACTCCTCTTTTTCTATCATCTTCTTCCTTATATGATGTTTTGTAACTAATAGCCTCTAAGCTTTATTTGAACGTATGTTTACTATAATCCCTTACCCAGGGTTTTATTTAAATATAGACTCTATTTATTTTACTGAACTGGTTCGACTTGATTCTTGATAACTTTCCATAGTGAAGGAAAGCTTTGTTTCAAAAATAGGCCGTTTATAGGTGCTTGTGCAACATTGCAATTTAGGTCCCTTAGAATGTAGGCTCCTCCTTTAAGGACATGCTCGAAGAAATATGGTCTGTCCCAGGTAGGAGATGTTCACAACTCCAAGTGTAGAGTCGCGATGTAGTAATAACTCGGTGAGACCGAGTGTTGAGGGTCAAATATTGCATATTGGACCCCATTTATTACTTGGTTTTATGAACATGATAATGCTTAATGTTTTATTTTAATCATGTTTGTGTTGTAAGGTGAATTTAAGGGCTTGGATTGAAAAGGATGCTAAAAGCATGTATTTAACGCTCAAGAATCACCAAAGCCAAGGATGGATCTTATGAGACCAAGAATGAAGAATTCACATGCCAAAGATCTAAGAAAACCAAGTGAGGAATGAAGAGCATTGAAGACTTGAAGTGAAGAAAAGGAACCCTAAAAATCTACATCCTTCAACTAGTCCCTCGATTAGTCAAAGATTCCTCGACTTGAACTTCATTGACAAAATCCTCTAAAATCCCATCATCCTCGACCAGTCAAAGGATTTCCTCGACTCGTCTAAGGTTACGTGAACAACACATAGACTGCATAAATTTAAGGTGGTTTTCGAATTTTTCCAACTTTGTGCTACAGTCTGAGTTGTAAAACTATAAATAGGGGTCCTTAGGATGTTCCTAGTCATCTTCTAGGGTTTGAGGAGTGGAGTAAAAACGTGGAGAAGCCATCGCCAAGAGTTTTTCTTCCTTTTCCTCAGTTGTTCTTAAGAGATTTTAGTTCAATCATGTCTATAGTTGTCTAAATTTCTTAAATAAGGCTAAGAGGTGAAGCTTGTCGCGTGATGGGATATTTTCTATTGCTTTGATTCATGTTTAAGTTGAACTATCTTTGATTCTAGTTTGATGTTTAAGAAATACTTTCAGTTTTTAATGGTTTGTTGTGACTCAAATTACAATAGATCTGCGATAGCTTTGAGTATGTTCTTTTTATATATTGAGATTGTGAAATTAGGAAATCTTGTTGTTCACCATCGTCCCTTGGGCATTGTTGGATGATGGAATCATCCCTAACTTTCTTGCCTTGTCTCCTGGGTATGGTTTTGTGATGGAATCACTTCCAGTTCTCACATCTCTCATCCATTGAGAATTAGGTCAAAGGAAGTTCAGATTTGGTTTTACTAAGATATCTTCCAGTTGGATAAGATGGGACTCTGATTCTAGTTGTGTCCTTGAATCAAGTATAGATCTCCCTGATCTCTATAAGTGGTTCCTTGGAAACCCTAGTTCCCACCTTTAAATTCTTAAGTTTCTAAATTCATCATCTCATAATTACTCCTTACTTTCCTAATTAAAGTTAGATCTTCTCCTAATTTTGATTCTAATTATTTTCAGAATAGACAAATAAGATTAGTCCCTGTGAATTCAACCTCGGTCTCACCGAGATTATTACTACATCGTGACCCTACACTTGGGGTTGTGAACACCGAGGTTGAATCCACAGGGAGTAAACCTTGTACCTATTCTGAAAATAGCTAGAACTAAAACTAGAAAAAGATTTAAATTGAAATCTGGAATAGTTGCGAGTAATTGTGAATAAAGTATCAATAATCAAAAGGAAACTAGAGTGCCAAGGATCCACTTGTAACTATCAAGATGTTACCTTACTTTGATTCAAGAGACACAATTGGAATTGAAGTCCTATCCCATCCAATTGGAAGATGAAGCAATTAAACCAAATCTGAACTTTTCATTTACCTAGCCACACATGAAGGAGCATTATGATGATTAGAAGATATTCCATCATCCTACCATGCCCCATAGACAATGATGAACAACACGATTTACCGATCTCACAATCTCAAAACAGAAAAAGAAGATATTTAAAGTCATCATAGTATCTATTGTAATTTGAGTCACAATAAATCATAAAAAACTGAAAATATTCCTTAAATTCAAACTAGAAATTAATAAGGTTCAAGAAAAACAAGAGTCAAATAAGAAAATCATCCCAACACGCTATAAGCTTCACCTCTTAGCCCTAGCTAAGAGGTTTAGCCAACCATAAACATGATTGAAACTAAATCTCCTAAATAAAATATTAAATAAGGAAGGAAGAAAAAACTCTCGGGAGATTGGTTCAACCTTTGGCTCTACTTATGAAAACTTAATTCATGTTTAGAACTCCTCAATAAACCCATATTTATATCCTTTGTCCGACCATCTTTAAAAACCGCCTCAAATTTATGTAATCTGCGTAACGGCTTCAATGTCATCGAACATAACTTGAATCCAAAAGTCACGCCTTTTCGTACTGTGTAACATCTTTTGCACTGCATAACTCTTTACGTCATTGAACATACCTTCGATGTTATCAAACAGTCCTTCGATGTCATCAAAGGGTGTTCAATCAATCGAGAATGTGTCCAGAGTGTTCCAGCGAGTTGTTCTAGAAATCCACAAAAATCTCGATGTCATCGAATTGCCTTCGATGTCTTTGAGCAAGTCTTCAGGCAATCGAATAGGGCTTCGATGTCATTGAGAACTGCATCCAATTTGTCTAGCAACCAAACTTGATTTTCATGTAATTCTTCGATGTCATCGACCTGCGGTCGATGACATAGACAGTGAAGTTCATATTCTGTGAATTTCTATACTTTGCACATCAACTTCCTTCCTTCTCTACTTGGTTTCCTTGAATCTTGGGGTTTTGAAATCTTCAATCTTGGTCTCCTAAGATCCATCCCTTGCTTTGGTTATTCTTGAGCATCAAATCCATGCTTTAACATTCTTTTCAATCCAAGCCCTCAGATTCACTTTGCAATATAAACATGTATAAAATATACCCATTAAGAATTATCATGTTCATAAAACCATGATATAAACAAGGAAAAATATGCAATATTTGACACTTAACAAGAGACCATTTACCTAACACTTGGTCCTTCTAGCTGATGGGGAAAATCATCTTCCAGACGGTGTCCCCTTCTCCGAAAGACTTTCCTTTAACACTTTTGTTATAAGCTTGGGACATCATCACTTTGTTGACCATGATAGAATTCAGGGCTCTGATATGAAACTCATCCAACCCTTCGAGTTTTGCCTGCATTGCTTCTGTAAAACTCTGGAGGAATCAATTGGGACTGATGTGCAACTCGCAATGACAGAACCATAATCTCTAAAGACAATATTACCTCATGTCAGTAGGTTAAAGCAAACGGACTGACTGCTGTAGTTGTGTGAGATGATGCTCTGTAAGCCCATAGGGCCTCAAATAACTTGAGGTGTCATTCTCGTGGGTTTCCCTAGTTCATCTTTCTTAAAATATTTTTGATCACCTTGTTACTAGCTTCGGCTTGACCATTGGCCTGGGCATAATATGGGATCAAATGTAAAATCTTTATGCCATATTAGTCAGCCATGACACACATTTCTTTGGCCGAGAAGGTAGCACCTCGGTCCGTAGTAATGGATTCTGGCACCCCAAAATGATAAATGATGTTGGTTTCTATGAAACCCATGATCTCTTCATGACCGAACTTTCTCATGGTTTTTGCTTCGACTTATTTGGTAAAGTAATTGGTCGCCACTATGATGAATGTATCTAACCGAGTTGAAGGTGGGTGAATCTGACCAATTAAGTTGATCGTTCATCCCCAAAATGGCCATGGCTTTATGATATGATGTAATTTGGTTGTAGGCACATGTTGGACTGGCCCATTTCTTTGACACACCTCACAATCCTTTGCATATTGGATACAATCGACCATCATTTTTGTCTAAAAGTACCCATAGCATCTAAGAATAAGCCTCATTTTCCTTCCTGCTTGGTGAGCCCCGCAAATGCCTTCATGAACTCCTTCCATGACCGACATAGCTTCGTTCTTAAACAAACATCAAAGTAAAACTCCACCAGTCCCTTTTCGATACATTTCATTATCAACCATTGCATAATTGTTGGCCGACCTTCGCACATTCTTATTAGTCTTTGTGTGAGGACTTTGCAAGTAACCCATGAAAAGAGCTCTCTAATCGCCCTCTTCAACTTCCATTTGACAAAATTTCACCAAAATTTCTCTCAAAAAAATAGAAGGTAAAGACATTCTTTGGACTGTGATCGATGGATCGGTCGATCCTTTCTAGGCTTCCAGGCTTGTAGCTAGTTGTGCCATTTCGTTAGCATCTACATTATGCTCTCGAGTGATGTGGATCAGTTGGACCTCATCAAATTGTTCGAGTAATTGGATTGCCACAACATAGTATGGTAATAAAGATGGGCTAGTGCAATTAAACGCTCTTGTCATCTGATTTATCACTAGCTGTGAGTCCCCGATGATCAATAGGTCTCTTACTCGTAATTCTAGCATATTTCTAGGCCAATTATCATGGCTTCATACTCGGCCTGGTTATTAGTGCATTCAAACTCTAAGTGGAACGCAAACTCTTGCCGATTCCCATTAGGAGCAATCGACACTATTCTAGCTCCATACGTCTCATGTGTCCTCGATCCGTTAAAAATCAATTTCCACAGTGTGAGCTACACGTAACATGAATTTGTAATACCCAGAGGAATTTGTTTTTCCAGATCCGACGGTTGATCGGCCAAAAAACCTACTATGGCCCGACCTTTTACTATTTTCTATGGCACATAATGCAAATCAAATTCAGATATGGCCATTTACTAATTCGACCACTAAGAATTAGCTGTTTTAACATATACCTCACTAAATTACTCATCGCTATTACGTTTACTCTCTCGTCCAACAAATAATGCCTCAATTTAGTGGTTGCGAAGTACAATGATAAGCACAGTCTTTCTATGGTTGAATACCTTTTCTCCACATCAAGTAATGTCCGAATCAAATAATAAATCACCCTTTCTTTTCGCATGTCATCATCTTGAGCAAAGAGAGCCCCGACCAAACCTGCTGAAGCTGAAAGGGGGCATCGACACGGTCGGCTTCATTAGATACTCTTTGATTATGTCAAAAGCCAACTGGTGCTCCTCCTGCACAAATTTGGTCTCTTGTTTTAATTTGAGCAAAGGAGAAAAGACGTTAATCTTGCCTGTGCAGTTAGATATAAATCATCTCAAAACGTATACATGACCCAGGAATCTTTGCAACTCAATCTTATTTCCTGGAGGCCGTGCATTAATTACAGCATGGGCCTTATTTTAATCGATTTCAATCCCTCTTTGATGGACAAAGAATCCTAAGAAATTACCGGTCGAGACACCAAAATGCACTTTAGTGGATTCATCTTTAACTTATGGCGTCTCATCCGTTCGAGAGATTTTCACAAATGGGCTAGGTGCTCATTCGCATCGGTCAACTTGACTACCACGTCGTCTATATAAACCTCCAAAAAATGACCAATCATGTCATGAAAGATGATGTTCATTGCCCTTTGATATGTGACACCTGCGTTCTTCAAAACAAAAGGTATCAGACCCAATAATATGTCCCCAAGGGTCCTAAACATCTGAATGTCGTCTTAGGAACGTTATCCAATGCTATGTATATTTAATTGTACCCAAGGTGCCCATCTAAAAAAGACACAATACCATGTCTTGCAGCTCGGTCAATAACCTGATCGGCCATCGGCATGGGCTATTCATCTTTCATCATAACCATACTCAATTTTGAAAATTGATGTAGATCCTCAACTTACCATTCTTCTTCATCACAGGGACTATATTCGACATCCATTCTGCATATTTAATATATTGAATGAAACTGACTTTTAAGAGCTGCTCGATCTCTTCCTTAATCTTGATAGTGACCTCGGCTGTCATCCACCTTGGCAGTTGTTTATATGGCTCATACCCTTCCTTCGTGGGTAGCCCATGTTCAACCATGGATCTATCAAGTCTTGGCATGTTGTGATAGTCCAATGCAAAGCAGTCAGCAAACTCTGAAAGCAGACTTATATATCATTTATTTTTCAAGCGGATGCAATAAATTGCTTATGAACACTGGCTTTAGGTTGTGATATGTTCCTAAATTAACTTCAACAATTGGGTCCTGAACTTGCGGTCGATCATCCTCTTTTTCTTTGATGAAATCTTCAAACTTCAAACCATTTTCTTCGTTCGGTTCATTTATTTCAGCCAAATTCACAAACACACCTTCATTGGCCTCATTCCATCTTTCTTTAAGTCTTTTTATTCTGGCCGTAAATTTGGCCCCAACCATCTCTTTCTTTAATGCTCTAGTCATGGGATTTCCTCAATAACATAGTGAGGGACCGGCCGATAAAAGACAATATCCTTTGGCTGGGCATCATTGCTTCGAGTTACCTTCAGAATAGCTTACACGATACTTTCTAGATTTTTTTTCACGGTAATTCTAGTAGGGCGATCAAGTTTATTTCTTCCAGTAAACTTGATAGGTCCTACCTCTTCGTCGTAATAATATGCTTCATTAACGTTTGATGTGGCCAGAAATGGATTATTATTAGCTAAAACTAGCTCTACTTTGTTTTGATTTTAAAAAATGATGAATTGGCGAAGGGAGGATGGGATAGTTGCAAAAGTGTGGATCCAATCCCTTCCTAATAGCGCATTGTAACTTGATGAAGTATCCACCACAAAGAATGATGCTAACAACATTTTAGTGCCCACGGTCAAATCGACCGGTAAGATGCCATGTGTATTTGTAATGTGGCCACCAAAATTGCTAACTTTTACCTCTAACGGGATTAAATCGATCATTGTCATGCCTAATTTAGCCATCACCCTCTTCGACAATAGATTGATTGTGGCCCCATTGTCTACTAATATCCCGGTTACAGTACATCCATCTAAATGGGTTGATATATGCAATGGTTTAAGGTGTTGCATCATGTCATTGGTAGTTTTGTCGATAATAACTTTTTCATATGCACCCTTAGCCATTATAGTGACCGTATCAACGTGCGGTGTTTTCTTAGTGCTAGTTTCATTCATTTCTTGTTCCCCGAACAGAAAGGAAGCATGTTGTATGATTATAGGAGGGGAATGTTCTTCCATATCCCTAGGCATTGTGTTTGGTTGCGTGGGCTCTGAAAGCTATTCGGTAGTGTCAAGACCATATTACAATGGAACGTTATAGGAGACAACGAACCAAACACAATTTCACTACTTAAACCTTGCCCCCCTAGTGTTTTAGATTTGATTTATTAATCTGGCTAGGGGGATCTTCTATCATAAGTAAAATTGAGAATTCGGTCCTCGGCTCATGTTTTTCTACATCTACGATCGACGAGAGTTCATTAACCAACCATTCTTCTGTCGGGAAAGAATCTTCACTTGAATAATCAGATAGATTAGCATCACCGTGTTCTTCTTTAAACACTTTCAACCCTGCTAAGTGGTTTGGCGAGTCAGCGGTATTTTGTGCTTCAATTAGTAGGATGACTTCGACTATATTTACCGCCACTTGCTCATCCATCTTAGGAGCTCTCCAAAATGGGCGAGGAAGTTTGACGCTTAATTGGGGGGAAGTCCCTTCCCTTTCTGCTTCTCTGTTTGTCGCGACTCTTTGTCTCTGTCATCGACGTTTTTGAGTTTTTGTCATGGTTTTTGGCACTGCTAGAAATTTTGCTTGAACAACTCTTTTCTACACACCCTCCCGCATGTTTGGAGGCTTGACTGTTCTCATCAAGGGTCACCTTTAACGTGAGCGGTGAACATAAGCTGGATTCATCAACTGTAGTCAACCATGAATGCTGCCGTGATATTGGGGAGGGGGGGCTTGATGGCGACATGATTTCTCACACACATCGACTGCAAATACAAGAGTTTTGCTGCCTATCATTGGTGATGGTCGGTCGATCATAATGAGGATGAGGAGTCCAGCGGTACCTCCACCTTTGTCAACCAATCTTCTCCCATGAATAACTCGAATCGAGATCGATCTTTAACCTTGGATAACTCCTAAAATCAGCTATGACCATATTTACTTCCATGTTGGCAGGAAATGGATCAGTGTCGATCAACATCACCCCCTTGTCCTTCTCAAAGAACTTCAGTAAACCACGATCGATATGATATTGGATTACATTCCTAAAAACAACACATTTGTTAGTGGTATGTGACCGAAAGCTATGCCATTTACAATAGTTGATCTTTTGCATTTCTTCGGCCGAGAGTATTATATGATTGACAAGAATTTTAATGAATTTTTCAGCCAACAAAATATCAAATATTTCCTCAGCTTGGGGGATATCAAAGGTATATACTTTTTTAGCCTTTTGTGTGGTTGGGTCGGCTGACTCCGCTTTATCCAATGCTAAACAAAACTAATAACTTCTTAGCCACTACCTCGGCAATTGCAATTTCATAGTCAAGGTCATTGTAATACGATCCTATCGATGAATTGACTTCCTTGCTCCCAACTCTATGAGTTCCTCATAGCGAAAAACTTTTTTAGTCAAATCGTATAAAGTCTATAAACTCTGTTCCAATAAATTTCTTACGAAGTTTGTAATCTAGGTCGTCTTGTGCAAGTTGCACAAATTTAGCCTCAGTCATGACCACTTTGCAACGACTTTTCGCTCGCTTAAACTGCATAATATAACTTTCACACCGTTCCCCAGTAATTGTCAGAAACGCGTGAGATTAGCCATAGTTATTTCCCTGTCTCTGGAAAGGAACTGAGCATGGAACTTCTCTTCCAGCTCTCGCCAAGTATGTATTGAATCTAGTAGTAAGTTTGAATACCAGGTCAATGCTGCAGCGGTCAAAGAATGATGGAATATAACTGCATTTAATAGTAATCATTATTGGCTAATTCATCGCATTGCATTGTGAATCAGTCGACATGTTTAATGGCCGATTGACTGTGCTCACCAGAAAATAGAGCAAAATCCAATCTATAATTCCTCAACAATGGATGCTACTGATCTACCTACTCAGGGTGTGGCTTGTGATATATAGGACTAATATTGTGGCCCAACTCTTGGACGACAACCCCTGAACGAGTTGTACGATCTGCTCCCAATCGACTCATTGAGGCTCTTCGACTAGCAGCTGGTCGAGCCAAATTGGTTGAGATTATCATAAAACATGAAGCCTTGTTGCGGATTGAATTTGACTGGTGGCCCTTGATTTTTATTGTCAGGTGTAAAATCTCTAACTTCCCCTTCATGTCGCCTAACTTCCACAAGAGGTGGCGCATTCCTGATTTCTGGGATGGGAGTCAATGGTGGATTACATTGTGGTGGAGGCATATGTGACATTGACATTGCATTATTGACCGAGCTACCACTATGTTGGGGTAATGGTTACATTCGTTCTGTTATTATGGCCAGCAACTGTTCATGACCTCAGTTTGATTGGCCATGAAACGATTGGTACCTTCGGCTTAAATACAGAATTGGTCAACCTGAGCCCTTCCATATTCTTGCACCATTTGAAGGCTCATTTGGACACCCAAAGCACCATAGACACCCCATCCAGGAGCACAGCTCAAGATGTAGATGTTAGTGCACTCATTTTTACACCCTGGTTTGCCAATCATGTAAGCCATTGTGTTTATAATCAGTTGAGTCTTTGGAAAAATAAAGACCGAAGACACATGCAGAGCATAAGCATCAAGGCGGCAAGAACAGGTAAATAGATGCCTTGGTGACCCTAACCCTTGACCCAAAACAACCCTCTTACCTCTAGATGATCTTGACCCAATAGGAATAATCAATTGATCATTCCTTAGACTTAGGAAACTAATAAAAATATGATAAACAAGGCTACAAGAGGTGCAAATCTGCTTTGTAAAAGATAAGCCCAAATAACAGAATTCGATTGATGTTCGATGACATCGAGTTATCGAACAATCTTCAATGGCATCAAAGACCTACTCGATGACATCGATTAAGAGTTAGGGATGTCCAGCAACCAACTAGATTTTCTTATGAAATTCTCAATGGCATCGAGGTCCCTTCAATGACATCGAAGTCTCCTCAATGACATCAATTGAGAGTTAGAAAATATCCATCAATCAAACTAAATTTCTCCCTGGAATTCTCGATGACATTGAGGTCCCTTCAATGATATTGAAACTTATGTTTCGATGGCATCGAAGACCCCTCGATGGCATCAATTGAGATCCAGAGATTATCCAACAAGATTTGTGGATTTTTTTCCTGATTTTCTTAATGGCATCGAAGCACCTTGATAACATCAAAGCTTGATGTTCGATGCAATCGAAGGACAGTTCGATGACATCGAAACTGGTCCAGATCTGTCCATCAAGAAAATACCATATTTGTCTAGATTGTTCGATGGCATTAGGGAAACTTCGATGACATTGAAGGACCTTCGATGGCATCGATAGAGCCATTTTCTGCCCCCCCATTTTTTATACAGAAAACAACCCTTTTTTTACAGTTAGAGCTTGAACTATTTATAAAGGGCATTCAGTTCTTGGGCTTTTAGCTGGATTTTTGGAGCAACCAGAGGTAAGGTGATCCCATAAGAAAATTCCTCACCTATGCCTATATTCCTAGGAGTTTCAAGCAATCTCCTTTGAGATTTCAACTCTAATGAGGATTCCAACCTCACCATTGGAGATGTGCTTGAACTTCTCCATTTCCTTGAGATTGGACTTAACCATCTTGGTAAATCATTATCCAGATTTTTTAGGAGACCCATCTAGTTAAATCCCCTAAGAAACCAACTACCTATTAGTTGTAAGAGATTTAACCCACTCCTATCACATTGGGCATCTCAGAGGAGCAACTTCAGCAAGGTGCTTGATCATGGAGCTGAAGCTATGGCGAAGCTGTAGCAACATGATTGAGGGAGTATCAAAGAGCTGATTGAAGCACGAGAGAGCGGAGATCAAGCAATCTACAAGGCATGACAAGTAGGGCTCAATTAGACAAGTGAGTTATCATTTTTAGAGTCCATTGTTGTACTCATTCCTTATGTAGGTTGGAGCAAGAGTTTATTTTCAAACTCACCTAGGTTCTTTTGTAGGACCTTGGCCTGTGTGGCCTAAATCTGTAGTTCTTGTATAGGACCTAGGTTGTTGGTTAGCCAAAGGAAAAACTAGCTCAAGTCCTTGTATAGGCCTCCAGCGAGAGAATACGTATTGGGTTTGAGAGTAAGACCTTTGATCTTGTGTACGACATAAATCTTAGGTTCGGGATTAGGATCTTGGCATGTGTGGCCTAAATTGTTAGGTTCGAGATTAAGATCCTAATGTGTGTGGCCTAAATCTTTAGGTTCGGGATTAAGATCATTATCCTTGTGTAGGACATAAAGTCTAGGTTCTTGTATAGGACCTTTGCTCTTGTGTAGGGCATAAATTATAGAGTCCTTGTGTAGGGCTGTAAAGGTTTGGGGTGAACCTGATTTAAACCTCCGATAGTGAAATTCGGTACACTCATGGGTTGAGTGCGTCCGCTAGGAGTGGAGTAAGCATGTATCCAAACCACTATATATGATCGTGTTTGGGATTGTCATTTGCGTAGTTGTTTAATTATGCTTATGGTTTCGAATGTTTACATTATGCTAGCATGATTAGATAAATGCTTAGCGATTGATAGGTAGAACATCTCACACACTCATATACACTATCTTATATAGGTTAGTTGCTTAATTTGCATATCTTGAGTAACCTATGTGATTGGATCCTCTATTGGCTTAGAAGCCTTTACAGTACATTGCTTAGTTTAGTTTAATTGGTAATTAGTTCAAACTAGGCAATTGTTGTTCTTAATAGGCATATTTTTTAATCAGTCCTAATCACCCCCCCTCTAAGACATAGCCTACATTCTATCGCATCGCCATATTCCGCACTTAGATGCATTATGGCCCATCTGGCGCAATTTCAGTAGACGGTCCAGCTTCACTTTCGGTTAGGTTTGTGTTCAAATTAGATGTCTCTGGGGACACTTGGACCTACACTTCATCGCTAGGAGGTAGTGTGGTCAGTGTTATGGGTTCGGTACCAAAAGCGCGGGTCATTTTTCTCATTTTCGGCATAAATCAAACTGGTAGTTAATTAAGCAGGGTCCCACCGGGTGTGCCAGAAAAATTGGTCGCTCATTTTTCCCTAGCATGGGTGGAGTAAGGGCGTGCCAGAATTGGGATTGTGGATCCAATTCAAACTGAACAACTATGACCCCGAGTGCCAAAGTAGGCAGACACAGAGTATGACCGAGTATGAGAAGATCGGTCGCCTATTCAGCAACTTGCTTAATGTGTAAATAGATCAGGCGATAGTTAGAGGGTGGGGTTCATCCTCTGATGATGAGTCACTCTTTTGCCTTCTGTACAAAAGGACTTTCAGTTCAGATAAAGCGAAATGAGAGAGAATGTCTTACAATCGACCGATATTGGTTTCTAAAGGATGTTCATTCGATGATCGAATGAGGTTCATTGTGTGAGCTTAGACTCCGATTACAGCTACAGTTATTAACTACTCGATTATCACTACGAATTACACTATGGAATGTAAAACGACGAGTGTCGATGATAAATTATTACGTTAGAAAAGTAATTTGCTAGACGAAAAAGGTAAATGATTATACTAAGGAATGTAAATTGACAAGAGTAATTGAAAGAAAGATTTGGTTTGATTGGTTTGATATGAGACGAGTTTTTCAGCTTGATTTGTCATGTTATTTATAGCTTCGATCCAACATTCTGGAGGATTCTTCCCATGTTCTAACGGTTATAGTAACCGTTTCTCCATTACTCTACTTCTAGATACTTCACACATTTTGCTTCTTTGAATCATTCTTCAACCACCTATTCGACAGTCATGCGAATTCAATTGTTAGTCATCTGTTACTTGGTCATCTGAACTAGGTCACATACATCTCGGCCACTTTAATGCAATTGATACATTGTGGCTCCATTTCTCGAGATGTGACCATACATATCTGCAAACAATCTTCTGACCATAGCATGCGCTCTGTATAGATCACACATACTCTGCCCTGATTGGTTGAAAACAGACCACGACCGAATAGGGTACAAACAAAAAGAAGAAAAACCAGCTTGAAAATAGTGAGATTAACAAAAAGGTCATATATATATGTGTTTCAATGAAAATTCAAGGAAAAGAAGGAAAAGACCACAAACAATGGGAAAAATGTCATCGATATAAAATTTGAAAGCTAGAAAAGAAGTGAAAAGGGGATAGGTTTGAAATTAGCACTTGTGTTAATCTATCCACCTTGAAGTGATGAGCATGGATGACATTACAAAATGAGAGTTATCTTCTATAAGAAAGTGAGTTGGGAGTCACTGGACACGCTAGGAACTTGAAGTTTGTATCCATTCTATTAGTTAGTTGATGTAGGAGGACTTAGTCTATTCGTTTACTCATAAGATTAAACTTGGAATTATTAAAATTTCACTCTTTCATCCTTGACTCATACTCATTCATACATGATTGCACGGAAGGATATTTTTCGAATGAAGTTTGAGAATTGGGAATTTGGAAGCTTGCTTCATAAATGTTTTGCTTAGGACTAACAAAATACTAGTTGGGGGTGCGTTGAGTGTGAAATATTACATATTTCCCCATGTTTATAGATTGGTTTTATGAACATGATAATATTTAATCGATCTATTTATGCATGTTTTGTCTTGCGAGGTGATTTCGACAGCTTAAGGTGAAAAGGATAGAATTTAGTGCTCAAGAATTACCAAGGTAAGGATGTATCTTTGGTGGCCAAGATTGAAGATTTCAAGAGTTTAAGATCCAAAAAAATTGAGTTTGCAAACTGCAGAATTCAGGAGCTGCTGAACTTGACTGTTCGATGATATCGAAGTAAGTGTTCGATGTCATCGAAGGAGGATCGATAACATTGAAAATTTAAAGGAAAATCAAGTTTGGTTGCTAGACTATTGGGTGCAATTCTCGATTTCATCGAAGATGCTTCGATCTCATCGAAGAAGCAATTCGATGCCATCAATAATTTCAGGAATTTCGAGCTCAACTTGCTGGGCAGCTCTGGACGATTTACCATTCAATCGAATACTCTTTCAATGTCATCGCTTACGGCGTGTAGTTTCCGAATTCGATTCTAACACAACTCTGATCCCCTTTGAATGTGTCATTGAAGATGCGCAGTGTGCGTAAATTTGAGGCGATTTTCAAAGTCGGTCAAACAAAGCCTATTTAAAGGGGTTCTCTGAGGCATTCTAAATATGAATTAGGGTTAGAAGATTAGAGTAAAGGGTGGTGCTGCCTCCAAGGAGTTCTTCATTTTATAGTTACTTTTTTAAGTTTTTCTTTAAGAGTTTTAGCTTAATCATGTCTTTAGTTGGCTAATCTCTTAGCTAGAGCTAAGAGGTGAAGCTTGTAGTTTATTTTAATGCTTTTCTTACTTTGATTCAAGTTATTTAATCTTCATGTTGGATATTTCATAGTTTATGGTTTGAATTTAAGAAGTACTTTGATTATTACTATGATATATTATTGACTCCAAGCACGTTAGATGCTTAGGAACTCTCTGAATGCTTTCTTTTCTATTTGTGATCGTTTGATCTGTAGAATTCTTTTATCTACCATTGACTACGGGCATGGTAAATGCTTTGAACTCTCTACAATCAATTCAATATGACAATTATATGTTGAACCAATACTATGAATATTTAAAATATATTTTGACCTGTTTATAATGTTTTAATCGCTCTATCATCCAACTGGATACATTAGGATTTCGATTCCAATTGAAGTATTGATTAAATCAAGTAAGGATGCATTAAGATGACTATAAGTGGATCATTGACATTCTACTATTTCTTTTCATTGATAGTTTTACTCCGCAACAACATCTCTTCAATTACAATTTAAAGTTTAGTCTCTAGTTCTAATTTTTAATTAGTTTAGAAACTTACACATCTTTAGTCCCCATGGGTACAACCTCGTTCTCACCAAGATTATTATTGCATCGCAACCTCGAACTTAGGGTACAAGCGAACAACAGGTGTCTTGGGTATTTTCATTGGTGGTTAGGCATTTTGAGCACGTACATTGTTTACGTACGTTGGTGACTAGTCATTGTGAGCACATACCCTTTTGAGTACTTTCGTTAGTTCCTAGTCCATCGTTTGAATGACCCTTTTGGTGTGCTAGCCATTATGAGAACGTACATTGTTTACTTTCGCTGACTGTTACCCACTGTTATTTGTGAGCAAGATATTATGATAGCACTCACCTTTAAGTACTTTTGCTGGCTCCTAGCCACTATTATTTATGGGTAAGTAGTCATTGTTGATGCACATGCCTAGATGTATTTTCACTAGTCGCTAACTCAAAAGTCAGCTGGATGTGTATCCCCAGGCTGATGTGCATTTACACATACATGCGCTAAAATAAGATTGCATTACGACTTTTATACGCTTTCCTATTAGGAACTATACTTGATTAATATGTTATTGTGTAATCTTGGAGTGATTTCTAACTGAGGTGGCCACTCACTATTCAAATTTGGAAAAATAATAGTTGTTGCAGGGAGGTCGTGGTGTGGAGCCCGAGGATGTCTACATAGAGCTTGGTGGAGATTTAGGTGATTGGAGTAGGGCAACGTTAGCCTGGCCAAGCTATAGGAGCTCGAGCCGATAGATTTTTAGCCTTTCTTTGACATTTTATTTATCTCGTACATGTGTTGTTTTATGGTTTGTGGTGGTTCCTATGGGCACCGTTTAGATTCGTACACTTATATTTGGGTATTTGGCCAGCTACTATATGGTTTAGTTATGTTTGTTTATCTTTGGATACCTGCTGAATTGATGTATTTTATTCCGATTCACTTTTGTTTATGGGATGAATGTTTATCTGACTATGTATACACGTGAGAAGTACCCATACATGCGGCATCCCTAGGTGATACTTGATTTCCGTTGTGAGAGCATGTACTCAAGCGGCGAAAATCAGGGTGTTACTCGAGTTGGTGTCAGTGCACCCGATCGACATTTATTTAACACCCTTGAATTCGAGATCTGAGTCTTCATACTCAGGTGCCGGATTTTGTGGCGTTACAATGACCTTATCTACATATTACATAAAAATTAAATACTACAAAAATATTAAGGTGCAACCTAAGAAGTTTTTAATGACATGACGTTCAATCACCACTATTTCCAATAGTATGATCCACCTGATAATTAGATATACTTTTCTTTAATTCAGACTCATGTTTAAATGAACTGAAGAAGGAGATACAAGATTTTCACATTTGTACAATATTCCTCTAGCTGAGATGAACAAATCGCAAGCCGAAATGCTGTCGAAATTAACATTCAAACTTGTACTATATTTGTATTTCTTATGTTTTATCTTAGAATCAAGGGATAAGAGAATGTAAACGAACTTAGAATTAATAAAATATTGCGATGATTATTCTCTTCATGCTTTTTCTTATTATTGTTGAGCAAGATAATCCCCGAATCAAACACATTCGTTTCTTGTCGAAACAGATCATGTGGGGGATCTCGTCTAGACATATGATGTTTTTTCAGATGAAGTAGGTAATTTTCTGCTCGATGATCTTGGCCAGGGGTTCTGCCTGAGCCCACTTAGTGAAGTAGTCGACCGCAACGACTACAAACATAGTTTATCCCTTGCTTGTTGGTAGGGGACCGATGATGTCAATACCCCACTGGGCGAAGGGCCAAGGCCCGGTCATGGGAGTCAGCTGCTCAGGTGGCTGATGAGGTATTGTTGCGAATCACTGACACTTGTTGCATCCCGGGGTGTACTGCCTGGTGTACGTCTAGATGGTCGGCTAAAAATATCCATATTGGATGATTTTGTGAGTGAGTGTGCGGCTGTCGGAGTGGTTACCCCAAATTTCTTCGTGAATTTCTCTTAGGATGTACTCGGTCTCGTCAAGTGGGAGGCACCTGAGGTAGGGGAGAGAGAATCCCTTCTTATACAAGGTGTTCCCAACCATGGTGTACCGAGCCATCCAAGATCGGAGTCTGCGCGCCTCTAGTCGTTCTTTGGGTAACTTACCCTTTCGGAGGTAGCTTTGCTAACTATATGCTTTGGAGTTCTCCAATCTAGGGATTAGGCTAATATTACACTTCAAGAATTTACCAATCAGTTCTTAGACTTTTTGTAGGTAGGCCTTCATTCTCACTTCCTTGGCATAGTATTCATTGGCTACCTGGTTGATGACAAGTTGTGAGTCACTGTGGACTTCCAGGTGCTGGCCCCCGATTGCTGCTGCTAGCTTGAGTCCGGCCAATAGCGCTTCATATTCTATCTCGTTGTTCAATGTTTGGAATCCAAATCTCAAGGCATATTGGATGCAGGTCCGGTCAGGGGCTTCAAGGACTATCCCAGTCCTGCTGCCTTTAGAATTGGATGAACCGTCAATGTCCAGCGTCCATGTCAGTAGATCTGGCTCAGCTATCCAATCTTCGAGCTGATTGGCCTGGATGTTAGGGTCGGTCCCCAGGTCGGCCTTGCGCGTGAGTTCGACAATGAAGTCGGTAAATGCTTGTCCTTTAATGGAGGATCGGGGCCGATATTTGATGTCAAACTCGCTAAGCTCGACTGCCCATTTTGTAAGTCTCCCTGATACCTCAAGTTTTTTAAGTAGTTGGCGGAGAGGTTGGTTAGTCAACGTTAACATAGAAGACATTTTTGCTGGTTTTAATGAGTCTGATTTCCAGCCTTCTCAATTTGGTGATAGGTTAGAGAGTTTAAAGAAGAAGGTGGACGCTTTACAAGTATCCCAGGACTTACTCCATCAAATTCAAAAACAACACATAAAGTATGTGAAAAAGTACCTTCATCGCTTCAATGGGAGTTTGAGGGTTAATGATCCTAAGATGCCTGCACCTTCCTCCTTTGAATTAGAATGATTTAACAGTTATGGTCTGTAATAATTTTTTTAAGTTCTTGGATTTATCTCTAGATTACTTGGATAATTGTCTTGATATATTTGGATGATCTTATTATTGATCATGATCACATGATCTTTGCTATTTATGCCTTCTGTTATGCATCTTTTGATTTCTTTCTTCCTTTGTCAACTTCTGACAAAAAGGGGAAGAGATTATGATAATGATACTCGGGGATATATCAATCTTTGCGTTTCTTTGATGCATGTATGATATATATATATATATATATATATATATATATATATATATATATATATATATTGGAGATGAATGGTTTTTTTTTCCCTGATATGATTTGAGATAATATTTGTTTGCATTGGATTACATATGGTGTAAAATTGAATATATATATATATATATATTCTTGATCAAGTACTCAGGGGGAGTTATTGATGCATATTCTAAGGGGGAGCATCAAGTAAGAACTTCAAGATATGATACTACAGGTGGTGTACAGATGATCTTTTGAACCAGAGCATATTTTATATGATGAGTTGTGTATGATTGTGTTTTGTCATGAAATTGACAAAGGGGGAGATTGTAAATGCTTATACTTAAAGTACAGTTAAGATTGTCAAGATCACAAGCACTCATGAAGATGTTCTTTGACGACTCATGAAGACTACATAAAGACTAAATCAATATTTCAAGGAAGACTCCTCATCGTAAGCTTTATATTGGCTTGGTTCGAAGATTGAAGCATCTATATGTTTCAACCATTAGGTGGTATAACCTTAGATTGACCCTAGGTTAGGTGTATTTCACATGGTATCATAATGAACATAATTTTAAGTAAAATACATTGAAGTTAGGCCAGTCTCTCTGATGGTAGACTCTTCGGAGTTTCAACACCTGGTCAAGTGTTCGAGTACCCATAGCTGGTGAAATTCCACTACGGCGTGAATGTGCGGGGGTGTGTATGCGTGTGTAAAAAATAAAAAGTTAGGCCAGCCCGACTTCTGGTTCGACCAGCCTAACTACCTTCGACTAACACAACACATTCCGGGAAAGTATACAGCAAGATAAGGATTTTTCATATCAAGTTCAGCCAACCCAACCTTAGGTTTAGCTAGCTGAACTTGTCAGTTCGACCAGCTCGAAGTGTTCAGTCAAGTTTCCAACAGTCTTAAACCTTCGGATATCAGGGAGATTTGACCAACCAAATTAGAGGTTTAGCAAACTGAATTTTGTCTTGGAACAACTGAATTTTTTAAAAATCTTTTCCCGCGTAATCTGAATACCATTGGATCAATACCGTTGGAATTCGGCCAGCCGAATTGAAAATCTGGCCAACCGAATTTCCAAGACCTTTGGTGATAAATAGATGCATTCTCTCATTCATTTCTACAACAAAAAATTGTGAGCAATATATTCAAGTAAGGAGAGAAAGTTAGGGACTTCTTAAGCTATTCATGCAGTAAATCTTATTTTAATTTAGCTTATTTTATTCTTTTTTCTCAAGTTAGTTTTAATCATTTTCAATAGAGTAATCCATACTCTACTTGAGAATCAAATAATTGAATTTACAGCATTAGGGTTTTTGTTTATTGAAAATACATTAGATCCATATACTCTTTTTGGTTGAACATACATACGTCTTCATCAATATCTCAAGAAAGAATATCGCTGCAATCAAGCTATAATTACATCTTCGAATCGACATTAGAAGATAAGTACTGTAATTTATTTTATTGTCTTTTGGGTTTTTTTACATAGCCCGAAAATCTTAGTAGATTGTTTTATGGTGATCCCATGAAAATCACAAAGTAGGTTTTGTTGTGATAGCCCGTGAAAATCACAAAAACTATATCAGGTTGTTAAAGTAACCTTATGAAAACCTTGAAATAATGAAAGCCAAAATTACTAGGGTAGTAATTTTGGGAGTAGAGTAGGTGTAAGGTTATGCACCGAACCATTATAACTCCTTAAGCAGTGGTGGTGAATGTTTATTTATTTATTGCTTTCCTTGTAATTAATTGTCTCTTGCTAAGTTTGGTATTTTGATTTCAAAGACGTTATGAAATAATGTTATCCTGTCTAAATCTTTTAGGTGAAGGTTGTCTTATGAACTATTTAGAATCAAGATTTTAATACTCTAAGCTATTGAGAATATTTTTGTTATTATTCCGCATTATATCGAATTATTTTATATTGTCCTATTCACACCCCCCCCCCCCCCCCCCTCTCTCTAGGACTTCTATAGCTCATCCTGTCAGATACTTTTGATAGATATACTCATTGGCCCACTGTCAAAAATAAAAGTGTTGGTAGAAATACTCCAAAATGATGTCAGAACTAGAAGAAGAGGAATGCTGGGGAAATATTCAGAAGGGGTTTCAGCCATAACCTCAGCACATTAAATGCATTGGCTACATCAGGAACAACTCTGAATTGAATCAAAATGTTACTCCCTAGACATATTGGGAAGAATATATCCAAAGGCCACAACGTTTTAGCTGAAGTCTCTAGAGAAATGAAGGACCTAGACCGAAAGCATCTTCATGAATCGGGGACTTGAAAATCATCTCCTCTAAACATTTTCTTGTGAATAGATCCATTATGGACATGATATCTTTCTGGTTAAATGTATGTTCAAATGAAGAAGAAGTCATGATTGAAGAAAAGGAGCAGAATAATGGAAATCAGAAGAAGAAGGAAAATATGAGTTGTAAGAGATGCGAATGTGAGGGCGCGTATATATATAGGTAATCGAGTTGCGATATTAATTAGGAAATCATGCCTTTTTACAACAGAACGGTTCTTTTTGAGACACGTATCCATTCAGATTTCATCCGTCATTTTAAATTGGTACGATCGACGCTGGCAATAACAGTTGAAGGTATTTCGTAGTTGGGTGACACGTGTGGGTATTTATGACAGTATTAATAAAATCTCAAATGTTGCAGTCTCTTTCTCTGAAAGGAGACCGACGAAGGGGGCAATGTTTGTACCATATCCGACCGGACCTCATTTCTGGTAATTCATGATCAGATGCGTGTGAACTACACATGTGCATGCTTAACGACCATAAGATTACTGTAGATATATACGACCATATTTCGAGAAAGGGTCATAAGACGTCTAGCGCATTGGAAGCAATCGATTATGGTGTGATTGAGTTTGAACTACTATGTAAACAACTAGCCAATGGTTAAGTTTACATGAGTACTAACAGATGTCAAAAGACTAGAGAAAGCAAGAACATGGGAAGGATCTTGAAGCAAAGTGAGGGAAGAAATGGTTACAATAATCGTCAGAACGTGGGAAGCATCTACAGTAACAAAGAAATATTATAAATGGAAGATTAAACGAGTTTAGAAAATTGTCTCATACCAACCCAAACAAACAAGCAAATCAATTATCTTCAATTATCCTGTCAAATTTACATTCCGTAGTGTAATCATTGTCTTTATCAAGTAAATCATTTCCCTTAGCGTAACTATTTACTTTCTGCATCTACTATTTACATTCCTTAGCTTAATTCATAGCGAAAGTATAATAATTGATAATTGTAATCATAGTTAGAACATTTTATAGCGGTCAAGCTCATTTTTTATCCTTTCTTGTTCCACTTCCCATGCATTAAGAAAGTCGTATGAAAGGCAGGAAGAAAACCATTATCAGAGGACGAACCCCACCCTCTGACTATTGCCTGATCCATTTACACTTTGAGCGAGTGGTTGAATAGGCAACCGATCTCCTCAGATCTCAGTCATACCCAGTGTTTGCCTACTTCAGTACTCAGGGTCATTGTTGTTCGGTTTGAATTGGAACTGCAATCTCAATTCTGGCACGCCCACACACTTAACACTCGTGCTAGAGAAAGGATTGCCAAAACTGCAGCAAACACCTCTATTAAAGGATCTTTAAACTAAGCTTAAGAATCCTCTAATTTTTTCAGAGCTAGTCTCAAATCATTCATTTCAATACCATTTTAAGTTATCTAGGTGGATACTGTCATACTCTGGCCGTGAACTCGGCCTTGATCGAAGGTTGGTCTATCATGGAATTTCTTCTATCATGCAACTTATAATCACATGAAAGGAAATTATAGTCTTTATCAACTCTTCTTTAATCGAATTATGGTAGCAATATCATGTACAACATATTCAGGGTTGAGTTTAGCATCAATTTTAATTAGTTTACCATTCTTGTCTTGTCCTTTAAATTATATTGGTCTAATCTCATTTCCATATAAATAAGCCTTGGCCACATTGGACATTGCTAAGAACGATTGTTTATCAGCCAAAATCAATTCTACTATATCTTGATTACAGAAGATCACGAATTGATGTAGTGATGATGGAATGCACAAGAACGAATGAATCAAATCTCATCCAAGTAAAGCATCATAATTTGACAAAGTATCGACTACAAAGAAAGCGACCAACACCTTCTTGGTTCTCATCGTTAGTTTAACTGGTAAAACACCATGTGTTTGCGTTAGACTTCCAACCAAAGTACTCATTGTGACCCTGGTCAAAATAAAGTCATCTTGAATCTTTTCCAATTTAGCCATCATTCTGGCTAGGAGAATGTTAACAACTCCATTATCGACCAGAACCCAAGTAATTAGACACCCTTTTAAGTGTACAGAGATATACAATGGCTTCAAATATTGGGTCATTGTAAGAGTCAATCTTTCAATAATTATTTTTTGAATGGGGATCCTGGTTCAACCATAACGATCGACACCTTTTTGGCTTCATCCTCAGAGTTAAAGGAACCATGCTGTATGATTATAGGAGGGCCTAACTCTTTCACATCTTCTTCTATCCTGTTTGGTTGATATAGTTTAGCATGAAAACTCAATGGCAATGTTAGCACCATAATGATCGACACCTTTTTGGCTTCATCGCTTAAGTATTCGGTTGATCCTTCTATATCCATTTCTACCTTATTGTAATTCTGATTTTCGACCAAGTCAGGCCCCACATGGAGCTTGGTCATATTAATTGATATATATTTTTGTTCTTTTGCCTTTGGTATTGCCAGCCTCGATCGAGTTGGCGAGTACTTCATCTAAGATTTGTTCAAAATAGTGGCTCATTATCTTCTCTTTGTTGTCCACTGCCTTTGCCACGTTGTTTCTAAGTATGAATCATCTTTTCTGGTACTACTTAGAATTTCATATGATTGAGCCCTTTCCACACTCCTTAAGTAGGCTGAGGTTTAACCATCCATTACCCCATGATAGGCACAAGGTGATCGCTGACATATTTAACCTTTCTATGGGTAAAGGAAATTTACTTCATAATTTCGATTGACCGATTGTCTTGTATAATATTTCAATTGATAAAATCTCTCATTTAATCGAGTCAGCCTCGCAAATTTCTCATAGAGGTGCTGATAATTTGACATTATTGCCTCCGGACGTGCTTCAGTCCAGTCGACCGTAGGCTTAGGCCTCATACTCCTCTTGCTATCATTTTGCTCATTAGCTTTGACTCATGTGAGTTCTGAGATAAAACTTTTATCATGATCGAACAGCCTTTGAGGATTAATGGGTGGTCATATTAATCTCTATAATGGACGGAAATGAAACAGTATTGATCAACATCACTTCTTTTTCTTTTTCAAGAAACTTCAGCAACCCTTTATCGATGTTGTTTTTAATAACATTCCTTAAAACAATACATTTGTTAGTGGAATATGACCGAGTTCCATGCCATTTACAATAGTTAATTTTCTTCAGTTCTTCAACTGTCAAAATCTTATGGTTTATACAAATTTTGATAAATTTGTCAGCTAATATGATATTAAAGATTTCGTTAGTGCAAGAAATATCAAACATGTACATTCTTTGAACTTTCTGATTAAAGGATGCCATTACCTCTGCTTTAACTAAGGCCAAGCATATGAATAGTTGTTTAGCCACTGCTTCAGCCAATACAACATCTTAATTAGGGTCATAATAATATGTTCATCTTGATGAGTTCTTTTATTGTATCGACCCCTGAAGCAGAACCTTATACCGAGACACCTTTCTAGTCAAATCATAAAGATCTGTAAATTATGTCATGATAAACTTCTTTCAGAGCTTGAATTCTAATCTATCTTGAGCTAATTAGACAAATTCTGCCTCAGCCATGATATCTTGTATCGATTTTTTACTTAAACAGAGCAATATAATTTTCTACCGATTCTCCTAGTAATTGTCAAAAATAAACAAGATTGACCATAGAAATTTCTTTGTCCTTATAGAAGAACAGATCATGAAACTTTTCTTTCATCTCTTAACAATTCTGTATAGAATTTAGTAACAAATTGGAATACCATGTGAAAGCTACCCCAGTGAGTAAATGACCAAATAGTTGTAATTTAGAATAATCATTATTGGTCAACTCTCCATATTGTATGGTAAATCGACTTATCTATTCTATGGTAGATTGACATGTATCACTTGTAAACAGTGTAAAGCCAAGTCGATAATTCCTCAGCAATGAATATTGCCAATCTATCCAGTCAGTATACAGTTTATGAGAAATTGGAGTAATGGTTGAAAACTTGGCCTGCTACTTCTTGAACTAGTTGAATAATTTGATTATGCTCCCAGTATTGTTGTGCAGTAACTGGAGGTACTTCTGGACCAAGCTGATATTTCTCTTCATTATATGGTTGTCCCCCACTGGTATCCCTTAATTCCTTGCGTCAAGGATTAAATTTTTATTCTCATGTTCAAAACGTCTAAAATCTACTGGTGGTAGTGAATTTCACACATCCTGGACAGGAATAGAATCAGGACGTCTGAAATCTACCAGTATCAGTAGATTTTGCATATCATTGATTGGACCAGGAATAGGAATACGTAGTATATTTCGCCATAAAGGAAGTGTCTGTGGCATTGGTTAGGTTGGTAGTACATGCACTAGATTTCCAAAAAAATTAGTATCGACATATTGCTAAGGTGCAACAAGTGTTCTTTCAATAAATAAAGCCACCAGCCGATTCATGCTCTCAGTATGGTCGACCATACACCTATTAAAGGCTTTAGTCTGAGATTGTGAGTGTTCAGCCTAAACTCACAAAAATTCTGCGATGCGTTGAATCCCCATTTGCATATCAACCATCCCAACTAACATAATCTCGAGAGGTTTAATCTAGGATGTCGATGGTCTATCTGGATTTAATGAAACAAGCACCAAACTAGGTGGTAGATTTTCTTGTTTAGGCATCCGGTGAACTTGCAACTCCTCTTGAGCAGGAGGCTCATTGGCAACAACAACATTAGTAGCAGCCGTTAAAGTATTATGACCACCTCTTCGGCACACAATTCCAAGAAATTATTACACCGGTAAGTATACTTGTGTTAATGGTGTTTTGTTCTGTACAGTTAGTATAAAATGAATATTGATGACAGCCAAGTAGTTTTTTAGTCCCACCGGGCGTGGCAAAAATGTTGCCGCTTAGTTTATTTTCTATCAGATGTAGTGTGCACGGGCGTTCTAAAATCGATAAAGTTGCTCAATCTAGATCGATCAACTTTAATCCCAAGCATCGAAATAAGTAGCTACGTTCAATGTGAACATATATGACCATATTTTAAGAAGATCGGTCATTTACTCGGCCACTTGTAGAATTTTTTAATGATCCGGCAATAATCGGAGAGTGGGGCTCTTCCTCTGAGGATAGGTTGGTTTTTACCTTCCACAAGAAATAACTTTCAGTATATCGATGCAAATTAAACAAAAGAAAAAGCTCACAATCGATCATTAAGGGCGATTGCAAGAATGTATCTTAAACGAACTGCATGATATTTGATAGAGAAGAACTCCATTGATATTGGATAGAGAATAAATCCAACATATGAGCGTAGATTTGGATTACCACTACAGAATATATCTAAGAATTATCACTACTCGATTCCCACTACTTTTAGGATAAGCTAAACTAAAGTAAATTAATAGATTTGTTTGGTTTAATTTGTAGATGATAGGTTGTTTTTTTCTTGGATTCCTCTAATATTTATAGAGTTTTGTTTCTGCTTGTACTTCCATATCCTTCTTCCATTACTACAATAGCTAAAGTAGTCAAAAAGCCTTTCTCATTATTTTTCTTTTATCACGTTTCCTTATGTGATTATTACCTCTTATAATTGTTCATCTTCTATCACCCTAACTTTGCTATTCTTAATAGCCTACTATATCTTCAACTTCTGACCATAATTCTCTCTTCATCCATTAAAATTTTAGATAACTTAGCCACATTACTTCGTCAACCATCCACTAACTTATAAAATTGAATTTAAGCCGGTTATAATTCCACTAAAAAACTCTTAAATATTTTGAAAATCTTTTCATCCACTTTTTATTTTTTCTGCATATATTAAGTATAGAACTTGGTGGACGGACTGAATTATACATATACAATATAGTGGCCCCACAAAGTTAGGGTGATTTAGGCACAGCCAAAAATAGGTTGTAATGGATTTGGTTCTATCGTGCTTGGCTTAGGTGGATCCCTGACCGTGGGGCCCATCTTGATGTATGTGTCTTACATCCATGCCATACATCAGCGCATAAGCCCATGAATGCAGTAGATCAAAATTCAGGTTGGACCACACCACAGAAAAAGTGGTGATTTCTATTAAAAATTTACGGGCTACAAGTTTTTGAATGAAGCTGATATTTGTGTATATCCTGGTCATTTTTTTAACCTTATCAGCAGTTGGATGACAAATAAACATTCTGATGGCTCCCAGATAGTTTTTAATGGCGGGCATTCAGTCACAACTGTTTCCTGCGGTGTGTTCCACCTGAGATTTAGATCTACTCCAATTTTCGGCTTATACGCTAAAATGAGATGAAGAAACATATGGACGGCGGCGTGGATTTAAGACGCATACATAAATGTGGGCCCCAAAGTTAAGGATTCACCCATCTCGGTGGATCCGGGGATCCACCAAAGCCGCCTCCGGTTCTGTCGTTTCTCGACTGAAACATTATCCTACTCCCTACCAAAAAATTATTAGTCCACCGATCAAGGATTGTCGGATCCCTGAAAATTCTCACCCAAAGAACACACCAAACCGCCGGCCTTACAGCCAAGTGGGCCCCACTCATTTGAAATAAAGGGTAGTCCTTTTTCACCCTAGGGTCCCTGTACCAACTCTCTCTGGTTACAATGGAGGAGATCCAGAAGAAAATGGAGGGACAAGTTCAGCTGTGGAAGCACATCAAAGGGTTCATCGACTCGGCCGCGCTCAGGTGCGCTGTCCAGATCGGCCTTGCCGACATAATTCACAAGCATGGCGAGCCTGTCACCATCGATCAGATTGCGGCCGCCCTCTCAATACCGTCGCTCAACAAGGACAGCTTGTACCGTATCCTCCGCTACTTAGTCCACCTCAACCTGTTCTACTGCATCGACGACGACGACGACGACGGAGAGATGAAGTATGCACTCACACCGGCTTCGGAGCTCCTGGTGAGGGGCCAAGATAAGAGCCTCGCTTCGTTTGTGTCCTTTATACTCCGTCCGGATTCGGTGCAGATGATGCAATACATGAAGGAGAGCTTGGAAGGGTCCGACACGCCTTTGCAACGGTTTCTCAGGACGGAGCACGAGAAGGAGAAGTTCAAGTGGGCCGAGGAGAGCCCTGAGAGCAACGAGGAGTACATGGAAGTCATGCGGGGCAACACGAGTATAGTGATAGGTGAGATCGTGAGCAGGTTCAGGGAATCCGGCGCATTTGATGAGGCGGGGACACTTGTTGATGTAGGGGGAAACACAGGCCAGGTGGCAGAGGCTATTGCAAGTGCCTTCCCACACTTGAAGTGTAGTGTTCTTGAGCTACCTCATGTTGTAGAAGCGGTTGCTGTGCCGCCGGCCATGATTAGCTTTGTGAAAGGGGACATGTTTGAGTCAGTACCTAAAGCCGACGTTGTGTTTATGAAGGTAATCTCTCTCTCTCTCTCTCTCTCTCTCTCTCTCTGGATAGAGGAAATCCTCCCTCCCTCCCTCCCTCCCTCCCTCCCTCCCAATTTCTGAATTCCCCCAGCCAACTTGGGAAGCTGAGGATAGAGGAAATCCTCCCTCCCTCCCAATTTCTGAATTCCCCCGGCCAACTTGGGAAACTGAGGATAGAGGAAATCATCCACAAGCTCACCCTGGTTGGATCACCATGAGTTTTGTTATGGGTAAAAATGGACTAACTAGATGTACACACTCGAAGATTATAAATTGCTTGAGGGCCGAAAAATCACTTCGGTCGCGGAGGTCGGCCTCAACCAAAGACCTCAACCTCGGAAGTTGGCTTCGGATACTGACCTCGGCCTCGAGTACTAACATCGGCCTCGGAGGTCAGCCTTGGATATCAACCACCAGCTTGGAATACAAATATACTTAGAATATATTGAGATAAGATTTTCCCGAGATATTCGTTGTGGATCTCGGGGAGATAACCACGACGCATCTGAAAGAATATCTCTTTTGTAATACACAATCACCATCCAAGAAGTATTGTCATATACGCCACCACCCCGAAAAGCCTATAAATACACCCGCCGCCATGAGTAAAGGTACACAACAAATATCCTGATTCTTCTACTCTTCCTGCGAAACTACCTGACTTATGCATTGAAGGGTCCCCGGCTTTAACCGGTGCCTCCAATGTCTTGTCTTATTTTTCAATAAATCGCAGGTACTCCGGCTAATAAGAAGTAAGGCAGGATCAACCAGATTTTTTCATTAACAATTTGGCGTTGTCTGTGGGAACAACATTAAAGTCATTCCCATCTTCTATAGTGATTCTACAATGGCGCAAAGCAAGAAGCGGGCCCGGGGCGTGATCACAGAAGGTGCTCGCCCACCAGTAGAGCAGTCTGCAGATCACAAGGACCCGCCCTTACAACTTCAGGATGATTCCACACCCGCAAGCCTTGCGCAGCGATCCCAAAATTGAGGAGGTTGGCTCTTCTCTCTGGAACATCAAGTCGAAGCATTAACCGGTAACATTAACCAAATAATGCAGATCTTAGAGAGACAAAACCCACCTCCCAACCAGGAGATAAATGCACAGGCAGCCACCGAGGCCTCTGCACCACCTAAAGCACCGGTTGACTCGTAGAAAACCAAACAACATCCTAGGCAGCCAAGCCATGCACCCTCCCACACCTCAGGAACTACCATGCCCACCGACTCCAACTTACATCACACGTTGGAGAAGAAGAGGCATGGAAAGGCTCCTGAGACAGTAGCCAAGAACGAGGGCCCCTGGAAAGCAGAACTCAAAGAACTGCAAGGTCAAATCGGCGATATCTACCAAGCTTATCGCACCAAAATACCGACCTTCATCGAGGCTATGTTGGAGAAGATGGAGTCGATGTTTACTTACAACATTATGGGAGCACGGCTCCCACCCAAATTTTGAATGCCATAAATCGCCCCCTACTCTAGGTTTGGCGACCCAGCCAAGCATTTGGAATCGTTCAGGGAATGGATGGAACTCCACAGCGCGTCAAGCTTAGTTATATGTCGAGCCTTCTCCCTAACTTTGTCAAGGACTGCACGAAAATGGTTTCAGCAATTAAAATCGAAATCCATCAATTCGTTGACGCGGCTCAACAAGGCCTTCATCACTAAATTCATTGGAAGGAATGACAAAAGAAAGACATCAACTCATATTCTCATAATCACTCAGAGGGAGGACGAGCTGCTAAAAGACTACATCATCCATTTTAACGCTAAGGTTGTCCGGGTCGACGATTATTCCGACCAAATAGCTCTGGACGCCATGGTAGCTGGCCTTAAATGAGGAAAGATCCTCTTCTCTATTAGTAAGAACCCCTCGATTACCCTCGCTGACCTACTTAACCAAGCTAAAAAAATATTCCAATGTCTAGGAGTTCTTTAGTTTATGAAGAGTTGCTAGAGAAGGAAACAACTCGGCTAAGGATAGGAAGTGAATGGAAGAGGGGAAGCCCTCTGCCGTTAACGCCAAAAGAAAGAAAAACAACCAATACTGAGACCATCGTACCAACCGACATCCGGAAAGTCACTTCCATCGATACACTCCCTTGAATGCCAAGCTGAAGCAAATACTTGAGGAAGCTGAGCTGGTCAAGGAAACCTAACGACCGAGCTGAACCAATCAACTGAGCTCGGTAATAAGACTCGTCGGCCAACCCTGACCTACTCGACTAAGAGCGACTTCCATTTTTAAAAGGGAAAAATATGTTCATGACTCTACGATTGTGTTTTCTATTGCTTTATGGGTTCTACAATAAAAGAACTTACCCAAGTTAGGGGGAGAATATTCTTTTAAATGATTTCTCGACTATTCGAACTACACGAACGATTACGAGGACTTCGCTTAATGCAAGGGAAGAAAGTCCTCCACTATGAATTCTACTATGAAAGAACCTCCCTAGGTCGGGGGAGGAGAATTTCTTTCAAATTCCGACCATCCGAGCTACACGATCGACGACTGAGACTTCCCTCGGTTGAAGGGAAGAAAAGTCCCTCCTATTAGTTCTACATCACCCAACCTACTCGCTCTACTTTGATTGGCCGAGACTGGGACTTCCCTCAGTTGAAGGGAAAAAAAAGTCCCTCCTATTAATTCTACCGTGTGAGATATACCACTGAACAATCGACTTATCGATCTTACGATTGCTTGGCTCACTAGCTTTACTCCGTCTGACCTCTTCGACGCAAGGCATTACATAGTGTCAGTCCACACTGACTTACTTCCCGAGTTCCTTAATTACGCTTGGAAGTGGAGGGCTACTATTATAGGTAAAAATGGACTGACCAGATGTACTGACTCAAAGACTATGGATTGCTTGAGGGTTGAAAAATCACCTCAACCTCGGGTATCAACCTTGGCCTCGGAGGTCGGCTTCGAATACCAACCTCCGCCTGGGTACCAACCTTGGCCTCAGATATCAACCACCAACTCGGAATACAAATATACTTAGAATAAATTAAGATAAGATCTTCTTGAGATCTTTGCCGTGGATCTCGTGGAGATAACCACGACGCATCCGAAAGAAGATCTCTTTTGTAATACGCAATCACTATCCAAGAGGCATTGCCATATATGCCACCGCCCCCAAAAGCCTATAAATATACCCGCTGCTATGAGTAAAGATACACACAACAAATATGCTGATTCTTCTACTCCTGCGAAACTACCTGA
Source organism: Magnolia sinica (assembly GCF_029962835.1). Lineage (NCBI taxonomy): Eukaryota > Viridiplantae > Streptophyta > Magnoliopsida > Magnoliales > Magnoliaceae > Magnolia > Magnolia sinica. The sequence continues at coordinate 46,555,379 of NC_080584.1, read as the reverse complement.
CTTAGGTATCGAAGGGTCCCCGACCTTAACCGGCGCACCCAATGTCTTCTCTTGTTTTCCAATAAATCGCAGGTACTCCAGCTGACAGGAGGTGAGGCAGGATCGACCGAATTTTTGCTTCAACAAGTTTTGATGAGGACCAAACAATTCAACTCACCTTTCCATAAATAAGCCTCCCTGCTCTAATTCAATTGGCAATTATAGATTGAGGGCCAGTTTAGAATCATGAAAAGCACAGTAGAGGAAATGGTGTTTATTGGGAAACCTTATTTCTATCAAATTGTGAAAAAGGAAACATTGTTTTCTTTATTTGTTTTTAACAAGATTTTCCTCAAAGTCTAGGCTCTATTTTCAAATTTGTCATTTTGCAAAACCAAAAAATTAAAATTCTTGGAAAAAATATTTTAAATAATCACTAGCATGTGCTATCACCTGTGGCATATGTAAGATGTTAATGAATAGTGACATGCGACGTATCTAGCAAATTTAAGCACTTGAAGCTAAATTGTAGCACATGTGGTAGATATTAGGTGTTTGTAGTTATATAACAGCACATGTAGCTAAAGACACATTATCACATTTGACACATGAGCACTTTTGGCGATTTTAGCTAAAAACTCTTGGCGAAGGCTTCTCCACCATTTTGCTCCACTCCTTAAACCCTAGAAGATGCCTAGGAACATCCTAGGGAGTCCTATTGATAGTTGTGGAACTCCAACATTCGCACCTAGTTAGAAAACTCTAGAAACCACCTCAAATTTACATAGTTTGCAAAAATAGACTTCACTCTGCGCAATTTCACAAAATGACCAAGAGTTTTAGAATATACTTTTTCAAGACGATTTTAGGATTCATTTTCTTCACTTCAAATCTTTAATTCTCTTCATTCTTTGGTTTTCTTGAATCTTTGGCATGTGAATTCTTCAATCTTGATCTCCTAAGATCCATCCCTTGCCTTGGTGATTCTTAAGGATCAAATCCATACTTTTAACACCTTTTTCAATCCAAGCTCTTAAGTTCACCTTACAACACAAACATGATTAAAATAAAACATTAAGCATTATCATGTTCATAAAACCAAGTAATAAATGGAGGATAATATGCAATATTTGACCCTCAACAAAAGGTCCTACACCTAGAACCCACGTTTAGGCTCACCAGCCAAGGTCCCACACCAGACACCCATGTTTAGGCCCACGGCCAAGGTCCCACACAAGACACCTACGTTTAGGCCCACCGGCCAAGGTCCCACACTAGGAACCTAATCGAGTTTCTTGATAACAAACTATTAGCATCAATCCTACATGAGGATAGAGCTCTTAACAATGACACTTACTTGTCGGATTGAGTCCTCTTTTGTAGCTTGTCTTGGGTTGCTTGATCTTCTCTCTTTCGTGCTTGAATCAGCTTCCGGGTGCTCCCCCGATCGCGTGGCTTGGATTTTCCTGTTGACTCGACTTCACGATCAAGAACCTTGCATAAGATATACTTATAAAGGTGACCAAGGTAATAGGAGTTTGGTTGAATCTCCTATCTAGGATAATGAGTAGATTTCCTAAGGGATTCAACCGATGGATACACTAGAGGATGGTTTAGATTAAGGATATACCTATAGGTTTGGTCTCAATACTTTAGTGAAGGCTTGAGATCATGTTCTTTATAAATAAGAGCTTTGAATGCTCATGAGTGATGAATCACAATGAAAAGAACATGAATCTCATGTGGATAGAGTCTAGGATGAGATATTAGAGCTTGAGACAACCTAGGGACTTTGAAATGCCTAAATCCACGCTTTTTGCAAGTTTCTACAAACCACTTTTATAGAGAAACAGTTTCAACGGATAGAAAACGGCTAGTTTACGGTGCTACCAAAGCCAACTTTGGTATAACCGAACTTGCTTCGGTGGTACCGAAATATCAATCGGTAATACCGAATTAATTCCTCAAGTTGATGAATGAAAAAGGTCTATTTCAGTGGCACCGAATTTTTGTTCGTCGGTGTCACTGAAATATCTAGTTAGCGACACTGAATCTTTGTAATATTGCTGGACTGTTTTGAGCACCTTTGGTAACACCGAAGGTATCTTTGGTGATACTAAAGGTGTTATTCGGTGGTACCTTCTTCCTACCGAATGTGGACAGATTTTTCTGTTTGTCCATTTAATCATTCACCAACTTGGGACTTGCTAAAGTCAAGACTAAAGGATAAAAAATATGAACTCGGAATTGGCTTTGAATAGATGACCTAAGTAGGTTTTCCTATTTGGGTTGGGATCATCTATTTGCAAGGTCAAGATCATAGAAGCGGTTCTTCGTCTTCAATATGGCTTTGATGCTTCTAATCCAGTTGGGTCACCAGTCTTCATTTGCCAAGAACTCATCCGATTACAGACACAACTAGTCACGTGATTGACAAACAAGTGTGCAAAGGTGGGTGCACTTACAAAGGATGGTTAGATCATTTGATCCGTGTTATTTTTGCATGGTATCCCATGAAACATGTACTCGAAAAAATAGACCGTTCACATTGATTGATTGAACTATTCAAATGGACCAATGCAAGTAAGAGTACTATAACTTATTATGCCCAACATTAGCAACATCCCTAAACTTATTAATCTAAACCATTCATTCATTCATAGAAGTAGGAGCAAGTCATGGTGTAAGAATCAAGCTGATTGGATGATCCTAACCCTTTAAATGGGCCCAGTTTGTTATAAGTATTGTCCATTGTTTATGAACCATAATTCACATAGATTTATCAAATCAAAATATTACTTTAGAATCATAACAAATACAAAGTGAGCTCTATATAGTAGATATTTCAAAATACGGGCTTTTTCCATTAGATGTTTCAAGATGATGATTGGACCTCTTTTGTTCCTTGGTCAAATTTGACTGTCATTTTCTTACCATTGATTGGAAGCTTGGGATACCCAATTAGCATAATTTTATGCCATGGCTTGCTCCTACTTACATAAACAAATAAATTCTTTGGATCGACAATAGGTCACCCTGTGTGTCATTTAAAAGGTTGGGGACATCAGCAATATGTGCACGTGAGTGTGTTGGTTACACTTGGGTTTTATATTCTGATTCAAACCATTGATCTATTGCAAACCACCACAGATGGTTCGAGCTTAACACAACATATGTGTTGGTTACACTTGGGTTTTATATTCTGTTTCAAATCATTGATCGATTGCAAACCACCACAGATGGTTCAATCATAACACAACATATCCTATATTTGTGTGTGTGTGTGTGTGTGTGTGTGTGTGTGTGTGTGTGTGTGTGTGTTTTGTGTTCTGATTAAAACCATTGATCTATTTTGTCCCACCATGGATGGCTAATGACATAACATGTCCCATATTTAAATATCGTAGCCACCAATGCTGACACTCTTTTGTTGAATGTGCACTCTCACTTGGACCATTCATTTTTAGGTTTGCAAATGTTTGTTTTCCCATTGATTTTCCTGAATTTTCTTTATTTATTCCTATTTTTCTGTTTTTATATTATATTCATTTTTTTGTTGACTTGCATGTCAACCCGCCCAAGTTGCTTCAATTCACCACAATTTTGAATAATTTGAGTATTCGAGTTTTCAAACACTGTCCCACTAACACCAAGTTGGAAGTAAATGGTATTAATGAAAATTTGAGCTCTTGAGCTTAATGGATAGGCATTTTAAGAATGAAGAAATGATCAGATGCATCAGCTTAACAGGAGATCTGTTATAACCATTTTTTTCCAGCTAAAATGTACTGGGTATGATATCCAGTCTGTTCGAAAGGTGTGCCTTACCATGATACTCGATATGAAAATTAGGTGATCCACTCATTGAGTGGGCCACAGCAGTATGCTGAGTCATACCATTAGTAGTCCATTGATTTTGATGTACAAATTGTTACAATACGAATGTGCTACAAAAGAGATATATTAGCAGGGAAAGACGATACAAAACACAAGTCATGATGCAGTTGACTGTGGGGAACCACACGGTTATTATTTTTTTACAACTTTAAAATATGAGCAGGACTTCAATGCGCTCAGAAAACATAGAGAATCAGTGCACACATTACCTCCCGCCATTTAAAGAACGTTGAAGGGAACATATATCTATTCCAATATCTGAAGCTTCAAAACTACTTCTAGGAACACATTAATGATTGCAGATAGATATGCTCCCTCCTGTTAGAATGTACGGGTGTCTCATGTTTTTGACAGGGATGACGGTTGGGGCAGGGGTTTTCAGCAGCCAGGGCTGGTCAGGGCGACGCTTGAGTAGAGTTAATATCTGGTGGTCCCGGCGATCGGATCAGTCGGGGCTTTAAGATCTGGTGGGTTTTGACAGCGATGATGGTGCAGGGGAGCGATGGTTTTCGGATTCTACAGATGGTGGCGGAGAAAAGGGCTAGAGCTAGGGTTAGGGTTTGGAAAAGCTCTGATACCATGTTTAGGGTTTGAAGATTAGAGTTTTTCCTCTCCTCTCTCCTCTATTATAAAAGTACAAAAATAAGAAAATAATGGTAGCTTAAGGTCTACCAAACATGATATGCCCATACATTCTAACACCTCCAACTCTCTCCCTCCATGCTGAGGAAGAACAATCTTTTCCTTAAAATATCCTCCCACATGGCCTAATTATATTTACTCTGGCTGACTGCAGTCTGTCCTACATGACTGGAATGATGAGGATTGTATCAGGATTCTAAAGAAATGCAAGGAGGCAATACCATCAGAGGGTGGGAAGGTGATCTTGGTGGACATTGTTTTGGACACAAATTCAACAGATGGATTAGCTGGTGCAAGGCTTGGTATGGAGATGCTGATGTTAGCTGTTGGTGGGAAGGAGAGAACTATGGATGAATGGAAGAAGCTCATAAACAATGCTGGATTTAGTCACTATAAGATCATACCCATGAAGGCCATGGAATCCATCATTGAACTTTGTCCTTAGTTTGATTTCTTTCCCTGTAATAATAAAAATAAGAAAAGCCCTTCTTACACCGATGCAGGAATTTGATCATGCCATGATAATCTTGTTTCTATAGAAAATGTCTTATGACCTTATATTATTCTCTGCCTATTCCATGTTTTTTTTTAATTTACATTTATTAGTTGATTTGGAGCAGCTTGTTTCGTCCTGAACAGAGTCAAGACTGCCAAGTTTGGGGTCACACAGTAGAGTCAAACTGAGTTACCCTCCATTTTAAATGCCGACTTGTGTTGCCAAACCAGATCGGACTTGGCTGAGTGTGAATCAACAAGTTGCATATGATCCGGCAAGTCATCAATCATTGGCCTATTCACTGTTAGGTATGTTTTAAATTCTGACAAATGGGGCCATGTTTTGGTGATCTAAACCACTGTTTTGTTGGATAGTCCATGCCCTGCAAACCTCCTCAACACGGTCTTTGTGACTGTTGTGAAGAGGGATGATGCAGTGTTTGGGATGCATTTTTAAACCCTTCTTACACCGATGCAGGAATTTGATCATGCCATGATAATCTTGTTTCTATAGAAAATGCCTTATGACCTTATATTATTCTCTGCCTATTCCATGTTTTTTTTTTTTAATTACATTTATTAGTTGATTTGGAGCGGCTTGTTTCGTCCTGAACAGAGTCAAGACTGCCGAGTTTGGGGTCACGTAGTAGAGTCAAACTGAGTTACCCTCCATTTTAAATGCCGACTTGTGTTGCCAAACCTGATTGGACTTGGCTGAGTGTGAATCAACAAGTTGCATACGATCCGGCAAGTCATCAATCATTGGCCTATTCACTGTTAGGCATGTTTTAAATTCTGACAAATGGGGCCATGTTTTGGTGATCTAAACCACTGTTTTGTTGGATAGTCCATGCCCTGCAAACCTCCTCGACATGGTCTTTGTGACTGTTGTGAAGAGGGATGCAGTCTTTGTGACTCTCTCTCTCTCTCTCTGAGGGATGCAGTCTTTGTGACTCTCTCTCTCTCTCTCTCTCTCTCTCTCTCTCTCTCTCTCTCTCTCTCTCTCTCTCTCATGTTTTCAACATTGAGGTCTTGGTATCGATTCCCTAGTGGGAGTGGCTAACAGTGGAGTATGTACCCAGTGGGTGTATACTAACAAGGCTAACCCAAAAAACAAAAAGCAATGCTCTCCTGGATACTGTTCTCATGAGAACTATGATGTGTATATGCAATCCGAACAGTCCATTAGATAAGTCACCTCATGAAACCCCTACAACCCAAAACGTAGCCTGATTCAAAATTATAGTGGGCCATAGAAAAGTGAGAGGCAAATCAAGGGAGGAAATTTCCTCTCGCCTTGTTATGACCCACCAAATTTCTAAATCAGGCTAACTTTTGGGCTACGTGATTCATCTAGTGGACCATTCAAATTTTCTGCTCACAACATGTATCAAAAAGTGTTCACGAGTTCTCATTAGAGCCCGTTCCCATGTGAGCATTTCACTATATTATATATAGAGAGAGAGGCATGCTCACCTGCGCACCTACGTACCTTTGCACACGTGTCATAGGCGTCTAATCCAAACAGTCCATGTGATGCAGAATCACATGAAAACCCCAGGGACCAATTTTCACCTTGATCGAAAACTCTGGTGGGCCATAGAAAGAGATGCAAATTAAGGGAGGAAACTATTTTCTTTTTTCATGGCCCGCCAAAGTTTTTTATAAAAGTAAAAGTTGGGTTCTAGGGGTTTCATGGGGTGATGCATCACGTGGACCATTCAGATTTTGGAATCACATAACTTATGATGAGTTCTTAAAAAGTTCACACGAGTTCCGTGCGAACTGATGCGCAGCTGAGCATTCGGCTATGTGTGTGTATGTGTATGTGTGTGTGTGTGTGTGTGTGTGTGTGTGAGAGAGAGAGAGAGAGAGAGAGAGAGAGAGAGAGAGAACTTATTTACAGTCTTAAAGTATGGGTGGGTGAAGTAGGCCCCACTGTGATGTTTAAGTGAAATCCACCCCGATCACTAGGTTTGTGACCCCATTTAGCCTTGGAGCCTTAAAAATCAGCTCAATTCATGATTGGTTGGACCATTCAAAGGGACAAAGTTGGAAGAGGGATGCCTACCCTTGATTTTTACATTACCCGTTGAGATGCTTATGAGAAATTCATTTTGACCATTAGATGCATCATCCCAAATTAGATCTAAGGTTAAAAAAGCAAGCTAAAATGTGATTCAACTGGGCCACACCAAAGAAATAATTGCAGAAGAGACGTCCACCCTTGATTTTTTTAAGGCCCACTATCATTATATGAAATCCACTCCAACCATTGCATGCCAAACTAAAATGTATGCTTAAGTTCGAAAAATCATTCTTATATGTGATTCAGGTGGGCCACACTAAGGGAAATAGTTTGGAGGGTGAGCTTCTCCTTTCACACTATTTTTGCTCGTGTAGGCTGGTTGCTAAAATTATCGGGCCGTCCTTGTTATGACGGTGATGGTTGTTGCGAAGTCTTTTAACATTGTTGAAGTCTAGTTACTTGGCAGGGTTATGAAGAAGTCCAATGCTATGGTTGAATCTCCGAACATTGTGGTTGTTAGTATGGGCAGTCAATGCTATATTACTTGGTCTATTGTGCGATGGTTAGTGCAATCTTGCTCCAGATTAAATCTTAGCGCCTTGATGTGGAGTAATTTTTTTTGCTGGTGGTGCGAGGTCTTCACATGGTGTAGTGACATCATATGCCTGCATCACGTCATTCTGGGGAAATACTAGATTATTAGAATCTTGGGATGGGTCTTCACATTGCTAAGGCGTGTCCACGTAAGGTTGAATTGTATTATTTGAGAGTGGTGTCGTGGCTAGGTGTATCCATGAGTTTGAGGTTGTGGCACATGGCTCCTTGGACTTATTTGTTGATGTTGGGTGGTTTAACTTGTCGATGTAGTTGCTGAGGGAGCTTTGAGATGTCATGTGGCCCTTGTTATTATGACCATGATGGAGGCCGTTGATATAGTTGTCAAAATTGTCATGGCGATCCTTGTGGATACGGCAAAGATGAGCTTAGGGAATGGTTGTGCTACAAAGTACAGTGGAGATAGTCGGTGCATGGATGTGCGCTACCCAAACGGAAAAGGCTACGGATAAAAACCGTAGCTAAATCCCACTTGCTACGGTTATAATCCGTACAACGATCGTGCAATTGGTCATGCAGCTAAAGGAAAAGAACATATAGCAGTATTCTGGCTACGGCTTTAAAAGCTACGGCTAATATCCGTAGCTAATTAAAAATGTTAAAAAAATTTGTAACAATGGTGTCTGTCACCATTGTAAGAACCTGTTGTGATTGATGAACTCATCTAAACTATAGTACATAAAATGCAATCACTAAAAAAAAAATGATGCATTTATTACAAATAGCAATCAAATCATAGAATACATCCTATATTCACATTTCTAAATAAACAATACTTCACTTTGCTCAAGCCTCTCCTAAAACTTTCCAATCTAGCATGTTTAAAAGGCCTTCGCCATCAATTGGTCCACCATGTATGTGCCCCAGTATGAAAATCAGGCTGGTCCAACCATCAAATGGACACCATATACCAAAAAAAGGACAGGTAGAAGGAATTACACATGATTTAACCTTCCCTCGGAGTTAAGGATATACAACACTAGTAATGAAGCCTCACCTTCACTTGGGATATGTTACGCACATCCAGTGTCTGCACTGGATAGAACTTGTAAAACCTCATTTTCTCATATGCAGCTTTCGTTTCCTCATCCATTTCTTCAACAGCCTTTTTGCGAGCTTGCCTTGCCTATGGCAGGAACCATATTGGTATTCAAAACTTAGGAATGTGAACAGTTCTATAAATTGTCCAATCAAAACTAAAAGCTGTGTTGTAGTTTAAATACCTCCCGCTGTGCTTTCTTTGCTTCCCTGACCTCTTCTTTGATGAAATCCTGCAGAAACAGACTATGTTTTCTATAGTTGGTAACAAGACATGGAAGGAACAGAAGGAACACATTCCTAAATCGCATAGAAAAACCTTAAAAGGCATCTTTCTGATCTTCTGCCAATACCTGTGTTCTATAGTGGTAGTGTATAAAAGTTCACTGATCCAAATTTGATTAATGCAAATAATGATATTTTATTTCCATTTGTATTTCTTTCTGCAAGGTTAACATTTGATTTTTTCAGTGTACAAAACCAGTCACCGTTATTGGCATAGAGTTTACATCCAGAAAAAGATCGAGACATGTTTCTTGGCATTTCAATGTTTTGGAATCCTAGAATTGGTAACTCAGTCTCTCATGACAACAAAAAATATATCCAGCGATGTCAAATGGCATCCTCATGGCAGGCATGTAAAATGCATATTGTGCGGAGACAGATATTATTCTCCAGCTTGGGAGATATCTTCATATTACAATGGTTGTAAGCCTAGATGAAAAGATCCTTTTCTTTTTCAGTGATTGAAAGGTGTACATGACTTTTTGAGAAGTTCATTACCAGTAATGAATCATCATGATTATTGATTGAGAAAGAATGGTATAATGGATCCAGAATGTGAAGCTGACACATCATACACCGATCCGCTGTATGTATAAGACCCTTCAGAGTTGCAGAGAAGTTTCAACATCATTTGTAAATTGCATGATAAATAAATACAACTAGCACTAAGATCAATCCTACAACATGCTTAAAGCTGTGGTGGACTCCTGGCCATTTGAGAAATAATTTGTGATTTTGGATCTTCTACTCTTTAGTGGAATTTCCAAATTTTGTGAGATGCTCTTTTTTGTCATATTGGAAACAAAGAGATCTTACTTGTACACATAAAAATCATTTCATGTTTTCCCAGAAATTCTTAGAAGTCTAGTAATCCCAAAAACCAAGAAGATTTTTCCCATGGCTTGAGCTAAATGCAGCCAAAATGTCAAGGGAATTAAATTTTTTATCATTGAATAGGGCAATTCAGCATGAACAAACAAAAGATCTCAGTATTATAAATGGGAAGACAAAGGTTTAATGGAGCTGAGCAATTCAGGCAATGATGTTGATTTTTCTAGTTTCTCCCCTATTTAAAAAGAAAAGTTGGAAAGGGGTGCAGACGACATTTCTAAGAAGTTTAAAAATGGGGACAGCCAACATACCATGATAACCATCCAAAATTCATGGATTATCGGAGGCCCCCGCAGCCTTGAATATCTCAGCTCGAGCTTATAATAAACCATAGTTCAAGTAACTGCATGAGAGAGGAAAGAGCGATGTTAGCTGATTCATATTGGATGTGACATACACAATAAGCAGACAATGACAAAGCAAACCTGCAGAAAGCAGGTTTTTTTTCCTTTCTTTCTTAAAAGCAGTTTGATGTATTTTTATTCAATCCTCCACGGTTGATAAGCCATTTTAGTAACAATTAACGAATTTCATCAAACACGAAAAGGTAAATAAAATGCAAACTCCTGAAGCTTCCGTTAATTTGAAAATTCAGGCTATTAACATTTCAAAGATGTGCTAAAAAGAAATTTGTCGAATGTTGTACTCAGTAGAAGCTGATCTGCATGATTTGATACTAACCCAAACCATTGTCACCAGTTTCTAGATATTCAGGATCAAAAACCACCACCAGATAATACAAATACTCAAAAGAAGAAGAAGAAAGAAAGAAAGTGTTCCTGTGATTTGATTTTAAATGATGACACTTCAAAAAAAAATATGCAGCCTAGAGAATTACCAGTACCTGTAGGCCATCATAGCTCAATTGAACATTCAGAACCTCAGTCTCCATCAGCTTTGCAAGATCTTCATTCACTTTATCGTGGTCCATTAGATGCATCATCCCTTTGAATATACAATAGAGAGAGAGAGAGAGAGAGAGAGAGAGAGAGTATTCCAGAAATTTATGTTACACAATAATATGAGTGAAAGTCTTTATGACTAAATGGAGATTGCAACAATATTTTATGCTAGTACTATAAAAGGCAAGATAAATTTCTGATAATATACGGAAGACCATAAGAAATCAACTGTCAGGTACTAATCTCAGAAAAAGCCCCCATTTTTAAAGGGGGACGTATGTTATGTGCTTGGGGCCATTATGATAGTGGCAAAGGCTCACAACATGCAGCTAGTCAAAGATTAACTAAGACTCATCATTGTTCAGCTTCATCCACAGGCACCTGCTGTAGACATCTCCCAAACACATCATCTGTAGTCACCTTACATTCTAGTGCCAAAGAGCTGTTGCATCTGACTCATCAATAAACTTTAAGCCCTCAATTGGAGCTTGTTTAAAACCTATACGAGTGACTTGCTGGTGCAAGGACCTATTTTGGGCACCACCGTGTTTCCATAATTTTTTTAGCACCATGTGATCCCTTGGTTGAGCGGAGTAAGACAGAAAACAACTTTACAAATCCTGTTTCATGCATGTAACTAACAGGTGGAGTTGGGCAGGAACTAAACACAAGGATTAATTCGCATGAAACATTTGCAAGCTATAATAATAGCTCTACATCTCCTATATCAAGTGCCTTGCAAGCTGTAGAGGATACAATCATGAGCATGCATTCCCAACTAATGTTGTGGCACACCAATGAAAGACGTACCTCCTGAAGTTCCCATTTGACATTGTCCAACCCACCAGTGTCCTCCCATGAGACATTAGGCACCTCCACAACCTGCCAGAAACAGTTCATTCTCATGATCAGGTTACCTCCACTTGAGTTTATGGAATTTCTGAACAACCAATTCCAACTAACCAGCAGTTAAATCATTTATAGTAGACAATCCGGTTCCTGGAAAGTTGGTTCAAGATTGTACTAAAAATGAACCACAAACAACTAAGGAACAATGACAATCACATATCCCAACTGAGAAATAAAAGCTACTACATACTGGAATGACAGAGTAGAAACCATTGGGACTCCGTCCAGAAAATGATCAGTTCCCTACCAAAAATTCCTCCAGAAGTAGTTGGACACCTTGATTTTTTAAGTGATAGTCATTGTTGGACATAGAAAACATGTTCTTCACAACAAAAGGTACCAGGTCTTTGGTCCAGGGGTGATCCACAATAAAAGGTACCATTTACAATGAACTAAAACCATGTATTATCCATACCTTGATTGGACTTACTACAAGGGTAATCTTTCAATGATGGCCCACTGCTTCTGATAATCACTACAAGGGTAAGAAAATTACAAAAAGTAAGACTCATGAGATAACGACTTCAGTCATTCCAAGTATTTCAGTTAACACATTAACAAAACCAAGAACGACGACTTTTCAAGCATTGTAGTAGCATTGAAAAAGACCTTATATAGAAACTTCCATTTTAGATGGATTCAAACATTCCATAAGAATTACCAAGATCATTGAGTAGAAATGCAACAACAACAGTTCTGCTTTGCTCAGACCTGTGATATTCTCTGTAATTTGGTCATCATATTCATTAGTTCCAATAAAAGAAAAATTCAAAATTCAGATGACTGCATCATCATTAAATCCACAAGCAAAACAGAATTTTTGGAATCAACACTAAGTATATGAAGATTAAGATTACACAGTAACTGTTGAGAATGCAAAATCTCTCAGCTGAACTAAATGTATGGGATAGGTGAACCACTGCTCGACATTTTTTAACTGTCCATCTTCTCCATACATGAATGCCAACCAGTTTAGTGATGCCAAGAAACATGCTTGGTGGATCTATCTGATGGATGGCTCTCACAAAGAAATAAATGTGACATGCTGGCAAGTCTTATCCGCAAGCAACATATAAAAAAAGCTTTGTTACTAAACCCATCATTTTGTATGATATGCACAAATCACTATATAGGAAGGCCTAGAACAACAATGGCCATTGATGGTAAATCACCCCCAAAAGTAGCTTATGTAACCACAACTCAGGAACAAATGGAAGAGTTGGAAGGCCCTATGTGCTGATGATTCTGGACCAGTTGCCAAATTTCATTTAAATGCTGGAGATGCTCTTGCACCGATTCTGAAAATATCATGAAGTCATCAATATAATTGGTGATGAAATGATTTGAAATTTTCATCCATTTGCCTTTGGAATTGGGACAGGGAACTCTTTTTCAGTCCAGATGGCATTACTAGTCATTCAAAAAGCCCAATGGGTGTAGTTCAAGCCATTTTGTCGATAATGGGTAGTAATGCCATTTGGATTAAACATTCATTTTTTCAATCACATTCAATTGAGAATTTGATGCATTCTATGCAATCTTAGACAATGAGATTTGTTGGAGTTATTAACTAGTAACTATGCTTTTCTACAAACTTGATTAGAGCCTATGTAGCTACACTCTTCTTTTATTGACAACAATCTTTGTTAGGCATTCACATCTTGTTATCATTCCTGGTCTCTTCCTCGTATATGTTCTTTCCAAATTGCACTTACAACGTATCTCTTCTTTCGAACATCTCAAAATCCTCATTAGCAGTTCACCAGTTTTTGAGACTTTCAACATTAACTTTTTTGTATGCTAAACCTACAAATTCTTGCATATGCAGTATATAATCTATGAGCAACATTCTTTGAAATGAATTTCTTCCCAAGTTTCATTTTAATTCATCAGGTGCTTGTGGGATTAATTCGTTAGGATGCAAAGTTGTAATCACTTCTTCGTCTGTTGATTCTACTTCTTCTGATTGAGGGAAGTCCATTAGTTGTTGATTAGAAGGATTGACATGTGACTCTAGATCCATCACTTGATCATATGGATTAACGTGTGACTGTGACTCCCTTACTCCTTGATTACATGGATTGACGTTTGAGTGTGAGTTCATTTCTTGTGCAACAAAGACACAAAACCTACAGACATAAAAGAAACAATCCATCACTCACATCACCAACAAAGAACAAAACTAACATACAATGACGAAATTGAACCTACAACAATAGAGGAGTCCTAACACATGCAAGTGATAGCCATTATTCTGGATATCCATTCAAGAGTTGATAGTTGCATTGCTAGACATAGACAACTCAAACACCCATGTGTAAATTCTAGTAGTTTTCAACGTTCTAGATATATTGGAATTATGTGCTGATTTTTATATCATTAAGTTTCCTAAATGGAGAAAAATCAAATGAATCAGTATAGAATTATATATTTGGAGAGGAATGCTAGGAGATGATAGAGAATTTACACACATTTATAATTATTTTTTTTTAAAGATTCACGAAGATTGCATTAAAACAAGTGGGAGAAAAATAGGGAAAAGAAAAACAAGAAACAAAAGAAAGGGAAAAAACAGACAGCATAGGAGGGCCGCTGAGAAGGCGAACCAACTATGCACCAAGAAAAAGAAGATTACACCCTTCAAGTTTGTTAACATTGACAGCCCAACCTACGATAAGCTGCTTGATTCTGCACACTAGGGACGACACTGAACTGGAAACATCTCTGAAGCATCTGGATAGAGACATTTATAATTGTAAAGGTGTAAGCAATGCAAATGCCTATCCCTGAATTGTTCAAAAAGGACAATTTGAGGATTTTTATGTCCATATGCTGCAGTGCCTATGCATTGTATCCAATTTCAAGACAAATTCAAATCAATGAATCTCATCTCAACACTAAGATGTGACATGGCATTAAACATATAGGAATGTATAAATCGTTGAAAATGCAAGTGATGGTCATCTAATAAAAAATGATATGTTGAAGAACTTGGGAAAAAGCTAAGCGACAAATCAAATATCAACCATCATACTATTTACTGAAGAAAAATTTAGCAGATCTTTAAAAGAATGAACTGGTTATACCAATCTGTCTTCCTTGAGTGATGTTTTCATATAGCTGTCTGATGTTGTACGTGCGAAAGGCAGGGAAGCCCTTTCCAATTCTTGTTGGACATCCTCATTGTTTGGGGTGGGTGCTGAGGGAAGAACTTTCAAATCTTTTCTAAGATTTGATAGAGATGCCAATATCGAGGCTCCTGCAACAGCTGAAGGATCTCTTGACCTTGTTTCAAGGTGAATTTCTTCAATAGGTGCACTCTGGTTTCTGTTATTCTAACTGACGAAGGAGCAGCTGGAGTAGTTAAGTTCTCATTTGCCAGTTGCTGAAAAATCTGAAATTTTGTTAAGGAATCTGCAAAATCAATCAAAAGTCATGTGTATCATTGCCATTATTGGTATTTATTTGCAAACCAAGCAATACATCATATTAGTGATAGATGGGTCACTCAAAAGAAAAAAAAAGGTATAATAATCCATATAAGCAAAATCAATCATAAATCACGTATATCATTCCCATGATTGGTATTTATTTGCAAACCAGGCAATACATCATTGCCTTCCTTTGATTCACGTTAGCCACTAGTTTCACCTCTCCTACTGTTTCTCCTCTAATCTGTCATTAAAGAACGTCTTTCAGCAGTATAAGAAAATGACAATAGATGGTAGAAGCAAGAGAGAAAGGCATCTACTTACTTCTTTGCACATGAGAGTCCTCGGTATGATCCTATAAAGAAAACCCATCAAAGAAAAGGTCAAAAACCGTTCATTAATCCAATGAAAGCAAAAAACCATATCAGAAAGCATTCCTTTTTTATGATTGTGATGGTTTTTCTCACCCTAAAACATGCCCTCCTCCTTTATGAACAACTTCAGAAACTAGTCCCACATTTTTTGATGGGTTTTCCTCATTTTGAAAGCTTCTTCAAGGTAATTATCCTAAAAATATGGCGTAAGAAAACACTGATTCAATAACCACATTTCTGTGGGAACAATCTTTTTTTTTTCCGTGGGAATGATCTGTAATGGTTGGTACCTGAATCATGTCTATGGTCTAAAGTGCTTCCCCACGTGTGAAAATTATAGCATGATTTTGATTTTGATCGGAATTTGAACCACTAATAAATGATTAACACCATCTGCTTGCGATTTGGGCCATGAACATATGGATAATGAGAAGCACATAAGAAAATCAAACCATTAAACTATAAAAGTAATTTTTTTGGGAAAGCCCTGATCCTTTGCCTATTACAGATTTTAGGAAACCCCTAATTCCAATATTGTTTCTCTGTAATCTGTGGATTTGTAGATCTATAAACAAAAAACCTAAATCTCCATTTGAGAGAAATGAGTACCTGTCGGGGAAGATGTGCTCGGGGAAGATGTGAAGGCGGGAGCTGCTGGTTGCACCAGATCTGGAGACAATGATGGTGGCAATGGAGACGATGCGCCGAGAGGGAGAGGTAGCACGAGACGGAGAGGGAGATGGAGCAAGAGACGGAGAGAGATGGAGCACGAGATAGGGAGAGGGCGAATGGAGAACGAGAGAGGGAGAGGGAGATGGAGCATGAGGCAGGGAGATGGAGAGGGAGATGGAGCACGAGACGGAGAACAGAGAGAGAGAGAGAGAGAGAGAGAGAGAGAGAGAGAGAGAGCGATAGTGGAGATTTTTTGGGCGCGGCTCCGTTTTGAGCGCGCGCCCATTTTTGGGCGTGGATATTGCAAGACGGACCATGGACGGTCCTGTCAGGGGCTCCGTGGGGCCCACCATAATGTATTTGGTTAATCCATTCCGTACATTAATTTTAATAAGTATTTTCATATCTTTATCCCAATTTTAAAATAAATTGAAGGCCTAAGTGGACCGCCACCATATGAAGCACATGTGATTTAATCTTCATTTTCATCCCTTGTGGTTCACTTGAGCCTTCAATCTAGCTGAATTTTAGTTATAGATGGACAGCTTAAATAAAATACATATATTTTTGTAAGTCTTATAGAGCCCCTTACACCACTGTTATTTATTAATGGTGTTACAACTCATTAGCCATGGAGTAAACCCGTAGTAAATATAGCTACGGCTTATATCCGTAGTAGAAAACTAACGTGGTATGTCTTTGTCTCTTTTTTTGGTAGTATGCAGCACATGCTATAGAGGTTACTTGTAGACTCGATAAGGCATGGGTCTTGGACTTTGTGGCCAGTAGAGATGAGGCAATTATTGACGTTGAGGCATAGATTCCCCCTTGAGTCTATAAATATGGTGGTTGTCGGGATGAAAATGAGAACCATGTTAATACTGGAGTTGAGGCGATCGGCATAGATGTGCAATATGATCTTTATATTTCTTCTTTCGCTAAAAATTTAGTCTGTAACCTTTAGTTTATTTTTTGTAGTGAATGCATGATAACTTCAATCCTTAACACATGATAACTTCGCCCCTTAACATATGACAACCTTGACCCTGACGACATCAACCTTGACAACTTCAACCCTGACCCTTAACACTATAAGGACACCATATATAGGGCCCACAATCGAATATGTGTTAAGGGTCGAGATTGTTATGTGTTAAGGGTCTAGGTTGTCATGTGTTAAGGGTTATGGAGCCTACCATGGGATGTGCTGAAGATCTATTCCATCAATTGGATTTAAAATTTTATTTAATGCCATGTTATGTTTTCAATTTTACTACTTTCTATGACCAACGAATGAGTTATATCCACATATAAGGTGGACCCCACCACAAGAAAATAGTTAAGCGTGAACCGCCGCCAAACATTATTATTGGTTGTTATGGGACATCGTGATGTATATAATTTATCTATGCCATCTATTTCTCTTAACATAATAATTTAGAACATAAGCCCAATAAGGAGGCAGACCAAAGGCTTAACTAAACTACACTACAAGAAACAATGGTGATTAAACTCCTATAGTCAAAAACTTTTTAAATGGACTACACCACAAGAAAACTTCCAAGGGTGTTCGTACACTGTTTGTAGGGTTCATCATTGCATATGTGTGGAATCCACCACATCCGTTAACTTCAGAATTTTATAAAAGGCCATGGTTGGAAGCATGATTAACATCCGTCAATCACATTGACTACATCACAAGAAAATAGTTCATATCCAACAAATACGATTATAAGTTATCAAGTTTTGTAGGACATAGAGAGATAATGTCAACAAGAAGTTAGCATCTTTTCAAATAAATAAAAGGCTACAAAGAAAATAAATAGATTGGATCTACCTTTCAGTAGGCCCAATAATCAATCCCGTTGACATCATTTTATCGGGATTAGAAATTACGTAACTTATTCTCCACTCAAAATTCATATATCTATTGATCTAGGAATAAAGGCAATTTGGTCTGAAAATGTTTTCAAAACCTTTTTGATAAATAATTTTATAATATTTGAAATATTCCTTCATATTTTGGCTTTGACCCAATAATCAATCTTGTTGACATTACTTTATCGGGATTAGATATTACGTAACTTCTTCTCCACTGAAAATTCATATATCTATTGATCTAGGAATAAAGGCAATTTGGTTTGAAAATGTTTTCAAAACCTTTTCGATGAATACTTTAATAATATTTGAAATATTCCTTCATATTTTGAGCTTTGACTATACCACAGTGCTAGTACGATAAGGGCAGCACCGACTGAGTTATATTTTCCATCCAACCTATTCATAAGGTTACGTGGACTTGGATGAAGAGAAAACACAAATGTTAACTCGGTCCACAACTTTTGTATCCTCCAATAAGTTTTCAACAGTAAGAGCTTAATCCTCATTGTGTGGTCTACTGTCTTGGATCTGCTAAATTTTGTTCTTATATCTGAAATGCCATGGAAAAATGGATGGACGGTGTGTATAAAACCCGTACATAATGGTGGCCCCTCGAAGCTCCTGCCCGTCCCCAGCTAGAGAACGGGGAAATGGACTCCCCCTCCACCAGCCAATGGCTGGTGGTTGGTAATCTGTGGGACCTATCAAGATTTATGTGTTTCATCCTTGCCATCCATATATTTTTCTAGATCATTTTATGGTATGAGACCAAAAATGAGGTATATCCCAATATCAAGTGGACCACATTGCAGAAAACAGTGTTGAATGAATGTCAACCATTAAAAATTTTTTGAAAGCCATAAAAGTTTTGGATTAAGCTTATCTTTGTTTCTTCCCTTCATCTGGGTGTGTATGACATAAATAACAGATTGGATGCCAAATAAACAATACAGTGGGCCTTATGAAGATTTTAATGGTAGATATACAATCACTATTGTTTTCCTGTGGTGTGGTCCACCTGAGATGTATATCCCTCTCATTTTAGGGATCTAGCACTAAAATGATCTCTAAAAATGGATGTACAGAATGGATGAAACATATACATCATGGTGTGGCCCGCAGGTGGAGTAGCCAATCCGTTTCCTGAGACTGGCGGGGTTAGGACGCAATCCGCTTTCTTAGTTCTTACCCACGCTCCCTTGAGTGAATCAACCGTCGACTATGCTCACACGTTCCTTTCAAATGTGGATACCCTCCATTCGAAGAAGACAAATCGCCGGCCCAACCGCGGTTTTTTTTTATCCTACTGCAGGACATGTAAGATTCTTCTCATCAGATGGACGGTCCAATACAAAAACCAAAACCTAACCATTGCACTTTGAGTCGGCTTAGTCATTCATCTCGTCAAACTCAATCCTAAGCCGATCAACCAAAAATGGAGGAGAGCAAGCAAGAGCCCAAACTAGCTGGAGACGAAGCAATCACAGCCCAAGTTCAGCTATGGAAGCACATACGTGGATTCATCGATTCGGCTGCACTTCGATGCATGATCCAACTGGGCCTTCCTGACTTGATCCATGATCAAGGTGGGCCCACAACCTTCGATCAGATAGCAATCGCACTTCCGATCCTTACTCTAAACAAAGATTGCTTGTACCGGATTCTCCGGTACTTGGTCCACATGAACTTGTTGTGCGTTGTAGAAGAAAACGGTCAGTACAAGTATGCACTGACGCCAGCGTCGAAGCTCCTAGTGCAAGGCCAAGAAAAGAGCCTTGCACCGTTCGTGATGTTCATGATCCGCCCTGAGTCAATGCAGCTCATGCAGCATATAAGTGAGAGCTTGAAGGGCCCCATGTCGCTGCTTCAACGGTTTCTGGGGATCGAGCACGAGAAGGACAAGTGGAATTGGGTGGGTGAGAATGTGGATAGTAACGCCGAGTTTGTGAAAGTCATGATGGGGCACACGAGCCTGGTGATCGAGGAGGTGGTAAGGAGGATGGAGAAGTCGCGCGTGCTCGATGGGGTGGGGACGCTCGTCGATGTAGGGGGGAACACGGGCCAGGTAGCAGGGGCCATTGCCAAGGCCTTCCCACATGTGAAGTGTAGAGTTTTGGAGCTCGCCCATGTTGTGGATTCCATCAGTGAGCCACCACCAATGGTTAGCATCGTGAAAGGGGACATGTTCGACTCTATACCTCAAGCCGATGTTGTGTTTATGAAGGTGATCTCTCTCTCTCTCTCTAGATCTCTCTCTAAAACTTTGGTGTAGGAACTTCAATGGGCGAACATCGGGATAGATCGAAACCTTAGAAAAAGTTTTGATACACAGTAGCACAATTCCTACAGCTAAGGAGGATACCTAATCATCTTGGGTTGACCATGTTGGATAGTCCAATTGACTGATTGGACCATCAAAGAAGTCGGGATAGTTTAGATAAGAGTAAACGAATGTAAATGGAATTGGGAGTAAATGGGCTGATTTGAAATTGGAAGAGGAGATTTTCCATAGTAAATGGGGTGAAATGCCTTTTTATGCTCCCTCGAGAGCCACAAGAGTAAATGAAGGTGTGCGTAGAGTAAATAAAGGTGTGCATATGCACATATCCACGGTCCACATGGCACACTAATGATACTCCGAAAAAAATCAATTACTGACTACATCACTAAAATAGTTTGACATCTAAATGGACAGTTAAAATACGTTGGTAAGTTGCTTGTTTATGATCCTTACATTTGCAACCCACTTGAAGCCCAGAAAATTTTCCATTTTGGCCAAAGTATATATTTTAATGGGCTTATTATAATCATTCTATCAAATACCACATATGTACACTAATTTGGGATAATAAAGCTGATTTGGGATATCACGTATGTTCTTGTGAATATATTAAAAGTTTCCAATGCATTTCAAGTCCTCCCTTTTACTCCCATCCAAAACGAAAATTTGGATTTTAATGCATTTCATTTACTCCCATCCAAAGACAACTAAGTCATTAACACTTAAAAGTGAGAGTAAATGTAAAATGGATTCCATTTACCTCCCCAACGACCCCCAAGCTAACCTATACCTCAGTTAGCTTATCTTGGTTTCCACGTATTTCACATGTATGTATGTATGGTACACAACATACTTATTAGCCAAAAATATAGAAAAGCGTGTTTGGTTTCCAACATCATATAAGTACTTATCCCTTGCGTTTTTTTGGTCCATCCTTAATATCCATCATCCATCATATGGGGCCAACCTTTAATGTAGACCGTTCATTATGTTGGGCCCACCCTGGCCTATCTTTGACGTGGACCATTCATTATGTTAGGCCCAACTTGGCCCTATCTTCAATGTGAACAGTCCATTGTGTGAGGCTTACCTTCAACATGGACCATCCAACTTGCGAGGCCCACCTTGGATGTGGGTCTTCCATCATGTCAGACATTGGATGTAAGGCGTCCATCATGCAGGGCTCACTTTAATATGGATCATCCATCATGCAAGGCCCAACTTTGTAGTGGGTCATGCATTGTGTGGGGCTGCCTTAAATGGAGGTCATTCATCATTAGAGGCCGATTGATGGCCCACCTTGATATAGGTCATATACCATGTCGGCCCACCATCAATGTTATTGTCCATTATGTGGGGACCACCTTCAATATTCATTGCCCATCATGTGGAGCCTACCTCTAATGTGGACTATCCATCATGTGGGCCCCACCTTTGCTATGGGTTGTCCATCATGTTGGGTCCACCTTGGAAGTGGGTCATTCATTATTAACGGCCGACATTTGAGGTGGACTATCCACATGCTGGGCCCATCTTGATGTTGGTCATCTATCATGTGGGGTTCACCATCAATGTTATTGTCCATCCTATGAGGCCCACTTTCAATATTGACCACCTATCATGTGGAGCCCACCTTTGATGTGGACCATCCATTGTGTGGGCCCCACCTTCAATGTTGGTCCTCCATCATGAGGGGCTCGCTTTGATGCGGGTCATTCATCATTAGGGGTTGCCCTTTGACGTGGACCATTCATTGGGCCCACCTTGATGTGGGTCATCTAGCACATGGGCCCACCTTCACTATCCATTGCTCATCTTGTGGAGCCCACCTTTGGTGAGGACCATTCATTGTATGGGACCCACCTTGGATGCCGGTCGTCCATCATATAGGGCTTACCTTGGATGTGGGCAATTCATCATTAGGGGCCGACCTTTGATGTGACCCGCCCATTACGTGGGGCTCACCTTGATGTGGGTCATCCATCATGTGGGCCCACCATCAATGTTAAATATCCATCATGTGGGGCCCACCTTTAATGTTCATTGCCCATCATGTGAAACCCACCTTTAAAAAAAAAAAATTATTTTGTTTTAAGGCAACAAAACAAAAAATTCATTAAAGGAAAAAAGGATACATGAGGAAGAGAACATAAAAAAAAACAACGCGAGAACAGAAAGGCAAAACTGCTGAGATAGCAGCGACACCCTAGCAACCTAAAAAGCTGAAATCAAAATTGGATAGATCCCTCACATTAGCAGCCCATTCTATAACCATCTTCTTAGCCCTAGCACCCACAGAAGTAACAAGGGAGGACTTATCATTAAAGCGCCTGTCGTTCCTTTCGGTCCAAATGGCCCACCAAATGGCGAGGATAACCATGCGCCAGACGATCGACTTGAACTTCCCAAACTTAGGCCCATGCTAAGCCGCAAGGAGATCAGCGGCTGCTTCGGAGTTGCACCAATAGATCGAGAACCTCTGGTAAATATCGGTTCATAACGGAGAGAAGTAAGAATAATGAACCAGAAGATAGTTGACAGTTTCAGCCTCCCGCATATAGCACACACATATATTTGCTATCTGCATACCACGTTTGGCCAAATTGTCGATCGTGAGGATTCTATTACGACCCGCGAACCATCCAAAGCAAATGACTTTTGGAGGAGCCAGATATTTCCAAATGAAAGGGTTGACTTGACCGGGAGAAGGCACAGAGGGGAGGATGAAAGAATACAGGGATTTTACAGAGAATAAGCCAGATTTGTCTAATTTCCACCCAACTTCATCAGGCTGATCACAGAGAGGTATAAACTTAGAGATGAGGTCACGCAGATTAGTAAATTCGTTGATTTCTTCATCCTTCAGATTCCTGATGCATCTGATAGACTAGACAATTTGCGCCAAAGATGGGGAATAACATCTGTTGATCGAAATGTCTTTGTCTGGGGAAAGACGATAAATGTGAGGAAATTGGACAATCAATGGATTTTCCCCCACCCAAAGATCTTTCCAGAAACGGATAGAGGAGCCGTTACCAAGAACATAGCTGCAGTTTTCAATCACCGGATTTTTTACAGCCAGGATGCCTCTCCAAATATGTGACGCCTTGTAATACGATGAATCTTTCGGCCACCATCCGCCTGCAGAAGAGCCATATTTCCCTTTAACGATCGAGGTCCATAACGCATCCTTTTCAGTCGCGAATCTCCAAGCCCATTTCCCAAGCAAAGCAACATTCATAACTTTCAGATTTTTAACATTGGCTCCTCGCTCCTTGAATAATTTGCAGACTTCGTTCCACTCCAATAGGTGAAATTTCCTTTGATTCTCCTTTTTGAACCAGAGGAAGTCCCTTCTAATTTTATCGATCATCTTCCTAACTGTGGCCGGGCATCCAAACAGAGACATAAAGTAGAGAGGAAGACTAGATAGGGCAAATTTGATCAACGTCAAACGCCCACCCAATGATAAATATCGGCATTTCCACATCGACAGATTTTTGTGTAGCTTGCTGACAACTCTGGCCCACATATGCTTAGGAGGGGGTCCAACGGCCAGGGGGAGACCAACGAAAGAATTCGGAAAAGAATCAACCTGACACCGCTTCAAAACAGCGCAAAGTAAGGATGTCGAATGGGACACGTTAATCCCTAGGATCTTCGATTTACTCATGTTGATCCTCAGACTAGACACTGCTTCAAAACAGCGCAAAGTAAGGAGGTTACTAATGTAGTCTGAAGAAGCAGTGGAAAAAATAAGTGTGCCATTTGCAAACTGAATATGGGTAATGAGATTCGACAAGCCTGGTATCGTAATACCACGCAGGAGACCATGAGTCTGCCCTTTGAGCAGCATCTGGGACAACACTTCTCCAACGATTATGAAGAGAAGGGGGGAGAGGGGATCCCCTTGGCGAAGCCCTCTGGAGCTTTTAAAGAAACCCTTTGGAGATCCATTTAGGATAATAGAGAAATGAGCAGAGTTGATACAGGCCTTAATCCATCTTCTCCATTTGATTCCGAAACCCATACGAGTCAGCATGTACAAAAGAAAATTCCAATCGATATGATCATATGCTTTAACAACGTCCAGCTTGCAGAATATCCCTTGAGAGTTAGATTTATAACAAGAGTGGAGAACTTTGTTGGCAATGAGGGCTCCGTCCAAAATCCTTTGATGTTCATTGCCCTTCATGTGGAGCCCACAGCGCCACCTTTAATGTTCATTGCCCATCATGTGGAGCCCACAACGCCACCTTTAGTGTCCATTGCCTATCATGTGGAGCCCACTGTGGCCGGTCCATTGTGTGGGCCATCCATTAAGCAGAGCTACTTTTGACATAGACTACATTTTTGGAGAGAGAGGTAGAGAAAGTAGAAAATTAAAAAGTTAAAAAATAAAAATAAAAAATTACTGGTAGTTAGAAATATTTTTAAGGTTTCAAGTTACTTTCGAAATGGTGTTTACCAAACTAACTTGAAATTTAAAAAGTAACTGTTTAACTACCATAAGTTTGCAAAGCTACTTATGAGAGCCTTACCAAATAAGCCTTTAATGAACAACTGTACAAAAATACCACCAATCACATTATCCTTTATTATTATTTTTTATTTTTTATTTTTTTTCCTGATCGAACATAACTTTCAAAGGGCAATCTCAAAATCCAGAATACATCCAAAATGCACTAATAAAAAAAATCAAAACATAAATCTCAAAAAAGTACCTCTTAAAACTAAAGTTTTTTGAGTCTAATATCCTTCTTCGATGACCTTGGTTCCCAATCCCTTGAGCCCTTCAGGTGGGACCTCTGCTACAGTGACCAACGAATAAAGCTCCTCCTTAGCATCTTCCTCTTCATTCCTCTTGCGAGCAACGCGCACGCAAACACGTCTAGGCACACCCCGGATATCCCTGCTCCATATGTGCTTGTTTAGCTTCACGTCGACCCTAACATCGGTTGTCCCCATTGCCTTTTGTGCAAATTTCTGTATCTCTTTTGTGGCTTTGGGAGCCATCTTCTTGAAGGTGCATCCATGGAGACGCCTGTGGAGATTGATAGTGTATTCTCTTGTCACTACCTCCTCCTTTCTCCCTTTGGCCGTCTTCTCCACCATCTTGGCAGCTATTCCCTCTCCCGCTCTCTCAAAACCCTAGTTCCCGAAGTTTCGGCTGTGAGAGACCGATCACATTATCCTATCATCTTTTGTTTGGCCATATTTTCTATAGCCATCTCTTTTATAAACCATGGATGGAATGGTTGTGATTGGTTAACAAAACTGATTCTTTGTAATAGTAAGCAATCCATAACTCGCCCTTACACGGATCAAAATTTTGACTTGATCAACTTTTGTGTAAACGATCTTGACCGTCCATATTACAGGTTATTAATCAAATGGTTAATATTTTTTTTCTGAATGGTGGGATATTTGCAGGGTAGCCTATAAAATGTTGCTCGGACCCAATGAACAGTTTGGTTTAATGGATTGGTGCAACTAGGAGCATTACAAATCATAGCTTTAAAAATTAAAAAAAAAAAAAAACCCCTCGAATAAACTCAACTCCACTCGCCCAATTGACTTGACTCAATTGGATTTCACCAAGACTTTGGGAAAAGCTCGATCCAATCATGACTTAGATCGAAAGTCAAGAAAACCATGCTAAACTCGACAAAACTCAAAAGCGATGAAATTCAATTCTACATGACCAAAGAGATTGTTACAATACATTCTGAAGTATTATTATTATAGGATACATCGGGATTTTTGCCTTTCAATCTAGCGTCATTTCTTACTTACCAATACAATACTGTTTATTCGATGAGCCTCAGCTTAGATGAGGTACATGCAAAACCTAGACACTCTTAGTTTTGAATATTTTAACCCTTCATTTGTTTGATTCTTCTCCAGTGAATACATTCACAGGCCTATTAACCTTTTACAATCAAAGGATTTAAATATTTCAGTTCTTGGACATCATCCATCCAAAAGTCAGTCCCATCATATAAACAGTTTTGGATCACTAAATAGATCTTAGCTAGATCCAGCAGGTAACCAGATGTATCCACTTGCAAAACGTTGGTGTGTATTCTAGAAAACCTCTGGTCTAATAGTGATGATATTAGTGCACACACATTTTCTTTTTATAATACACTATATGTGCCCAGACGTCACATGTACCATTACACAGGACTGGGCTCGTTTTACACATCTGCGTAAAACACACAATCCATGTGGGACCCACCATGTTGTATATTTAGATCCGTTCATCTATCAGGTGAGAACCCCTTTTCTTTTATACACACACATGCACACCCACATACTCAGACGCATGCATGCTTACCCACCTTATGGGCACACGAACCCATGACCTCAGTGTTGAAACAGACTCTAATCTGGCCCTTAGCCATGGATTGAACCACACCAGAACCCTTATTTTAACTGTACATACACAGGATCAGCCCAGCAAAAAACTCCTATGAGCCGCATCGACAAGAACAATGTGAAATGCCCCTGAAACTTTTAAGTTCAGCTAGTGTGGCCTTCTTGATTTTTTATTTTTATTATCAGGCTGATTGTTGTATCTTCACTTCTTCCTAGTGAGTCACACCTGGGTTTAATGAAATATATATGCTATGGTGGCGCCACAAACAAACCTAATGGTGGCATTCCATCCTCATTGTTCTTTATTGTCTAGCCCACGAGAGCTATGGATGGGGCTGATTTTTAATCCCCATCCTGGAGTTGAGGATGGAACCTGCTGGATGGAATGAATTTTACACATGTAAGAGGAGATTCTGAGGTGTTGTAGAGGATTTGGGACCCATTGCATCCGACAGCAAAATTATGGTGGGACACGATTTCCACGTAATGCCATGAGTGGCATGGTATGCACTAATATTAGAAGGATATTTATGAAAATTTGAAAGATTGACTTCACATTTTCGTGCTTTCCCGTAATTATTTAACTGGGCAATTGCAGTCTATCTTGCATGACTGGAATGATGAGGATTGTATCAAGATTCTAAGGAAATGCAAAGAAGCGATCCCTAGCAAGGGAGGAAAAGTGATCTTGGTGGACATTGTTTTGGACACAGACGCGACGGATGGACTTGTTGGTGCTAGGCTTTGCATGGAGATGATGATGCTGCTCATTGGAGGGAAGGAAAGAACTAAGGAGGAATGGAATAAACTCATCGAAAGCACTGGTTTTAGTAGTTATAAGATAACATACATGGAGGCCATGGAATCCATCATTGAGATTTATCCTTGAACTTTTCCTCCGTGGTGATCAATCTTCCGTTTAAATACAGAGGTTTTTTCCATTGTAATAAGAAAGGTACGAAAAAATCATTTTACGTTTTTTTTTTTTTTTTTTATATTGACATGGGATTCTACTTATTGGAGTTGCAAACCAAAACCCATTTTCCAGCAACAGCTGGTGACTATTGATCTTCTAATGCACAGCAACAATGTTCATGGTGGTGTTTTGGAAAAATGCAAAGGCTGTGTTGACTAGAAATATTAAATGGTGGAAGCTCTTAGCAGGGGCATTGTTGTCTTTTCACCTTTCATTCAAATGCCTATAAAAGGGCACATTTTGTATCCGGTTGATGCAAGAAGCAAGAATGAAGTAGCAGTAAAACAGTCCAAAAAATTAAAGAAAATAAGTTCTGTTTTGTTTTCTTCTCTCTTCTTTCCTTCTAAAGAATCAGTTTTTTTTTTTTTTTGTTAAGTTGTTTAGAGGCTTTTTAAAGCTAGTAATTTCCTCTTAAAGCAAATAAAATCTGGCTTGTACAACCAACAAACTGGTATCAGAGCCAAGTTCTTTTAAAGTTGCCAATAATTTTCTAGCCAAGAACAGATTTTCTTTTTTTTTTTTCCAGAAAAATCTGCTTAAGAAAAAAATCAGATTTCTATTCCATCCCTTTCTCCCTTCCTTCTTCAAAAAAATCAGTCATTTCTTCTTTAAAAAAAATCAAACTGTTTGGGTCATCTAGAGGCTTAATAAAGCTAATTTATTTAATCAATAAAGCTTGTTGGTGTAAAGATGGCCACCACAATCCAGTTGCACGTTTCTAAGTTGTCAAAGAACAACTATAAAAATTGGTGCATCCAAACGAAGGCGATGTTCGGGTCACAAGATATATGGGAAATCGTCACCGATGGGTATGTAGAACCAACTATGGAGGAAGAAGTCGCCTTCACCAATGAGGAAAAGAATGCCCTAAAAAATCAAAGGAAGAGAGACATGAAGGCTTTGTTCCTCCTCCATCAAGGGTTGGATGAATCAACCTTTGAGAAGATTACTGAAGTAACATCAAGCAAGCAAGCTTGGGAGATCCTTAGCACCATCTTCAAAGGTGTTGATCGAGTGAAGTAGGTTCGCCTACAATCTCTTAGAGTCGAGTTCGAAACATCACATATGAAGGTAGGTGAAAGTATCTCTGACTACTTCTCACGTCTACTTGTTATTACTAACAATTTGAAAAGAAATGGTGAAAAGGTTGAAGACATACGTGTCATGGAAAAGGCATTGCGATCTCTCACAACTAAGTTTGTTGGTTTGATCACGTGGTTGCGATGATCGAAGAATCAAAGGACTTGGAAAAATTGTCCATTGAAGAGTTGGAGTCATTGCAAGTGTATGAGTAACGAATGCAAAAGAATGCAGGAAAGATCCTTAAACATACCTTAGAGTTTAAGCTGACTCTAAATGAACAAAGACGTGGCAAGTACATATTGTAACATCCCAAATTTTTGCAGCCAGAGTTTATACTCATACCCGAGAAAACTGGGTATTAATAATTGAATAAATTGGATAATTTAAAAATCGCACCATAATTTTTTTTCATTTAGATCACATCTAGTTATATTTATGAAGGTAACTATTCACGAGAATAAAATCAACTGTATTTATTATTTTGTTAGAGTAAAAGAATTCAACAAATTATCAAATTTCCTCTCAATGAGAGCTTATTACATTATCAAGTTTGCAACGGAAATATAAAATTAAATCATAAAACTTTCTTGTTCTTTCAGTATAATCTTCCATAGGGAGATGCTCATCTAGATCTTCAATCTGTACATCACCTGCATCATCTATACGGTTGGAGAGGGTCAATGCCCTACTCATATTGATGGTTATTGTTTAAGATTACCAATAATTCAAGAGATTCATAAAAGTAATGTAAGGGTTCCGATACATCACGTACTCCACTGCTACGAGATGTGTCAGTATGCGCAAATAACCTACATAAGATGTATGCCTAGCAAAGTGTGTGCGGTTCATTATACGTAGTAATCATTACAATGTGAAATATAATTTATAGAAAACTTAGCTAGCCCTGCATTCTCACACTATGGAGATTCGTCGGTATGTCCAACGCTACCGTGGATTTACGTGAATACCTCAAGACAGCACAACACATGAGTCAAATGAATTACGTAACACGATTTGTTCATGGAGCGACTATTTATGACATCCAATCCCGGAAGTGATGTAACATGCATTGCGAATTACTTACATCGATTTGTGCACCACTACCCAAACCCATGGAATTATACGTCGACCAAGAGGGTCTCTACCCGAAGCGCATTACGTCCATGACATACTAATTGAATCACTTATTGTGATAC
Source organism: Magnolia sinica (assembly GCF_029962835.1). Classification (NCBI taxonomy): domain Eukaryota; kingdom Viridiplantae; phylum Streptophyta; class Magnoliopsida; order Magnoliales; family Magnoliaceae; genus Magnolia; species Magnolia sinica. The sequence goes on along the minus strand of NC_080584.1, from coordinate 46,525,422 downwards.
CTTCAACACATCACTTGCATCAAAGAGAATATAAATTAAATCATGGGGGTTGAGAAATACCAAGACACATGCCTAAGCCATAAAGGTAGATAACATAAGGCTAACAAAATGAAAAGGAAAGTAGCAATGACTAACTTAACAAAGGGGAGAGTGGCAATGGCCAACCCAACAAAGAAGAAAGTGACAATGACCAACTCAATAAAGAGAATAGTAAAAATAGCTAACTTAACAAAGAGGAGAGTGACAATGGCCAACCCAACAAAGAGGAGAGTGGCAATGGCCAACTCAACAAAGAGACGAGTGCAATGACTAACTTAACAAAGAGGATAGTGGTAATGGCCAACTCAATAAAAGGAGAGTAGCAAGGACTAATTCAACAAAATTGGTAAAGGCAAGGGCAAGGCTTGCATCCGTCGCCCCACATAAAAATAATGAAGATTAATCGTAATTAACATCATACCATAATCCTAAAGGGTAGTAATTGTTGGTGGTAAATTAAACACTTTTAAAGAGAGAATATAGTAACATGAGAACAGATAAAAGGAAGGATAACTCATATCAACTTAAATTAATGCAAACTTAAATGAATCCCTCACTTTAGCATTATATCTAAATCCTAGGTAGATATCTATATAGGAAAGCTTCTACATGAAAAGCTTCCACATAAATCACGACATTGCTTGAGCAAGAGGAAAACACCATACATATGGAGAATAAAGTGGGCGTCTAGGCTTCTCTTTCTCTTTCTTTCTCTCTCTTTTTCTGTTTCTTTTTCTTTCTCTTTCTCTCTCTCTCTCTTTATTTTTCTCTTTCTCTTTCTCTCTCTCCTCCTTGGACGTAGGGGGTATGGGCATGTGAGTAGAGAGGGGACGCACGCTCCTTTTATAAAGGAGTAGGTGTGTGAGAGGGGTGTGTTTCCCATCCCACTTGGATTGGGTTTCTCCAATTTTTCCTTTTCTGACGATCTTTCTTTAAATCTAATTCATCCATTACGTCAGGGTCATCGAATAGAGCTGGGGTATATGATTTTCTTGGTAATCCGAAATTTATATTGACCTATTTTGAAAATTCTCCTAACGAGTGCCCAGAATGAACTTGATCTCAATTAACGGTCCACACTTAATGATTACTTGGAGAAATAAAGGATAATATGCTTGATTTGTGTGTTCCAGTGCTATGCATAGCATGTGCGTGCGTGGGGGCTTGCACTCGGGCATGAGCATGGGCGAGGGTGTGAGCAGTGTGACTGTAGTGGTGGTAGATGACGCAGTTTGCACTGCGCATCGTGTCATAAAGTGTCCCTTACGACCTTGTGCAAACCGTCACAAGACGGTGGGATCGCGGTGCGAGAAGTGTTAAATTGTCTAGGTTTTATAGGCTACTAGAAACATTCGAATCAATGGATCGAAAATCGTCAATTATAGCAAAAAATGGTCCAAAAATAGACAGGCCTTGATGATCCAATGGTCAGATCATTGATCCAATGGTATGAAATGTTCAAAAATTACTGCCAAAAGTTAGAAACATTTCATAAATGTTCTAAACTATTGATGACCACCTATCAATGGTTCACACCTCAAATGCTATATAAACTGGACCATCCAGGTCCAGAATCATCCAAGTCCAACAGATTCAATCAGGATCTAATCTGATATCTCTAAACATTTTTCTTTTTAAGAAATTGGTGAGTATTTCAAACATTGTTTGAGTTACTAAGTTCGACCACACAACAAATCTGTTAAATTTACGAATTGCGTTAACCGAGTTCCTGAGTAGATCCCTTCGTGATTGTTGTACGCAAGATCAAAACAGGAAGGCTTGTCTTATCATGGAAGCAATTCACCTGTAACCTTATCAGCAATCTCAATTTCAATCGAGAAGGGGCTGAATCAAGTTTTAAGGACAACGTATTCATACATGATCCAGCCTCGTGTTACTTTCACTATTTTTTATTTTCAATTTTTCAATATAATTTCTCCAACATTCTTAAAGCTTGATTATAGATATAGAAAGTCTTACATCGGTCGAAATGATGAACTAAGATCTAATCAGACTAGACCGATTTGATGGTACAAACTTCACAAGATGGCAAGGTAAGTTGAAGTTTCTTCTCATTGCCTGTCCAATCTTCAACCTCTACCAGGAGCAATCAACAATAACACTCTAGAATAGATCGCTGTCAGAATTGAACAACAAGAAGACGGACTGCTATGCTGCGGTTATATTCTCAACGCTCTCCAAAAGTACTATTCATAGTAATTTAAAAGGTTTTGAATTTATTTACTAAATAAAATTTAATATCCCTAATTAGTGTATGTATGTAATGTTTGACATAATGATTGTAATAAGCTCATTGAATATATACTTTAGCAGGGTACAAGGAATGCGACGGTGGACAGGTATTTATAGGCAGTGACAATGCCTGTAATGTCGTCGCTGTTGGTACTGTCAGCATCAACACGTTTGATGGGATGGAGTGTACCTTGACTGAGGTAAGGCACGTTTTTGATATGAAGAAGAGTTTGATATCTCTCAGTGCACTCGAGGCGATTAGGTGCAAGTTCACCGGTTTCAATGGTATCCTTAAGGTTTCTAAAGGGGCGCTCACAGTTATAAGAGCACAGAGGCATGGTAACCTTTACAGGTTGATCGAAAGCACTTCAACAGGTGGAGTTGCACCTGCGGTAGCAGATTCTACGTCTAGACGTATTTGGCATGCACGTATGGGACACATGAGCGAGCGGAGCATGAAGGTACTTTCTGACCGATGCTTAATTTCTAGTTTTAAAAGTCTTGATACACATACACACACGAATATTGTATATATGGTAAACAATTTAAGTTATCTTTTAAATCTAGAAAACATGTATGTAAATGAGTCCTTGACTATGTGCATTTTGACGTATGGGGGTAGTCGCCCGTGATTTTCATTGTAAGGTCATCATGGTTTGTAATATTTATTTACAACTACTCCTAAAAAGTTTGGATTTATTTCATAAAACATAAATCCGAAGTTTTCACCAACTTCAAACAATCGAAGACCATGGTGGAAAAACAAATATAGTAAAAGGTGAAAGTTTTAAGGACTGACAACGATGGTGAATTTACTTTTACTGAATTTAATCAATTTTGTAAGAATGGAGGGATTATAAGGCACGACACAGTGTGCCACACACCCAATCAAAATGGTGTGGCTAAGCAGATAAATCAAACTCTCTTAGAGAGGGTCAAATGCATGATTAGTAATGTTGTGTTGGGCAAGGACCTATGGACTGAGGTTGTTAACACGGATTGCTATTTGGTGAATCGTTCCCCTTCCACGGTGATTGATTGCAAGATTCTAAATGAAATATGGAGTGGTCAGAAAGTAGACTACTTAAGATTGCGTATATTTGGTTGTGAGGCTTACTCTCATGTACCATCAGTTGAGAGAGATAAGTTAGACCAAATAGCCAAAAAGTATATCTTTGTTGGCTATGGTGGTGGTGTAAGGGGATACAAGCTGTATGACCGAGTCACACGTAAAGTTGTTATTAGCAAAGATGTTAAATTCGACGAAGGCTCTCTATTCCATAAGAATAGGGAGACAGATGCTCAGGGTGACGTTGACGTTTATATTGACACGGGTGATACTCAGGGTGAGACAGATGCGTAGACAGAGGTACCAGAAGAGGTCGAGCAGCCGCCTAGAAGAAATCTGCTCTGGAATCGTAGGTTACAGGTAAGATACAGGGACGACTCTAATATCGCATATACCCTCATTACAGATAAGAGGGGCCTCGTCTACTATTCAAGAGACTCTTGATGAGCCTGATACAGAAAAGTGAAAAGTAAGAATGGACAATAAAATGAACTCTTTGTACAAGAATAATATATAGGAGTTGGTGAAGCCTCCAGTGGGCCAAAAAGAAATAAGATACAAGTGTATATTCCAGAAGAAACATGATAGCTAAATACAAAGCAAGGTTGGTAGTGAAGGATTATACTCAAAAAGAAGGTGTGGAATTCAAAGATATATTTGCACCAGTTATAAAGCAAGTGTCTATCAGATTCGTGTTGCCACTAGATACTTAATACGATCTTGAGCTAGAACAGATGGACGTGAAGACTGCATTCCTGCATCGGGAATTGGAAGAATAGATCTTCATGAAGCAACCATAAGGCTACAAAGTATAAGGGACAGAGAACAAGGTTTGCAAGTTAAAGAGGTCGTTGTAAAGCTTGAAACAGTCATCTAAGCAGTGGTATAAAAAGTTTGATTCTTTCATGTTGAGTCAGAAATTTACCAAGAATGAGTATGATCACTAATACGTATTTCACACACACGGAAGACGTACTCGTACTCAAAGAAATCTTGAATTGATTTTTTCTTCGGCATTACACATTCTGTTATTAATATAATGGCATAGACCCTTACGCATGCCTTTAGGGGAATGAATCATTGCATGCCAAGTGACCATGATCAACATGCCTATTTATGAGGCAACGTACCTAGCATCGTTATGAAAGATCAGATATAATCACGGATATGGTGACACTACACCAAAATTCCTCTTTAGGAGTAGTTTAAAACAGTTCCTTAAATCATTTAGAAACGGTTTAAACCGTGGGTAAATAGGGTGTCACAAAAAATTAGGAACGGTTCTAAACTGTGCCTGAAATAGGGCGTCGCAAAAAATTAGGGACGGTTGAAAACCGTCGCAAATTTTCAATTTCCAGCCCAATTTTTAATTTTTGGGAATGGTATTTAAACCGTCCCTAATTTTTGCTAAATCATTTTAGAAATAGACATTGCACATACAAATCCATTCTATTATCTAGATAATAAATACCTATGAATATCGCAATGCTACTAGACAAAAAAAAAAAAAAAAACGGAAAAAAGGCCCTGATTGAATACTCTTATAGAACAAAGAGAACGAAGAGGACATACCGCAAAATAGACAATGACTAACGCAAAAGTCCACCTGCAGATCAGTTATCATTAACTCGGTCTCCATTGATTTTCTAATTTTACAATCATCATCATCTCGACTATTATGGGCTGGCTATTACAATAATACTTGTCTTTTAGGAAAAGAAACATAAGCAAGTTGGAGGCAAGAACCTAATATCAACTAATAAAATAACACAAACATGCATAAAATATACTATTAAGCAGTATCATGTTCATAAAACCAAGATATAAATAGAGGAGAATATACAATATTTGACACTCAACACACTCCCTAACCAGAATTTTACTAGTCTCGAGTAAAAACATGCATGAAGCAATTCTCAATTCTCCATGGTCAAACCTTTTTTAGAAATCGATCCTTTATGCAATCAAGTATGAATGATTAAGATTAAGATAAGAAAGCGGGATTTTGAAAACCTAGAGCCGAATCACATAAGTAATCAATCAAATAAGTTCTTTATCAATTACATCAGAGTATAAGCTCATATATCAAGTTTTTTAATGTGCTTGGTAAAAATCAACTTACTATTATTTCATAATGTTAGCCATGCTCACCACTTCAAGATTGGTTGAAAACTTAAGTGTTGATTCTGAACTTATGTCCTTTTCCTTCTTTTTTCAGTTTTTGATTTTATATCGACGATCACTTGTATTCATTCAGTATTTCTAGTCTCTTTATCTCCATTCTTTTTCAGACTCTACATTCTTTCATTCTTTTTCATTCTTTTCCACTCTTTTCATCATTCATGACTTTTTTGTCAATCTCTTGTTTTTTAACTGGTCCCTTTAATCTTTTAAGGTAGATAAAATTCTTCAGACTCAATTCTCAACATCTATCAATGATTTACATACTAACTATCAGAAATTCTAGCATTATTCACAGAAAGTAGCTTGAACGTGTCTTGTGATTTCGATCTTCATGATATTCAAACTTCCTCTTAATCAATTAAGTACAAGAACTGTAAGTGATAAACTACTTATTCAATCAAACTCCAATAATTCAAAATTCGATTTCTATCTTATGATCATACTCGAAGCATTCTTAATCCATAAATTATCAATTTCCAAAAAGGTTTTATTTTGAAAATTTGAATTTTTTTTACAGTTATTTGCTTAAAACTAAGAAAATACTGATTAGTTTACCTAATCCACACCCTAACCTAAAATCTACATTGTCTTCAATGTAAAAGATATAGGCATGCAATGCATATGAGATGTTCATTACCCCAAGTATAGGGTTGCGATGTAGTAATAATCTCGGTAAGATCAAGGTCGAATCCACGGGGATTGAACCTTGTACATATTCTGAAAGTAACCAGAACTAGAATTAAAATAAGATGTAATCTAAATCAAGGAAATTTAAAAGAATAATGGTGAAATATTAAACTAAAACTTGTAAAATTCAAAGGTAGGAAACTAGGGTGCCAAGGATCCACTTGTAGAGATCAAGGAGATCTATGCTTGATTCACAAACACAACTAGATTTAGAGTTCCATCTTTATCTAGTTGTGTCACGCCCCAAACCCAGAAATCGGATTCACAGGAATTCTGATCGCCGAATCCAGCGCCGACAGCCTCCGTAGTACCCCATTCTCGGCTCTTAGCGCCCATATGCTAGGTTCCGATCCTGGGATCTTACAAAGAAGATTTTCTAACGTACTTTTTTTTCCTCGTAAGAAGCATAACCACAAGTTTACCCAAATCACAAGGGCAACATCACCATCATATATCCACTAATATAAACATTTGAATACAATGCTGAAAGGAAAACACACATGTCAAAATCAAAACTCCAAAAGTTAGCTACGTGCTCCAAGCTCCACGCTGCTGCAACCTAACATCACCTGCACGCATCTATCGTGCATAAGCTTATAGAAAGCTTAGAGGGTGGTGTAAGTGTGTGCACAAGGAAAGTGCCAAGTATTCAATATAAAGCCATAATCATACAATTATCGAAAATACAGGTAAGATCATGAATCATACGATATTAAAGTAAGCGAAAATACTAATAAGTCCATGAGTCAATCAATCTTACAATACACAATACAGATCAACTTACAAATGAGGAGTCATAGAGAGCCAAAATGTTAGATGCCGAAGATGTAATGCAATATACAATTCTTGATGAGTTCACAAATAAAGCCAGCCGTATCTAGACCGTATAAAAGCAGAGACATAGTAACTCAAAATGCCATATGCCGCGGATGTCATGTAAGATGCAGTGCGAATTGAATAACCATGCTGGAGCGTGAAGTCGGGATGATAGTATGTAGTATTACAGGCTATGGGATCCATCATAAGGGACTTCTATCCAAACTAGTCCCATACCTAATTTGGATGGTCAGACTCAATGTGGTAAACTCCTGATCTCAGGTTAGTCACGCGCCCCAACCGAAATCCTGGCCATTGCGAAGGCACATGTAACAAATAGTTGCGCACCACCAGTCCGAGTGGATAGTGAATGAATGAGTATGCAACGCCTTCTCCACAAATATGTACTGTTCATCTCTGGGATCATCACTAGGGTCTAGTACACTCTACACCAGCTTGCCGCCTCATTAAATGCACAACTAGGTGAGTGGAAAAGACCTCACTATCAGCCTGACCAGTAGTCGGCCAATATCTACCCGGCACGTTGATAGAAGACCCATTCACGAGCTGGTTAAACTCAGCCTAGCTATGCCTACTCCCTCAGGAGGGTAAGGCCACACCCCCTCCCAACCGACCACTATACAGTGGGAGACGCGACCCACTAGTATACGGCCCTCATGCGCTCATATATATCTACTTGGTCTCGACGTTGGGGCATCCTCTGGTACCAAGAGAGTTTAAGAATTTTCACCCAGGGCCATCTATGGCAGCCCGATGCTAGTAACAGATTTTTGGTGTCCCATCTGGCCATCCAAGACATAACTGTAGAGGCTACATCCCTGATGTCGCTAGGACATACAGTAACCACAACACATAATGCAAGATGCATGAGTCATGCGGTCCAATCATGCATCAATCCTACGCATACCGTGCGCTCATGTGGAATAACTCTGCCTATCAAGGAGTCCCAAAAACCATCTGTACCATACTCATAATCGGTATCAATAACTGGCATCAACAATCGGCCTCGATAATGTAGATATTTAACCAACATTGCCCCCAAGGAATGGCCCACATAGAGCCTAACATATAGTGGACCCATGGCATCACACAAGGGCCTAATATACAACACCATGGGCCTTACTCAAGAACTTAATACACATTATGATGGGCCTCTCATATGAGCCTAAAATACATCACAATGGGCTCCATTGCTTGGCCCTCAAATACATCACAATGGGCCTCATCACATAGACCTCATTCATCACATTAGGCCTTAAACACAGGCTGAATACACATCCCAATGGGCCTCAAATACGGGCCACATATACATCACTTTGGGCCTCGACAATCAGCCTCGATATCTGGCCTTGATAATCAGAATCGGCAATCGATTACGATAATCAGCCTCGGTCGTTAATCGGCCATGACAATCGGAATCGACAATCGTCATGATAATTAGCCTTGATCGCTAATCGGCAATCGGCCACGACAATCAGAATCGATCGAAAATCGGCCTCGATAATCGACCACAACAATTGGAATCGGCCTCAATAATCAGAATCGGCCTTGATAATAATTGGAATGACCTAAACAGTCAGAATCGACCTTGACAATTGGAATCGGTCTCAATAATCAGAATCGGCCTCGATAGTCGGCACCAATAATCAGCCTATAAGCAAGGTGGGGTCCATATATGAATAGCCGATCGAACCACAATATAAAGATCGGCCCTCAGCCATGGTTATATCAGACCCAATAGCGCGAAACCATCCATCTATGGTGAATGGGGCCCATTGATTAGGGTTACCCCATGAGAGAATGATGAGGAAGGGCCTAACAAGGCCTAAAGGAAGGTCACAAATATGGGCGTCCAACCATCATTGCCCATCAATGTGGACCTTTAACCAACATTACTCCCAAGGAATGACGCTCAAAGGGTCAATCGTATAATGGGTTCATGGTCTCATATAAGGGTCTATTACACATCATCATGGGCCTCGCTTATGGGGCATATACGCATCACATTGGGCCTCAGTCATGGACTAATGCATATAATATCGGGCTGTATCAACGGGTCGAATCAAATGGGTCGGTACAAACGGGCCAAATTAATTGGGCCAAGTTAATGGGCCGAATCAAATGGGCCAAGTCAATTGGGTCAATCAAATGGGCCGAGTCAATGGGCTGAATTAAATGGGCTAAGTCAATTGGGTCGATCAAATGGGTCGATACAAATGGGCCGAGTTAATGGGCCGAATCAAATGGGCCAAGTCAATTGGGTCGATCAAATGTGTTGATACAAATGGGTCAAGTCAATGGGCCGAATCAAATGGGCCAAGTCAATTGGGTCGATCAAATGGGCCGAGTCAATGGGCCGAATCAAATGGGCCAAGTCTAATACACCATTCATCCATTATTAGAGATCATTATAGAGCATAAAAAAAATGAATCATATCCAAAGGATCATCCGGACCATACCACAAATGACAATGGTGACAATGATTTCCACCGTTAAATTCCAATGGGCCCACCATAGTTTTTATTTTCCATCCAGTCTGTGCATAAGGTCACAAAGATCTGGATATAGAGGAGAAACAAATATTATATTGATTTAAAACTGTTGTGACCTAAAGGGGTTTCAATGGTGGGCTTTCATTCCACTATTTTCTGCAGTGTGGTCCACTTGATATTAGATCTACCTTATTATTATTATTTTTAATCTCAGGCCATGAGACGAGGTGGCTAATTAGATGGACGATTTGGATGGATCACATCCATCAAAGTGGGGCCGCTGGAACGCCAAATGGAGGGACAGTTTGGATTACGTCACTGTGGCCTCCACCCGTCCAGATTACTAGACGGTGTGGATGAGACCCACACACGTGGTGCAGCCCATCCAGTACCGTCCAGAAATGGACGGCTAGAGTAAGCACCATGGGTCCCACGAAATTTGGATGGACGACATGGATTAAACAATACGTCAAGGTGGGGCAGATGGATGGACAACTGGATGAACCGTAACAGTAGGTGGGATCCACACTCACTAAATGGGTAGACGGTTGGATGCAACACATGCATCAGAGAGTGGGGCCCACCATAAAAATGGATGGACGGTTTGATATAATATATGCCCCGAGGTCAGCCCACCATCCAGAACTCTGGACGGTGCAGATTGCTTGCATCAAGATGGGCCCCACGTACGTGGCCCACCTCCAGAGGGTATGCATATATACTATAATATAATATAATATAATATAATATAATATATATTAGATATAAGGAGCCCACCGTCTAGACCGTCCAAACCCCTGGAGGTTTGGATGGTATAGATCTGATGTGCGTAACGTGGTGGGTCCACATGTGTGGCCACCACAATATATATAGGCTATATATATTAAAATATTAATATGATTATTATTATTATTATTATACTATTATTATATTATTATTATTATTATTATTATCATTATTATTATTATTGTCCAGTCCAGCGTCCAGCCCTGGACGGGTGGCCTGGTTATGAATAGAGAGGTGGGTCGTCCCACATTCAATGGGCCACACGTGTTGGATCAAGGTGATATTTGTATTTACCTCCGTCCAGGCCTGATCACTGGATGGTATGGATCATACATTAAGGTGGGATTTCCACCGTCCACGGTGTGGATCTAAACCGTCCTTCAAGGTGGACCACAATAGGAAAGTAGAGAGAGAGAGAGAGAGAGAGAGAGAGAGAGAAACGATGATGGAAGGGAGGGACCCCGCTACTATAGCCCTCCCTTTCTTACAATGCATACATCAAAATGGGTCCCATCACAAGCGGGCCCTCAGATCATCAAGATTAATGGTAGAAATCATAGATCACCCACCTATTAGCCTCTTTCTTGCTCCTTTAGCTTCCTTAGCTCCTATGGTCAACTTTTGACGGTGGATGATAGAGTTTTGATGGTGGGGATGAGAGATAAGAGGGTGGGCCACACTTGTTGATTTGGGAAAGGTTGGGGAGGCTTGGATGTTGGAACTTGTTTGTTGCTTGGGATTGAGTTTTTGAGAAATGAGAGAAAGAGAGAAATAATATATTAAAGGGATGGGTGTTGTATGGAAGGGGATGGGGAGGTATGGTTGTATTTGAATTTTTGTAAAAGAGGAGTGGTTAGGGGAGAGAAAGTGTTGACTTGTAGGAAAAGAGGGAGTGGTCATTTGTACTTGTTGTAGGGTAAGGTGGCATTGAGGTAAGGTGGTGTACTTGACTTGATTTGATGTGACATGTTGTAAAGATTCTCTCAGAATTTGCAACGCGTGGCGTTTCTTCAAATGAACACGGGCCCACTTCACCTGCTCGGGTATCGGATCGATGTGCGAGTCGCAGCATTAGAACCTGGGCGATGGCACGGTCACAAGGGTACAAGTTTCAGGTTGAGCTGACTTCGGTATGTAAGTCTTGGCTTAAGAATGTGCGTAAACGTCAGATACAGGTTGAAGGTTGCTGAAATTCAACCGGGAGGACCACAGAAGCCTATAGAATGGTATGGACTAGGATACGAGCCTTCCAAAAGATATATCATTAAAAACTAAAGTTGAACTTCCTTTGATCCCGTTTCAAGAAATGAGAGGTATAAGAATTAGAATTGATTCTATCACAAAACCATGCCTATGAGACAAAGCAAACAACAGAATTTAAGCAATCAACAACCAATCTAAAAGAGTTATGAATGTTAGGAAGGATTCCATCATCCAACCATGTCCATGAGACGATGGTTAACAACAGGGCTTCCTAACTTCACAATCATAATAATGAAAAGAACATACTCAAAGCTATCACAGATCCATTGTAATTTAAGTCACAATAAACCATTAAAAACTATGAATATTCTTTTTAATCAAACTAAAATCAAAGAGAGTTCAACATAACATGAATCAAAGCCATAAACAACGCCCCATCACGCTACAAGCTTCACCTCTTAGCCCTAGCTAAGAGGTTTAGGTCATCATAAACATGATGTTCTAAATCTAAGAAAAAAATGACATAAAAAGGAAAGAAAACCCAAGTAGAAGGAAGAAACTCCCAGCCGGCCATGCTCTCTCTCTCTCTCTCTCTCTCTCTCTCTCTTCTTTCTCCTCCTTGCTCATGTCCCAGGATGCCTTTCCATGTCTCTCTCTCTCTCTTTTATAGCCACATGAGGCGGTAGCTGCTGGGGTCGGTGGAGGGAGCTTTTACGTAGCAAATTGTGTGCACATGAAAATGCAAAACAGTTTGCATTTGAAACTGATTTTCGGGATGCTGATCATCCCAAAACTTGATTTAACTTCATGGATAGGGTCGTGGCCACCTGTCGCAGCGTGTGGACGATCCGAATCATGGATCTAACCGTGTCCATGATCGCAGAACGGCCCACAGCGGCCGAATTTCATGGACGCAGGGGCTGTGAAAATCAGCTTGTGCTGATGCTTGGTAGGGCCCATGATTGAAGTCGACAGAGAAATTCACTCCATCCATTGGATGCGTGGCGAAAATTCGGTCAGGTAGGGGTATTTTTGGCCGTCCGTTGATGCGGTCCACTTAATCTTTGCTTCCGCCATCCATCCAACGTTTGAACTTGATTTTCGTGTGTGCATGTGCATAGCAGTACTTGGACACCATAGTTAGGGTCATCCCCACCATCTGGATCGAAGGAACGGTTCAGATCGTCCATTGGGACGATGGGGATGACCCATTGATCATCACAACGTCGGTTGATTACGGACGCTTTGCGTAATTAGAAAGTAGATCGGGTTAACGACCCTTGACCAGTCTGCCAAGTCCGGTGTGGTGTGGGAGTGCACCGGCTGTGCACACGCACGTGTACATGTGGGGTCCACTATGATGTATATGAGAAATCCGCTTCGTTCATCCATTTTGCCCTCTAATTTAAGGGTTTGAGACTAAAATTGAAGCATATCTAAAGATCAGGTGGGCCCTAGATAAATGATTTATGGGCTGATCTATCCATTGGGCCACTTCCATAAAGATCGAAGGGATGAATTTCAACATGTTTGGTTAATTTAGGGTCCTCAAGCCAGATATAAAGTTTTGAGCCAAACGGATGGTAGGACCTGTGATCTTGCATTCAAGACGACTTTCAGGCCCCTTTAACTTCAATCACTTGATTTTCTCGGATCTTTGGCGTGTAAATTCTTCGATCTCGGTCTTCTAGGATCTGTCCCCTGCCTTGGTGATTTGTAAGCATAAAATCCATGCCTTTAGTATCCTTTTTCAGTCCAAGCTCCTAAATTCACCTTGCAACATAATGACGATTAAAATAGAACGTTAAACATTATCATGTACATAAAAACAATTAAGTAATAACTGGGGTCTAATATGCAATATTTGACCCTTAACACAATCCCCAACCAGCATTTTGATAGTCCCGAGCAAAATATGTGAAAAATAAGTTGAGAATCACAGGATAATTTCTATAAACTCGAGTGATTTTTGAAAAACAATCTAAACAATAGAATTCTAAGATACATGAATGTTGGGCATTACTTTCTCTTAAACTCAAGCCCACGGTAAACTTCATGGTCAAGTTCAAAGTATTAATCCATTCATTAGAACAATTCTAAACATTAAGTTCCATGGGTGTATAGTGTAATTTCGGCTTATCATCATTAAGAGTCCAATCGCCAATTTTTATGATAACATTGATAATCAAATAGAGCATTCCTGGATAACCCAATCTAACCTGAAACTTGCCTTACAATTCAGCCTTTTTATTCTTCCAGCTTTTGATTTTTCCATCGATGGCTTCATGCTGTGTCAACCTTTTTAAAGATCTTTAACAGGTAGCCGTTTTCGAACACAACTATTTGTTTAAAATTGGGTATTCTCTTCTTCTTTTTTTTTTCATTTTCAATGAACATGATGGACAAATTCCCAGGTTGGTTCCTCCCACGCTTAGTGATTACTAGGTTAATAATTCAATATTGAACTGAAACCTTCATGTGTAAGTTAGGTGTGACATGTGAAATCATGACTCAATAAATGTTTAAAATTTCTAATCATGGATTATCAATTCGAACTTAACAGTGAAATCTGACAAATAGCTGAATCCAAGAGTCATAAATTACCAACATTACATATTTTATATTTTTAAATCAAAGATGGCCGTCAAAATCACTTTGAAATCACAAAAATTTTTAGAAAATTTTTAAAAATTTTCACAATTTTTGCTCAAGACCAAGAAAATACTGATTAGGTAACCTAATCTCCCATCCCAACCTAAAATCAACATTGTCCTCAATGTAAAAGATATACGTATGCAATGCACATGAGACAACGAAAGTAAATGAGAAGTGATGGAAAGATAGTACCTGACAAGGAAATTGAACAACTTTTTCCAAAGAGATCTCAGAGGGAAGGAGGCTCGGCACAAGAGTTAAACTAACAAAGTAAACTATCCTAGAACAACTGGAAAGCAACTTATCCTAACGACATAAAGCCGACTATCTTAGAACGACAAAAAGAAAACTACTCTAGTCCTATGAAAGCAGTAAACTACTCTATTCATGTAAGCCCGTATCCTAGACCGTACCGTTCCATAGGCTTCCGCGGTCTTCCCAGTTGAATTCTGACAACCTTCGACCCTTAATCGGTATTTGCGCGTGACCCTGATTCTCATGCCGTCAGCCCGAGTCGACTCAACTCAGGACTTGTACCTTAGCGACCACGTCGTCGCCGCGGTTCCGATGCCGCGACTCACGCGCTGATGCGATTCCCTAGTTGGGAGATGTGGGCCAGCGTTCGGTGCGAGGAAAACGCCGCGCGTGCGAATCCCGAGAGAATCTATACAAGGTGTCATATCAATCAATCAATCCATCAATCCCATCATGTCAAGTACACATCACCTTTCACCCTTTCCCAAGCAAGCCCCAAAGTCAAAAAGTTCTTACACAACCCATACCCTCTCTTACAACTTTTACTAAAAAAGTCAAAAAGAGCCTCTTACACTCATCACCACCACATCCATCACCCATCACTCCCTCTCTTTCTCTCTCTCTCTCTCTCTCTCTCTCTCTCTCTCTCTCTCTCTCTTCCTTTACAAGTCTCTCTCATTTTCAAACTCTCCCATAAGCAAGAAAATTCCCATACGTATGACCTCTCCAAGCTTCCCAAGCTTCATGTGTGGCCCACTTTTCATTCCTAGATCTCTCATCCTAGCCATCCATTTTTCATCTTCCTCCATCAAAGAGAAGCACAAGGAGCTAAGGAAGCCAAGGGAGCAAGAAGATCAAGCGGTGGGTGCTTTGATAGGGTAGTTTTAATGTTTTTAAGATGGGCCAAGTGAGGCCAACCGATCAATGGTTCGGATCTCACTTTGGACCCTAAGATGTGGCCAATGGCCCACTTGGATCATCATGATCATTCTATGATGGGGCCATTCTCCATGGACCCCATCATGATGTTTATTTTCTTGCATAAATAGGGTCATCTAGACCTTTCATTTTGGTGGAGAAAGGATCTCCACCGTTGATTTTAATTTTGATGGGCCCACATGTAATGGGACCCACTTGATGTATGATTTAGTGCAAGGGAGGGCCCATAGTGCCGGGGTCCCTCCATCACGCGGGTCCCACTCTCTATCCCTCTCTCTTTTATTTTATTTTATTTTTGTGATGATAATGAGGTTGTGTGGCCCACTTGAATGGACCCCACCATGAGGTAGGTATTTTATCCAAACCATTTATAAGTGGGGCCCACCTTATATGTGTAGTACCCATGCCATCCATCACTTGGTGGCCCACCTAAGCAGGGCCCACCTCCAACGAATATGTTAAGTCCAGCGTCCAGGGACGCTGGACGTTTGCTGGAAAGAAACACAAATATCAGCTTCTTCCCAAGCTTTGGGGTGGCCCACTCATGTAGGCCCCACCTTGATGCATGTATTCAATCCACGCCGTCCATTCCCTTCTCAACCCCATTTCAGGCGTTGAACCGAAATACAGAGTCAATCCGAGGTTCTGGCGGGCCACACCATATCAAATGGTGGTTTTCACCATTGAAGCCTTCCCTGAAATTATTATATGCCAAAATATGTCCAATATTGGACTTGTTTTGCTCGTGTTGAGCCATGTAAGGCCATTGGACGGAGTGGATTGTCCAAATGTGGACCCCACCTGTAAAATCCATGAAAAAAAAAATCAAAAATAAAAATAAAACTCAACACAAGAAGCTTCCATTGTGTCGAGGCAGCAGGCACTGCCACGCGTCTTGGCGTGACGGCAATGGGGCCCACTCACTGTAGCCGTGGCCCCACCTCGATGTTTATCTACCATCTAACTTGTTGATTGGGCCACTACCCGACGTGGGCCCACCCCAAAATCAGCGATCCAAGACTCAAGTGGCCCACACCGTAGAAATAGTGGGATTGAACCTCTACCTTTAAAATCCTTTTGGGGTCCACAAGTTTTGGATCGGGTGAAATTTGTTCCCACCCTCCATCTAGGTCTGTGCGACCTTACCAACGGATGGATGGAAAAGAAACATTACGGTGGGCCCCACATGGAGCCCATAGTGATTTATGTATTTTATTGCCACCGTCCAGGAGAATGCGTGTAGCAGGCGCTGCGGCGCTATGCGGTAGGCCCCACCGTGATGTTTGTGTGTGAAAGTATGTGTGGGTGTGTACGTGTGTGTGTGTATATATATATAATATTATAAATAATATTGTATGTAGTATATATATAAATAACATATTATATTATATATAATTTTCTGCTGGTGGGAGGCCCATCTCAGCTTACTTGTGGCCTATGATTGAGGCCCACTTTGATTTATATGTAAGGCCCATGGGTCGAGGCCCATTTGATGTATTAGGGGCCCATGGGTTAAGGCCCATTAAAATGTATTGGGGCCTATGGGTTGAGGCCCGTTTGATGCACGTATGGGACCCAATTGGCGAGGCCCATTTGATACATATAAGGCTCATAAGATTAGGCCCATTTGATTCATTCTAAGGCCCACGGGCTATGGCCCATTGCAATGTACATAAGGCCCATTGGTGCGGCCCATTGATGTGGCCCACTTAATGAATATAAGGCCCATGTGATTTGGCCCATTTGATGTATTTAAGGCTCAATGGGATGTACCTAAGGTCCATTGCAATGTGTGATCCCAACATGGGTTATGTAATGATGTTTACGTCGGGCTATGCCTTGGGAGCAATGGTGGTTTGACGTCCACATTGCAAGTATAGTGTTGGTTAAATGTCCGCATTATGACTTTCCCTAGGGCCCATTGTTAGGCTCATATGTGTTATGTGTAGGCTGTCTAGGCCCATCTTCGTTATGAACATCATCCATCCCATATAACATGTTTAGTTCCATGATTCATGATCATATGCATCATACGTATGCTTGATATGAGAAATGACTGATCATAGCATATGCCTTTGGGCAGATTGTTTAGGGGCTCCCGTACAGGGGGTGTTGCCCTACATGAGCGCATGATATGCGCAGGATTGCTGCATGACTGAATAGTGTGATTCATGCATTCGCATTGTTTGATATGGTTACTATGCTCTAGCGACATCGGGCCGTAGCCTCCACAGACGTATCGTGGTTGGCGGATTGGATACCAAAAATCTTGTTCTACATGGGGTGTGATAGATATCCCTGGTGAAAGTCCCTAAACCCTTATGGTACTAAGAGATTGCTCCAACGCCTAGACCGAGTGGGTGCATGAGCACCGAGTGCCGATTACCGGATGGTTGCGCTTTTCACTATGTCGTGGTCGGTTGGAAGGGGGTGCGGCCTTACCAGCCCGAGAGTAGGGGGCAATGCTAGCCGAGTCGACCAGCTCGAGGAATGGGTCCGCTATTGACGAGCCAAGCCCGATATTGGCAAAGGCGGATAGTGAGGTCTTTTCCACTCACCTTATTGCGCCGATGGGGCGGCAATCGCTTGGAGTGTACTAGACCCCGGTGATATTCCAGATTTTGAGCTATATTAACATGTGGACTTAGATGAGGATTTGTATGCTTGAGTTGCATTTCGCATTGCATGGCCTTGGTATGGCCGACATCATTCTTTGCACCACATGGCCTTGGTATAGCTAATGATATTCTTGGCTTTCATCAGCATGTTCCGCAATACTGCATGACCGCATTACCACCTTGAGCATACACTTTCACCACCCTCTAAGCTTATACTTATACACGCCGCGTGCGTGACGTTGATCGCAGCAGTACCGAGGCTTGGACGCGTGGCGCATCATTTTGGAGCTTTTGATCTATCATCATTGTATTTCCCTTTATGCTCATTGTACTTGTAAAGTTTTTGATCATAGTGGAAATGTGATGGAGTTTTTGGTTGTTGTTTGTGGGTTATGCCTTTGGTTATGCTTATTACGAATCAAACTGATGTTGAAAATCCTCCTTGTAGCATCCCAGGATCGGAACCTGGTGAATGGGCGCTGGAGCCGAGAATGGGGTTCTACGGAGGTCCGAATTCGGCGATCGAAAATTTTGTGAGCCCGGTTTAGAGTTTGGGGCATGACAATACCTCCATCAGACTAGGAAATCAATCTTGGTACACAGGATCCGTCGGAGGCATGGACATGTCCTCTTAATCAAATTTCTTGACAAATGGCTTTAGTTAATGTCCATTCACTTTAAGCTCATTGCCATTGTTTGGATTTCGAATCTCGATAGCCCCATGAGGATAAACATTGATAACAGTGAAAGGGACGGTCCAATGAGATCGAAGCTTACTCGAAAAGAGATGTAATCGAGAATTATACAAAAGGACTTTTTGACCTGGTGTGAATGATTTTCGTAGAATGTGTTGGCCATGAAACGCTTTCATCCCATCCTTGTAAATTCTCGAGTTCTCGTACGCATCGTTCTAGATTTCTTCGAGTTCATTCAACTGAAGTTTGCGTAGCGAGTCAATGTTATCCAGATTGAAGTTCAGATTTTTGCTCACCCAGTAGGCTTTATGTTCCAACTCCACAGGAAAGTGGCAAGCTTTCACATAGTCAAGTCTAAATGGAGACATTCCAATAGGGGTTTTAAATGCAGTACGGTAAGCTCATAAGGCATCGGTCAATCGGATTGACCAATACTTACTGTTAGGGTTAACCGTCTTTTACAAAATGTGTTTGATCTCCCTATTGAAAATCTCAACTTGCCTACTTGTTTGTGGGTGGTATGGAGTGCTCACCTTATGAGAAATACCATATTTCTTCATTAAATTCTCGAATGGTATATTATAGAAATGTGAGCCCCCATCACTAATGATGGCTCGAGGCGTTCTGAACCGGGAAAGGATGTTCTCTTTTAAGAATTTAATGACCATTCGATGATCATTGTTCCAGCACAGAATCGCTACAACCCATTTAGTGACATAGTCTACGGTGAGCAAAATATATAAATTTTCAAAGGATTGGGGGAATGGTCCCATGAAATCGATGCCCTAACAAGCAAATGCTTCTATGATAGG
This sequence comes from Magnolia sinica, assembly GCF_029962835.1. Lineage (NCBI taxonomy): Eukaryota > Viridiplantae > Streptophyta > Magnoliopsida > Magnoliales > Magnoliaceae > Magnolia > Magnolia sinica. Next base: position 46,505,897 of record NC_080584.1, on the reverse strand, counting down.
AATGAGGTTCAAGGGCATTATATTTCGACGGGACAATGCTCCTAATTTCTGACAATACTCATAAGCTTTACAAAGCTCATAAGTGTCCCTGAACATAGTGGGCCAGTAAAAGCCACACTACAGAATCTTAGCCAAAGTCTTTTTAGGAGAAAAGTGCCCACCACAGGCTTATGAGTGACAGAAGGAGATGACACTCTGATGCTCATCATCTAGCACATATCTCCTTAAGATTTGGTTTAGGCAATATTTAAACAAATATGGATCATCCTAGAAGAATTGTGCACCTCGGTGAAAAATTTCTTATCTTACACAGTCCAATATGTCGGTGTGAAACCTGTGGCAAGATAATCGGTAATATCAGCGAACTAAGGTGAATGGGAGACTTTGAACAATTATTTGTCAGGGAACATGTCATTAATATGTGTTGTCTCAAGGGAATCAAAGAGATTAAGGCGGGAAAAATGGTCAACCACTACGTTCTTTACTCGCTTTTTATCCTTTATTTCTAAATCAAATTCTTGGAGTAAGAGGATCCATCTTATCAAGCGGGGCTTAGCATCATTCTTAGAAAGAAAATACTTGAGCGTCGCATGATTTGTGTAAACGATTATCTTGGATCCAATCAAGTATGACCTAAATTTATCCAAAGTGAAAACTACGGCCAGAAGTTCCTTTTCCGTAGTCGAGTAGTTCACTTGGGCAGGATTTAGAGTTATACTTGCGTAATGGATAACGTAGGACTTCTTTTCTTTTCTCTAGCCTAAAACTGCCCCAAGAGCATAATCAGATGCATCACACATTAGTTCAAAAGGAAGACTCCAGTCGGGTGGCTACATGATAAGTGCAATGGTTAACATGCCCTTAAGCTTAATGAAAGTTTTCTGGCATTGCTCAGTCCACTCGTATGGTGCATCCTTTTAAAGTAGATTACACAATGGACGAGAGAGGAGACTAAAGTTCTTTATGAATCTTCTATAAAATCTGGCGTATCTTAAGAAGGATTACACATCTCGTATGTTTTTGGGTGGAGGTAGGTTAAAGATAAGATCAATTTTTACCTTATCTACCTTGATTCCTTTGGACGAGATGATGTGTCTAAGGATAATTCCCTTACGAACCATGAAATGACACTTCTCCCAATTGAGTACCAAATTATTTTCTTCACATCTTTTCAGCACACATTTAAGACTCTCTAAGCACTCGCTGAAAGATGGACCAAAGACAGAGAAATTGTCTATGAAGACCTCTAGATATTACCCCAACCATATTCAAAAAAATACTCATCATTCATCACTGAAAAGTGGCGGGGGCATTACATAGTCTGAATTGCATCATTTGGTAAGCAAAGGTGCCGTAAGGACATGTAAATGTAGTCTTTTCCTGATCTTCAGGAGCTATCTCTATCTGATTGTAGCCTGAATACCCATCAAGAAAACAGTAATAGGAATGAACAGCTAACCTTTCCAAAATTTGATCAATGAAGAGCAAAGGAAAGTGGTCCTTCCTCATGACTATATTTAACTTCCTGTAGTCAATGCACATTCTTCAACCAGTAGTAACTCTAGTTGGTATGAGTTCATTATTGGCATTGGCTACGATGGTGATTCCGGACTTCTTAGGAACCACATGAGTTGGACTCACCCATTGACTATCGGATATGGGATATATGATACCAACATCCAATAGTTTAAGAATCTCAGCTTTGACCACTTCTTTCATGTTTGAATTTAGTCTACGTTGTGATTGCCGAGAAGTCTTTGCATTATCCTCAAGATATATGCAGTGAGTACAAATTGAAGGGTCGATTCCCTTGAGATCCGCAATCGTCCATCCAAGGGTTCCCTTATGCTCAATGAGAGTAGATATGAGCATACTCTCCTGTTCTTTCTCCAGGTGGGAAGAGATCATCATCGGGTATGTCTCATCTTGACCTAAATAAACATATTTCAAATTAGAGAGCAAAGGTTTTAGGTCAAGCTTAGGTGACTTGAGGTTAGACGGTAGAGACACTTCATCAGTTTGGGATAACTCTTCAAATTGTGACCTCCACCGGCTAACTTTAAGAACTGGCGTAGTATCAAGCATGACACCCATCTCCCTGATCATGTCATCATCAAAATTATGGGAGTGGGCCAGGCACGTATCTAGAGGATTACAGGATAAGGTCAGAGGCGTTCTATCTTTCACGAAAGAGTCAATTATGTTAATGTCATGGAAATCGTCACCATCCTCCAACTGTCTGCCTGTATTGAAAAAAATATTTAGCTCCAATGTCATATTCCCAAAAGACATACTCATGACTCCATTCCTGCAATTAATGATTACGTTTGAAGTGGCAAGGAATGGGCGACCAAGAATGACGGGAATCTGAGTGCTCATGTTACTGATGCGTTCAGTATCCAGGACGATAAAATCTACATGATAGTAGAATCTGTCAACCTGGACCAACACATCCCCAATTATCCCTCTCGGTACACGAACAGAGCGATCGGCAAGTTGTAATGTGGTTAAGGTGGGTTTTAATTCACCTAATCCTAACTGTTTGTACACTGAGTAAGGAATCAGATTTACACTCGCTCCTAAGTCAAGAAGTGCGTGCTCAATGTGGTAATTCCTAATTACACAAGTGATGGTTGGGCTATCAGGATATTTGAATTTCTGTGGCACATCTTGCTTTAGGATGGCACTCACTTTCTCAGTTAAGAAGATTTTCTTTTGAATATTTTGCCGTCTTTTGGTCGTACATAAGTCTAACTGGAATTTGGCATATAAAGGTTTTTTTTTTACGGTATCAAGTAGAGGAATATTGACCTTCACTTGTTTCAACACCTCTAGAATGTCTTGAGAGTTAGAGAGAGGTTTTGGTGCAACCAACCGTTGGAAAAATGGAGAAATCTGTAACATCTCGAAAAAATTCGTACAAAGACCCGAGTACCACCTCAGTCAGAAATCCTTAGGCTTTTCATGCCCTTACCAGAATAGATTTGTCAATTATCTTCCCACTCCTAAGAGTGGTAATAGATTTAGCTTGCTCTACCTGATTTGAAGAGCTTGAATCACTTATCTCGTATTGCGGTTGAAGATTGGGGAGAGGTTGAGCGAGAAGCATCCCCTTTTCTATAACCGTAACACGTGAATCCATCTTTTGCATATATTTCATAAGATCTCGTATTGCTTGAGTAAGCTCTTGGGTTTGTGTGGAATTTGGAACCGGTTCTTCTTGAGGTTTCACTTGATTTGGAATTTGATTAAATAAACCTTGTGAGGTAGCAGTTTGTCCATTCCTCCAACTGAAGTTTGGATGATTTCTCCAACTAGGATTAAATGTATTGGAGGTAGGTCCATTGAAAGGTCTTTGGTAATTGTTCACGGCATTAGATTGCTTATTCAACACCTCTTGGAAGGCAGGTATTGTTGGACAATTTTCAGTTATGTGAACGTTGCAAGCACAAATACCACAAACAGATTCTTTAGCCTTATCCTTCTTTAATTCCATGGCTTCGAGTTTCCTGATGAGATTAGCTACTTTAGTACTGATATCATCATCCTCTTTTAGGAGATACATTCCACCCCTTTCCTTAAATTGAGTCGGCCTACACATGGTGCTTGGTTTTGGAGAGATGTCCCATGATTGTGTGCTTTCAGCAAGTTTATCAAAGAAGTCTCACACCTCATCGACACCTTTATTCATAAATTCCCCATTACACATTGTCTTGACTAATAGGCGCATGGGTGATGTCAGTCTATCATAGAAAAAGTTCGTGATGCGCTACGTTTCAAAACCATGCTGTATGCATGAACTGATAAGATCCTTGAACCGCTCCCAACATTGGAAGAATGTTTCATCTTCCCTTTGAGTGAAGTTTATGATTGACTTTTTAAGGGTGCTCGTCTTATGGTATGGAAAAATTTTCTTTATAAACTCTCTTGTTATGTTATTCCATCTATCAATAGATTGATGGCGTTGTGAATGTAACCGCGTCTTAGCTTTCTCTTTCAAAGAAAAAGGAAAAAGTTTCAACCTGACCATGTCATCAGACACGTTAGGAAAATATACAGTGACTATGATCTTGTCAAACTCTTTCAGATGTAAATATGAATTTTCTGACTCAAGCCTATGAAATTTAGGAAGGAGTTAGATCACCCTTGGCTTGATATCCATGTGTCCCGTATTCTCTGGAAAAATCATGCCTGAGGGCGTGCTGACCCCCGCCGATTGTAAATAATCTCGTAAAGTACGAGGCAGAGGGTGCTTGATGCACCTCATTCTCATCCTTGACTTCCCCAACCCTAGATTTAGGTAGTCCTTCTAGTTGATTGGCCAGTTGATTTGCAGTCATAACCTCAATTAACTCTAGGGATCTCAAGCAGTGTCTAGTCTTGCGATGGATAGTCAACCCCTCAACCAATCCTCCTTCAGTCAAGAGACGTCGAGTGTTGTCACGGACCCACTTGGGCATGAAACACTCGCAGCCCTCAAACTCAGATTCTAACCTAAAACTAAAGAAGAAAAGAAATAGAAATTTAGCAATAAAGAGAAAGAAGAGTTGGAAAGAGTTTACCAAATTAGAAGTTCTTAAATTAAGATCCTGCAAAATAAAACAAAACAAGTCAATTTCTAAAAATAGAAAGTTCCTAAAAAAAATAGAAAGTAAATTAAGTAGTTTCTAAAAAAGGAAAATTCCTAAAAAATGGAAAATAGAAAGTTTCTAAAAACAAATTAGGAAAGTTCTAAACCTAAATTAGATAGTAAGTTAATTTCTAAAAATAAAAGAGATCCTAAAATTAGAAAGTTTCTAAAAATAGAAAATAAAACCCTAATACTAAAAATAGAAAAATAGAAAAATTAGAAAGATATTAACAATTTAGAAAGTCTAACTCAAGGTCCTACAAAATAGGAAAGTTAGGTTAGTTTATAAAAAATTCAAACAGAAAAACCTAAACCTAAAGTTAGAAAATATAAAAACCTAATCTTAAATTAATCCCAAAACTAGTTAATCTCAGAAAAATGCAACCGTTAGTCCCCGTCAACGGCGCCAAAAACTTGTTCACTACCCTAAGTATAGGGTTTCAATGTAGTAATAATCTTGGTAAGACTAAGGTCGAATCCACAGGGATTGAACCTTGTACGTATTCTAAAAGTAACCAAAACTAGAACTAGAATAAGATGTAATATAAATTAGGGAAATCTAAGAGAATAATGGTGAAATATTAAACTAGAACTTGTAAAATTCAAAGATGGGAAACTAGGGTGTCAAGGATCCACTTGTAGAGATCAGGGAGATCTATGCTTGATTCACGAACACAATTGGATTTAGAGTCCCATCTTCATCCGATTGGAAGATATATCATTAAAAACCAAATCTAAACTTCCTTTGATCCAGTTTTCAAGAGATGAGAGGTATGAGAATTAGAATTGATTGCATCACAAAACCATGCTCATGAGACAAAGCAAACAACAGAATTTAACCAATCCACAACCAATCTGAAAGAGTTATGAACGTTAGGAAGGATTCCATCATCCAACCATGTCCATTAGATGATGGTGAACAATAGGGCTTCCTAACTTCAAAATCATAATAATGAAAAGAAAATACTCAAAGCTACCGCAAATCCATTGTAATTTAAGTCACAATAAACCATTAAAAACTATGAATATTCCTTTCAATCAAACCAAAATCAACGTAACATGAATCAAAGCTATAAACAACACCCCATCAAGCTACAAGCTTCACCTCTTAGCCCTAGCTAAGAGGTTTAGCTCATCATAAACATGATGTTCTAAATATCAGAAAAAAATGACATAAAAAGGAAAGAAAAATCGAAGTAGAAGGAAGAAACTCCCAGCCGGCCATTCTCTCTCTCTCTCTCTCTCTCTCTCTCTCTCTCTCTCTCTCCCCTCCTTGCTCACATCCCAAGATGCCTTTCCATGTCTCTGCCTCTCTATCTTTTATAGCCACATGAGGCGGTAGCTGCTGGAGTCGATGGAGGGAGATTTTATGCAGCTCTTTACGTAGAAAACCGTGTGCGCAAGAAAACATAAAACAATTTGCATATGAAACTGATTTTTAGGATGCTGATCATCCTAAAACTTGATTTAACTTCATGGATAGGGTCATGGCCACCTGTTGCAGCATGCGGACGGTCCAGATCATGGATCCGACCGTGTCCATAATCACAGAACGGCTCACAGCGGCCAGATCTCACAGATGCAGGGCCTTCGAAAATCAACTTGCGCTGATGCTTGGGGGGCCCATGATTGAAGTCGACGGAGAAATCCACTCCATCCATTGGATGCGTGGCGAAAAATCGGTCGGGATAAGGTGTTTTTGGCCGTCTATTTATGTGGCCCACTGAATCTTTACTTCCACCATCCATCCTGCATTTGAACTTGATTTTCGTGTGTGTGGGTTGGCCCCACCGTCTCAATCGAATGAATAGTTCAGATCGTCCATTGGGACGATGGGGATGAGCCATTGATCATCATAGCGTCCGTTGATTGCGGACATTGTGCGTAATTAGAAAGCGGATCAGGTCAACGACTCTTGACCGGTTTACCCAGTCCAGTGCGGTGGGGGAGTGCACCGGCTATGCACACGCACATGTACATGTGGGGTCCACTATGATTTATATGAGAAATTCAATCCGTTCATCTATTTTTCCCTCTAATTTAAGGGGTTGAGACCAAAATTAAAGCATATCCAGAGATCAGGTGGCCCCCAGATCAGTTATTTATGGGTTGATCTGTCCATTGGGCCACTTCCACAAAGATCCAAGGGATGAATTTTGACATGTACGGTTAATTTAGGGTCCTCAGGCCAGATATAAAGTTTTGAGCCAAACAGATAGTGGGAACCCTGTGATCTTGCATTCAGGATGACTTTCAGGCTCCTTTAACTTCAATCACTTGATTTTTTCGAATCTTTGGCATGTAAATTCTTCGATCTCGGTCTCTTAGGATCTGTCCCTTGCCTTGGTGGTTTGTGAGCATAAAATTCATACCTTTAGTACCCTTTTTCAGTCCAAGATTCTAAATTTACCTTGCAACATAAACACGATTAAAATAAAACGTTAAACATTATCATGTACATAAAATCAAGTAATAATTGAGGTCTAATATGAAATATTTGACCCTCAACATGAGACAACAAAAGGAAAGGAGAAGTGATGAAAAGGTAGTACTCGAAGAAGTAGAATATACACTATTAATTCAAGGATCTCAGTGTGAAGATGGGTTAGCACAAAGATTAGACAAACCAAAAGAAAACTACCATGATCTTATGAAAGAAATAAATTCTAATCCTAAACTAGGAAAGCAAGGAAAATCTACTCAATCATACAGCAAGGTTCCTCCTCCAGCCAGTATCTTGATAAATTTTTTAGTAGGTTTCTCGACAAGATAATCCAAAAGCCCTTTTTCCGATAAGTTTGGATGCCCTGGAGCATGAATATCCAGAGAAATTTATGGACCTCACCATAAAGTTTCCTTTTAATCTCCTGAGGTGTCCAAAGTATATATGATTCACATATGACAGAAAAATTTTCAAAGTTAGTACAATATGGTGAATTAGAGACTACGATTATGTGAATTTTTTTAAAAAAAATCTTAGTAGGTGTAGTCTCAACACATTTTGAAGTTTCAGACTTCGGTTCAATTCTCAGCTCCTTGTCCCTTAATGGTAAAAATTCAAGATCTAGAGAAGGAGGTTTTTCAGAATAAGGATTTCCTCGGTCAGTAACATTTACCGAGGCATTGTCTTGCAAGGCATCCACTATTTCTTGAATCATGTAGTCATTAGGATTCTCAAAGTGTATCAAACAATCTTCCAGAGAGTGGAGAGATTCAGTTGAGAGGGACTCGTTTTCCACATAGAGGTTTGTGATGATATGCCCAAGGGCTCCATCATATTTGAGAATAGAGTGAAACATGCTCTCTTACTCTTCATCTTGGTGAGAGTCGATCATCACCAGATACATCTCGCCTTGCCCTGCATAGATAGATTGAGAATCAGAAGGTGAAGATTTAATGTGAAGACTCAGTTCATTAATACTAGTCAGTAGAGGCATTTTATCACCAAGGGATGACTGTTTCAATGGTGGCTTCCACTAGGTAGTTTCAAATAACGGAGTCATGTCTAGCAAGTCATCCATTTGCCTAATCAAATCATCATTTAAATCAGGGGAGTGGGCTGAGCAGGCCTCAAAAGGGTCATGCGGTTCACTAGGAACGAACTCGCCCTCCACATTTAAATTAAATGTGTCAGATAGGTGGAGTAGATCATTATGGTCAACAATTCCTTGTACTTCTTGATCATTTACCTAGACCATAATTGAGATTGATTCCTGGGAAATTTGGGCTGTAAATTTATGGTTGCCATCCCACTCCTCATCATTGTCTAATTCAGTATAATTCACAAGTGAGTTGAGATCACTTTCCTCATATTGTATTTCTATGTTGGGTTAAGGCTCAATTAAACTAGCCTCGTCCTCCTCATTGAGATCAAATGTGTCATGTGAATGGAGTGAGTCAGCATTATTATATTTGAAAGATACCCATGTCTCTTGATCATTCATTTGGACGGTCATCGAGATTGACTCATCGAAAAATTGAACCGTATGCTCGTTAACAAGATCCAACTTCTCATTCTCAATTTCAGTATTCTCCCTACTCGCATAGCGTGAACTTATCTCTTGCATAGCTTTTGAAACTTCTTATAATGCTTGGATGAGCTCTAGAGTTCGTGTGGAATTGTCAAGTGAATTCTCTTGGATTATTTCTATTTGGATTTCAAAAGTAGGGGATCCAAGAGAATAGCCATTATAATCCATTGTTGGTTCATCTCTCCAATCTTGATGTTTCCACTGATCATAGTCATGCAGGTCATAGGTGGGAGAGTTTAATGGTTGTTGGTACACATTATCAACCCAATAATCATGTACTATTCTCTTAATCGGTGGGGTGTAATTATTCTCCCTCATATGATTGCATAGAGACTTCTTAATAGGTGGAGAGTTATATCCTGGTCGGTTCTTAATCATGGTTTCAGCAAAATTTTGAGACATAAGTTGTTTTCTAACATAATCATCGGACAGCCCTTCACAATATTTCTCATTTTCTAGAAGTATCTCAGCATACTGACGTTCCCACTCTTGCATATGCATGGTGAAACCCTAATTCTGAATTTAATTCTAAAAAAAAATCTACAGCAATATAGAAAGTAAGTAGATGGAAGAAGTTACTAGAAGAGAAGAACTACAATTGAAAATCCTACAAAATCAAAACAATCAAACTGTGTTAGCAATCTTAGAAGAAGAAAGAGAAAAGAAAAATAAAAGATAAATCCTAAAAATAAAATCTAAAAGCTGAAGAATCCTAAAAGCCCTAATCTTAACGTAACTAATTAATTTCATAAAAACGTAACCGTATTCCCCGGCGACGCGCCAAAAACTTGTTTACAACCTCATGTGTAGGGTCGTGATGTAGTAATAATTTCGATAAGACCGAGGTCGAATCCACAGGGAATAATCTTGTACGTTTCTGAAAATAACTATAAGTAGAACTAGAAGAAGATGTAAATCTAAAATCTGAAATAGTGGGAGTAATTGTGATGCCACCTTGCTTGATTCAAGAGATCCAACTAGAGTAAGAGCCCTATCTTATCCAGTTGGAGAAAGAGGTGATCAAATCTTTGAACTTTTCATTAATCCAGTCTCCAAGGTGGAGAATTGTAAGGATTTGGAAGGGATTCCATCACCCAACCATGCCCCGGATACGATGACAACCAACAAGATTTACCAATCCCACAATCTCAATTAAGAAAAGAAGATATCTAAAGCTATCATAGATCTATTATAATTTGAGTCATAATAGACCATTGAAAACTGAAAATATTCCTTAAAATCAACTAGAAATCAATGAAGTTCAATATAAACAAGAATCAAAGCAAAGTAAACATCCTCATCATGCTACAAGCTTCACCTTTTAGCCCTATCTAAGAGGTTTAGCCAACCATAGACATGATTAAACTAAGAACTCTTAAACAAAACAAAAAGACCAACTAAGGAAGAAGAAAAAAACTCCAAAGCGGCGGCTCCACCCTTTTGCCCACTCCTTGAACCATAGGTGATACCTAGAAACTTCTTAGGGACTCCTATTTATACTTGTGAAGCCCCATCTTATGCAACTCCTTGAAATTTTCTGAAGCCGCCTCAAGTTACGCACTCTGCATAACTCCTGCGTTATGCTTCGGTCGAACCGAATTAAGATTGAAAATCACACTTTCTCACTGGACAATTATGCACAATTTCGGTTGAACCGAAGTTGACTTCGATGGGACCGAAGTTGATGCTAAAAATTCTTGTGCAGAAAATTTGTCAAATTTAAGTCGGACTGACTCCAATTGAAGTACTTCGGTCAGACCAAAGTTAGATCAGATAGGACCAAATTATCTTGATTTCTTGCTGGACAATTTCCTGTGATTTTGGTCGGTCCGAAGTTGGCTCGGGTCGGACCAAAATGTCCCGTTTTCTGCTAGGGATTCTGCATTCTTTCAACTCTTTTCTTCATCCTATGTACTTGGTTTCCTTGGATCTTTGGCATGTGAATTCTTCATTCTTGGTCTCCTAAGATCCATCTTTTACCTTAGTAATTTTTGAGCATTAAATCCATGCTTTTAGCATTGTTTTAGCTTGCAACACAAACATGCATAAAATATACCATTAAGCAGTTTCATGTTAACATATAAATAGGGGAGAATATGCAATATTTGACACTCAACAATCTCCTTAACCAAGCCCAGACGTAGTCTAGTACGGAGGGGTTCTTCAGCTAGCAGAAAGCTACTAGGAGCAAATGTAGCTCGACTAATGAGAGGAATCACAAGGGGCGGAGGGAACCGCTCACCATCAACAGCAAGAAGAGAATAAACGATGATCCGGGCAGAGGTCAATGACCGAGCTGATGACTGAAGAGAAGGTTCTGCTCATATAGCCCACTTAACGTGACTCCCAAGCAAGTCCTTATGGAAATTCATAATAAAAGGATCCTAAAGTGGCAGATCAGGATGAAGGCCAATGCAGACAGAATAGATAAGTGGAAGTACTGCCACTTCCACCACGACCAAGGATACACCATCGTCGAATGTTTTGACCTCAAGGAAGAGATCGAGTCCCTCATTCGAGGCGGACACCTACAGGAATACATCAACGAGGGGAGGAATGAGCGACCTGATAAAAGGGACAAACCACAAGGTGATAGAAATACAATGAAGCGACGGGTGAAATTCACACGATATTAGGAGGAACCATAGGAGGTGGGGACTCGAACAGAGCTCGTAATTTATTCTAAAAGCATCAATAGTAATAGCACAAAGCATCACATACACCTCACAAGTAAAGTTGTGAATGAGCAGAAGTTGATTCCCTGCAGCTTAACCTTCACTGAGGAAGACGCCCAAGGAATCCACCACCCACATGATGATGCCTTGGTGGTGACCATGGTCGTGGCCAATCTTCATCACCATCTTTGATAAAATGGGAATTAGGAGGTCCAGACTATGTCCTATCCACACTCCCTTACTCACGTTCGGGGTGACTACTATCCATGACTGCAGGAGATGGTCACAACTAGACCATCGTGATGATCTACTTCCTTGTGGTCGGATGCCCCTCCTTCTATAACATAATATTGGGACAACCATCCCTTTATGTCATCAAAGAAGTGGTATTTACATACCACCTTGCGATGAAGTTCCTGATCAGGCATGGTGTTAGTCAAGTTAGGGGCGATTAGCATAAAGCCCGACAATGCTACTCAACGGCAATTAGGGCAAAAGCACATTGGCAGATGATGGCGATTACATCTCTGGATCCCTGAGGAGAATTTGTAGAGAGAGGGTCTCCAGTGGAAGATCCAGTGGTCGTACCTCTCTACGAGACCGAAGCAACTCGAGCGGTTCAGGTCGACTCACTGTTAGTTGCAGATCAACATGATGAGATCATCAGCCTACTAAAGCGGCATGTTGACGTCTTCCAATGGCACACCAGGACATACCTGGCATCAATCCGAAGGTGATGGTCCACAAACTAAAAATCAATCTCGACCATCGATCTGTGAGACAAAAATGATGAGCGTTCGAACCAGAGCAGTACAAATCATCGATGAAGAGGTCAACAAACTTTTCGAGGCCAGATTCATTAAAGAAATCTACTATCTCGACAGGATTATGAATGTCATGTTGGGGAAGAAATCAAATGAAAAATGGTGGATATGTGTCGACTACACAAACTTGAATAAAGTGTGCCTCAAAAGATAGTTTTCCTCTGCCGAGGATCGACCAACTAGTCAACAGCACAGCCGGCACGAGCTCCTCAGCTTCATGGACACCTACTCGGGTTATAACCAGATCGTCATACACGAACATGACAAGCAGAAAGTGACCTTTGTCACCAAAAAAGGGCTCTACTTCTACAAGGTCATGCCTTTTGGATTGAAAAATGCTGGAGAAACATATCAATGCCTTGTTAACAAGATGTTTACTAAGCAAATCGGGCATTCTATAGAAGTCTACATTGGTGACATGCTAGTCAAGAGCACCAGAGCGACAAACCACGTGGCTGACCTCAAAGAAACATTCACCATCCTGAGGAAATACCAGATGAAGTTGAACTCTAACAAGTGCGCCTTTGGGGTAAGCTCGAAAAAGTTCCTCATCTTTTTAGTGAATCACAAGGGAATTGAAGCAAATCCAGACAAGATCCAGGCATTGTTGAACATGAGCTCGTCCAAAATTACAAAAGAAATTCAATGCCTCACAGGAAGAATTGTGTCCCTCAACAGATTTGTCTCCAGAGTTATAGACAAGTGCCCACCATTCTTCCAACTAATGAAAGGCAAGATGAAACCAACATGGGATGACAATTGCGAACATGCCTTTCAATAGCTCAAGCAGTAACCAAGGTCATCCTCATTGTTATCCAAGCCCGAACAGGGAGAGCCACTACTGCTTTACTTGGTTTTCTCAGTCGCAACGGCTAGGTCGGCCTTAACACGAGAGGTCGGAGGCAAGCAACTTCCTTTGTGTTACGTGTAATACACCAAACTTTTCAAAACTCGAGTATTGAAAGTTCTTGAGTGTTACCATGAAATTTAACTCAGTGTGTACATGTGTACGATACCAATTTACCTATCCTAACCTTACATCTATTCTCCAACATGAATCTGACCATTGAGAATGATCTTTATCCATAGATCAAGCCATCCGACCGATGATTTTAAGACAGACCATTATATATCTAAGTATCCTCACTCATACATCATAACCAACTGCTTTGTCAAATATTCACTACTAGATAGAGACATCTGACCATCCACTTTGATTTTGGACCACCAGATCATAGTAAACTACCTACTTGATCTCTACATCCATTTGTGCATGCATCAGATTGAGATTCTGATCCGTTCATCTTGTTCACCACCAATGAATATGCCTAACTAACCATCAAAACTATAATGTGGGAAACTTACACATGTGAAGAAGTCACTTGAATCTAATGGTATACATGTCCTACCTCTTGATCGCTCCAAAAACCTACTTGTGATCATCTATTTACAAAACTGACCATACATCCACATACATACATTATCAAATTACTAATCATCAAGTTTTTCTATTTTTAACATGTCATCTGACTATTCGTTATGTTGGTTGATATATGTACATCCCCTTAATTAATTTGGTGAATAATTTTTTATTCATAAATATTTAAATATAAGTTCCCTTGTAAGAATTACTTAGAAACGTACCTATAATGATGTAGAACCATTAGATTTTTCAAAACTCGAATATCAAAAATAATTATGAAAATGCCATTAACCTAGACCCTTGAATTCTAGATCACATAGTTCTCATGATTTGTTTGATGTAAAATTTTATACCATCTTATGTATCATAAACCCTCACTTGGGGTGGCAAAAGTTCGACCACCGTCTCGGTGACCAGACGGGCCCTAATGGCCTAAGCTTAGGCAAACGAAGCTGACCCGACGACTGCCTCGGCCGCAATGGCAACAGGAGCTAAGGCCAGCATGTCCCTCATGACCTCATGAGCGACAGAAGAAGAAGGTACAGCCTTTCCCTTGCTCTTGGTGGTCGGTTTCTTCTTCTTCTGAGCAAGCTCGGCTGGAGGGGTTGCCTTTCTCTTTGACGCCTTACCTCTGGCATATCTGCACAGTGGAAAAACTTGGCGAAAAATCTGCAAAGTATGACATATCCTTAAGTGACCTATTAAAAGACTTATACCTATCAAGAAAAGGTGATCAAGACCTGACTTAAGGAGAAGCTCAGGCATAAGGAGCAACCTCCAAGACCTCATGTCGACATCCACCGACCGAACTTCAACAATCCAAGCAAGGGTCTCTGTGCCCATTGCAGTAGGATATTTGGGAACAACTAGAAAAAAAAAAAGAATACCAGTTAGAACAAAAGCAACGAGCAAGCAAAGCGAAGCGGGTCCGGACATACCGACCTGACATAGAAAAGGAGGTCGGGACCCACAAATGTAGCCCGAAGATCCCTGGCGCCTCCCACTCCCCCGACACTTATAACCATTTTTCTTCCAATTTTCATGCAGAGGTCGGGACATCCGTGATCAAGGCCTTGCCAGTCCCCCTCCATGAGAAGAAATAATACCAACCCTTATGTAGAGGGTTGGATTTCACTTGGTAACGGTCAACTCGGGTTGGTCGAGATCGGACCAGAGGATGAATGACCGCACCAACGTTCTCCAAATGTTGGGGATTAGTTATCTTAGAGCTAACCCAAGATGCATAAGTATTTGCCTCACTATCCTCTGAAGAGGAAGCCTAAGGTCACATTGGAGGGCGATTTGAAAAATGGCCACCTCTCCTTCAGGGGGCTCATTGGGAAGCTCACCCGTTGAGGGAGGTCAGAATACCATGGATTCTGGAATGTGGTATCCCGACATTATCCTCACCATGTCGGCTTTCTTCAGCACAGACTCTACTTACCCCCTTTCCTCCAACTCCGACGGATTCGCTATCCTCCTTCGCCACCGGGAAAGTCCCCTCTGTCTCTGTCGGCTGCTCTGCCAAGGACTGTTCAAGCATTAGTGACGCATGGGACACCCGAAAATCAATGCCACTCATCATCATCAGTGGTGATGGCGGGTTTGACATGGGGCAAAGATCATCTACCCCGCCATCATGGCTGGAATTCCCCTCCCGCGAACTCGAGGTTTTTAGCATGGCTGTAGGCCCAAAATTGCCAAAAAAACTAGAAGAAGAAAAAAGAAAGAAAAGGGAGGGGAGTAACGGAGTAGAAACGAGGCTCACTAAGGGAAACAGTCCGCTTGAGAAGGACGTCAGAAGAACACTCGCTGAAAATCGCCTGATACAAAGGAAGGAGAAGCACGCGAAAGCAGGAAAGGGCAAGTAACCCCGCCCGATATTAGGGCACTCCCTTTCATAGTGGAGTCACGCATACAAGCATTCATTGCTCGTAATCAATGCATAGCCGAAATAGCTCCTTGGCTCTCCCATCTCGACAGGTGGTGCACTCCCACTCACCGCACGACTCCACAACCACGGATAGGCCACGCATCACTACCTCACTCGCATGGCACCGAAAAGGTGCCCTGACAACCCACATGACCTTGAGTCGTGGTACGCCACCTCGGGGGTGCTATGCTATGATTACCGATATGCCTCAATATTTGCGCCTGCTGCCTTATTGAACATTAATGATGGGATGACCCAACACCATAAGTAAAATAATCTGACCTGACTGGGTCCGACTTACTTCTCAAGCCTGTTCCACAGACTTGAAAGTAGGGGGCCTTACTGCTATGGGGGAAAATGGACCGACCCATGGGAGCAGGTCAGGTTGGAACCTTACATGCTCAACCAAACAAAAGATGACAAGAAGCTCAGTCTCCATGAGGTCCCACTTCCTACACAATCCATGACCGAGGAATGTGCCTGCAAAAGCACCTTCTCTGATGATTCCAATATCTCTAGAGCTCGTTAGGAACTCCCGTTTCTCTGCTCAACTAGGGAGGCAGGTCGGTATGTCCTAGGTTGGCATGACACAAGTTGACATGTCATAGGTCGGCATGACCCAAGTCAGCATAACCCAGGTCGGCGTGACCTAAGTTTGTTTGACCTAGGTAAGCATGGCTCCTCCCAAGTCAGGTTAGCCAAGGCCACCTCAGCCTCCCACTGCACATCTCTGATGGTTTCGAGTAATCAGACCTCATCCATGAGAGATCCACCCGAGGTCTTCTCCGAAGATCTCGAAGGATATCCACGACACGCTCAAGATCCCGGGATCTTCGCCGAGGATCTCAGAATATCCTCCTACTAATACGGGATCTGAATGCACTTACAATATGCGCTTATTAAATAGGAAGATCTCCTCCACGTTACCACCTCTCATAAACTATAAATATAGATGCCTATAATGGTTAAAGGTACGCACGGTCTTTAGCAAAAAACTCTCAATACTCAACTAGACCCAGATTCCCTACCTGACTAAGGCATCGTAGGGTCCCCTACTCTCAGCCAGGGTTTTCCTTATTTGTTCCTTGCGCAGGTACATGGGTCCAAAAAGGGCTAACCAGATTTTTGCATCAACAACATGTAACTAGTGTAATTTTTATAACTTCTAATGCCATTTGGTCAATTTCTTTGTAAATTTTAAGGGCATGTTGAGTTGTGTAAGGGCACTGTGGGTAACATTCCCAATGAAGTAAGTCACCAATTATTTAGGATGTGCAACATATTCACAAAAATCCCACAATTATTTAGCAATTTAATTTAAATCAAATGGTCTCCAGAGTTACCTGAGAATGGATCTAAAATAAGTTATCCTTTAATATCAAAATTGTAAAAGAATGAATCTAAAATAAGTTATCCTTTAATATCAAAATTTTAATGGTCCTTAATCTATCGATGAGAATCAATGCGGGGCACACCAAATTAATCGGAGGACTGAATGCACGACTTGGACAACCTGAGAACATAATCAAATTCTACGCATTCACGGTGAAGGGTAATATGCTGCAAGAATTCACCGTGTGTCAGATCGAAGTCACTCACCATGTGTGGCTCCGTGGATACGCCCTAGTCAATAAATTAGGCCTGTCTTCACAAAAGTGCACCACATTTACTTGGGAAAGCTGGAAAGAGGTAAAAGACTGGTGAGGTCTGCCTTCTCCGTACAAGTGTCGTGGATTTGACGCGATAAGCCTGGTTTTTGTGCCAGGTCCTGTTCAGAGTGGGACCCACTTGATGAATGAGCTGAAACTTACACACAAATTCTAGGTAAGCACGTGTTGGTTGCAGATGGCCTTTCAAATCTTATCGTCCGGGAAATGGTATTACGATTAATCTAATTAAAAATATAGAAGGGATCGCGTCTTTCTAGATTAGTACGCAGAGAATAGGAATATAAAATGGGCATTGCTTGTACTAATTGGAGAATGACAGCGGCTTAATTCATAAACTGACTTTTGTGGTCCTCTCATTTTGGCATCGACACCATTGATGAAAAAAATCTGATTCACTCTCGCTGAACCGCTGGACTTCAAAACACCTGCACAAAAAGAAGACAAAGGATACCCTATTTAGAGTAGGGGACCTTCCAATACCAAAGTCAGGCTAGCAATCTGAATCTAGTAGTATTGAGGGGTTTTGGGTGAGAGATTCTGCATACCTTTACTCATGTCAGCATTTTTATAACCTTTTGAGTGCATGTCGTGTATTGCAAGGCCTCTTGAAGGGTGATTGGAAGATATATTCTACGTGATTGATTTGCCGAGATCCTTGGTGAATATTCTGAAAGATAATTATATCTCATGTTAATATATTGCAAGCGTATTTGAATTCTGAGGTCTATCTGAGGCCCGAGGTTGGTAACCGAGGCCAACCTCAGCCTCCAACGCCCAAGGTCGACCTGTAAGAAAGAAGACCATCTCAATGAATTTTATATATAGATGTCCGTGTTTCTCAGCCTTGAATGCACTTTGAATCCCAATAGCTCCTTTAGCTTTCTTTTTCCCTCCGGTTTTATGAAAATAAGGATGGCTGCTCACATCCTTGTACTTGCCCTTCTCGCAGTCACTGGTTCTCTCACACATGCCTATGACCCCAGTCCCTTGCAAGACTTCTGTGTTGCCGTACTAGAACCACAACCACCAGGTTCCTATGCTCTTCTTTGCATTTGGTTTTGAAACTTCATGATGCACTCACTATGTCGTCTCTGATTTTATACATGCAAGATGCAACCACCAGTGTATTTGACATCACATGTGACAACATATGAGATCCAACTCACCCATCAGGTGGGCCCAACTTCGTTGATTCCCTGGGCAGAGAAATAGACCAGATCATGCGTCTGGTGGGCCGAATTTATGAAATTTAAATGCTCAATTAACATCTTCCTAGCTCAGATGATGTTGTCATGTCGGTCGCCATATGAACTGAGCTAGATGATGTTATAGAGCCCACCTGATGAGTGGCATGGATCTTTCATGTAAGGCCGGGACCACACTAGTGAGCCTAATTGGCATTTTTCTTTAGAACTTCAATATTTGAAGATAAGTGTTCTTCTTCTATCTTATGTAACATTTATTTTGCAGTATTTGTAAATGGGTTCTTGTGTAAGGACCCAAAGATGGTGCAAGCTGATGATTTCTTTTTCAGTGGACTAGACAGGCCGGGCAACACTTCAAATAAGGTTAGGTCCAATGTTACATTAGTCACTGTGAATCAGCTACCCAGACTCAACACTCGGTATATCCCTTGTCCGCATCGACATTGAACCTTACGGTGTCAATTCTCCTCACGAGCATCCACGGGCTTCAGAGATCTTGACTGTCATAGAGGGCACACTCTACGATGGGTTCGTCACCTCCAACCCTGACAATCGCCTCATAACAAAGATCCTAAATAAGGGTGATGTGTTCGTCTTCCCAAAAGGCCTCATTCACTTCCAATTCAACATTGGCAAAACCCATGCGGTTGCAATCGCCAGTCTTAGCAGCCAGTTCCCTGGTGTCATGACCATATCTAATGCTGTCTTCGGTTCGAACCCGCCTATCTCTGATGATGTTCTCACAAAGGCCTTCCACGTGGACAGCAAAGTGATTGATTTACTCAAGGCACAGTTCTAGATAATTAAACAGTTAAATATGTTATCCCCAAATAAGAAATGTTTTCTTCACCTATTATAATAAAAACTTTCTGCTTGAATAAGTCAGCTTAATAATAAGAGGTTTTATTTGGTTGGTTTGAGAAATTGTTCTTTTTCAAGTTCATTTATTTATTTATTTGTTTTTCCAAACTACCCATTTGTCATTGAAGGCAAATGAATTTGTTCACTAGTATCGGCATCAAGAAGCGGTAGAAGAAATTGAAGTTGAGCATCCGCATGCGTGGCAGAGCTAGGCCAATCATTAGCCAAGAGAGACACGAGCCCTGGCCCAAAAATCAGCTGAATCCAATCATTTGGTGCATGAAACTTTGTAACGAAATGTTAGATCTTGTTTGCAGAATTACTAGAGGATCTATGGTGCATTGGAAATGGATATGGAGGTTTGAAGAAGGTGATGGCTTACCTTGCTGTGATGTCATTGCTGTGAAAATGGAATGCTAAGGTCTTCCTTTTCTTACACCCTTTAGAGAAGATAAGGTGGGCTTGAGCTTCTGTCGGTGGTGTTGGATTGGGAGCCAACCCTGTTAATATAGATTAGAGGGGTGAGGAGTTAAAAACCCATCAAAACTCTTCTCCCCAAGACTCCACAAGAATTGGTAATCCTAGTTCCCCTAAATTACTGTGTGTGTATCAAAGTTGTAACACTCCACCCCTTATACGAATTTCTAGATGTATCACAACTTAGTAGGGCCCACTGGTGCACCCGATGACACTATCCAACCTTTAGGTTAATCTAGACCGTTGATCAATAAATAAAAAATAAAAAAGACCCTACCTTATATGATTCTTACATTCTCCCACTTGGGCCACATTGATCAATGTCAATGATTAAACTTTTGGAAATATTTTAAAATTTTGAGAAAACATCCAAATGATTGACCAATTTTATCTTTGGATAATACGAGTAATGCTATTATAATTCGATCCATCAAGATTGTTAGTATCGGATTGCGGCAGCCATTATAACATTTAATCTAAGCGAAGTGAGACTAAGCACGGTCACAAATATTATTAGCCTTGACGACATAAATTTGAAACTAGGAAATGTGGTATAAGGATTATACACATAATGTGATTATCTATGTCTATCCTCAAGAGGTCTTGAAGCTTTAAAATGTCTCGAATGAGACATGACTATAATTTTACTTACTCGAAATTAGATTACGCATACTTAGAGAGAAGCATAAATAAACTTTGTATCGAAATCATCAAAACGTTATCAAATGAGATCTCTCGAATGTCTATGAAAATAAAACACGTTCAAGTCCCACTAACTGAAAACATCCATGAGATTAATGACTCTCATGGATGCTACATGCTCCTGAAATAGCGTGATAGGGATCCTTTTAGTGAGCAGATCTGCAATCATCTGCTTAGTGCCGATGAACTCCATAGACACTTGATGATTATGAACTCTTTCCTTTACAACAACATACTTGATGTCGATGTACCTCGACCTTGACGAATGCTTGTTATTACTAGAGAACGAAATTAAAGCTGAATTATCATAAAATATTCTCAACGATTTCAGAATATGTTCCAGTATTGGCAAACTTGAGAAGAAACATTGCAAGCATAATGCCTTATTAGATGCTTCATGATAAGAAATTAATTTAGCTTCCATGCTGGTTGAGGCTGTGGTTAACTGTTTAACGCATTTCCGAGACAGCCTCACCAACCATCATGAAGATGTAGCCTGAGGTGGACTTCTTAATATCAATGTGGATAGCATAATCTGCGTTTGATTATGTAACCAACTCCAAATGGTCAGATCTTTTGTATGTGAATCCGAAGTCCTTTGTTCTTTGCAGGTAGCGAAATACGTTCTTTGCAGCTATCCAATGTTGCATTCTTGGATTAGATAAATACTTTCCCAACATTCCAACAACAAAGGAAATATCCAGTCACATGCAGACTTGAGCACACACGACGCTTCCTTTTACTAATGCATACAGAAATTCCTTTATTCGATTCTTTTCCAAATTATTCTTAGGACACTGGAATTGGCCAAAATTTTCACCCTTTACAATGGGCAACTATCCAAGAACATAATTTTACATGTCATACCTTTCGAGTACCCTAGTAATATATGCCCTCTGTGACAGGCTAAGCAGTACATGTGATTTGTCATGAATCTCAATGCTGATGACATAAGAGGCATCACCAAGGTCCATTTCAAATATTTAAGATAAGAATTTCTTATTGTCTCTCAGCATCCTGATATCATTGTTATTCAATAGAATGTCATCAACATACAAAGTCATCATAACAAACTTACTCTCCTTGATTTTAATGTAGATGTCATACCTCGAACTTTACAATAAAGTTCTTGAGTGTCACCAAAAAATTTAACTTATTATGTATGTGAGTACAATATCAATCTAATTATATTAACCTTACATCTATTCTCCCACACGAATTTAACCGTTGGGAATAATCTCCATTCATATATCAAGCAATTTGATCATTGATTTTAAGATAGGATCATCATATACCTAAATATTCTCACTTGTCCATGATAACCAACCACTCATTTAAATATGCACTGTTAGATCGAGACATCTAACTGTCCACTTTGATTTTAGATCACCCGATCGTAGTAAACTAGCTACTTGATCCCTACATCTACTCGTATACACATCAAGTTGATATTCTGATCTGTTCATCTTGTTCATTACCTATGAATATGCTTAACCCCACATCAGAACTACAATCCGAGAAACTTACACATGTGAACAAGACACTCGAATCTAATGATACAAATGTTCTACCCCTTAATCACTCTAGAAACCTACATTGTGTTCTTCCGTTTATAAAATTGGTCGTACATATACCTATATACACTGTTAGAGTACCAACCATCAAGTTTTCCTATTTTAAACATGTCATCTAACTATCCATTGTGTGGTTTGATATATGTATATACCATAATTAATTTGGTGAATAACTCTTTATTCATAATGATTTAGATATAGGTCCTTTTGTAAGAGTTACTTAGAAACATTCCTATAACCAAGTAGAACTATTAGATTTTCCAAAACTCTCATGTCAGCAATAATTACGAAAATTCCAATAACCTAGACCCTTGAATTCTAGATCACATGGTTCACACAATCCGCTTGATGTGAAATTTTATACCATGCCTATGTATCATAAATTAACCATATATGTCAAATCCTAGCTCTTAGATCATTGTAAAATTGAATCAATTAACAAATCAATCCCTTAACCGTTGATTTTGATGTCCACCGAGTGAAGAAACCTCGTGAGTAGTCGTAGTAAGATTTTCCCTTCATATGAATGACTTGAATTGCTTATAATACAGATCAAGTGTGAAATATGAAGACCCCACTTTGGTAGGTTTTTCCTTAGGCACGAAGTTATCCATATGACTCCTTATAAATCTGGATCTTTCGATTTAATTACTTCCTTCCGTCCATTGCAACTCAAATTTGAACCACACTCTGGCATCATATGACTATGAGGTTATACAAAATTTAGACCCCGATATATGATCTTGCACCATTGAATGCTGATGCCAGTTTCTTCATTTTGATGCAAAAGGTGATATTTTAAATTTAAGCTTTTTTCCACCATCGATCAACTACCAAATTTTACCCAATCGTTTTCTTATCCTGATTACACATTTTCTTCAAAATTGGGCCCTAATCATTAAGTGTGGACCGTTAATTGAGATCAAGTTCTTTTTGGCACCCGTTAGGAGAATTTTCAATATTGGCCAATATAACTTTTGGATCACCAAGAAAATAACATACCACGAATCTATTCGAGACCCTGACACAATGGATGAATTAGATTTAAGGAAAGATCGTCAGAAAATGAAAATTGGAGAAACCCAATCCCAGTGTGATGTGAAAACATGCCCCTCTCATACACCCACTCCCTTTTAAAAAGGGGGCATGCGTTCCCCTCTCCATTCACACACCCAACGCCCAAGGAGAAAGAGAGAGAGAGAGAGAGAGAGAGAGAGAGAGAGAGAGGTGATACATGCTCATATGCATCATTGGTATAACATTATGATACATGCTCATATGCATCATTGGTATGCTAATTATGAGGGGTGATGGATTATAGTATATGTCATTGGGCTGAGATGTTTATGGGATTCCTTGTGAGATGGAGTTGTCCCACATGATCGCACGATACGCGCAGGTTTGATCCATGATTGGTTGGCATGACTCATGCATCTCGTATTTTGTGTGACATGATCGACACACTGAGAACATGCTTAGCATAACATCATGATACATGCTCATATGCATCATTGGTATGCCTGTTATGAGGGGTGATTGATTATAGTATATGCCATTGGGCTGAGATGTTTATGGGACTCGTGAGATGGAGTTACCCCACATGATCCCATAGTATGTGCAGGTTTGATGCATGATTGGATGGTATCACTCATTCATCTTGTATTTTATGACATGATCATTTGGCGCCCTAGAGACATCAGGGTTGTAGCTTCCACAAGCATATCGTGGATAGCCAGATGGGAAATTGAAAATGTTTGGTTTGAGCATATGGGCATGTTCGATGTCCTTGGGTGAAAGTCCCTAAACTCCCGTGGCCAGGGGATGTTCCAACGTCGAGACCAAGTGAATACATAAGCGCACGAGGGCCATATATCATTAGGTCGCATCTCCCACTATATCGTGGTCGGTTGGAAGGGAGTGTGGCCTTATCCGTCCGAGTGTAGGGGGTATAGCTAAGCTGAGTTTGAACAGCTCATAAATGGGTCCGCTATCGATGTGTCGGGTAGATATTGGTTGACTACTAGTCAGGCGGATAGTGAGGTCTCTTCCACTTGCATGGTTGTGCGTCTAGTGGGCGGCGATCTTGTGTAGAGTGTACTAGACCTCGGTAATATCCCAGAGATGTATGGTACTGATATGTGGACTTACTGAACAGGAGTTGTGTACTAACATTTAACTCATTCATTCATTCACTTACTATCTACTCGGGTTGGTGGTGTACAACCAAATCATTATGTGTACCTTCGCAATGGCTAAGATTTAGGTTGGGCGCGCGACCAAGCTGAGATTAGGAGTTTACCACATTGAGTCTGGCTATCTAAATTTAGGTATGAGACTGATTTGGATAAAAGTCCCTTATGGTGAACCCCACACCTTCTGATACTACGCACTATCATCGCGACTACACACTCTACCTTTATCATTTCTTTTGCATTACATACTGCATTGCATCCTCTGTTTATGAGATATTGTGATGCCCCGTCACTGTGGTCACATGTGAGGGGCACACGTGGGCAGACGCTAATGTGGGCAGGGCCAAGTGGGCCTGAGTGAGCTACCAGTGGTTGGAAGGATACTGTGCACACATTGAAGGCAGAACTTTATCCCATGTATTCGTGGACTTATCAAGATTTGCATATTGCATTGCATCCTCAGTACATGACATTTGGCTTACTATGTCTCTGTATTGCATAACCGATCTACATTGCTTCCTCTGTATATGATATTGGCTTATTATGTCCTTCAAACACAGCCCGGACAAGACTGATGGTATTTATGGATTTGCCAGTATTTCCCCTTGGTCTGATATTTATATACTTGGCACGTGCATTGCACACACTCACACCATCCTCTAAGCTTCCTGTAAGTTTATGCATATAGATGCGTGCAGCTAACGCTAGGACGCAGCCGAGCTGAGGCAGGAGCATGCGGCTGAGCTTCTGGAGCTTCGATATCTATCTTGTATTTTCCTTTCAGTATTGTACTCGAATGATTTTATTAGTGGATATGTGGTGATGATATTATCATTTGTATCTGGGTTATGCTTATGGATATGTTTCTTACCAAAAAAATGTACTGAAAATCCTCCTTGTAGGATCCCATGATCGGAACTTGGTAAATGGGTGCTGGGAGCCGAGAATAGGTACTACGAAGCCTGTCGGCACCGGATTCGAGGATCAAAAATTTTGTGAGCTTGGTTTCCAAGTTTGGGGCGTGACATTACTTGATTCAAGTAATCACAATTGGAATTGGAGTCTTATCTTATCCAATTGGAAGATATAGCTATTAAATCAATTTAAACTTTCATTAACCTAATTCTCAATGGATGGAGAATTGTGAAGATTGGAAAGGATTCCATGACCAAACCATGCCCATGGTACAATGGTAAACAACATGATTTACCAATCCCATAATCTCAAGACAAGAAAAAGAAGATACTCAAAGCTATTACAGATATATTGTAATTTGAGTCACAATAAACCATTAAAAACTAAAAGTATTTGTTAAATATCAAACTAGAATCAAAGAAGGTTCAAAATAAATATGAATTAAAGCAAGAGAAACAACTCATTATGCTACAACCTTCACCTCTTAGCCCTAGCTAAGAAGTTTAACCAACCATAGACATAATTGGCTAAGAGGTTTAACCAACCATAGACATGATTGAATTGAAGTCTCTTAAGAAAAGCATAAAAACAAGCTAAAGAATAAAAAGAAGAACTCCTGGACGGCGGCTCCACCTGTCACGCCCCAAACTTAAGAACCGGTCTCACAAAATTTTTAATCACCGAATCCGATGTCGACAGCCTCCATAGTACCCCATTTTTGGCTCCCAACGCCCATACGCCAGATTCTGATCATGGGATACTACAAGGAGGATTTTCAGTAAAAAAAATGTAAAGAAGCATAACCACAAGTATACCCAAATCACAAAAACAACATCATCACCACATATCCACTAATATAAATATTAGAATACAGTGTTGAAAGAGAAATACATAAATAAAAAAATCTCCAAAATGATCTTCCACAAGCTCCCGCCTCAACGCTGCTACGACCTAACGTCACTTGTACGCAACGGTCGTGTATAAGCTTACTAAGAAGCTTAGAGGGTGGTGCGTGTATGCACAATACATGTGCCAAGTACACAAATATCAAAGTAAGCAGAAATACTGACAAGTCTATGAATACTATCAACCATAAGAAGGTTATGTAATGCAAGACATAGTATGTTAAATGTTATATGCTGAGGATGCAATGCAATGTGCAAATCCTGACAAGTCCATGCATACCATCAGCCTTATCTAGGCCATGTAATGCAGAAACATAGTAAACTAAATGTCATATATAGAGGATGCAATGCAATATATAATGCAAAAGAAATGACTAAGCTGAAGTGTGTAGTCAAGATGATAGTACGTAGTATTACAAGTTGTGGGGTTAATCACAAGGAACTTCTATCCAAACTAGTCCCATACCGAAATTTGGAGAGCTAGACTTAATATGGTAAACTCCTAATCTTAGGTTGGTCGTGTATCCAACCGAAATTATGGCCATTGCAAGGGTACACATAATGATCTAGTTGTGTACTACCAGCCCGAGTGGATGGTGAATGAATAAATGAATGAGTCAAATACAAACTTCTACTCAGTAAGTCCACATATTATAACTACCACAGCACTTCCGATGTGGGACAAGGTTTCGCCCCATTGTATGTACAGTAGCCTGCCAACCATTGGTAGCTCCCCTAGGCCCTTACGCCCCACCCACATCAGCTTCCACCCACGTGTGCCCGCCCATATGTGCAACAGTGACAAGGCGTCACAATATCAGTACCTTACATCTCTAAGATATCACCAGGGTCTAATACACTCCACACTGGTTGCCGCCTCCCTATACTCACAACCAGCAAGAGGAAAAAATCTCACTATCCGCCTAACCAGTAGTCTAATAATACCTACCCGGCTCGTCGATAGTGAACCCATTTACGAGCCGGTCATACTTAGCCTAGTTTATAGCCCCCTCAATCGGGTAGATAAGGTCACGCCCCCTTCCAACCGACCACGACACAGTGGGAGATGCGGCCTACTGGTATTTGGCACTTGGGCGCTCATGTATCCACTTGGTCTAGACATTGGAACATCCCTTAGCCATGGAGGTTTAGGCACTATCAAAAAATCAAGCTAAGGATACGGACTATGCCGAATTATAGCTATGGTTTAGATCCGTAGCTATATTACTTTGGGTTGAGTCCATAGCTAAAAGTGTAACACCTCGCACCTCAGGTACACGGGTGTTACCTTCTTAAGTCCACAGTAAAGGAATAAAACAGTTTAACCAAGTTAGTTGAACATTATATGTGTAGGATGTGAACTCCAGCCATCATTAAAGCCATCCATCTGAGGGACCTAAAGGCTGAGGCAGAATCCCATGATAATCGCGAAGGTAACAATTAACCAATCTCATTAAATTTAAAATAGTTTTAAGTAAATTAGTGTGAGGTAATGACTAAACGCCCTATTAAGCTAGTCTTCGTAGAATGATAGGCAGCAAATTAAGTCATCACTGCGCCTGGGCACCACTTTTGACCGTTAGGACCAAAAATCTGGCCAAGCCGGCCGTTAGGTTAGTTGTATTGACCACTAGAAGGACTGAAAAGCATGATACGACTCACCTAGGGCCTGGCCCCGTAGCCTAATGGGTCAGTACTCCTATTCCTGGGCCCCAAGAAAAATGGATGGAATGGACTTGTCACAAATATCACAATGCCCCCCCCCCCCCCCCCGGTGTGCATGTGCACCACATGCATTTGCACCCAGTATGCACTAGGACGATGGGCTCGGTCAAATGACCTTTGACCGAGTCTTATTCGAAAACGAGAGGAATGGCTACTCTCCCGCCCATTTTAAGTTCAAACTGGTGACCTTCGGACCTCTAAGTGGCCCACCATGGCCACTTTCTGAGCCATCTGATCCGTTCAAATTCTTCGTGGGGTCCAACTCAACAAAATCGTATAGCCTTTCGACCCCTTGTAAACGGATGAAGGAGATGGGCTACCACCGTCCAACGCATTGCACATGGAAGGCATCTGAGAGGTGGGACCATGACGGAATCGGTTGGACGGCTCACGATCGGTCCAATCGTGCAGTCCCGTCCGTCCGTTTTCTTGACTGAGGCGTGCTCTCCCTCTATGCCAAAAAAGGCCAAGCAGGACCTGTAGGTGAAAAAAATAGGAGAGGACTTTCTCCTCTGGGGAGAAACAGAGGGGGACAGATTGCAGCCATCCGTTGGCTGCGTGAAAATCCGACCATTAGTGCCTCCCCTCCCTTGCTATATATATGGTCCTGTAGCTCTCGGGATTCGGACCAGCAAGAGAGAGAGAGAGAGTGAGAGAGGAAGAAGAGTGAGGAAAGAAAAAAAACAGAAAGGTGGCTGGGAGCTAAACTAGATAACGTGTTGCCTCCTCTCGCCTCTCTATCCTTCTTCTTTTTTTCCAATGGTGGGAATGCCAATAGGGGAGCTGGTGCTGACCTCCTTCAGGCCATGGAGTCAGATCGTGCCAAGCTCCAACGAACCAGAAGCCGAGTGGGAAACGGGCCAACCGATGGCCGTTGTCCAGGATGAGGAACTAGCCAACTAATGGCTGTACACTCGAACTGAAGACAAGCTTACACCACAGCTGTAACCAGGCCAAATGACGGCTAGAGCTTAGGTGAAAACAGGCCAATCCATGGCTGTTTTCAGACCTAAAGCTAAGGCAAAAGAAAATAGCATTCTAAGGGGCTCAGGATGGGGCCGTTTTATGGTGTATTACAGGCCGAAATAAGGACCTTGGGACAGCTCGGTTTCAGCCCAAAGCCAGGCCGCTCAATGGCTATGGGACGGGCCGAGTTTATGTC
The DNA here is from genome assembly GCF_029962835.1 of Magnolia sinica. Classification (NCBI taxonomy): domain Eukaryota; kingdom Viridiplantae; phylum Streptophyta; class Magnoliopsida; order Magnoliales; family Magnoliaceae; genus Magnolia; species Magnolia sinica. The sequence continues at coordinate 46,476,993 of NC_080584.1, read as the reverse complement.
CCTATTTTTAGTCTAAAGCTGAGCCGATCAGTGGTTCTATTTCAGGCTGAAAACAGACCATGCGATGGTTGTGCCTTGGGGCTAAAATCAGACCCAACTGTGGCATCTGTCTCAGGTCAGGATCAAGCTAAATAGTGGCCGAGGTTAGGCCAGAATTGTGGCAAGGAAGGGTCCTATTTTGTACTGAGTAGCAAGGCTCAGATGGGCCAAACAGTGGCCATATATCGGGCAGAAATCAGGCCAATATAGTGGCATTTTTCGGGCTGAAAACCAGACCAAATTACAGGGTTGTTTCGGACCTAGGCCAAGCTAATTAATGGCTGAGTTCTGAGCTGGGGCTGTGGCAAGAAACGGACCCTTACTTTGCTCAAAAATAGGCTGAAACCCTGGCCTGCATCAGGCCGTGTATCGACCTGAAAACCCAGCTCTCACCAAGCCATGAAGGCATTGCAAGTCCTATTTTCCTTATATTACTTAATATATTGTTTCTTGTGCAAGTCCTATTCATCAATACTTCAGATTTGATAACAAGCACCACAAAAATCCATGTTTTTTTTGCATCTGTCCAGAACTAGTCTTTGGAAACATGTTAGAGGTTTCACGTATAATAAAATTTTTGGCTCATTTCCTAGATGTTCTTGTTGAGTGAGCATGGAAGCATGCTCCATGCTTTCCACAACATGACTGGAGGGATGCTGATTTTTTATGCTCATGTAGATAGCATCATCACATGAGCAGATAGCCTGCAAAAGGGAATATACCCAAGAAAGGGCACATGCCCAAACCTACATTACAAATATACTCAACCCACTTCAGATATCAACAAAACAACACCCCAAAAACACCTTGACAGAATTGGCTCATATGGACACCTAAGTCCAGATTTTATCAATCAACATAAAGACTACCTCCAATCCGTTATTAAATATTCCAATGATTCTGTGATCCAGAAACTTGAGCTGGTGTATCCCAAAGTGGGTGGATCATGCCTCAAGATCATAGCCCTCAAAACATTGGGCTTTTTTCCAATTGAATGTGGACAGCGCCGTATTTCCATTTAGCTCTCTATTTGCAAGCCAACAAATTAGATTGGTGATGCAGACCATTTTCTGTGGGCTTCATCAGAAAAACATTCCTGATTACCAAACCATAGCCCCACTTGTACAAATTTTCAGGTCAAGGATCATAAATTCTTCTTAACTGTAACTTTAAGCACGTAATATCAAGAGGAAGATGTGATGTTGAACAGTCTTTTTTATCCTTTGAGTCGGTAATTTCCTCTCATAGGTTGTTCCTATCTGTTAGGTGCCTTTTGATTTATAACATGTAAATTTTTATTTCTTTTATGTTCAGCTTTCTATTGTCTTTGTTTTTACATTTTGTAAGACCCGTATCTTAACCTGTATTATTCCATAAACCTCCGCGGTCCTCCTGGTCGAATTTCGGTGACCTGCGATCTCTTATCAACATTTGCGCGCAATCCTAAGTCGTGTCTTATATATTAGAGTCAGCTCGACTCGAAACTTGTATCCTTTTGATCGCACCATCACCATGGTTCTGACGCCGCGTATTACGCGCCGAGGTGATACCCATGCTAGGAGATGTGGGCCTGCATTCAATTCAAGAAAAATGTTGCGCGTTGCGAAAACCGAGGAAATCTCTACAACCCATCACATCAATCCATCAATCATAAGTCAAGTACAACCCATCATTCACCCATACCTCTCTTTTACCAAGTCAACAACACTCATACCTAACCATTCCCTTCTTACTAAAAGTCAAAAGAAACCATACCCTCTATCACATCTCCCTTACAACAACCCATCCTCTCTTTCATTTCTCACTCCATCCCAAGCACCAAGGGAGAACCAACGTCCAAGCATCCCATGAGAGAGTCAAGTGTGGCCCACTCCTTACCACCTTCGTACCTCCCATCCCCACCATCCAAAGTTCATCTCAACCATTGGAATCGTTTCATTGGAGCACTAGATGCTTTAGGCGAAAGAAGGAAGAGGAGATCAAAGGTGGGTGATCTTGTATTTATCTTTTTGTGATTTAAGGGCCCACATTGGTGGGACCCAACTTTATGTATGCATTGTTTAAAGAGGGACCTATAGTGGCGGGGTCCCTCTGCTACTCACGTCTCCCTCTCTCTCTCTCTCTTTTGATGTGGCCCACCATGGTCTTATCCACGCTGTCCCATTTGTGGGGCCCACAGTACTGACATCCAACAGCTTGCCACCTGCCTGTCCACTTAGACAGACCTGGACAGAAGAGAAAATACAAATGTTAGCTTGATCCAAACGGTGGTGGGCCACCACATGGACCCACCATGATAGATGTGTTTTATCCAAGGGCCGTCCAGTCCCTATACATGGACTAGACCCCACATGAAATATATATGTTTTTCATCCACACCGTCTAGTGGTATGGACGGTGGGGACCACCACCATGATTTATATGTTTTATGTCCAGGCAGTCCAGGGACTGGATGCTGGAGATATTAAAAAAAATGATGAAAAATGAAATAAAATATAATATAACATAGAATATATTTATATATATACACTATATATATATCTGGTGGGCCCCACGTGGGACCCACCTTCTTGAAGTAGATTGGCTGGTGCGTCTCAAACTAGCCATATATGTGGTGGAATGACGTCACCAAGAATTGTGGTCCCCATGAGATATGTATTATACCACACCGTCCAACCATCTGACGGTGGGCCCTCCCATGATGTATGTATTAGATCCAAACTGTCCGTCCATATACATGGACGTGGGGCCCACTTTGATGGATGTCTTGCATCCACACGTGTGGGCCCCACCTTGATTTATGTGTTCAGCCGTCCATCTGAATGATTCATGTGGTGGACCCACCTTTGATGCATTTTTTATCCAAGCCGTCCACCTGTTTTGCCAGCATGGGACCACCATGATGTATTTATTTCATCCACACCATCCAGATTGTGCTAGACGATGCTGGACAATGTTGGACGATGTTGGACTATGTTTAGATAGTGCTGATTTGCATGGACTATGTTTGGATGGTGTTGTCCAATGTTTGGATGATGCTGATTTACATAGACAATGTTTGGACAGTGTTGATTATCATTAGTGGGTCATGTGCCCCATGGAAGGATAGTATACAGTGATACACATGTTACACCTACAACTATTGAAATGATTTTTGGTGTGGGCCAAGCCCACTTGAGGCCCATTGGTGTGGCCCATCATGATGTATATTTGAGGCGCATGTGATAGGGCCCACCTACCTTGTATTTAAGGCCCATATAATGGGGCCCACCTGCTTGAATCTGAGGCCCATGGGCAAGGCCTATTGTGATGTATTCGTGGCCTATGGGCAAGGCCCATTGTGATATGTATTAGGCCTATGACGCGTGGCCCATTTAATGCATATGAGACCCATGTGTAGGGCCCACATGTTATGTATTTGAGGCCCATGTACAGGGCCCACCTGTTGTGTATATAAGGCCCATGAGTGAGCCCCATTGTGATGTGCTCGAGGTCCATATGGTGCGGCCCGTTGATGTGGCCGATTTGATGTATATTAGGCCCATTCGTGCAGTCCGTTGATGCGGCCCACTTGTTGTATATGAGGCCCAATATGATATAACTATGGCCCATGTGGTAAGGCCCATTGTGATGTATGTGCAGCCCACGAGTGAGGCCCGATGTGATGTATTTATGGCCCATGTGCCGAGGCCCATAATGATATGATTAGACCTTTGAGAGAGGCCCATGGTGATGTATATTGGGCCATTGTGTGAGGCCATGGGCCCACTGTATGTTTGACTCGATGTGGGTCAATCCTTGGGAGCAATATTGGTTAAATGTCCACATTGATGAGCAATGATGGTTAAATGTCCACATTGTGACCTTCCCTTAGGTCCTTTGTTAGGCCGAGTCAGATTGTCGAGGCCTATTCTGATTGTCGGGACTGAGTCAGATTGTCGAGGTCGATTCTGATTCCGATTATCGAGGTCGATTCTGATTGTCGAGGCCGAGTTAGATTATTCAGGTCGATTTCTATTTCGATTGTCGAGGCTGATTCTGATTGTCGAAGCCGAGTCTGATTGTCGAGGCCGATTCTAATTGTCGAGGCCGATTTCGATTGCTGATTCCGATTGTCGAGGCTGATTCTAATTCTGATTGTCGAGGCCGATTCCGATTGTCGAGGTCGAGTCAGAATGTTGAGGCCGATTCCGATTCCAATTGTCGAGGATGATTCCGATTGTCGAGGCCGTTTATTAAGCCGATTGTTTAGGCCAATTATCGAGGCCGATTGTCGATGCCGATTATCGGTGTCGATTGTTGATACCGATTATGAGTATGTAACAGTATAACATCATGATACATGCCCATACGTATCATCTACATGTTTATTATGAAATGTGGCTGACCATCGCATATGTCATTGGGCAAGTTGTTATGAGACTCCATGATAGGCGGAGATTGTCTCACATGAGAACATGGTATGCGCAGGATTGATGCGTAACTGGATTGTATGACTCATGTATCTTGTATTATGTGTTGTGATTAGTGTACGCCTTAGCGACATCAAGGCCGTAGCCTCCACAGGCATGTCATGGATGGCTAGATGGGACACTGAAAATGTTTGGTTCAAGCATCTGGGCACTTTGGATGTCCATCAATGAAAGTTCCTAAACCTCCGTGGCCAGGAGATGCCCCAACGTCGAGACCGAGTGGATGTGTATGAGCGCATGAGGGCCATATACCAGTAGGCCACGTATCTCACTGTGTCATGGTCGGTTGGGAAGGGGTGTGACCTTATCCACCTGAGTGATGGGCAATATCTAGGTTGAGTTTGACCAGCTTGAGGAATGGGTTCGCTATTGATGAGTCGGCCCCGATATTGGCAGGTGGATAGTGAGGTCTCTTCCACTTAGATAGAGGCGGTAAGCTGGCGTAGAGTGTACTAGACTCCGGTGATGATCTCATAGATGTACAGTACTGATTTATGGACTGATTGAGCAATAGTTGTATACTCAGCGTTATACTTATTCATTCATTCATTCACTATCCACTCGGGCTGGTGGTGCACAACTAATTGTTATGTGTACTTTCGCAATGGCCAGGATTTCAGTTGGGGGACACGACTAACTTGAGATCAGGAGCTTACCACATTGAGTCTATCTATCCAAATTTAGGTATGAGACTAGTTTGGATAGAAGTCCTTTGTGATAGGCCCCATAGCCAGTGATATCACGTACTATCATCCCAACTTCACATTGCAGCTTGGTCATTTCATTTGCACCACATATTACATATTGTATATAGCATTTTGGGTTGCTATGTTTCTGCATTTATATGACTTAAATAAGGTTGATGATATTTTTATGGACTTATCAGTATTTCTGCTTACTCTGATATTGTATGGTTCGTGGACTTACCAGTCCTAGAGACTGCTCGACCGGTCATGTGAATAGTGCTCGACCAGTCCTGCAAGCTCGACTCAAAGTCCAGCAACTGAATTGAGTCCCACACGACCAGTCGTGGACAGGACTTGACCAGTCTTGGAGGCCACTCGACCAGTCGAGAAGGTCCTTATGATTGTACTCAAATGATTATATTAGTAGATATGTGGTGATGATGTTGTTCTTATGATTTGGGTATACTTGTGGTTATGTTTCTTACGAGACAAATTCATATTAAAAATCCTTCTTGTAGGATCCTAGGATCGGTAATTGGCGTATAGGCACTGGGAGCCAAGAATGGGGTGCTACAAAGGCTGTTGGCACCGGATTCAGCGATCGAAAATTTTGTGAGCTCGATTTCCGAGTTAGGGACGTGACACATTGACATTCTAGATTTCTGCTTTATCAACCTCCATTTTCCATACATGTCTATAGATGCAAGGAATGTCTTTGATACCTTAAATAGCATATTCCATTTTATTTAGGGAGTCATTGTTTACACGCACTGTGATTAATAAAAATACCAATATTTTCTGCTTTTGCTTATACATACTACAAAGGACAGGTGTATGTAGCAGTCAGAGCATGTGTCAATTAATAACAATTTTCTTTATTTTATTTCATTGTTCTATTCTCATGAATTTTAAGGTGATTAGTTGTAATGATTTTATTACCCTGATTCTTTGTGACAGGTTTGGATAGCTCCAAGCTGTTGATCTTGAAAGTGTTGAACCTGCGCTTCGAGTGGGTGATTAGCACCCTTTTCATGCATGAGGAATAATAAGATCCTTGACCCAAGGAATATGCAAACATACTAAAGTTTTCAATTTGTACCAGTGGGGCCCATGGTTCAATTATTTGGACAATTGCTCTGCTCAGCCCCACCATCAAGGCCTGAATTGTAAGATCTTAGCCATCAATTTTTGTATTTTCTGAGCCGAATGTGGACCATTGCTGTATTTCTCTTCTTGGTTGACCATTTTTAGGCCAGAAATTAAAAGTTTAGGATAGTCTTGTCGAGAACTTTTGGGACATTTTCTTTCCAGTGGGGCCCAACACACAGATGGTCTGGATTAATAATCCATGGGACCCACTTCTACATGCTAAAAATGTAAGTTTATTATAAATTTTGTAATTTGAGGATCCTAGAATTCCTTTATATATTATTCATTCTCATCTGCATGTCCTTATAAAAGAGAAATTGCTAAAAGGCTTGCACATTCCACCTCACCACATGATTAACCAGACTGTTCATCGAGGTTCCACCGTGGATAAGCTACATCAAAAAACATACTCAACAGAGATGACATTGTCTATACTCTATTAGAAATGATGCTCCAGAAAGGTAGTTTCTAGTTCACCTTCTACTAGAGCGTGGATCCATGAATCCTGATATTTTTGCCATGTTGGGCCATTTACAGTGGTACCTCTAGATAAACAGTCTATATCATGACATGGTAAACAGGAAGGCAAGCCATGCTAAGCTCTTAATATAAACTAGTTCCATTCTATCATTGGCCCTCTGTCAATTACTACTTATGAGAACATGTTTCCTGGCAGTAACTTGTAGACATATGCATTGAACTCTCATACAAATAAACAGAACCCCTTCCAATTTGAACGTCATGATCACGAGGATATGCATTTTACTTAGGTCCAAGGCCATGGTTTGATGATACAAACCACTGATCTGATATGCCCCTAAGTGGATAGTGATGATCCAAAATTCTCCTGATGGGACAATCCCGACTTCTCCATTATTAGCCTATAAATGGATGGTAGAGAAAAGAAATTGCAATTGTCCATATTCAACAGAAAAGAGGTCAATGATTAAAGGGATTGTATCTTCCAATTTTAGAGATTTTTGGAGCACGTCATCCTCAATGGGACCTATCAGATCAGCAGTCCCAAACACAAAAATAGACCTCGATTCAGAACTCAAGGATAATGTGTATTTCCTCAAAACCATAAGGTCTTTTAAGTAGAGTTCTCAGAAAGAATATAATAAGATCTGATGAATTCCTTTTTCTCAAAGTGTTAACAAGGTTTTAAATATTGTTATTGCACAGATGAATTCCTTTTTGTTTCTTTGAATTTGGCTCTCCAATGAATTCCTTTTTCTAAAAGTGTTTACATAGATGACCTGACCTTTTGTTGTGCAGATGTATAGAAAGAAATGAAAGAGCTAATTCAACAGTGAGATCGTGCTCAATCTCATCTCAAGGTCTCATCTCTTTTCTCAATATTTTTCAGGTAATTTAATGACTTTTTCTAGAACTATATCATTCATTTCTTGTGAAATTGGTGCTTGTCAGTGTATGAGAGACACCATTATTATAATTTCTATCGGGTCATGTGCTACAATGGTAAGGGATACCATTATTATAAATTTTATTGTGATGTTCATTTATTATCCAACATTCGTTGCACTAAGAACCTCATCATCATGAGCAGCAACAAATCCACATAATCACAACACCTAATCCCTTCCATCTCCGCACAGAGGTTAAGACACTAAACCTTTCCTATTCATTCTAATTTTAGTAATAGACTTGTACAAGTTAGTCTCTAGTATTTGCCTTTATTTTCAATCAGATTAGGGATCTCGTTCAAGGGCCTATCTAGGCTTTTGAATTGCACCCTTCAATCAGATTAGATGGTTGACTTTGAATTACCCTACTGGAGATTTGTTGCTCTTGTTGTTTTCCACTGCTTTTATTGGCTTGCGAACTGAATCACCAGATTTCCTATCCATCTATTGTAAGTAGTATGATTTGAAGGAGAATAGAAACATGGCCTTCTATTTTGATCATACGCGGGTTGATTTTTAGCTCTAGAAATATGAAGTGTCAAATTTTCAATACTCAAATTGTTTAGCATAATCTGCCTAGGGCAGGCTTGACTTTCCTTAAACAGGATTCCCTTAGAGTTTAGAGAATTGGGTTGAAGAAATTAGGCAAATCTTCTAACTGCAATCATTTGTGAAGTTTCATTCTCACAGTATTCTTAGTTTGTGAAATTAGGCTAGTCCCACCATGTGGTATCATATTCAGAGTTTGTTTAGCTAATCTTCAGTAAGCACATTTGGTTTTCTTGTGATGAAAATTCTGGTTATCTTGGTTCTTCTTACTGCATTTTGTAGTTTATTGTCTGCTTTCTTATTGTTGTTAGGATGTATGCTCGCTGTTTGGTAATCTTATTCCATTATAACAAATGTCCTGCATTGAAACTCATGTCAACATCATGGTCTTTGGTCATTGGGCTCGTTGACTGAATGCAAGTTATTCTCTTCGTTTGTCACTCTTGTGCTTGTCTTGTGGCTATTCTCAATGTCCATGATCTCCCAAGTAATTGCTCATTGAGATCATGGATAAGGCTTAGATCATGGCATTGCTCAGCAATTTGGCTTAGGTACATTTTTGGGTTTCGATTATTGTTCTTTTTTTCACTTGATAGACAGCTTGGATATCGCATCAGTTGGAGAAGGGTCTATTATACTAGATGATTTTAATTTTCATGAATCTGTCCATCTTGACAATTTTGAGTAAATCATACATTATGACAAGTCAGAATGTATGTTTGTCTTTGTTTTGCTGACTTGATGAACATAACTGAGGAGCCTTCATTTGGGATTTTTTTCCTTTTCATTTTTTGCGTTGTAGAAACATTCATCAATTATGGAGTGAGTATCCAACATAAGATCACATCATTCATTCCTAATGTTCGATTACAGGTAACTTAATGATGGTTTCTCTCTTATTCGTCTGATTTCAACAACATTGTTGCATTAGAACCCATTGCAAGAATAGGTGGTAGCTACCTTATATAATCAGTGTTATTTATGGTCTACCATACATAACACCTTTTTTTTTAAGAACAACCATCTCTTTCTTCTAACAGTGAAGATCTGTGTCATAGTTAATGTAGTTGCATTTGATTACTCTTTTGATGAATTTGATATGAACGTACATGCCTTGTTTTGTTGAAACAACCAGCTATATGCTCATAGGCATATTCTGTTTCCTCTCTGAGTATTAAGAAATATACAATATTGAACGGGTGATGGCAATGGTATGTTGTGAAGCACAGGCATGCGCAAATCCTTCTTTTGTATTTGTATAGTACAGTTCACTATTCTTTTGCTAGCAAGACGTCTTGTTTCTATACTTGTTGGTGGAACAGACCATTATGCATTCACACTTCTCACTGATTGTAATTGAATGAATGAATGATTATGCAAGTGGTAATTGAATGAATGAATGATTATAAATTTTTTTTTAAATGTGGCAAATAGCTATGGATATTGACGATAGCTGTTATTAAATTCGTCATATTGCTACAGATCCAGCACTCCTTTTAGTTACAAATACTATCTGTAGCTGTAGGTGTTTAAGCAACAGAAATAGTTGCTATGGATTATATCTGTAGCTATTGATATCTATGGCTATGGATTAAATCCGTAGCCATAGGTTTTAGACCTATTGCTACGGTACCTATGACTACGGTCGTGCTATAGACTAAAACCGTAACCATATGTCTTTAGCTACGGCTTTTATCCGTAGCCTTTGCCCTGTTTTCTGGTAATGAGGGATTTTCACCCATGAACATCCAAAGTGCTCATGTGTCGAGTCTCAAATATTTTCGGCATCCCATCTGGTCATCCACGATATGCCTGTGAAGGCCACAACCCTTGCGTCGCTAGGGCATACAGTGATCATGTAACACAAAATGCGAGATGCATGAGTGATACCATCCAGTCATGCATCAACATGCACGTACCACGCGATCATGTGGTGAAACTCCATCTCGCAAGGAGTCCCCTAAATAACTCAGCCCAACAGCAATGCTATGACCAAACATTCCTTACAACATGCATACAAATGATGCGTATGAACATGTATCATGATGTAATACTACGCATGTTCTCAGTATATCCTACTAGACTAAGTACACTAGTATGATTATCAGATATAGCAGGCGATGATCGGCCTTAACCGGCATGTCACATACAAGAGTAGGGGCTGAACGATACGCTCCACTAGACATATAGAAGTCTATATAGAATGGCCCATGTTAAACTATAATAACCTACTCAAGGTACTAGTATATCATATATCCTAAGGCGGGGTCCACTGCTAGGATGATGGATCTAACCCACGAATCAAGATAAGCTTCGATAGTGGATATACCAAATCTGATACCACATATTCTTCCCTCTACAACAACAGGTGATGATATACTCTCCTATAGACAGTGGGTGGCCTAGATGTCATACTTACATCAAGGATGGGCCTCAGGGGTGAGTCAAATGGGTATACAACAAAGAGAGTCAAGAAGATGAGTCTAAGTTCAACTAGTGGGCTTCCTCACCCTCTCTATCATATAATAAACTGGGCTTCTCTGTGGAGGCCCGGTAAGTACACAAGGTGGGCTTCAAGGTTTGGATGAGCCTACAAGGTGTGGTGGAAAGTACTAGGATCAATGGGGGCCCAATGGTTTGGGTTAGCCCAATAAAGGTAGGGTGAAAGTGGGCTTATCAATGGGCCCTAGGGAGGTTTACAATGGTGGACATTTAACCACCATTGCTATAAGGTCTGTATCCTAGACCGTACCATTCCTTAGACTCCCGCTGTCCTCCCTGTTGAATTCTGGTAACCCGCGATATATAATCGGTATTTGCACACGACCCTAAGTCGCAACCCATATATCTGAGTCGACTTGACCCAAGACTTGTACCCTTGCGACTGCGCCGTCACCATTATTCTAACACCACGTCTCCCGGGCCGATGCGATACCCAGGCCAGGAGATGTGGCCCACGTCTATCTCGAAGGAACGCCGCGCATTTGTAATTTCGAGAGAATCTTTACCAAACATCACATTAATCCATCAATCAATCGAGTCAACTACAACCCATACCCTACCCATCCCTTTCTCACTCAAAAGTCAACCTTTCTATCCCATTTCTTACACACCCATCACTTACCCATCACCCATCCCTTTTCATCCCATCTCCCACCCTCTCTCTCTCTCTCTCTCTCATTTTCTACTCATTTTCTCAAGCACCAAGAGAGGTGACTGTCCAAGTAAGAGAAAAGGGGAGAGAGATTTGTGTGTGGCCCACTTCCTACCCCAAGATCTCTCATCCTATCCCTTCAACTTTCATCGACCTCCATCAAAGAGGGAGCTTAGGAACTTAGCATCCTAAGGAGCCTAGAAGATTTGCAATTGGTGGGTGATTTATAGGTTAGATTTTGTTTGAGGCCTACCAATTGATGGTATGGATTCTATTGGAACCCATCTTGATGTATGCTTTGAATCATGTATTGAGGGACCCATAGTAGTGGGGCCCCTCCATCACACGACTCTCTCTCTCTCTCTCTCTCTCTCTCTCTCTCTCTCTCTCTCTCTCTCTCTCTCCCTATTACGGCCCACCATGAAGTATGTATTCTAGATCTACGTCGTCCATAAACCCACGTCATGACGTAGATGGGTCATCCAGACCATCCAAATCATGGTCCCACATGATGGATGTGTTGAATCCTCACCGTCCGTCCAGATTGGAAAGGGCCATAGGCCTGGACGCTTTTTTTTTAAACATATATACATATATATATATATATAGAGAGAGAGAGAGAGAGAGAGAGTTATGCTCACCTGTGCACCCACGCATGTGCGCACCTTTGCACACGTGTTATAGGCGTCTAATCCAAATGGTCCATGTGATGCGGAATCCCATGAAACCTTGAGAGACAAATTTTCACCCGAATCAAAAATTCTGGTGGGCCAAAGCAAAGAGAAATACAAATCAAGCGAGGAAACTGTTTTCATTTTTCATGGCCCACCAAAGTTTTGGATCAAAGTAAAAATTGGGCCTCGGGGTTTCATAAGGTGCTACTTCATGTGGACCATTCAGATTTTGGAGTCAAATCATGTATGAAGACTTCTCAAAAAAGTTCGCACAAGTCCCATGCAAGTGCACATCTGAGCATTCGGATGAAAAGAATGGATTAAACACATACATCATGGTGGGGCCCACAGAGCACCAACCACCAGCCACCGCACTAATGTTAGGAGGAGTAGCCAATCCATCTCTGAACTCTTGATAGGCGAGTAGAGCTGGGCACAAACCGACTCGCTCCGACGGATCCGACCCGATCCAAACCGAACTGAAGGCCTGGATCGATGCGAATCAAGTAGAATCAGTTAGATCCGACCGTTCATCGGATCAAGTTCGGATCATGGTTAATCTAGACTGATCCGAACCGAATGGATTCGATTCAATTCGAACCTATTAGTTTTTAAATATTTTTACCCTAAGTATATATAGCTTTTAACTTCTTATTTTTACCCTACCCAACACTGGTGCCTATGTATTAAGGTACTACTCTGTCAGAGCATTAAATAACTCTCTGTGCTCTCATTTTAAATATTTTCGTATGTGGCCATAGGCATGAAATACTTGAAAAGCGAAATGTATTAAGGTACATCAAACCATAGGGTGCCTATGTATTAAGGTACATACTCTGTCAGAGCATCAAATAACTCCATGTGCTCTCGTTTGCTCTCGTTTTAAATATTTTCGTATGCGGCCATAGGCGCGAAATACTTGAAAAGCAAAATGTATTAAGGTACATCAAACCATAGGGTGCCTATGTATTAAGGTACATACTCTGTCAGAGCATCAAATAACTCCCTGTGCTCTCATTTTAAATATTTTCGTATGTGGCCATAGGCGCGACGAAATACATGAAAAGCAAACCGCCTCTGATGTAGATTTCCTTCGCAGGAAGTTCATGCGTTGGGAACCCAAGTGGGGCCCACTGTGATGTTTGTGAGAAATCTTGTACGTCCTTTCTTTTTGTGAGTTCATTTTAGGTTATAAGGCCAAAAATTAACCATATCCAATGCTCAAGTGGGCCGAAAACATTGTAATTGAATGTCCACAATTGAAATATTCGTGGGGCCATAAAAGTTTTTAATCATGCTAATATTTGTTTTTTCAGTTCATCCCAGTCCTAATGACGTTATTAACGATATGGATGGCATGTAAAATCACTGTCGAACCTAGGGAGGTTTCAACGGTTAGAATTTCCCTGAACACCTATTCCTTTAGCACAGTCCACTTGAGTCTTGGATCCTGCTCACTTTTAGTATCATCTCCAAAAATCAGCTCAAAAAATGGATGGACGTAGTGGATTCTTGAAAAACATCACGGTGGGCCCCACCTATGTTTCAAGCGTAAGAACTTCCTGCGAAAGGCTTTCACAGGAAATTCGCGTCCCTTTCACTCCCCATGTCTCTCACTCCTTGAAACCCTAATCCCTCTCTTTCTCTACCTGAACGAGCAGCGCCGCACGGACCCACCCATATCAATTCAGCCACTAACATCTTGGCACCCATCGGCCATTATCATAGTTCATCTCGATTAGGTAAGTACCGTAGTCCGTAGGTTCCATTTAAAAAAAGAAAAAAAAAACGAAGTACCGATCTGCACCGTACCTAATCCGATCTGACTCAGTTTCCTTGACTTAGTCAAACTCGGTTTAGATCAAACTAACAGTGCACCGGATCGGATCGAGTCAAATGACCCAGACTCAATCCCGGATCGAATCGAGTTCAGATTAGTCCTTGAAAATTTTAGACCAAGTCGAGTTGGACCCAATCCGGTCCGACTTGACTCAATGCCCAGCTCCACGAGGCGAGGGATACACATCCGGACTGCAAAAGGCTTTTGTAGGAAGTTCACCCAGGTGAGGCCCACCGTGATGTTTGTGAAGAATCCACTATATCCATCCATTTTGTGAGCTCATTTTAGGATTTAAAACAAAAACTACCTAGGATTCAAGACTCAAGTGGGCCGTACTAAAGGAAAAGTGGTTAGGAGTATTCCTACCGTTGAAACCTCTCTGGGGTAGACAGTGATGTTTACATGCCATCTATACCGTTCATAACCTCATTCCTATTGGGATTAACTGAAAATAAAAATATTAGCATGATTCAAAACTTTTGTCGCCCAACGAATTTTTCAACTGTGGACGTTCAATTCTCACATCTTCGGCCCACTTACCTATTGGATCCGGTTCGTTTTTTACCTCATATCCTAAAATGAACTCACAAAACGGATAAACTGGATGGATTTCTCATAGACATCTCAGTAGGCCTCACCTAAGTTCCCATGACTTCCTGCTACCGGCAGGAAATCCTTATCCGGATGCGTATCCGCTGCCGGTCAAGAGTTCGGTAGAGATTGGTGGGTTTCCTGGGAAAGGCTTTCGCAGGAGAAACCGAGGTGGGGCCCACCGTAATGTTTGTGAAGAATCCGTTACGCATCCATCCATTCGTGGAAACTGATTGGCTACTCCCCTGCCACCAGCCAACGGCTGATGTTCGCTGCTCTGTGAGACCCACCATGATGTATGTGTTTCATCCATGCCGTCCATCTATTTTTCCGGATCATTTTATGGTATGAGACCAAAAATGAGGTATATCCCAATCTCAAGTGGACCACATTACAGGAAACAGTTATGAATGAGCGCTCGACCATTAAAAACCTTTTGGAGGCCAGAAAAATTTTGGATCAAGCTGATATTTGTTTTTTCCCTTCATCTGCGCCTGTATGACCTAATCAACAGATTGGATGTCAAATAAACAGTACTGTGGGCCTTAGGAGTATTTTCATGTTGGATATCCAATCACTATTATTTTCCTGTGGTGTGGTCCATATGAGATTTATATCCCTCTCATTTTTGGTATAAAGCCATAAAATGATCTTTAAAAATGGATGAACGGAATGGATGAAATACATACATCATAGTGGGCCCACAGAGCACCAACCACCGGCGACGGGGCAGGTGGCAGGGGGAGTAGCCAATCCGTTTCCTCCATCCGTATCCCCAGTTAACTTGTTACCGGGGTAACAGCTTAGTAGGTGTTCGTTTTACCGTGGGGGGCCCACATTGATGGATGTGTTTCATATCGACAACGCCCATCCGTTTTTTCAGCTCATTAAACGACGTTATCAAAAAATTTAAGCAAATCCAAATCTCTGGTGGACCGCATCACTTAAAAAGTGGCAAGTAACCAAAACTCTTTTTAGGCCACAAAAGCTTGGGATCAAGATAATATTTGTATTTTTCCTTCATTACAGATCTGCTTACAATGAGCTCTGGGAAGATTTTAATGGTGAGTGTTCACTCATCGTTGTTTATTGTGGCGTCGTTCACCAGAGATTTGTATGTGATTAATTTTCAGGATGGCGTCCTAAAATACGCTGTAAAAACAAATCGACAGAGTGGATATACAGTATATAATCAAGGTGGGCCCTACGTTACCGGATTACACATAATCCACCCGTGTCACAATCGTACAAAGAAACGAGAAGAGCCCGAGTACGATGTGACTCCAAGGAAATAGCACTCCTAATCATAGCATGACAAGGAAAACGGACGCTGGTTAGCTGGTGGAAGCGTTGATGGTGCTTTGTGGGATCCACTGTGATGTATTTATTTCATCCAGGCCATTCATACATTTTTCCAGATAATTTTATAATAAGAGAACAAAAATGAGATATACCCAAATCTCAAGTGAACCACATGAAAGGAAACAGTATTATTGAACACCCATCATTAAAAACTTCTTGGGACCCACAAAAGTCTTGTATCAAGATGATGTTTTTTTCACTCCATTCATGTCTTTATAACCTAATCAACAGGTTGGATGTCAAATAAACATTACAGTGGGCCCTAGCAGGTTTCTAGTGATGAAAATTTAATAAATAATATTTTCATGTGGTGTAGTTCACTTGAGATTTACATTTGCATCATTTTTTGTATCAAGCCCTAAAATGATCTGGAAAACTGGATGGACGGAGTGGATCATGCACATACATCATTATAGGGCCCACAAAGCACCAACCACCAGCCACATGTAACCGTGTCCAAGGAAGACATGCCACAGCTTCGAGAAATCGGATTGCGTACTGAGTTACTCGGTACGCTCTTATCGTACTGAGTAAACTCTGTTGGGCCCACCGTGAATGTATCTGGTATATCCACGCCGTCCGTCCGTTTTTCCATATTATTTTAGGGTTGAGACCAAAATTTAAGCATACCTAAAGATCAAGTAGACCATACCATAGGAAACAGTTGGAATAATGACTTCCACCGTTGCAACCTTTCTAGCGCTGACAATGATGTTTATTTCTCATCCAAACTGTTCATAAGATCACACAGACATGGATGAAGGGAAAAAACAAATACAAGCTTGATCCAAAACTTCTGTGGCCAGCAAGAAATTTTCAACGATAAATGTTCAATTGACACTGTTTCCTATGGTGTGATCCAGTTGAGGTTTAGATATGCTTCGTTTCAAGCTCAATTCCTAAAATTATCTTTTAAAATGGATGGACGGAGTTGATAAAATACATAAATCACGGTGGACCCCACATAGTTTACTCAGTACGCTCAGTACGCAATCCTCGTAGGCGTGTGTAAGTCGGACGCGGATTGCGTCCTACCCAGGGTTCCGTGGGGTCCACTTTGATGTAAGTGTTTTATCCACACCGTTCATCATTTTTATCAGATCATTTTAAGTTTGATAAGTGGACCACTAAATAGGTATTGAACGTCCACCATTAAAAACTTACCGTGAGCTGGAGAAAATTCGTATAAAGCTGATATTTGTTTTTTCACTTCATCCACGACTACATGACTTTATGAATAGGTAAGAATGGTACAAAAACATCACGGTGGCCCTTAGAAAGGTTTCAACTCCTTTGTTGTGATCCATTGGAGCAGTGGAACTGCTTCGTAACTTAAAATGACATCAAAAAAGCGGTAAACGGTGTGAATAAAAACACATGCATCATGGTCGGCCCCACATATCCCTGCCTGGACGGATTACTGTCCGGGCCGGGGTAGGACACAATTGGCGTCCGTCTAAGTCCACAACTGCAAGCAATTAACGGAGTTGGTTAATTGCAAACGCGAATGGACTTAGAAACACCATACGTATATGGTTAATTGCAAACGCTAAGGGCATGTTTGGCCGGACCAATCCCATGGGATTAGGAGGGATGGAAGTATTTTTAAAGTAATGATGGTGGTGTCAATGGATGTCGGCTAATCCCATGGGATGGAACAACTTCAGGATGGATGGCCAGCGTGTTTGGGATGACCATTGGATTCGTTGTACACCATCAACTTCCAGCTGGGCGTGTTTGGGTATGGCATTAGGACTCCGCAGCAAGGTTTTTGCAGGAGGATCAGTAGGGAGTCGTCCGTTTGAGGGACGTTGTGGGCCACCATCAGGACCCCAATGAACAATCCACACCGTCCATCTGTTTGTCCATAAAAAATCGATCATAAGGACGTTCTCCCTTTTTGAATAAGCATCCTTGTGCATTGAATATGCTAACAGGATTCCGTAAACAGGTTTAGCAAAGAGGTTTTCGCAGGAGGATTCGTAGGGAGTGGGCCACACATGGAGAAGGGTTGAGAAAAAAAAAAGGGAAAATGGAAAGAAATTTCGCAGGGAAATCCCGGAATCAATAAGATTTCCATTGCGCATGTGAACAGGGCAACCATGCCGCTGTGACTTGATATGGCCCACCTTTGTGAGCAGTTTGGGTAATCCAATCCGTTTATCATGCTTAGAGGATAAGTTCAGCCCCGACCTAGGTTGTTTTGCACTAAGAAAGCATCCACAGCGCACGCAAATTGATCTGCAACCGGTCCCATTACAAGGACTTTTGCGCAATCGTGCATCTTCCCTGTTCGCATGCGCGGTGGGATTAGAAGGGAGGTGGGATGGGATTCAAAAAACATAATTATTACCCATGGCAGGGATTGTCACCTGTTGCCATGGGATAAAATTAATGTCATGCTTTGTTGATAATATGGTGGTACATTGAATGGAGATACCCACCATTATTTGAAATTACTGAGAATAACACATGTGTTATATCTAAACTGTTCATTTGTTTTGAAACCTCATTTTATTGCATGGGCCTAAAAATGAGGTAGATCCAAAACTTATGTGGCCCCAAAGAAGTTTTCAACGGTAAGTATTTAATCCCCATTGCTTTCTATGGTGGGGTCCACTTAAGCTTTAGATTTACCTAATTTTTTGGCCCATGCTCTAAAATAATCTAGATAAATGGGTGGACGGTGTGGATATAGCCCACACATCATGGTGGGACCTACACAACTTTCCCAACATTGAGTGAAATTGGCATGGGACCCAATGCAATTCCATTTAGTGTAATTCCAAGCTTTTCCGTTCTTCCCAAACATGGAGTGGAATTGGCCCAGGACCAGATGAATCCCATCCCACGTAATCCCTTCTAATCCCACTCCACCATAGAAAGCAACGGGGATTGAATACTTACCGTTGAAAACTTCTTTGGGGCCATATAAGTTTTGGATCTACCTCATTTTTAGGCCCATGCCATAAAATGAGGTTACAAAACAAATGAACAGTTTAGATATAACACATGTGTGTCATTCTCAGTAATTTCAAATGACGATGGGTATATCCATTCAATGTACCACCGTATTATCAACAAAGCAAGGCATTAATCTTATCCCATGGCAACGGGTCCCTGCCATGGATAATAATTATGTTTTTTGAATCCCATCCCACCTAATCCCTTCTAATCCCACGGCCCAAACAGACCCTAAAGGACTTAAAAACACCATACGTATATATATAAACAACAATGGCCTTTACTCCAAACCCTAGTTCTATCTACTTGCGAATTTAAATAACCATACGACAGCAGCCATGTCCTCCTTTGAAAAAGAAGAAATCTTAAAAGATGAAGATGAAGGTGAATCCATAGGCTTGATATTGATTGACCAAGTGGAAATAGATCATACCATGGATCATATCTTGATTATGGGTAGAGGTGGGCATCGAGTCGAGTCGAGTCGGACCGACTCGGTCTGAAATTTTAAATGGTCGACCCAAACTCGATCCGATCTGGGACCAAGTCCGGATCATCTAACTTGATCCGATCCGTTACACTACTGGCCTGACCCGAACCGAGTCCGACTCGGTCTTTTTTTTGAAAAAAATTTTAAAAAAAATTAAAAAACTGATTTTCAATTTTAAAAAATTTGTAGGGCCCACCATAACGTTTATTTTTCGTCGAATCTGTTAATAAGGTCACAACTATATGGATGAAGAGGAAAAACAAATTTCATATTGATCCGAAACTTTTGTGACCTTTAATGGAGTTTCAGTGGTAGAAGTTCAACCCCCGCTGCTTTTTGCACTGTGGTCCACTTGATATTTAGATCTGTCTTATTTTTTGGCTCAAGCCTTAAGACGAGCCCGCCAAATGGATGTACGGTTTGGATATAACACATACCTCATGATGGGACCCACAGAACTTGCTGACTTCACCAACTGACGTGTGCATGTTAGATGGACGGAATGGATTTCTCATTTGAAGTGGGCCCCACATAACATCATTGTGCAAGAACTTCATTGGAAAGGCTTTCGCACGGAATCCACGTCCAGTCAGAGCTCGGTGCTCTATGCACATTGAGCCGTGCAGAGAGGATGGATGAGCTACTCCCCTGCCACTACCAATGGCTGGTGTCGGTGCTCCGTGGACCCCATCATGATGTATTTATTTCATCCATGCCGTCCATCTATTTTTCTATATCATTTTATGGTATTAAAATAAAATTGAGATATATCCCAATCTAAAGTAAACAACATTACAGGAAACAATGTTGAATGAATATTATGCAGATCAAATCGAATCGGATCGGATCCACTCGGATCAAATTTCGGATTGGATCAGTCCAGATTAACCATGATTCGAACTCGATCCGATGAATGATCGGATCTGATTGGCCCTACTCGAACCGCATCGATACAAGCCTTCAGTTCGGTTCGGATCGGATCAGGTCAGCAATGCCTAGCTCTAATTATGGGTAATCTCTTTATTCTGATAGAATTATTTTCAGCTCCAGCATCAAAATCTTCAGTTGAAGCCTTGGAAAGGATCACCTTCAACAAAGGAAAGTCTTATGAGATTAAGTGCGCAATATGTCCGAATGAGTTCTTCATAGGGAAGGAGGTTATACGTATACCATGCTCACATATTTTTTAATGGTGAATGCATAATTCAATGGTTAAAGATGGACCATGTATGCCCACTCTGCTGATTCGAGATGCCTCATTAACCGTAGAAAGAGATTTGATATTTTTCTTTATTTCTTTCTACCATGGAGAAATTGGAACATTTTAACATTGATTGGGTAATGTTAAAATTAGTTGGAGGATTTTTTATGGTGCTTCAATGAGTGAGTCTTTGTAAGCCACTAAGTTCGAATTCTTTAGAGGCTATGCTTGCTGGTAGGGATTTGGACTTGAATGGTGTGAGAGGAAAAACAATAATGTAGAATCATGAGTCATTAGAAGAGTGATTCTTTACAATATGGAATGATCTTATCGTTCAATTCCAAATTTTATTTATTTATTTATTTATTTTGGAAAAATCTTTATCAACAAAATTGTTACTCTGGATATTTTAGACTGACATACTATATAGTTATTTTTGAGTGTTTGGTTAGTTTATGTGAAGGTGTGTGAATAAGTAAGTTTTAGTATTGTCACGTCTCGAAATCCGGGTATAGAGTGTGCACCCTCAGACCCGAGTTTTAGGTCGTAACTCATACACAAAGTGTACTAATTTAATTTCTTAATCAATTTAATCAAAGATGATAATTACATTCAGTCTAAGTTCCACCATAATCTCAATCACACATACATAATACTTAACACTGATCAACCAGGTGATATAACTCTTGACAACCCTTAAAATAAAATAAACCCTAGAAATCATTCATTTATTATATCATCGTACTATAATTATATTTATTCCATACTAACATTGTTTCAATAAAATAAATCTAAATAATTTCTTAAAATCTCAAAATCAACATCGATATGCGTTTTACGTTAATCAAACTATGGTAGGAAGTAATAAAAAATGATCTAATGCCGCCACTTCATCTTCAGATAAGTATGGTCATGTTTCACATTTATCGTGTTCATATATGGTGCATCCTTCCGGTTCTTGCGCTGCATCATCTGCTAATGGCTCTTCTGTATGGTTTTTCCATCAATAAAAAGGTAAACTAGTCAGGCTTAGTGAAATAACCTAACATGGTTCATAATCATAGCAATTAAAATAACATAAAAATAGATGTACAATGATATGGATGCAAATGATGTACAAATGCATCAAATGGGATGATCATCCATCTGCTTGGGTTGGAGGTCGTCAACCCGCATCCACCCTTTGGGTCGACTTCCACCTTTCGGTAGGCATGGACATAGCCTGCATCTGGTAACGCTCTACCAGGATCGACATTTCTTCTACGGAGGGCATATAGGATTGACCAAACATTATGTAAATGTAATGAATGATGGATGATATGTAAATATATATTTTTCATATTTAGTACAGCTATCGTGATCAGAATATTCACATATGAATTTAGCATACAATTATCATAACAAAATACTCAAATCAGTATATCAATCAATCAAACAATCATAAACAATTTATTTAAATTTTAATGAATCATGAAACAAGTTGGGTTACTCACCTAAGTCTGATAGTGTAAAATCCACAAGGTAATTAGGTTGGTTTGAATTTAGAGATCCTATCAATTATATCAACAACATTATTATTCATCTAGTTATTTTACATGGCGGGGCCCACCTTGATATACATCCTAAGTGGTCAAACCCTAAATGATCAAATAATTAAAATTATATGTTTATTTAAATTTAATTATCAATATTTAGATTTTCTTTTTAAGATCCTGAAATTGAATGTCAAATAATTAATCGGAGTGGCACATCAGATGATTGGATCCTCCAGATTCTTAAGGTGTTACCATGTTTTGCCTCTACACATTAGATGGATGTTATGGATCTAACCACACATATACTGATAGCCCATCTTGACCTTCTACGCCAAGTGATACCAACACTTGTGCAAAAATCTAATATTCCTTTATTAAACACTTCTAGATCTGATTAATGTGGCTTATTTGATGGTCAGATTAATCTAAAAATTATGACCCTATTGTATTTTGGTCTTAGAGATCATATGATCCGTACAAATCTATCTTAACACAATCAGATTTCATCCATTTAATATATTCATAAAATATTATTAATCAGATCTGAAATCATAAAAACATCACTTTGTTAAAATTGATTTTACACACCTATATAATGATTGTGTAGATGATCCACACCATCCATTGTATATATCAATAAAAAATTAACAACATAATAAAAAATTAAAAAAACCTAATGATTAGAACTTACATAGCCTTCTTAGAATCTCCTCTCCCTTATTCTCCAAAGCTTCCTATTTTTTCTATTAAGCAGAAACCTCTTCGTAGATGAGTACATCCTCCCTTATCCTAAATTTGAATTTTTTTTAATGACATTTAATTAAAAAAATTAATATTACTACTCCAAGAATTGATCTGTAAACCTCTCTCTCAACTAAGAATGTCCCTACTAACTTAACTATTGACTTGTTTTTATTTTTTATTTAAAAATAAAATCTTTAAATTTTATTTTAATTTTTTAATGCATAAAATTTAGGGTTGTTGCAAGTATATTGTTGCTAATGCCTTGATGATCATATCACAGATATACATTAGTTGTCACTATCCATTCTAAGCTTATTAGAAAAATTAGATCATTTAAGAAGAAATTTACAGATGATCAATCCCAATTACATGTGCAGAGACTATCCCTGTCACTATAAGAAAGTGGGACAATTTTTTTATCCTCGTTCAAAGAACTGAGGCTAAATTGCTTTTTAGATTCGGTTATTGAGGAGTTGAGGTTAAAAGTCCGCCTAAGTCTGTTATTTTGTCTCAGTTGGTAAGAAACTCGAGGCTAAAAATCTACTATTTCACCTCAATTAGAAAACCGAGCCCAAAAATCCATTCTTTCTCTTCTCTTAATAAGAAACTGAGGTTAACTGGTTAACCTTAAGCCTACCACACTTATCAAAATCCTTGTGTTGTGTTTGGGTTGAAAAAGGCAAACCAGTTTAAATTCAGCTTAGATCCATGTTGAGCAGATTCAGGGCTGTAGGTTGAATTCATGTTCCATACATTTTTCAATTTCTGTGCTAAAATATCCCCACTTGACAGCTACCATGCAAGGCTGGTTCCACCATTAGATGACACGCATGTTGGAGATCATGACCATTCTTTAGTCACCGTGTGAACAAGCCCAGGAATAATATCAATCTGATTGATCAAATAGATGACATTAGTGTAAGAAAAATGAGTTTTTAGAATTTTAACCGTCCAAATTCAAGGTACATGTGTAGTTTGCTTGATGAGTGTGTTATAAGACTCTTATCAGGTGGGCCACACATGATCATCAATTCAGATCTATTGTATATTTTATTCAAATTGAGCAATTCAATGAGCCCCACTACAATTGTGATTATTGTATATAGGTTTGGGGCGAGACGCTTGAACCATTGCCCCTATACTCGGTTATTAAGCCAGATATGGAAACCTATGGTGTGGAGACCTTAGTGGGAGAAGTGTGATAGGTAAGCTACAAGCGAGAAAACCTTAGCCTAAAAGTGTGAGGTGTGAAAGATTAAGATTCTTGTCGGCTACATCGAGGAATGAGGAATGTCTTCTCAACCAAGTACGCCTTGAGATTATTGTGTTGAATCCCCATTATTGGTGCATAAACGATCCGTTAATTTCATAATATAGATCTAACATTTGGTACCAGATAAAACTATGCATTGATGTAAGACCTGTATCTTAGTCCGTACAATTCTGTAGGTTCTTGCAATCCTCCTGATCGAATTCCGGCAACCCTCAACCTGAATCTGACATTTGCACGTAATCCTAAGCCAAGTCCTACAAACCAAAGTCGGCTAGACCCGAGACTTGTACCCTAGCGACCACGCCGTCCCGTGGTTCCGATGTCGCATCTAGCGTGCCAAGGCAATACTCGGGCCAAGAGATGTGGGCCCGCGTTCAGTTTGAGAAAAACACCGCGTGTGCGAATTCCGAGAGAATCTCTACAACATGTCACATCAATCAATTACCTCAACCAAGTACACACCCTATCACAAGTACAAGTCAAGTACAAGCAACCCATCTCCCTCCCATTCCCAAAGTCGACTCTCTCTATCCACCCATCCCTTCCTTTCACCCATCACTCCATCACCTTTTCACCCATCACTTCTCTCTCCCTCTAATTTCTCTCCTCACTCCCAAGCAAACTAAGCTCTAACGTATGAGCTTCCCAAGCTCTCATGGAGAAGCTCTAATGTGGCCTACTTCCTACCCTCTCATCTCCCACCTCAACCATCAAAACTTCATCATCTTCCGTTGAAATCAAAGCCAAGGAGTTCGTGTTCCATCGGACTAAGAAGGAGGCTAATAGGTGGGTGATCCACTGTTGATTTTCTGTTAGAAGGCCCACTTGTGATGGGGCCCATTTTTTTATGTATGTATTGTAATCATGGAGGGCCCATAGTGGCGGGGTCTCTCCATCACCATCCGATCTCTCCTTTTTTTTTTCTTTCTCTCTTTTCTTTTTTGTATGGTAATGATGATGATGAGGTGTGTGGCCCACCATGATGTTTACATCCATGCCATCTACCAGTGGACCCCATCCATGTGGGACACACCATGATGTTTATATGTCATCTGAACCGTCCATCTAGGACATGGCCCACCCCACACGTGTTGGTGGGGCCCTCCTTGATGTATTTATTCTAATCCACTCCATTCATCCATCTAGAACGGTGTGGCCCACCATGATTTATGTAATTTATCGACGTCGTCCATCTATTTTATCCAGGCCATCTAGTGGGCCTGGATGATGAGAAAACACAAATATCAAACCGATCAGGTGGGCCACATCCATGTGGGACCTACCTTGATGAGGTATATATATCCACACCGTCCATCCAGCGTCCTGGACGTACCAGTGGAGAAGTGGACTGACGGTGGGGTGTGGTTAGCAGTGAAGTGTAAACTGACAGTGGGTGTACTAGCTAGCAAGAGATATATATATATATATATGGGGATAGCCCAATACATGGGACCCATCTCCTTTTCTTTTTTCTTTAGGGCTGCAATGTATAGCAGGAAGCTAAATAACTACCGTACCAACGTCAATAGGGTCCGTGGGACCCATCCTCATCGTCCATCCATTGGATGGGCCACACCATATTGCATGTGATGGTGGGACCCACCCCACGTGTGCGATACAACTTGATGTATATTATATATATATCTATATATATATATATATATATATATATATATATATATATATACATGATGGTGGGCCCTATGTGGGACCCACCTCTGCCTTTCTAGTGTAGCAACTGCACATACAGCAGCTATATAGCTGCCCCTTTTGACGGCAACAAGCCTGCAGGCCCCACATTGATGTATATATTTCTACACCATCCACTGTTTGGACGGTGGGGTCCACCATGATGCATAGGCTGTATCCATACCGTCCAAACATTTTGAGATATCATTATATGGCATAAGTACAAGGATGAGTCGATCTAAAGTTCAAGTGGACCCCACCACTTAAATAGTGAACAGTGACATCCACCGTTCAAACTTCTAAGGGCCACAGTAGTTTCCAATTAAGCTAATATTTGTTTTCACTTCATCTACCTCTATGTTAACTTATGAATAGGTCGGATCTCAAAAATACATAAGGGTGGGCCCGATTTGATATACATGAGGCCCATTGGCGCGGCCCGATTTGATATAAATGAGGCCCATTGGTGCGACCCGATTTGATATACATGAGGCCCATTGGCACGACCTGATTTGATATACATGAGGCCCATTAGTGCGGCCTAATTTGATATACATGAGGCCCATGGTGCGACCTATTTGATATACATGAGGCCCATTGGTGTGGCCCATCACGATGTATTTTGGCCTATGGGTCGGGCCCACCCATTTGTATTGTTAGGCCCATGTAATGAGGCCCACTTGATATATGAGGCCTAGTATTGAGGCCCGTGCGATGAGGCCCATATGATATATTTGAGGCCTAGGTACAAGGCCCACCTATTGTGTATTCAAGGCCTAATGTGAAGTATGTTAGCCCATATGATGAGGTCGATGTGACGTTAATGAGGCGCATCATGATTGTATGTGAGGCCATGGGCTCACTATATGTTTGGCCCTATGTAGGCTACTTCTTGGGAGCAACGTTGGTTAGATGTCCACATTGATGGGCAATGATGGTTGGATGTCCACATTGTAACCTTCTCTTAGGCCTTGTTAGGCCCATTCTCATAATTCTCTTGTGGGTTAACCCAGATAACTGGGCCCCATTCGCCATATACAGATGGTTTCGCGCTATCGAATTTGATATAACAACGGCTGAGGACCGATCTTTATATTATGGTTGATCGGCTATTCATCTATGGACCCCGCCTTATTTATATGTTGATTATCTATGCCGATTATCAATGCAAATTGTCGATGCCGATTGTTGATGCTGATCATTGGTGCTGATGCTGATTATATATACCGATTATCGATGCCGGTTATCGATACTGATTATGAGTATGTGACAACATAGCATCATGATACATGCCCATACGCATCATCTGCATGCCTGTGATGAGATGAGTGATTGATCATAGTACATGTCATTGGGTAGATTGTTATGGGACTCCCTGGTAAGGGGAGTTGCCCACATGAGTGCGTGGTACGCACATGTTTACTGTATAACTGGATTGCATGATTCATACATCTTGCATTGTATGACATGTATACTGTATGCCGTAGTAACATCAGGGCCGTAGCCTCCACATGCGTATCGTGGTTGGTAGGATTGGACACCGAAAATCTTATTCTACATGGGGTGTTATAGATATCTTTGGGTGAAAGTCCCTAAACCCTTATGGTACTAGGAGGTTGCTCCAATGTTTAAACCAAGTGAATGCATGAGCGTCAAATGCCGAATCTTGGGAGGTAGTGCTCCCACTATGTAGGTAATTCGGTTGGGGGGGGTGAGCCCTTACCGGCGAGAGGAGGTAGCTAGGTTGAGGCTTGGCGGCTGAAGAATAGGTCCGTTATCGACGAGCCAGGCTTGATATTAGCAGGCGGATAGTGAGGTCTCTTCCACTCACCTTGTTGCACGCAATGAGGTGACAATCTGGTTTGGAGTGTACTAGAACCCGGTGATATTCAAGAGTTGAGCTGTATAAATATGTGAACTTAGATGAGGATTGGAGTGTTTGAATTGCATCTCGCATCGCATGGCCTTGGTATGGTCGACATCATTCATGCTTTGCATCACATGGCCTTAGTACGACCAATAGTATTCATGGATTCATCAACATATTCCGCATTACTCTGATATTACATAATTGCATTACTATATTATGCACACACTTTCACCACCCTCTAAGCTTTCTATAAGCTTATGCATGACCGTTGCGTGCAGGTGACGTTGGATCGCAACAGCGCTGAGGCAGGAGTGCATAGCAGATCATCTTGGAGCTTTTATCTATCATCATTGCACTTTCCTTTTATGGGCACTGTACTTATACGACATGCTTCCAAAGTTGATAGGCGCATTTGCTCCTTCTTATACGACATGCTGCCCAGGAGAGTGACCCGAGCGAATCCTACTCCACCACTTGAGACTCCCGCCCTACCACCTACGATCCCCACTCCACCACCAGAGATTCCTACTGCCCAGCTGGAGGATGTAGCTCCTCTACCTGAGACCAGTACGGATCCGACCGTACTCGTGAGCACCGCCCAGTTACAGCAGATGTTACACGCAGTGACGGCCGCCCTACAGGGACAGGGCAGGCACCCTGTCGTTTCACCAGCACAAGCAGAGCAGGAGCAAGTGAGCACCCTTCTTCGAGAGTTCCGATAGCTCGATCCCCCACGTTTCCAAGGCAAGCCAGACCTAACAGCAACTGAGAGATGGCGCTCCAATGTAGAGAAGATCTTTGATACGATGGGATATATGACCGAGCGACGGGTCTGGTTAGCTGTATTTCTTCTCCAGGGTGAGGCTAAGCACTAGTGGACATCAGTCTCCTGAGCGGCAGGCGCCGATTTTGAGTGGACCTGAGAGGACTTTGTTGATCGGTTTGACCGACAGTATTTTTCTGATCACATCCGACGACAGCGAGCGTTGGAGTTCGAAGCCCTAGTGCAGGGTGATATGACAGTGGCTCAGTATGCGACTCATTTTGTAGCGCTATCTACATTTGTACCATATCTGGTAGATGATGAGGAGCGGAGAGTCTGCCGTTTTGAGGGCGGCTTACGTTACGGTCTTCGAAGCCGTGTTGTTGGGTATGAGCTCCTGACTTTTGAGGAGGTGGTATGGAAGGCCCAAATTTTTTAGGTCGAGTGGGCCAGTTCTCAGGGTAATCACGGTCAGAGGAGAGACTGGAAGAGGCAGGCTCCCTTCGATGACTTCCATCAGCGTCGACCACAGCAGAGACGCATAGGTCGCCCAACCTTCCAAGCGCCAGCAAGACCTCCGAGGCAGTTCACCGGCACCTGTTTTGGGTGTGGTGCGACGGGGCACTGTATGTGGTAGTGTTCCCGCCCCCAGCAGCAGCAGTAGCTAAGAGGTTCATAGTAGCAACAGAGACCCCCATAGCAGTAGCGACATAGTGCCCACCACTGAGGCCCCCTCAGTAGCAGCATCAGCACCATCCTCTGAGGCTGCAGCAGCAGAGGTAGTGGTTTCGACCCCCTCAGCAACACCAGCAGTAGCAGCACGCTCAGAGGGGACAGGCACCTCCCCAGCCAACTTAAGCTAGGTTCTACATGACTCAGCAAGATCCGCAGTCATCTGAAGGGGTCGTCAAGGGTATACTTTTAGTCTCTACATGCATTACACGTGTGTTGTTTGATTCTAGTGCATCGCATTCCTTTGTGGCCGAGAGTTTCTGCCGATCAACTGGTTTACCATTGGGTCTACGCGTGAGGGCCTGTCAGTATCGACTCCCTTAGGGAGACTGCAGTCTTGGGCTGATTTTGCTCGTCTTACCCCGTTCTGGTTGGGGATATCTTTTTACCGGCCGATCTATTTGCTTTGTCGATGTCCGAGTTCGATGTCATCCTAGGCATGAATTGGCTTGTCGAGTATCACGTCATATTGGACTATTCCGCAAGAACAGTCACGTTCTTTATACCTGACTTGCCGCAGTTCCAGTTCATTACCGAGCCCAGAGGAGAGCCGTTGTCTTGTATGATGTCGTCTGTCATAGAGGAGCCCATAGTAGTGAGCATCGACCAGTTGTCTGTAGTTTGCGATTTTCATGATGTGTTCTAGGAGATTCAGAGACTATCGCCTCGCCAACACACCGAGTTTCAAATTAATCTCATGCTCGGTACCGCATCTATTTCGAAGGTCGCGTATCGTATAGCACGGTTAGAGTTGCGAGAACTGTAGAAGCAGTTAGACGAGTTGCACGAGTTAGGCTTTATCCGTCCGAGTAGTTCACCGTGGGGAGCGCTGGTACTCTTCGTGAAGAAGAAGGATAGCTAGTTGAGGCTCTGCGTGGACTACCGCGAGCTCAACAAAGTCACGATCAAGAATAAGTACCTACTCACAAGGATTGATGATTTATTTGATCAGCTGCAGGGTACACAGTTCTTTTCGAAGATTAACCTGCGTTCTGGTTTTCATCAGATTCAGGTCCGAGAGGATGACATTCCGAATATGGCTTTCAGGACGCGTTACGGTCATTTTGAGTTCCAGGTCATGTCCTTCGGACTAACTAATTTGCCCGCGGTATTCATGCAGTTGATGAACGAGGTCTTCCGCCCATATCTCAATTAGTTTGTCGTAGTCTTCATCGACGACATCCTAATTTATTTGAGGACCTGTGAGGAGCATGTCCAGCATCTGGAGGTTACCTTGTAGACCCTCCGTGCACACCAACTGTATGTGAAGCTGGAGAAGTGCAAGTTCTGGCAGGAAGAGGTGAAGTTCCTCGGTCACATGGTGACGAGGGAGGGTGTCACAGTGGACCCCTCGAAGATTAATGCAGTGTGTCAGTAGGGCTAGCCCGCGAATGCATCCGAGATCCACAGTTTCCTTGGTTTGGTGGGCTACTACCGATGTTTCATTGAGGGTTTCTCTCGTATTGTAGCCCCGCTGACCAGGTTGACTCAGAAGGGTGCAGAGTTTGTTTGGAGCGACGCCTGTAAGTCAGCATTTATGGAGCTGAAGGACCGCCTCACATCTGCTCCTATCCTCACTCTTCCCTCTAAGAGTGATGGATTTATCGTATTTACCGATGCCTCGCATATTGGTTTGGGTGCTGTCCTGATGCAGCACGGGAGACCAGTGGCCTTCACATCTCGTCACCTCACGGTCCACGAGCTGAACTATCCCACGCATGATTTAGAGCTGGCTGCAGTTGTCTTCGCACTAAAGGTGTGGAGGCATATCTCTATGGGGCTAAGTTGAAGCTCTTCTCTGATCACAAGAGCTTGAAGTACCTCTTCTCGCAGTCTCAGTTGAACATGAGGCAAAGGCGTTGGATAGAGCTTCTGAAGGACTATGATTTCAATCTTCAGTGCCACCCTGGCAAGGCGAACGTGGTGGCAGATGCCCTCAGCCGACAGCCATGAGGCCTGGTGGTGCATATGATGGTCCAGGAGTGGAGGATGCTCGAGGATATAGCAAAGTATGATTTTGAGTTCGACCTGCAGTCTTCTATCGTACAGTTATCGAGCTTGTCGATTCAACCATCTCTTATCGCAAGAGTGATCGAGGCTCAGCAGACTAATGAGTCGTTGCAGAGTTATATGGCTGAGGTGGCATCTGAGAGTCAAGGAGATTGGCAGATTGGTTCTGACGGCGGACTTCACTTCAAAGGCCGATTATGTGTCCCGAATATTCTTGAGTTGCGTAGAGATCTTATGACTGAGGCACATCGATCGCAGTTTTTTATCCACCCTGGCTAGACAAAGATGTACCATGATATGAGGTAACAGTATTTTTGGGCAGGGATGAAGCGCTAGATTGCCAGTTTTGTAGCCGAGTGTGACACATGCCAGCATGTCAAGGCCGATCATTAGAGACCCCCTGATCCATTACAATGGTTGAGTGTCCCGATGGGGAAGTGGGAGCATGTGTCAACAGATTTCATTATAGGCTTGTCAAGGACTCAACGCAGTCATGACGCCATCTAGGTCGTCATTAATCGTCTGACGAAATCAGCACATTTTCTTGCGATTCGTGTGACTTAGCCTTTGGACTAGCTTGCGAGGTTATTCATCGAGGAGATTATGAGACTGCATGGCATTCTAATCTCGATCATTTCTGACTGAGACCCAAGGTTCACGTCTCAATTTTGGGAGAGCTTTCAGAGAGCGATAGGGACTAATTTGCAGCTCAGCACCGTGTACCATCTGCAGACCGATGGCCAGACCGAGACGGTTAAATAGATTCTTGAGGATATGCTTCGGGCCTGCGCGATTGATTTCGAGGGTACTGGGATGAGCATCTGCGATTGGCTGGGGTAGCTGGGATGAGCATCTTCAATTGGCTGAGTTCGCATACAACAATACCTATCAGGCGACCATCGACATGGCTCCTTTTGAGGCACTATATGACAGACCATGCAGATCACTGAGTTGTTGGACTGAGGTTAGAGAGCACCATCTCATAGGTCCCGAGCTTGTGCAGCAGACGTCAGAGGCTATCGATATCATTAGGTAGAGGATGCGCATAGCTCAGAGCTGACAGACGAGTTTTACTGATCATTGTCGTTGTCCCTTGGAGTTTGTTGTAGGGGACCATGTGTATCTCAAGGTCTCGCCCATGAAGGGCGTAGTTCAATTTTGAGCGAAGGTAAGCTTGCTCCGAGATTCATAAGACCTTTTGAGATCACTGGGTGCGTTGGTGTCGTGGCCTATCGACTTGCCTTGCTATCTTAGTTGTCTAGCGTCCACAACGTTTTCCATGCCTCTTTGCTGAGAAAGTGTGGGTCAGACATAGTTCCTGTTATTGATTGGTAGCCGATGGAGGTTCATGAGGATGCTTCTTACATTGAGAAGTCAATTCCAATCCTTGATCGGAAAGAGCAAGTCCTCTGGACCAAGGTCATTCCGTTGATGAAGGTTCAGTGGGGTCACCATTCTGTCGAGGAGGCTTCTTGGGAGCGCGAGGCTGTGATTCGAGAGCTTTATCCCCATCTCTTTGATGATTGATTATGAGTTATATTTTGTATGTTGTCCCTGATTTTATATAATGATGATATGTTTTTTCTTCCTCATGGGTTTTGTCTAGTTACAATGATTGTGTAAATTTCGAGGATGAATTTTTATTAAGAAGGGAGAGTCGTAAGACCTGTATCTTAGTCTGTACTATTCCGTAGGTTCTTACGATCCTCCCGATCGAATTCTGGCAACCCTCAACCTGAATCCGATGGTTGGGCGAGATCCTAAGCTGAGTCCTGCAAACTAGAGTCGGCTAGACCCGATACTTGTACCCTAGCGACCGCGCGGTCGCCACAGTTCCGATGCTGCTCTTGCACGCCAAGGTGATACCCAGGCCAGGAGATGTGAGCCCACGTTCAGTTCGAGGAAAACGCCGCGCGTGCAAATTTCAAGAGAATCTCTACAACATGTCACATCAATCAATCAATCAATCACCTCAACCAAGTACACACCCTATTACAAGTACAAGTCAAGTACAAGCAACCCATCTCCCTCCCATTCCCAAAGTCAATTCTCTCTCTCCACCTATCCCTTCCTTACACCCATCACCCATCACTCCATCACCTTTTCACCCATCACTTCTCTCTCCCTCTCATTTCTCTCCTCACTCCCAAACAAACCAAGCTCCAACGTATGAGCTTCCCAAGCTCTCGTAGAGAAGCTCTAATGTGGCCCACTTCCTACCCTCTCATCTCTCATCTCAACCATCAAAACTTCATCATCTTCCGTTGAAATCAAAGCCAAGGAGTTCGGCGTTCCATCAGACTAAGAAGAAGGCCAATAGGTGAGTGATCCACTGTTGATTTTCTGTTAGAAGGCCCACTTGTGATGGGGCCCATTTTTTTATGTATGTATTGTAATCATGGAGGGCCCATAGTGGCGGGGTCCCTTCATCACCATCCGATCTCTCATTTTCTCTTTCTCTCTTTTCTTTTTTTTTGTATGGTAATGATGATGATGAGGTGTGTGGCCTACCATGATGTTTACATCCATGCCATCTACCGGTGGACCCCATCCATGTGGGACACACCATGATGTTTATATGCCATCCCAACCATCCATCTAGGACGTGGCCCACCCCACACGTGTGGGTGGGGCCCTCCTTGTTCTATTTATTCTAATCCACTCCGTTCATCCATCCAAAACGGTGTGGCCCACCATGATTTATGTATTTTATCGACGTCGTCCTTCTGTTTCATCCAGGCCATCCAGTGGGCCTTGATGATGAGAAAACACAAATATCAGACCGATCAGGTGGGCCACGTCCATGTGGGACCCACCTTGATGAGGTATATATATCCACACCGTCCGTCCAGCATCCCTACACGCTGGACATACCAGTGGAGAAGTGGACTGATGGTGGGGTGTGGTTAGCAGCGAAGTGTAAACTGACGGTGAGGTGTGATTAGTAGTGAAGTGTAAAGTGACGGTGGGTGAACTAGCTAGCAAGACAAATATGTATATATATATATATATATATATATATATATATATATATATATATATATATATATATATATATATATATAATATTATATGGGGATAGCCCAGTATGTGGGACCCATCTCTTTTTCTTTCTTTTTTTTAAGGCTGCAATGTACAGCAAGCAGTTAGGTAACTGTTGTACCAACGTCAATAGGGTCCGTGGGACCCATCCTCGTCATCCGGCCAATGGATGGGCCACACCATATTGCATGTGATGGTGGGACCCACCCCACATGTGGGATACACCTTGATGTATATCACAATGCAGGCTGTCCAGGGCCTGGACGTTGTTATATATATATATATATATATACACACATGATGGTGGGCCCTATGTGGGACCCACCTCTGCCTTTCTAGTGCAGCAACTGCATGTACAACAGCTTTATAGCTGCCCCTTTTGACGGCAGCAGGCCCGCATGCCCCACATTGATGTATGTATTTCTACACCGTCCACTGTTTGGACGGTGGGGTCCACCATGATGCATACGCTATATCCATACTGTCCAAACATTTTGAGATATCATTGTATGGCATGAGTGCAAGGATGAGTCAGATCTAGAGTTCAAGTGGACCCCACCATTTAAATAGTGGACAGTGACATCCACCGTTCAAACTTCTAAGGGCCAGAGTAGTTTCCAATTAAGCTAATATTTTTTTCACTTCATCTACCTCTATGTTAACTTATGAATAGGTCGGATCTCAAAAATACATTAGGGTGGGCCCGATTTAATATACATGAGGCCCATTGGCACGGCCCGATTTAATATACATGAGGCCCATTGGCGCGGTCCGATTTGATATACATGAGGCCCATTGGTGTGGCCTGATTTGATATACATGAGGCCTATTGGCGCGTCCTGATTTGATACACATGAGGCCCATTGGTGCGGCCTGATTTAATATACATGAGGCACATTGGTGTGGCCTATTTGATATACATGAAGCCCATTGGTGCGGCTAATCACGATGTATTTTGGCCCATGGGCGAGGCCACCCGTTTGTATTGTTAGGCCTATGTAATGAGGCTCACTTGATATATGAGGCCTAGTATTGAGGCCCGTGCGATGAGGTCCAGGTACAAGGCTGACCTGTTATGTATTCGAGGCCCAATGTGATGTATGTTAGCCCATATGACGAGGCCGATGTGACATAAATGTGGCCCATCATGATTGTATGTGAGGCCATGGGCCCACTATATGTTTGGCGCTATGTAGGCCACTTTTTGGGAACAATGTTAGTTAGATGTCCACATTGATGGGCAATGATGGGGATGTCCACATTGTAACCTTCCCTTAGGCCTTGTTAGGGCCATTCTCATAATTCTCTTATGGGTTAACCTAGATAAGTGGGCCCCATTCACCATAGACGGATGGTTTCGCGCTATCGGATTTGATATAACCACGGTCGAGGGCCGATCTTTATATTATGGTTGATCGACTATTCATCTATGGACCCCGCCTTGTTATATGCTGATTATTTGTGCCAATTATTGATGCTGATTGTCAGTGCCGATTGTCGATGCTGATCATTGGTGCCGATTATCGAGGCCGATGCTGATTATATATGCCGATTATCGGTGCCGGTTATCGATATGATTATGAGTATGTGATAACATAGCATCATGATACATGCCTATACGCATCATCTGCATGCCTATGATGAGATCAGTGATTGATCATAGCATATGCCATTAGACAGATTGTTATAGGACTCCCTAGTAAGGGGAGTTGCACACATGAGTGCGCGGTACGCGAATGTTTACTGTATGACTGGATTACGTGATTCATGCATCTCGCATTGTATGACATGTATAATATATGCTCTAGTAACATAAGGGTCAAAGCCTCCACAGGCGTATTGTGGTTGGCAGGATTGGACACCGAAAATCTTGTTCTACATGGGGTGCTATAAATGTCCCTGGGTGAAAGTCCCTAAATCCTTATGGTACGAGTAGGTTGCTCCAATGTCTGAACCGAGTGGATGCATGAGCGCCGAGTGCCGAATACTAAGAGGTCGTGCTTTTCACTGTGTCGTGGTCGGTTGGAAGGGGGTGCGGCCTTACCCACCCGAGAGGAGGGAGCAAAGTTAGGTTTAGTTTGACCAGCTCGAGGAATGGGTCCGCTATCGACGAGCCGGGCCTGATATTGATAAGCAGATAGTGAGGTCTCTTTTACTCACCTTATTGTGCGTGATAGGGCGACAATTTGGTTTAGAGTGTACTAGACCCCGATGATATTTCAAAATTGTGTTGTATTGATATATGGACTTAGATAAGAATTGGTATGCTTGAATTACATCTCGCATCGCATGGCCTTAGTATGGTCGACATAATTCATGCCTTGTATTGCATGGCCTTGGTACAGCCAATAATATTCATGGATTTATTAGCATATTCTGCATTACTCTGATATTACATAATTGCATTACTACATTACACACACACTTTCACCAACCTCTAAGCTTTCTATAAGCTTATGTACAACCGTTGCGTCTAGGTGAAGTTGGATCGCAGTAGCGCTGAGGCAGGAGCGCATAGCAAATATCTTGGAGCTTTTGTCTATCATCATTGTATTTCCCTTTTATTCACATTATACTTATAAGTTTTTGATCATAGTGGAAATGTGATGGAGTTTTTGGTTATTATTTGTGGATTATGCCTTTGGTTATGCTTATTACGAATCAAATTGATGTTGAAAATCCTCCTTGTGGGATTCTAGGATTGGAACTTGGTAAATGGATACCAAGAGCCGAGAATGGGATACTAAAGAAGCTATCGGTGCCGGATTTGGCAATCGAAAATTTTATAAGCCCGGTTTCCGAGTTTAGGGCGTGACAATTAATCTTAGAGATTTTCATAATTGTATGAGATTAGAGTCCCACAAACAAGTCTACCAGAACCCGATTAGGGCCTATTTGGTTTTTCGAAATACAAGCATTGTGATGTAAAGATGTCATCATTACATCTGACGAGCGTTTGGTTTTTACCGTAAATGCATCCACCTGAATTTGGCGGTATTTGGAAGTAAAGTAGCCACCCGAGCTATTAAATTGTTGCAAGTAATCGAAAGGATTTCTATCAGCAGCAGACCTGTCAGCCAGTTGATAACGTGGTCCACAGGAGTATTGTTCACGTCCACACGCAACAGAGAGGCTTTTTTAAAACAGGCCCTTTTTAGATTCGCAGTCGTCCTCGACACGGAGGAACCGAACCGTGTATTCCTTTCATTCATCTCCAAGAGGATACGAAGACGACAAGAAGGTATCTCCGACTGCTCTCTAAAATAACACCCACATTTAAACCACCAACTGATTAGAAGAGAGTCCGATCCTTAACATATTCTTGTGACGAGTATTAGCACAGATGATTAAATATGGATGAACGGCGTGGATGAAAGATGTATAGAACAGGTAGCACGGATGATTAAACATTGATGAACAGTGTGGATTAAAGATGTATAAAAATTGAGGTTGAGAACACATTGACCGGTGATCGGTGGTCACTGTGAGCAATGGTCAACAATCTTACTTTTTTCATAATTGCAATGGAAATCAAATAGCATTTGCAGCTTCATTAGCGGTGAGATGGTGGATACCATAACATCCTTTTTGATTTGACATGTCTCTTACACTGTTGAACCAAACACATGGCTGGTGATTTTATCTCTAATATGCCATATTTTTTTGTATTAAACAAACACGTGGCAACAGTCAACCGAAGTAATACCAATCATTACAATTACATGTAATAAGTCATTATTACTTCTTTACATCCAAATACATTTAATTTTGGAAAACTAAACGAGCCATTAGGTCATCATATTCTGGTAGGTTTTTAGCCGGCCTCAAATTCTGGGTGTCTGATTTGAGCAAGTCGAGGCATGGCTGTCATTGTTTGTGCCTTGAGGGAACTGCAGTTTGCCCAATGGGGTTTCCTCGAATCTTCCCAAATATATTATTATCGCTGACGAAATCAGCAATCCGACATCATGGCCATGGCTGTCTTCCACCGGTCAATCAGATCCATGTCCAACCCTTGTTGTTGGACTCAGATCTGATTCAGATATGAAGGAAAAACCTATTTTCGGCATCTACATGCAATCAGTCCATCGCAATTGACTAGATAACAGCGGTCTGCCAGACGACCACTGAAAGAAATCCATGGCCGATCTGGCCCTTTAGTTTCGCATGGCAGTCGTCCACCATTAATGGCAGAATGCATCTTCCCATCAACGGCAGCCCCTCTGATCGCCATTCACAGTCGCCACATAAAAAAAAGGAAGGGGAAAACAGATCAGATCTGCCGACAGCAGCCAAAACCCCTACCCATATTCAAATCAGAGGATTGTCGTAGTGCTCTCGGAGTCAATTACAGCCATTGTCGCCGCGAACCCATCTCTATTTCCTGCATCCATGGCCATCCAGAGACACTGCTTTCACCACAGACGGTTGTCCGATTCCATCGTGAAGTCACCGAACTTCCAGATCTTCGGAGATTTAGGTGAAGATCCGTTCAGCGGCTGTCAAGCTTCAGCCATTTTCGGCAGCAACATAGGCCGCCAGAGATGGAGATGATGGTGGTGATGGCACTTGATTCCGCCGATCTGTCACCAGTTTTGGAAACTGTGGACCCCGCTGTTGTCTAGGGCGGAAGCGGATTGCATACTGAGTAACTCAGTACCCTAAGGGCCTGTTTGGGCAAACGGCTTACGGTGTATTGAGGTGTATAGAATTACCATGTTAGGTGCATTTAATGTCGTCAGTGGATGGTCGGGTGGTTTGGGTGTAGACACCAATCCCATTCCCAGCATCAGTTCTATTTGGGTGTTGTGGTATTGCAAGCATCCCACCAACTAATGCTGTTTGGAAAACTCAGGAATTGCTTCCAACAACCATCGTGATCAATGGTGCTGATAACTCAGCAGTTGGCCCACCCAAAACACCTGAAGTAGAAGAGGAGGATGAGAAGTGATGGCGGTGATAATGGCAATGAAGACAAGGGAGTTGAGGACAGCGCTGACGAACTTGCTCCAATCAGAGTATGAGGTATTTTCATTGTAGGCAATGGTAGCAACAATGGTGAGAGATGAGGAAGAAGAAGAGGTATTGAGAATGGTGACAAGGAGGACGACAAGGAGCATGCATGTGGAGACTGGATCTATGATTCTAATGATTTCTTCACCTAGAGATTCAAGGATGGTGGTGGGGTTTTGAGATTGGGCCATTGAGAAGGTGGGATGGGCTGCCCAACCCTCTTTTTGGAATTTGGGGCTCTCTCTCTCTCTCTCTCTCTCTCTCTCTCTCTCTCTCTCTCTGATGGTGGTGGGGTTTTGAGATTGGGCCATTGAGAAGGTGGGATGGGCTGCCCAACCCTCTTTTTGGAATTTGGGGCTCTCTCTCTCTCTCTTAGGTGTGGAAATGGCTGATTTTCTTTCGTCCGACTGGGGCTTGGGATTGGAAGTAGAGGACGCTTGAGTGATGTAAGACACACTCAAACCACACGTGTCTCACATGTACAGAGAGACGACGGAAGAAGAGCTCCGCCTCACTTTTTTACTTTGGGCATCCAAGGAGGGATTTTGCAATCCCTCCGTACCTCTAGCCATTAAAGCGAAGGACAGATGACTTCCTGCAGACAACGCCGCCGCCCAAATAGGTAGAGGGGTAGGGTATGAGGGATTTGACAATCCTATCCCACCTAATCCCCTTTAATACACCGAAAGTCGTTTGCCCAAACAGGCCCTAAGCGTACTGAGCAAACTATGTGGGATCCATCATGATGTATTTTTTTTATCCACTCCTTCCAAACATTTTATAATTTAATTTTATTTTTAGTACTAATATTAAATCATATACAAGGTTCAAATGGGCCACACCCAGGAAACAGTGTGAATTGAACATCTACCATTGAAAATTCTTTGGGGTGACAGAAGTTTTGGATCAAGTTGATATTTGTGTTTTCCCTTCATCCATGTCCTTTTGATATTATGAACAGGTTGGATGACAAATAAACGTCACTGTGGGCCCTAGTAAGATTTCAACGGTGGAAATCACTATTCCCATGGCATGGCTCACTTGAGCTTTGGATATGTTTCAATTTTGAGCTCAACCGCTAAAATCAGATAGAAAAGAGGAGGGAGATTGTGAATAAATAAAATGAATTCACGGTGGGCCCAATATAGTTTACCCAGTACAATTAAAGCGTACTGAGTAACTCAGTACGCAATCCGATTTCATCTACGGCGGCCAGGGATGTGCGGAGATCCCGTGGAAACGGATTGGCTACTCCCCCTGCCACCAGCCCCGTGGCTGGTGGTGAATGCTCTGTGAGCCCCACCATGATATATTTGTTTCACCCATTCCGTTTATCCATTTT